>NC_142651.1:75075937-75686875 GCF_055504915.1 Nelumbo nucifera
GAAAGGGAGTCATGCTGAGGGAGGAATGGTAGGTTGTGTTGTAGCAGTACTCGGCCCAAGGAAGCCATTCCATCCACCGTCAAGGTTGATCGCCTACGAAACAGCGGAGATACATCTCGATAGTGCGGTTAACCACTTCCGTTTGACCGTCGGTTTGTGGCCGGTAAGCTGATGAGTAGGCCAGGGTGGTGCTGTGTAGTCGAAATAACTCTTTCCAGAAGGCACTAGTGAAGACCGGGTCTCTATCGCTAACGATGGATTTCGACAACCCATGTAAGCAAAAGATATGTGTAAAGGTGAGGGCAACCGAAGTGGCACTGTACGGGTGTGATAGAGGAATGAAGTGCGCGTATTTAGAGAAGCGGTCGACTACCACAAAGAGAACTGATTTGCCCCCTACCTTGGGAAGTCCCTCAATGAAGTCCATGGAGATGTCGGCCCAGATCTGCGATGGGATGGAAAGGGGCTGAAGGAGGCCTGCCGGGTGTAGGTTTTCCCATTTGTGCTGTTGGCATGTGGAGCAATTCTGGACAAAATCTCGAATAGAAGTCTTCATACCTCGCCAATGGAAATCAGTCCGGACGCGGTGTAGTGTTTTTTGAATGCCCTCATGGGTGGAGTTATGGATGCTGGTGATGATGGTGGGAATCAACGGGCAGTCTGCTGAAAGATGGACTCGTCCGTCCCTTATACAGTACCAACCCGTCGTGAAGTGACCAATCGGGGTCGGTCGTGCCGATCTGGATCTTCTGCAGTAAGAGCGACCATTCCGGGGACTGTGGTGTTGCCTTCTTAATGTTGTCAAACAGAGAGATCCGAGGTTGGGAAATGCTACATAGAACCATCGCGTCTTCTTCTCGCCTAGACAAGGCATCAGCTGCGCGATTAGAGGATCCCACCTTATATTCCACCCGGAAGTCAAACCCGAGCAGTTTGCTAACCCAATGTTGCTGAGGGGAAGTGGTGAGATGCTGCTCTAACAGGTATTTGAGGTTGTAATGATCAGTTTTGACGATGAACGACCGCCCCCACAAATACGGCCTCCAGTGCTAGATGGGCTCGAGCAAGGCCGATTAGTTCGCGCTCATAGGCTGGAAGCTTCAGATGCCGGTCGGCCAATCTGTGGCTAAAGAAAGCGATTGGGTGCCCTTGCTGCTATAGTACGGCCCCGATACCCACTCCGGAAGCATTGCACTCGACTGCAAATTCGAGGGCGAAATTAGGTAATTGCAAGACAGGGGTTGAAGATGGTGCATTTCGCAGTGATAGAAAAGCTTCATCAATTGTGTCGTCCCACCAGAAGGAGTTTCTCTTCAACAGGTTGGTTAACGGGGCTGCCAACACTCCATAGTTCTGTACAAATTTGCGGTAGTAACCCGTTAAACCGAGGAACCCACATAAGGCCTTGGCGGATTGAGGTTTGGGCCATTCTGTTATAGTCTGAATCTTGGAACTATCAACTGTTACACCCTGCCCATGGATGATGTGGCCGAGGTAAAGAACCTATCGTTCCCCAAAGGAGCACTTGGACCGTTTCAGGAATAAGCTGTGTTGGCATAGGAGTACGAAAATGGTCCTCAGATGGTGGACATGCTCTACCCATGATTTGCTGTAAACGAGGATATCATCAAAGAAAACTAAAACAAATTTGCGCAGATGGGGCTGGAATACCTCGTTCATTAGTGCCTGAAATGTAGATGGTGCATTGGAGAGTCCGAGTGGCATGACTAAAAATTCGAAGTGGCCATGGTGGGTGCAAAAAGCAGTCTTCTTCACGTCACCAGGAGCCATGTAAACTTGGAAATATCCAAACCTGAGGTCCAACTTAGAGAAACACTGGGCACCATGCAACTCGTCCAACATTTCGTCCACAACGGGAATAGGGAACTTATCTTTGATCGTCCGGTCATTGAGTTCTCTATAGTCAACACAGAACCTCCACGTTCCATCCTGCTTTGCCACCAACAGAACCGGCGAAGAGAAGGGGGAGTGACTTTTGCATATGATCCCTTGGTTCAGCATCGTTGTACATTGTTTTTCTATCTCATCCTTCTGTAAGTGAGGGTAGCGATAAGGCTTGACAACGACTGGTGCTGAACCCGCCACCAAAGGAATACGATGGTCGCAAGCTCGGGAAGGGGGAAGGCCCTTCGGTTCCTGGAACAGATCTGAAAACTCGGCGAGAAGTTTTTCCATGGCTGTCGGTTCTGTCTGGAGTGCATGAACCTGCGGTGTCTTTTCTTTAACCCTACAACCGTGCCATGAAACTTGCTTGCCATTCAGGTGAAAGGTCATGGTGAGTGCGCTGAAGTCCCACAAAATCGGGCCTAGGGTAATTAACCATTTGACCCCGAGAACAATATCGAACCCATCCAATGAGATTACAAATAAATCAACAAGAATTAGTTCAGAATTGAACTGTACTGGGACGTCCTTACAAATCCCTGGACTGTGAACTTTTTCACCATTTGCGACGGCTACCTGTAGTCGCGGCCGGAGTTCCATTGGTAGTTTTAACTGCGGGGCTGCATGTTCACTTATGAAGTTATGTGTGCTCCCTGAATCGACGAGAATGCGCACCGGTTGACCTGCGATCTGTGCCTGTAACTGCATGGTCTGAGAGGTTTTAATACCGGTGATCGCATGGAGAGAGATCTCTGGTTCGAATGTGACGGGTTCCCCTTCCTCCTCCTCTTGCTCATCTATGAGAAGGCAAAAAAGCCTCTTGCATCTATGTCCTGCCGAGTAGAGGTTATCACAGTTGAAACATTGACCTCTCGCTCGGCGCTCTGCCATTTCTGCCCTGGTCAAGCACTTGATGGGAGGAGTGACCATGTTACTGCCTGTACTTGTCACTGCTCTAGAGGTGGTGGTCGTGGGAGGCTTCATTTCCCGGCTGGTAGCAGAAGAGGGGGTCGTTGCTGCTGGTTTTGGGAGCACCCACGAGTTCGGTGGACGACCCACATTAAAAATTTCGCGGCTGAGCTGTAGCTTGCGCTCAAATGCGCGGGCTAAGTTCATGGTTGTGACCAAATTTGGGGGATTCTGCATCTCGACATCCACTTGCAGGGGTTCTGCTAACCCTGCTGTGAACATATCCACTTGCTGGTCTGGTCGCACGGAGGATGCCCTCGCGAGGAGGGTTTGGAACTGTCGCACTGAGCCCGGGTTCTTCTTGCTCTAACCGATAAAACCAAAGTTGTGTTTCTTCTGTTAAATGAAAGGCGGCTAGGCTTACCTTGTCCTGGTCATTTGTTCGTTGATTCCGGAAGAACTGCTCGCAGCGATACAGCCAGCCTAGGGGGTCTCCGTTGCCGTTGTACGATGGGAACTCCAGCCTACTGTACTTGGGGATGATGGCTGCTCCATGGCCGACGGACTGCTGTTCGCCGGAAGACTCCGGCAGATCTGGCCGGCGGTCGTTAGCTGTTGTCCCTCCGTTAGAGTTCCTTTCCCTACTAGAAAGAAACATCTCCATTAGTCGTCGCAGTTCTCACACTTCACCTTTGATCTCACGAACTTCGGAGCTGGTCTCCACGAGTTGGTGCTCGAGGTCGTGGACCCTGGAAGGTAGCTGCTCCAGATCTCCCATGATGCCTTGCTCTGATACCAAGTTGTTGAGAGCCCGGGAATAGGATCTCGTCACGGGTCGGTCCACAGGGAAAACCTCCTGTTTTCCCTTGTTCCTTCCTGCTCGTGATGAACCTATCTTGGCGCCTTCGGTGATTTGTCCAAGAGATCACCAACTCTCCTAACTCACTCTTGACTGAATAATTTGATATCTCATTCAATAATGGGGTCTCCTTAAATAGGAGATTCCAAGAGTCCTAATCAAAGGGAGACTTCCAGTTCTATCTTGCTAAGGATAAGATAAGCTAATCCTAATCTGATAAGCTACTAACAAGATAAGATAAGCTAAGCTAATCCTAATCTGATAAGCTATTAACAAGATAAGATAAGAGATAAGAACAATAAGATAAGAACAAGCAAAATGAGCTAATCTAATCTAGATAAGGTTGTTGTTGCCGAACTGGGTAGGATGAGCATCACTGAATCCTTGCTGCTGCTAGCGGTGGGCCCGGGGCCTGTTGCTGCCAGCGGCGATGGTACGTCTTCCCGAGGAAGGCGTCCATAACAGACACGAACAAAAACTATTCTGGCTGCTGCCAGTTTAGTTATTTATAGTAACTTAATATAAAAGGAATGGAAGATTACAAGTATGCCCCTAGTGGCACTCCCTAGTAACAAACTAATTAATAAGAAAGAAAGAAACTAACTGGCTGACAGCATCTTAAGTTGACAACACACTAACAACAACTGTAAAATAATAATTAAATAATCCTCACAACACACTCCCTCAAGTTGGGTTGAATATGTCTATCATGCCCAACTTGTCACATAGCTCATTGTGCCGCGAGTATGGAAGTCCTTTTGTGAGGACATCAGCGAGTTGTTCCTTGGAGTTGACATAAGGGATGCAAATTTCCCTTTTTTTCCAATTTTTCCCTTATGAAGTGTTTGTCCACCTCAATGTGCTTGGTCCTCTCATGTAGGACAGGGTTGTTGGCGATGTTTATGGCTGCCTTGTTATCATAGTAAAGAGACATAGGATTATGAACAACAACTCCAAGCTCCCCTAGAAGATTTTTTAGCCAAAGGACTTCAGCCACCCCATGTGCCATAGCTCTATATTCAGCTTCAGCACTTGACCTTGCTACCACACTTTGTTTCTTGCTTTTCCAGGTCACTAGGTTTCCTCCCACAAATGTGCAATACCCACTTGTGGACCTTCTATCATCCACAGCACCTGCCCAATCAGCATCTGTAAGAACTCTCTCTGCTGCATCCATGTGTGGTTTCTTAGGAGAGTGCATGAATTGGCTTAGAACCCCAACTGAATAGGCAATGTCTGGACAAGTCATGGACAAAAAAATCAACTTTCCCACTAACCTTTGGAATTGTTTCACATCTTTCAGAGGTTCACCATCACAGTCACCCAACTTGTGATCAACATCCATGGGAGTATCTGCTGGCCTTGCGCCTAATTTGCCTATGTCTTGTAATAGATCAAGGGTGTATTTCCTTTAAGAAATGAAGATACCTCTTTCTGAGCGGGCAACTTCAATTCCAAGGAAATACTTCAAGGGACCTAAATCTTTCACTTCAAATTTAGATGCAAGGAATTGTTTCAATTTTTGTATTTTTGAACTCCAATTTCCTGTAATGATTATATCATCCACATACACTATCAATACAACAACCCGCTACATCTCTTCACAAAGAGTGTGTGATCAGACTGACATTGTTTGAAGCCTACCTACTGAATTGCCATGTGAAACTTACTGAACCAAGCTCTGGGAGATTGTTTTAAACCATAAAGAGACTTTCTCAGCTTGCACACCTTATTTTCACTTCCCTTGGCACAGAATCCAGGGAGTTGAACCATGTATACTTCCTCCTCTAGGTCACCATTTAAAAAAGCATTCTTTATGTCCAGTTGATGCAATTCCCAGTCAAGGTTAGCAGCTAATGACAAGAGGACCCTAATTGAGTTCATCTTAGCTATTGGAGCAAAAGTTATCATAATCAACCCCGTACACTTGAGTGTACCTTTTGGCTACTAATCTTGCTTTGTACCTTTCAACTGTCCCGTCTGCCTTGTGTTTAACTGTAAACACCCACTTACACCCCAATGGGTCTTTCCCCCTTAGAAGATCCACCAATTCCCAAGTTTGATTTTTATGAAGGGCATTAATCTCCTCCTTCATAGCATTTCTCCATTCAAGGCATTTTAAGGCTTTTGCAACATTTCTGGGAACAGGGATGCAATCAACTGCAGATAGAAAAGCTCGGTATGAGGAGGAAATGTGATCATAGGAGACATACTAGGTAATGGGGTGTTTGGTAGTGCATGACCTGACTCCCTTTCTTTAAGCAATAGGAATGTCAAGGTCATCCACAGTAGGAGTAGGAGTATCAATAGGTGCAATAGGGTTTGGACTTACCTCCTGGGAGTCTAACAATGTCGATTGCTCAATGTTTGGCTGCTCCACATCTCTATCACATTGTTGATCTCTACGGCGTGTACGTTGGAAGACACGAAAGGGAGCAAGGTCCAGAATAGAAGGAAGAGAGACTTGGCGGACCTGAACCTGCTTATCCTCTTCCACACTACTACTCTCCCCCTGAGGAGAAGCAGGGAAGAACGGTTCAGACTCAAAGGACACATCCATAGACACAAAAAACTTATGACTAACGGGATCAGAGCACCAATACCCTTTTTGAGAGAAGGGATACCCCAGAAAGATACAAGGAATGGACCGAGGGTCTAACTTACCTTGAGACGGAGACAAATCATGGACAAAGGCACAACAACCAAAAACTCTCATGGGAATGGAAAATAAAGGGGACTGAGGGAATAACAACTGATGAGGGACCATGTAGTTCAACACTCTGGAGGGCATGCGATTGATGACACAAGCAGCTGCAAGTATAGCATCCATCCAAAACCATTTTGGAACATTCATGTGTAACATCATCCCGCGAGCTACCTCAAGGAGGTGTCTGTTTTTTCTTTCTGCAACACCATTTTGTGTGGTGTTCTTACGCATGAGCTCCTATGAATAGATCCGTGGGAGGCAAAGAACTCATTAAGCTCACCATGGAAATATTCTTTTGTATTGTCTGATTGGAAGATATGTATTTCAACATGGAATTGCATAAATACCATCCTCTAGAAGTCTTTCACAATCTTTGGAACTTCGTCTCTACTACGCATAGGGAATACCCATGTATAGCGAGAGAAGTAATCAATCAATGTGATAAAGTACTTATATCCGCCCTCTGAGATTATAATAGTAGGCCTCCATATATCAGAATACACAACATGAAAAGGAACACTTGATCTTTTATTATTTGAGTGAAAAGTTGTTCTACATTGTTTGCTCAACTGACACGTTTGACACTAGAACTTTGACTCTTATTTGATTGACTATATGACTCTGAGGATGACACCAAGAGACCAGCTTTGTTGTCGAGAATGTAGAGACCATCCACTAGGCTCCCTCTACCAATCGTCCTCCCAGAAGTTAGATCCTAAAAAACACATGAACCAGCAAAAACGGTTACACTACAGTTTAAAAAGTTTGTGATACTACTGATTGAAAGCAAATTTATAGGAAGTTGAGCGACATGCAATACACAATTCAGGTTAAGGCCGTGGTGAAGAGAAATTGATCCTTGGCCTACAATGGAAGAGAATGATCCATCTGCAAACCTCACTTTTATCCTTTCCTGACAAAAGGCTACAAGTCTGAAACAAGTTCGGCTTACCGGTCATATGGTTAGAGGCCCCTGAGTCAATGATCCAAGGGGAACCAGTGATAGTAGTGACATGGAATGTAGAAGCCGCATTACCTGATGTAGATGCAAATGAAGTAGGAGTACCAGTGACTGAATTATCCATCTGTCGCAAAGCCCTACCATATGACTCCAAGTGATCTCTGAAGGAATTCATGATATCTTCCTTGGGGTCAAAATTAGTAAGGTGGTCCCGGGTAGTACCAGCAACCTGAGTATCTTGGGTTGCCACATGTGTTGCATTATGTGCTGTGTTCGTCTTCTTCTGACCTTGCCCTTTACCCTGTTCTTGGTTCTTCACTGTCCACTTAGGTTTCCCGTGAATGTCCTAACATGTGTCACGTGTATGTCGTGAGCGCCGACAATGGGTACAAAACAACTTGTCTTTATCATCAGCCTTCTTGGTGTCACTTTTCTTCCCCATGTTGTTATTACTCATTGCAGCCAATGCAACTTGTTGCTCCCCCTCGGTTGTAACCATCACACTCTGCCTACTTTCTTCAGATTGAACAAGGGGATATACCTCGTGAACCGACGGCAACTCTTTACTTCCTAAAGATCTGAACTCTCAATGGTTCATAGACAGGGTTCAATCCCAACAAGAAGGCAAACACACGCTGTTGAGAAACCAGCTACTTGTAGGCCTTAGCATCATCATCATGTTTCCACTCTATAGCCTGATAATGATCCAATTCTTTCCATATGGAAGTAAGGGCTGAATATAGGTAGACAAACTACGATTTCCCTGTTTACAGGTTGATGATTCAACTTGCAACTAGTAAACCTTGGCATAATGCCTTTGCTCAGAATAGGTGGTTTTGGCCTGTTCCCAAATCTCACTAGCGGTGTCTACCCACATAAAGTTCTTCTTCACATCAAGTTCTGTGGCTGCAAGGAGCCAAGACATCACCATACTGTTTTCTTGGTCCCACCTATCATGTTCAGTTGTCTCACTCTTGGGTTCTTTCACCCTTCCATTTATGTAACCAGCTTTTCCCCTGTTGTTACATAAAGTTTCACTTTTAGCCCACTCCAGATAGTTTAGACCATTTAAAGGGGTAATGGGCATGGGAAACATCATGTTTTCACTTCCCATACCAGCTGTGTTGCGGGTTGGTGTAACCCCCGATGAAGTTGAATCATAGTTTGCCATAGAGTGCTGCTGAATCAGACCAAATCCCACATAACTACACAACAGCCACAATCAGAATACCAACCCCCAAGAAATTTACTTCTAGAATGTGGAAAAACAAAGAACTGCTGAAATCAACTCAGTGATGGTTCAGCCATTAAAACAGCCCAGTAATCAGTCCAACACCAACCGTTAGAATAGTATACTAGCAGTTCGACTACAGCACATGCAATCTAACAGTCCAGCATCTAAACGAAGGCATAAAACCAAAAAAGTAAGGCCTTCACACCATTGGCCATAGAAAAACACAAGAACACATACCCTGTCCAGCACCTGTACGAAGGTGCCAACCCAGAAATTAACTTCACAGCATCGAACAGTTAAGGGAGTCTTTACTGCATCGCCCTTCTTCTGCTAGGGTTTCCTTGATGTTACGACCAAGGAAGAACCCAAAGGAAGAGCCGCAAGTGGCCTGCTAGGGTTTCTCTGTCTTCCACGTCCAAGAAACCAAAGAAGAAAGAGGACGAAGTAGGTTCAGATGGGAGAAACAGATTTTTATAGCCCAAAACCTTGCTCTGATACCATGTAATCATTCATGGAGAGAGAGAGAGAGATGAGAGAGAGAAAGAGAAGAGAAGAGAAGAGAAGAGAGAAAAGAGGAGAAGAAGATATGATTGAGAGACACGAACAAAAACTATTCTGGCTACCGCCAGTTTAGTTATTTATATTAACTTAATATAAAAGGAATGGGAGATTACAAGTATGCCTCTGGTGGCACTCCCTAGTAACAAACTAATAAGAAAGAAAGAAACTAACTGGCTGACAGCACACTAACAGCAACTGTAAAATAACAATTAAATAATCCTCACAACAGGAACCAAGAGAAGGTAAAAAAAAGATCACTTAATTAGTTGGGGGGTTGTAGGTAGAAGCAAAGAAGAAGGAGGATTAGGGCTCGGGAATGTGCTTAAAAAGAACTCAGCTTTGTTAGGGAAGTGGCTGCAGAGGTGGCTTTTGGAATGAGATAGGCTCTGGCACGAAGTAGTGAAGAGTATTCATGGATGTTCAGAGAGTGGTTGGGATGCTGGTGCATCAAGGAGGGCTAACCTAGCCACACGATGGAAAGCAATTCACAAAATTCTTCCATAATTCCTCAATTGTGTCAGGTATGATGCTTGTTTTGGTAATTCTATTCGGTTTTGGGAGGACATTTGGGTTGGAAATCTCCCTCTAAAAGACCTTTTTCCTTCTTTGTACTCTGTTTCTTTGTATAAAAAAGAGGTGATCTCAAAATTCCTTCCATCGATTTTAAATTTGTCAATATCGTCTTGGGATTTTCGTTTCCGTAGAGGGTTAAGGGATGAGAAAATTGAGTGTTTATCTACTCTTTTGTGTCTCCTTGATAAGGTTTGGCTGGATCCCTCGAAACCTGATAAAAGGATTTGGGCCATTCACCCCAATGGGTCTTTTTCTTGTAGCTCCTTTTTCAATTTCCTCTACCAAACTTCCTCTCAACAAAATTTCCCTTCCAAAGAAGTTTGGTGTAGACCGGTCCCCCCAAGGTTATGGCTTTGTGCTGGGAAGTGTGGCATGGTAAAGTAGACATGATGGATAACCTACAAAAGAGAAGACCCGTCCTTTGTATTTCACCAAACTGGTGCATTCTTTGCAGATCTCATGGTGAGGATTGTAATCATCTATTTTTATCTTGTAGTGTAACTGCAGAGCTCTAGGTTTGGCTTCTATCTTTGTTTGGGTGTAGTTGGGATATACCAACAGAAGTAAGCACAATCTTTAACCCTTCTTTTTCTCTTGGCCCCATAAAAGAGGAAGGAAAATGTAGAGGTGCACGCAAGCAGCATTGTTATGGACAGTATGGGAAGAAAGGAATGCCAGGATCTTTCAAGAAAAAGGAAGGAACAGTAAAGCCCTAAAGGACTGCATTATGTATAGGTCAATACATTGGTTAAAGACTCTAGAATTATTTAACCATTTCTCTTTTACTGATTGTTGTAAGGATTGGAAGTTGGTAGCAAGTTGTTCCTCCTACAAGGTAAGGGTATTGACTAGCTGGGTCCCCCCTCTTGGTTCTTTGAAGCTGAATTTTGATGGGAGTGGCCAGGGTAACCCGGGTCCCTCTAGGATGGGAGGTGTACTGAGGAATGAGGCTGGAGAGGTTGTCTTACTCTACTCTGGCCCTTTAGGTGTTGGGAACTCTATCCGGGCAGAACTGTTAGATGCAATACAAGGAATACTTCTTGCAAAAGAAGTGGCGTGGAGCAGCTTCTGATTGAAGGAGATTCTAAGACAGTGGTGGACTAGTTAAATAATCCAGAGGATGTCACTTGGGGCTACAAAAATGAGTTAAAGAAATTCAAATGGCTGACAAGAAATATGTCTACAACAGTACAGTGGGTTGGGAGATCAGCTAATGCATTTGATGTCTTGGCAAAACAAGGGATAAATAGAGAAGCATTGTTCTGGGCACAACTGTAACTCTTGTTTAACATCAACATTCATGTAATCTCTGCTGTAGTTTTTGTATTTGCTGTTCGGAGAAGCGGCACCTCGCGCCTCTAAGGGGATTTTCATGTAACCAATCATTGAATTAATGGAAGATGATTTTATTTATCAAAAAAATAGGAAAAGAACAGGCCCTATGTGTCAAAGGTTTCTGTTATGAGTGGGAGACTAACATTTCAACTTGCCAAATTGGCATTGACTATGCTCCTGAGATCCAAGAGTCAATGAATGATTAGATTCGATGAATGATTGGAGATTGTTACTGTAAGAGCTGCACACTGGGTGAAAACTTTGAAATTATTCTCAGACTTCTCTAATGGATGACTTTTCCTGGAACTAGAGATTGATTGCTCCTTCTTCCTCCAGGAAACACAAGGTCTTGGAGGCCTAGTTCCCCCCAAGTGGTGGGTGGATAAAGCTGAGCTTTGATGGAAAGCCTTGGCAATCCAGGGCCTTCCGAAATTGGTGGAGTGTTTACAGATGAGAATGGGAATATATGTGACTCAGTTGGAGCTGAACTCATGGCTGCTATTGTTGGGGTGCAAAAAGCTAAGGATATGAGAATTATAAGGCTGATTGTTGAAGGGGATTCAAAAATAGCCGTTGACTGGTTGAAAAAAGGAGAAGGGGTTCTATGGCATTTCAGAAGATTCAAGTTGATATCAAGAAATATGCAAATCCATGTAAGATGCGTTGGGAGGTATGCTAATGGGTTGGATGGATTAGCTGAGCAAGGAATTCATAGGCACCATTTGTTCTGGACTCAATGTTAATTGTGTGGGGGGATATTTGATGTAAAGGGTCTTTGCCCTAACAACTTATTGTACCCTTTTGTTCGTTAATCTTAATAAAAATTTCTTGAGTTGCTGATCAAAAAAAATGATTAAAGGGAGACAGATCTAAAGGATAAGGTTGTGAAAGTGAATGAGTTGTAAAGCAAGGGCCTAGGACATCCTTCTTGTGGTTCAAGAATAAGCATGATTCTCACATTGATGATGTGGTTGGACCATTCGAGGGCCTTTTAATCAACAATTAGACAAAGGGAAAGACAAGGATAGTCCAGATGAACCTTATTATCTGCAAAATGGAAGTAGTTCTTGTGGACAGCAAAGTGGTTAAGGGTGACCTTTCCAGTACAAGAGTAATATTTTTTTATTTATTTATTTGTTCCTTATGGCCATCAATACATCTATAGCTCAATGTTTTGAAAATTGTAAGTGTATTGTAAATGAAAGGGCAGTGCAGTGCACAAGGCTCCTACTAATGCAGGGTCTTGGGAGGGACAGATTGTCAGATGTACACAGCCTTACCCCAACACGTACAGAGAGGCTATTTCCAAGATTTGAACCCTAGTCACCCAGGTCATAATTGTATCATAAATCATAAGTTTTTTTTCAATTTTTAAAAGTTGTTAAAAAAACTATAAACATACCTAAACTAGTCAAAAAATGGACAAAATGACTTTCCACTAACTTTCTAACCTGTAGGCATCATATAAGTAGGTAGTAGTAGTGACAATTGCAGTACTTTTATTACATACCATAGTCAACATTAATGATTCAATAGATACCATGGTTTGACTAAGTTCAACTCCAATTTATTTCTCTTTTTTCAGCAATAAAAAACAATACCTTTAGTTATCCTCATTTCCAAATTAAAAAAAATAATAATCATAATGTTTTCTGAAGTCTAAACTCTATTGCTAAAAGTATTTTTATGTCTCACAAGATTCAAGAATAAAACAAATCAAATTTGATTATTTGAGTCTTATACACATCCAAGAATAAGATAATTCAAGTGTTCGACAAATTACACACATCAATTGTCAGTACAATAGTATGATGCTACAAATAAAAGTTATAAAATTAAAGAAATTAAATTCTAATGCCTACAATGAGATGTAAGTTTTATGGATACAATTTAGTTCTAGTCTAAAGAAATCAAATTCTAAAGTCTAAAACGACATGACGTGCTTGATAATCTCATTTCAAGGAGAAAAATATAAAAAAGGGAAAACGAATAGAAGGAATGACACAAAGCCACTGTTTTCATGTGAAAAGAAACAAAACCAAAGAAAAAATAGAATACGGGGCGAAGCCCCTCTTTTATGTCAAAAAAGAGTGAAAAACACAATGACACACAACCCTGTTTTTGCATAAAAAATGGGAGAGAAAATAATGGAATGGAGCCCCTGTTTTATGTAAAAGAAGATGGAAAACAGGGATAAGCCATTGTTTTAACATCAAAACCAAGGGGAGTGGATGTATTAGGGTGGAGCCCCTATTATGATGCATTCTTCTGGGGCTTTTTCTTTTGACATCATAGGATGGATGTGATTTGGAAATCAGGACTTCATGTGTGAGATCCTGATTGATAGATCAGCTATGGACTTGGATCAGAATAAGGACAAGGAAGGTATAAGGGTTGTTAAACCATGTTATCGTGATTCTATCCCTCGGTTGATGGAACCATTAGGTGACATTTAATTGTAGTAAACAAGGCCTATCCAATCTGCAAGTCAAGTCAATAGTTCTCAAAGCCATTGAATCTATGTTACGGAAGTGTTCTCTAATCTGTGAAATGGATTTCTTAGGGCTGGGTCTAGAAACAAATTCAAATTGGTCTATAAAAGAAAAGGACCTGATGTAAGTCTTATTTGTGGCCCCACGACTCTAAAGTTTTGGTACAAATCATTTGTAGTTCATTAGATTTTAGATTATTCCTTTTTGGTAAGGAAGAATATGAACTATCACTAAGTGAGGATATACTATATAGTGCTTTCCACTAGTCTGCAGTGTGTAAGGGTAGGTCACATGTTTTTGTTTCAAATGTCAATCTTGGAAAGGACCAAAAAAGATCAAAGTAGTAATCATAGTTGTCGAGGCAGCTGCCTAGGCGACAAGGCACCCTCAGAGGCTCACCTTGCCTAATCGCCAAGCAGTTCTGTATGTTGTGGTATAAAATACTTTTATATTCTTAATTTTTGGAAATTATAATTATAAAATAGACATTATTAAACTACAAATTCATTTTGTATGTTTATATATTATTTTCTTTTTATTTTTCTTATTTGTTAGGGTTTAATCAACACATACATTGCTAACTGTTGTATTTGTTTATCAACCGCTGCATTGAACCCTCAAAGACTTCAAAACCTGAACCAATAAGTAAGGAAGAACTCAAATTTTTGTCTAATCAACACATCTTCTTCAGTTTTTCTCCTATAACAAAAATAGGGGTTTCAGCCCCTATGTTTTTTTAAATGTTCTTTTCTTTCTTCTTTTTCTTCTCATGAATATGTTGATTTTCTATACTTTAACGTGAAGCCTTTACTTTTCCTATGAAAAGTATAGAAAATTATTAAGGAAATATGGTTATGAAACCTAGGAAACTACCCTAGGATAGATGTTTTTTACTTAGAAAATCCATCACCTAGGCAACTAGGCAACGAGGTGCCCCCTGTCACCTAGCCTCGCCTTGGCACCTTGAAAACTATGGTAGTAATAAATGATTTAAGTGTTCATAATTTAATAATGGATATAGCATTAAACAGAATGGAATGGGAAACAGGATTCATGTAGCCGACCCCATATAGTTTGAATGAGGCTTAGATGATGATGACGACGATGTCAATCTTTGAAAGAATTCCGGACTTGTTCAGGTGTATAGGGTAGATAATTGGGGATTAAAGATGGTATATATATAGAAAAAGCATAGGTTGAAATTGGATGCCACATCCGGTCGGCCTTTCCTAACCTCCATATCATAGAGTGGAGAAGCGGATGTCCAGATAAGCTGATCAATATGTCATGGCATAGAGGGGGCACCAAAAATATTATAATATGCTTAGATGTCACAAATTTACAAATTTATGTGAACAAAGAGGAAACGCTATTACCTTGGTGACGAATGTGCCTTTCGGAACCAACAATTCGGTCGCGAGCTTGACTGAATCAATGACTAAAGAGGCCTGGCTGGTGGCCTCTTGTGCCCAAGCGCCTCCGACATTAGGCGATCCATCGTGCAACACAACATCAAAAGCTCGACAGCCGTTCTCTGACATTAGCTTTTTTATGGTAGCACGACACTTAGGCGTGGTGATGTCTTCTTCCACGGAGACTGCGCCTCGTATCGGCCGAATGGGAAAGAGGTCGACGCCGAGGACGAAGCTGCCGACGGGGACGCGCTGTACGGCCACTTGCATCCAACCACCAGGTGCGGCACAGAGGTCGAGAACAGAGTGGGCGGAGGCCAAGAAGCTGAACTTGGCCTCCAGCTGGAGAAGTTTGAACGCTGCTCGTGAGCGGTAACCTTGCTCCTTGGCTAAGTGGTAAAACTTGTCAAGCCGATGTTTTCCCTTCACCTTCCCCATCTCTCTCCCTCACGCCTCAGGTTCGTTGCAGGAAGGTTTTCTCTTCACCTTCCCCGTCTCTCTCTCTCTCTCTCTCTCAGGCCTCAGACTCGTCTCGTTGAAGGCGGTAGGGTTTTAATAGGAGATCGCATCCTGTGGACCCTCCGGTGCACGGGAAGCGTGTACCTGCAAATGAAAAGCAAACAGGTGGCTTTATTGACTTAACTGAAATTTAACGGGAATTTTCTGTTAAAGGTGGTCCAACTAGTTGAACCGGGCAATGGAAGACAAAAACAAAATAATAAGGGTAAATTACAAAAACCCTTGTACTATGGAGTTTGTGTTAAAACCCCTTGTACTTTGTTTTGCCATAAAGACCCCCTGTATTATGACCATAAGACAGAATACATTAAATTACCAAAATATCTATCAAACTTTTTTTATTTTTTTTTGTCCTTTTTCTCTTAAAACCTATTTAACCTATTGTTTTTGTCTTTTTTTTCCTCTCCCTCACCGTCCTCTCTTTGGCCATGAGGAGAACTAAAGGATGGATACGACCATTCAGTTCAACACCTCATAACTTGGAAAACTATACCTCTTCTATCTCTTATTTTCTCTCCTCAGAAAAACAGAGGAAGACACCGAAAGAGTGAATGACTACGGCTCCTCTATGAGGTTGGTGTTGGTCTGGGAGTTACTAGTTAGCCATAAATATGGCTATGGCCTGCCAATGTACGTATGTGCCATGACTTAACTGGATTTCTTAGGAGCTCTACTGCTAGATACCCAATGCTTAATTGTGTTCTTTTTTTCCCTACTTTGTGCTTTATCTACTTTTCTTGGATATTCAATTTCCAAATATAATGTGGAAGTGTTCTTTGATGTATTTTGTCTACTAATCAACGAAACATTGTTGATAAAAAAATTATGTAGTATTAATTCCTCCTTTTTGTTCCCATCGATGGGATTGAAGACAAAACACAAGAAATCAACGCCAGCTATTTTGATTCTTCGGTACTCCAATATGACCATGATTCCTTCTCAAAACCTTTTTAATCATCAACACTATGACGGTTATGATGGTGGGAGTGGTTGTAGAGAAAGTTGTTATACAGGGAGTTGCGTTGGTCTTATGAGCCAAATATCAGGGTATGACCCTTGTAACCAAGCGTGTTTAGGATCAGAATCCGATCTGGTTGTCGGTCAAATGACTGAAGATGACTCTAGAACCAGTAGTCTCAACGAAGCCAGCTCCAGCTCCAAGGAATTGGATTGCAATTCAAAATAGAATTAAAGAAAACAGCGAAATGATGGAAACGAGGTCCTAGAATGCAGAGGCCATATGAAAGCGAAAATCGGAGAAACGATATACCTTTCATTCTCTGTATGCGTTTTTGGATTTCCTGAGCGCAGGCTTCGCAATGCATGTGGACTTTCAAAACTACTATAATCACTTGCGGCTGCATAAAACAAACACCAACTTATGTTCAGATGGAATCTTTAGAAGCTAATCAGAGAGATCTGAAGATCTTTCTCTTTACGACCATTTTATGTTAAGATGAACTAACCTCTTCTTTCTTCTCCTTTGGTTTAACGTTTTCTTTGTTCTCTTCATCCTTCTTAGGTTCTTCGGCCGGGGGTTTCGGGATCGGAGTAAGCAGCTCCACCTGCCTATGACTCTTTTTCTGAACTCTGTCCAACACCTTCAACGGATCTGCCTTTCCCCCTTAACCACCACCTTATGCGTCCTGCAATTGGTGATTACGTGGCCGGAAGAACCGGGTTTAAGCATAATCAGATGGAACCAACCACTCCAACAGTCAGATCAGTGGTGGTACCAGTATCATCGGTACGCCTTTGTTCTTGCCACACCCGAGGACCAGTTTGAGTTTTCCTCAACCAAAGTTCCCATGGGGATATAGGCCTAACCCATGAAATCCAACGGCTTCATCCTCTTCTTGTTCTCCAATGCTACTGCCTACAACTTATTACGCTCGACAGTTTCAACAACCGACTTTAGACGTTGTTAGTCCGAGCTGATGAAGATAACAGACGAGAGAAGAAAAAACAAAGTACAGGGGAAGGGCAAGAAGAGAGATCGGGGGGGAGAGAGGAGAGAGAGGAGAGAGAAATGCGAAGGAACGGAAGGATAGTATCAGAAGGTCGGAAAAGATGAATAGTATTTTTCTCGTTACTTATTTGAAGAATAGTATAAGGATTAAAAAATATTCTTAGTCTTTTTGGACAGAAGGCTAACGGAAGGGAGTCTTTGTTTGTCTGACGGTCATAGTACAAAAGAGTCTTTATCGCAAAACAAATTACAGGGTCTTTGTCACAGACCCCATAGTACTGGGGAGTCTTTCTAATTTACCCAAATAATTAAACCCAAACATTTGACTCTCATTCGAACTCTCAGCATGCTGAGACAAAACCACCGGTGGTAAACTCTTCTGTTTTTCCCCTTTTATTCTTCTTCTTTTTCTTCCGACCACCTGTAGTAAAGAATGGCGTATTGGATCCTGTCCTGTTGCTGCAACGGTGAATCATCACATCTCCTTGCATCAAAAGCCACTCGCTACACCGCTGCCATTGCAGAAGATGCCAACTGCCTTTTACCATCAAAAGCCACTCACAATCCCACTGGCATTTGCCTCTCTCTTCTATCATTGCTTACTGCTGCTTGCATCGCTAATTTCTTAGCTAAATCTTCCATCGTTTTTTCCTCTGTAATATTTGGGTAGAGACTTTCACCGTATACCACCTAGGTTCCCTATCTAGCTTGTGTTACAACAACGATGTTTTATGCGAACTCGAACCCTCGAGTATTTTCCCCATTCACCTTGTTTTTAACCATCTCCATCGTACAGGCTCTACAATTTGTTCGGCTAGCTTATTCCCGAACCCAGAGGCGTTCAAATAACCACATCTTTTGGGTTAATGTCTGGGCTCCACCTTTGTAGCAATAGTGGATATTCTTGGACTCAAAAAATCGATCCCATCAACGGAATCTCTGATAGAAGCGAAGAAGAAGAAGAACTTACAGCCGGTCGCCGGACACCGGTCTCCGGTCATCGGTTGGTTCTTAACTCCGAATGTTGATTGCTGTAGTGCCGGTGGTTTGGTCACAGAATGCAGAGGCCTGAGAGACGGTGGGAGGGGAGTTTTTTTTTTTTTTTGGTAAATGGTGGGAGGGGAATTCGAATGAGAGAAGAAGCCCAGATGTTTTGGGTTTTATTGTTTTTGTTTTGTCATTTAGTGGAGGGTTCAACCGGTTGGCTCGTGTTAACAGAGAAATCCCGTTAAATCCCTGTTAAGTTAATAAAGCCACGTGTTTATTTCTCATTTGCAGTGCACGCTTCCCATGAACCAAAGGATTCACAGCATTCGGCCTCTTTTAAAAAAGGTAAATTACAAGAACCCCCTGTACTATGGGGTTAGTGACAAACACCCCTATACATTATTTCGTGACAAACACACCCTCCAAACTTTTATGTTTCAACAAATACCTCCTCAGCTGTTAAGTTAGATGACGGAAAGCATTAAATTACCAAAACACCCTACTAACCTTTCTCTATTTTCCTTTTTTGCCATTCTCTCTTGAAACCTAACTGACTGAAAAAAATATATTCATTGATTCTCACTGAAAAATACTTTTGTCATCTCACTGGTGCATTTAAAGGATTATTAGACAATAAATGAAATTGAGATATAAAAACTAGAGTTCCACAGTTGGTCCCTGCTCCATTTATTTCATACCATCTCCGAACAGAGTTCGGTAGTTCATTTTGTCATCTCCAACTAGTGCGTTTAAAGGATTATTAGAAATTCTCAATTCTCCCCTCTTCATTAATTGCGTGGTGGTCATGGACATGGGATAAAGACCAAGTTGATGTGGCTACTAGTAATGGCTGCTAACCACCGGCACTGAGTAATGTGCTCTACATTCCAACCGTCCGACGAGGAGTTTACAAGTGTAAGAGAAAACTGAAAAACGCATCTTCTCATAATGAAATCGGAAACCCAGTTATTAAATGATGATAAATGCATACAGAAATTCAATTAAAAGGTTGAACACGACAAACTATTACTTATTATTAGCTTTAATAGAAATTTGGGAACCAGAAGATAATAAACAAAACTAAAAGGTAAAATTATGGTGTAGCAATAATACACAAATAAGGAACAAAATGCGTTGAGGTAGAAAGAAAGAGAAAGACACAACCCCCCTCCTCTCTCTCTCTCTCTCTCTCTCTCTCCTCTTTGCAATTGAAATCACAATCTCCTCCTTTTTTTTGTTTTCTTAGTTAAAGACTGAGATTCTCTAGTATTCCTTGAATCACAACATGTGGCAGAAATCACAAACTCCCCCTTTTTTGTTTTCTTAGTTAAAGACTGAGATTCTTTAGAATTCCTTGAATCACAACATGTGGTAATCGCCTGTTTGTGCATTGAGAGTCTTTGATGAACAAAGAGTTTTTGAGGTTTCAATACGACGGGAGTTTAGGACCCAAAGATTCTACTCATTCACATTTACGGTAAGTTGTTAGCCAGGAACTAACAGACCTGATTTTCTTTTCTTCCACCAGGAGTTTTAAGTCAATTTCAAGGAGAGTGCATTCATATTCAAATTTATTTGCTTTTCTTGGAATTCTTGTATGTAGGAGTACAATTGCTCTATCGAGTTCTTCTGCCTGACATTCCTCATTTAAGAATGGAAGATTATTCACAGGTAATTTAGGCATTTAAAAATTTTTAAATAGTTAGATGAGAATTTTTTTTTTAAATTAACTGACTGAATATTAACAAAGGGGATCTGCAGAAGAAGCCATGACATAAAGACAAGCTTCACAAGAGGACAAGAACCAACACACACACGTACCACATATATTATCTTTTGATACATAAACATTATTCTTCAATTTTCCCCTCTCATTTGCAGTTGCAAGGGTCACAACTGCAGTTGGATCCGCACCTGCAACCTTTGCTCTCCGCTCTAGAGTTCATTTCAAACACTTTCGAGTATGTCTTCTAAGGAGAAATCCCAACAACAATGATATTAGTGGTTGTCTTCTCGCCAAAGAAGCTCATGTCGGGGTGTTTCTTGCATCCTTCACCATAGTTGCAACCAGACCCATAGCCATAGTTTCCCCTGAAACAAGACAATTCATATTCAATATTGGGCAGCCCTAATATTCAATTGAATCTGAATTCAGTTCAAGAATCTATCACTAAATAAGCTTATCGAATGTCATCTTTTTAAAGAAGAATGAGGGTACTATAGCGGGAGGTTTTTTTTCACAGGAAGCTTCCAAATGTGATGATGATTTGATGTTCTCTGTTCAAAAACCCTTTGTTGTAGACTAACACGGTCGGTGAACATAAGGGAGAGAGGGGAAATGCCGATGAACACGGTCCTTGAAATTGATGAAGATATGAGTTTGTAGGTGTAGGTGACATTTTATTACGAGAAAGAATAGAGGTTTCTAGCTGAAATAGGGAAGCTTTTGTCATTTGGGCATGTAGGGTTGGACTGTTGGAGTTGCAGAGGATTTGGAACGAGAAGAGGAGATAATCTCTCTCCCCCTTGAATTTTGTTTATGTGTGCTTGATCTCAACATCGTCGTTGAAGGGGATCAAGATCACCGTCCCTCTCTTTCAGTTCGTTGTTGTGCATAGGGGAGAATGAATAGTTGATTTTCCAAATTTGGTTAAACGAGGAAGATACCAAAAGGCAAAAGGGGCATTTCGTCCTTTCAGTTACGACTTGATGAAGATAACAATTCAAATAAATAGTAGGGGTCGTTTAAGACAATAGTTAAATAGTAAGGGTACAGTTTGTCAATTAGCTAAATAGTAAGGATAATTTAAGAAACTTGCCCAAAAAAGAATGGTGAGCAATGTTTTAAGATTCGGACCAGATCAAATGGTCAAATCGATCAATTCATGAACCGGAAGGAATTTCCATTTTTAGGAGATGTAGATTTTTTAAAACTTGGTAAAATCACCAGTTTTCAATGATCCAACCGGTTTTTACGACTCGTTTGGATCATTAAATGGTTACAAATTTTAAAATATTGTTAGAAAACAGATTGGGTTTAAGGATCCAACCAGTTTTTACAACCCTCCTTAAATGGTTACAAATTTCAAAATATTGTTAGAGGGATTTAAACATAGATTCTCTTCATTAAATTAGGGAAAATTCTCAATTAGTGCCTTGTACTTTGGGCCTAGTGCCATTTTGGTCACCAAACTTTAAAACGCGACAATTCAATACCTAAACTTTCAAAACGTGCCAATCCAGTACCTATCATTAATCAGCCATTAATCATCCATTAAGTGGCATTTGAAAAGACACAAATGACCTTTGAGTGGCATCTAATTTTCTTTAATAACCATCCAAACGTTAACAAAAAACGAATAGTCCCAAATCATTTTCTCTTCTATTCAAGAAAGTTGGGGTCACGTCATTTTTTGTCAACGTTGAATGGTTGATAAAGAAAATTAGATGACACTCGAAGGGCATTTATGTCTTTTCAAATGCCACTTAATGGATGATTAACAATTACTTAACAACATGTACTGGATTGGCACGTTGTGAAAGTTTAGGTACTAAGTTGTTGCGTTTTAAAGTCAGAGACCAAAGTGGCACTAGGCCCAAAGCACAAGGTACAAATTGGGAATTTTCCCTTAAATTTGGGACAAATTTCTAAAAGTACCCCTGTATATGGTTTAGGAAATTGACTAACTCTAATATTGTTGTTTACACATTGTCTTAAAGTATCCTTATGTTCTTCTCCTTGAATGCCTCAGTCCAACTTTCCATTACGGGAGCCCCAATCAGAAAGTGTAGAAGACATCACAGTGGCAGTAGCAATAGCACCAGAAGTAAATGCAGTCTAGCGGTTAACTGGAATGCAGTCTATGAAGCTCTAACTCTGCATTGCAAAGACAATTGGCCTTGCATTCATTACTGTTGTAGCCACTACACCTAAGGGATCAAGGGCAAACAATGTTAATGACCTCACTAGCGAGGAAGATAAGCCTATGGGATAGATTATTCGTTGTCTGGAATGTATGGATACCTTTCAGAGATTGCAACTAGGAGGCTGAAACATTCAGCAAGAGTCCTTGCAACTGAACAGTGGTAAAATGTTCTATTAAAGCTTATTGAAAATAGTTGTGAATCTAATCATGTTGGTTCTTGGTGTAAGTTGTATCTTAATTGGGCTCATCCAATTCTGTATGAAAACACAACCTTGTTGAATTTTGAATGGATTCAAGGTCAATGTGGTTGAAATTAATTTTTCATATTGGACAACCTAATTGGCAAAATTGATTCCAAGGTAATGTTGTTATTTTCTCGTGCTTTTGCATCAAAATTTGCCATATTAGAGACTATTTATGTTATTGGTCTAGAAAGGTTCTAATATAGTTGAATTGTGTTTGGAGGTTTTGGACTGACTATTCAATATAAAGTGATCTAGAAAGGATCTTAGAGAGTCAATGATCCAGGCTAAATTAATTAGGCCACAAAAAATCTCGAGTGTAATTTTCAAGTCTAAACACAAGAGTATAGGTTGTTTTATTTTGGACAAGGTCTTGATGTGGATAAATAGTACAAGTAATATATTCATAACCTACATCAACATTTTCTAGCTTTATACCATCCTAATATTCAGTTAATGAAGTATGCTATGATGCTATGTATGCTTTGTTTTGGACAAGGCTTGGAGTAAGGCTTCCTCATCAGCTTGGTAATTTAAGTCAGTTGAGGAGACTGCATTATGACTTAATAGACAAATTTTTGTCACCAAATTTATCCTTGTGTTAATACATCTTGGAATGGGATAGACAGGTCTTATACTGACCCCAAGGGTAAGGAACACACGACAATATATCCCCTATTAGCAAATGCAAGGCAACTTCTTAACCCCAATCTCTCCCCTATTCTTTCTCTTAAATGGACTACAATTTCCATTATAACTTTTTTTTTTAAATTATACCAAGCAATGCTCATGTTAGCAAGAAAAATTTAAGTTTACATTTGGGGCCCCAAAATGCATAAGTGTTAGAGAATATCAACATATTCAAGGACTTCACCTAACAGCTTAAACTTTTAGGTTCAATGGTTCTTTGAGATGGTATCAGAGCCATTTTGACCAAGTGGCTAGTGTTCGATCCTCGTTACCCCCATTTTAATTAAATAAGTTTCAACATAAGGTATAGGTGAGCTTGTGTTTGTTCACACTTCAAGCCCAATAGGTTTTGTGTGAGGGGGCGCATTAGAGAAAATCAACCTATTCAAGGACCTCACCTAATAGCTTAAGCTTTTAGGTTCAATGGTTCTTTGAGACATAGAAGGAACAAGTTGCATCAAGTTGGCAATCCATGGAAATTTTACTTCACTCCATGAATCCAAATTTGGTGTTGCAATTACATGTTAAGGCATCACTCCCTTGAGAAGATTCGACCTTGAACAAAGGATTTCTATGAGATGCTTCAGATAGTACAATGACTTTGTTGTAGAAATGCAAACAAAATATTAAGCATTATAGTGTGTGTATATATATATATAATTCATCGTCAAATAGGTATTGGAACATAAAAGAATGTAAAACAAGGTACATGGATATTTGAAATTTTGAACACGGTCATCTACAGTATTTGTCCAATCCTAAGTTGTGTGTGTTTGTTTAGGGGTTTGGGGGGAACAAATCTTGTTTAAAGTTGCTTGATCATAAAAAAACTATGATTAGATTGTGATTCCATGCCCAAACAGTTGTCTAAAATTTGAACTACTTTTGTCTTGTATACCATTCCAATCATCAATGGCTCGAGATCAACATTGTTTTCCTATTGTTAGCACCTGATTTTTGCTCGGTCCACCACCTGAACCCTCAATTCACCCTAGATTCTTGATCAGACCCTTCCAACCTTTCTGAAACACCCAAAAACCCTAGCTTTCACCCTGAGATCCCTTAGATCCATTGTTAAACCTACCTGATACCTATCTGATGGCCCTGATCAACCCCCACTTACACTTCGACCACTAGATCTGACTTCACTATCAGACCCAAGACCTCTCAAAATACCTATCCAACAAATTTCAGCTCATGATTCCCCCGTTTACCCCCTCATCAAACAAAGGTTCCATTTTGACCTCTCTCATTAGCCTAAAGACTTAGAACTCAGATTACCTTGATCTTGACACACCCAAACTGATCCGACCACACCTTTAGACTCTAGACATACCATAACACCTGCTCATAAAATTTCACCTCTAGATTCTCCTGCTTTCCCTTCTATCAAATTAGGACTCCATTCTGAAACATCTCATTGACCCAAATTCCTATGGTCTTGACCCTCTAAGACTGATCAAACCTCATCATCAGTTCCCATACATCCCCAAATACCCACCTATGAAGTTTCAGCCCAAAATACCTCAGTTTTCCCTTCAATCACACCAAGATTCAATTTTAAGGTCCTAGATTGACAGGATTATAAATCCACCAGATCCAGACCCAGTTGGCTTAATCTAACCCGTTGGTTAGAAATTTCATTGGTCATGTTAGCCTCTATGCTTTGAACCACGTTAGAAAATTTTGTTGGTCATGTCAGCTTCTATGCCTTGACCCACGTCAAAAATTTTGTTGGTCATGTTAGCCTCTATGCTTTGACCTATGTTAGAAAATTCCGTTGGTTATGTCAGCTTCAATGCCTTCGCCCGCGTAAAAGATTCCATTGGCCATGTCAGCCTCTATGCTTTGACCAACGTCAGAAAGCTTTGTTGGACATGTCAACCTCTATGCATTGACTTGCGTTAGAAATTCCGTTGGTCATGTCAGCCTCTATGCTTTGACCTGCATCAAAAATTATGTTGGTCATGTCAACCTCTATGCCTTGATCCGCTTCAGAAATTTCATTGATCTTGTTAGCTTCTATGCCTTGACCTATGTCAGAAAATCTGTTGGTCATGTTAGCCTCTATGCTTTGACCCGCGTCAGAAAATCATGTTGGTCATGTTAGCTTCTATGCCTTGACCCGTGTCGAAAACCCCGTTTGTAGGTCTCATTTCTTTGACCAACACTAGTATTTTAATTGAGTAAACAGAGGTAATAAATGATAATAAAAGATTAGAGAAAAGAGAAAGAAAAGAAAAGCAAAAAAAAAAGAGCAAAATAGAAAAGAAAAAAAAAGGCAAAGAAAGAATGAAATGCATGACAAATAATGTTTCAAACTCTGTAGCAATTATTTTACATTGTGTTATGTCAAAAAGCAGTTATGGAATATTAATTCCAGACCTTTATTAAATATTTAAAATGTTTCACTAAAATCTTTGAAAATTGAAGAAAATCTTTTCTTGTTCTTGTGATTAAACCTTTGTACTGCCCAGTCTTGATGTTTGATCTGTTTGTCTTTAACATGTTTTCCTTAGTGACAAGTTTACCCTGATTGCGTAAGGTTTTTGAAACCTAGGAACAGTTATTTTACCTTAAAAGATAAGCAGTTTTCACATTATGAGTTGTTTTTTATATGGTTTTCTCAGCAACAAACATACCCTGATTCCATAAGGTTTCTGATACCTAGGAGGGGTCACTTTGCCAAAAGTAATTTGGTTTTCACATGAAAAGTTGCTTTCATTATTGTTTCCTATTTGTTTTCCTTCTTTTACGGCAAATGTACCTAGATTCTGAAGGTTCTTAATACCTAGGAAGGGTCACTTGGCCAAGAATAAAATGGCCTGAACATGATGAAATGATGTTGCATGTGAACTCCTTTTCGTCTCAACCCTCTCCTTCTTTGTCTGACCCCACTTCCAAGCCGGCCCTTTGCAAAAATCTTTGTGCTTCTTTTATCCTTTGTTGTTCCATAGTTTCCTACCTCACAACAAAGAGGGGTAGCTGTCGACACCCAATTTTTGCTCGGTCCATCGCCTGAACCCCCAAATCACCCTAGATTCTCGATCAAACCCTTCTGACCTCTCTGAAACACTTAAAAACCTCAACTTTCACTCTAGGATCCCTTAGATCTGTTAGACAATGTATGCCCTTAGCTCCAATCAGATTGATGTACTTATTGTCATTTATTGTAAATGAATAAAAGTGCATATTTGATTTATGTGATTTGGTGCATTTCTGTGTAATACCCTTAAACTGGACAGTTATGAGACTTGTGTTAATTTAGAATCTTCACAGCCGTTGGATAGATTTTGGGAGATTTATACTGCCAAGGCTAACACTGATGTGCCGCCAAGTTGGTTGGAATGGCTTTTCTTAGCTACCAGGGTGAGACCTGAGGTACATGTAGTGTGTGTTTTCTTGAAACCCTGAACTGGACCAAATTCCAGTATTGCCCTAGACCTTGGAGATAGATGGGTAAAACTGTAATGTTACACCTGACCCCTAGACTCGATTAATCACTTCGGAGCGTGTTGTTAATCACTTTGAACACTAGTTTAATAATTTGTAAATTTTTTTCCAATTCTCAAACAACTACTAACGCAGTAAAGGGATGAGAACAGGTCGTATCCACAGGGAAGCGTGGGAAAAATTAATAAGTACTTAGATCTGGACAAGAGAATATAATCGAGAATTATGGAAAATAAGAAAATAAAATCTATTATTACTGAAATTAAATGATTTGGAATTAAACAAAACAATAACTAAAATTCAGAATTTAACAAAGTGCGGAAATCAACAAAAGAAATAAAAGACATAAACAAAATTGGTCCAGAATTCGGATCCAGTGGCGGTAGCTGCAGATCGGTCGAACAGCTTGCAGGAACCCCTCCTAACAAGAACTGAGCGCTCTTCCTTTCTATAACCCTCGAACCCATCGAGACACCTTAGCCTTGAACCGGATGAAATCAGATCTGCAAAACAAAGAAATGGACAAGAATTAAATCTAAAAGAATGTAGAAATAAAAATAATAGAAAATAAAAGAGTGGTTGATCAGATCTAGTGGCGGTAGTTGCAGATTGGTTGAACAGCTTGCAAGAACCCCTCCTGACAAGAACTGGGCATCCCCCCTTTTACAACCCTTGAACACCTCAAGAAATCTTTGCCTTGTAACTAGGTGAATTGACCAACCCCTTCTACAGGGCCCCTGGGGTCCTTTTTATAGAGAAGGGTGGACACAACTGGGAATAGAGAGAAAGAGGGGGTGGTAGCTGGGTTTTAGCAAAGTTATGGGTGCCCTAGGGTTTCTAATGGAGGCTTTGGATGATTCTTTGGTGATCCTAGGGTTGAGAAGAAAAGAAGATAGTGACTAATATTATGTAGGGTTGAGATTTGGGCGCCCAGAAATGAATGGAGGAGATTGAGGCGCCTAGGGTTGAAAGGAGGAGATTAAAAGAGGTGGGTGGCGCCCTAGAGTGGATGGCTGAGATAGAAGATGGAATGAAGGTCTGAGATCTAGTGGTTAGGGGCTGAATGGTGAGGATTAGCAGTGAGGTGGCGCCCTAGGGTTTTCTAAGAATGAAAAGAATGGGTTAAAAGGCGCCCTAGGGTTTGCTAAAGAGAGGGGGAGCATGCTAATAGAGTAGGAGGGGCGCCATTCTGGGTTTAGCAGATAGGAGGCTCCCTCTTGCTCTCAGTTTTTCACAGAAACACCCCTTCTCTCAGCTGGACTTCACACCAGCGTCCCAAAAACTGCATTCCAACCATGAAAACATCCCAATTTTCCACAAAATTTGCACGGTGACCCTCAGATGTCATAACATTGATTTTAACTGGGAAGAGGGCACACTTTCATTATTCTAAGGCTGAAAATGATGCCCTTAAGGCATCAAAATGCAGAGTTATCACACCCCCCAACTTAACCTTTGCTAGTCCCTTAGCAATGCATCCATAAAATTACACTGAGCATAGATATCCTTCCCATCTAAAGATCATCCCTAACAAAATTAGTCAAGTATCCTGATTCCAGCATTCTCAAACTTTGTATAGATTGTATTGGGCTTAAGGGGTAAAATTGTCCTACTTTGAATATTGCAGAAACTTAGTTAAAAAAATTCTTATATACCCTTCCATTTGCAGACAGTCTTGATAAGATGAGATTGATTTTTAAAATCAGACGTATATTCTTCTTATTATTTTTGACAGTGGATTTCTACCCCTAAACTTGCTATGCACACTTATTTTTTTATTGCTACCTTCCTCCATTTGATGTGAATCTCGACACTTGCCTTAGGTGAAGAGATTTGGTTACTAAGTGTTAGGTGATTGTCTTTGGCATTCTCTTTTCCGTTTGACGCGAATCTCGACACTTGACTTAAGTGAAGAGACCCGGTTACTAAGTCCAGGGTGTCAATTGACCTTTTATTCTTTTTTTTTTTTTGCAACATTGCTCAAGGCATTCCACTGTCTCTAACAGTTTGAAGAATTTTTGTCTGATTTCTCAATCTTTCTCTTCTTATCTTAGCAGGGGCAAACTTGGGAGTATTTTCCAAGTTCTAAATGGTTTCAACAATATTCAAATAAGACCACTTTTAACTCCTATCACTTGCTACCAATTTCTATAAAATTCAATATTCTTTTATCAGTTTCCTCAACTTTTTTTGGTTGGGAATCTTTTTTAATAGAAAAATTTTTTAATTTTTCAGTGAAATTTTAATTCTACAAATTTAAAGGCTTAGCATCTCAATTTATTTGTTTCAAAATTTTTTTCTCTCTCTTTCCTCACTCCCAACTTAAATGTCATTGTCCCCAATGGCATGACTGGACTAATGCACAATGGACTTGGGCTACAAGGAACAATTAATAGGTTTTCCAGAGGGGTTTAAGGTTTACCAACTAGTCTCGATTCAAGAAAAGAAAAACTCTAATCCTAACTGCAAAAACACTAAAAACTACGTTGGGTTGCCTCGCAACCAACCCAAAGTTTAACGTCTTCAGCCGGACACACTCATGCACTATTCTCATCTATACTCTTCAACTCACTTTCATCTTTATACAAATAGGGCTCAGACTGGGCTAACCAAGGGGTAGACAGGTCATCTAAAAAGTCATCCACTACTGTGAATCCATCTCTCCCTAGGTCTTGGAAGCACTAAAAACATTTAATTGGACCTCCTGCTCCCTAAATGAAATGTCCATTTCCCCCAAATTACAGTTAGTGTTTGTATTGGCCATTGCTAAAAGCGGACATCTTAAGTTTATTGAGATATAGTTCAGTTCCTCGGTTGGGGTCATGTTTGGGATGTTAAAATCCACTAGGAAGTGACAACCCTCTACCCTGACAATGACGTCCTCAATAACACTTCGAGGAGTCTTGACTGACCAATCAGTGAGTTGCAGAATTATCAGGGTAGGTTTTAACTCGCCAATCCTAAACCCATCATAAATGGATGAAAACAAATTTATACTGGCCCCAAGATCCAATAGAGCTCGAACGAGGGTGATTCCAACGATGACACATCTTATGAGAGGAGGACCAGGGTCTTTCATTATTTGGGGAAGTTGGTTTACAAAAGTTGCACTAATATCTGTCGAGAGCATCATTCTTTGTGGGGCTGATCATGGCTCCATCATTTGAGTACACAGATCTTTTAAGAATTTGGCAAAGGTCGGGACATGTTGGATCGCATCGAGGAGAGGGAAGTTAATATGGTCTTCCCGGCTCTCCTTGTTGTGAGTCTCTTTTTGCATCGGCCCGGCTGTGAGTGTAGTTGGAAAGGGAACTACAAGTTGGTTCACTATAGTCTCTTCTTCTAAATTTTCCTTTCCTTTTTCTTCCCCCCCAACTTATAGTTTTCTTGCTCCTTCTTCTTCTACTTTCTTTTTCTCACATGGGCCCACTAAAATCTTCCCACCTCCTTAAGGTATTTTCAGGTTGAGGGTTCTTAGGATGTGGTTGAATTTGTTGTGGAGGAAAACCCGTGGCTGATTTCTAGGACTCGCAATCGGTTGACTCGGTAGTTGCCCTACTCCTCTCCTCTTCTTAGCTTCGGCTAGCTGTCCTATTCGGCTTTCTAATCTATCGATGGACTGCTGCTGATTTAGGTCAGCTACTGAAGGTGCAAGAATTGAGCATCTGCTGTATGGGTTTGAGGAGGTTGAGGGTAAGCCTGATACGGTTGGACCGGTTGGATCCTAGGGTACACCTCCTGGAATGAACTCTGTACTTATGGCCTCTGAAATTGTTGGGCCATGGAGTTAGATGGATGATGATACTGCTAGGACTGTATATGTGTTTGACATGGTTGAGCCGGTTGAGTTCCATGGTAATCTTTGTACTCCCAGTGGGTCTGGGCTTTAAACCATTGAGAGTGCATATCTGGCAGGGGGGTTTCTTCGGCTTGGGCCCTGTAAGTGAAATTGGGCTGATTTTCCCACCCAGGGTTATATGGGCTAAAGAGTGGGTTAGCATTGGGTTGGAAAAATTTGTTGGCCGCATGTACTTAGTTTGGACTAACTGGTTGACATGGGCCTGCCACAGGGCACTGGCTAACATGATGGGCCAGGCTTGCGCAAGATGGAACATGATGAATATGATGACAAGGTTGGGTATGGGCCACTTTGTTGACGATATGCAAGGACTTGGTCAATTATGTGGGCCATCCCATTAATCTTGTCCAGTTGTCGAGACACATGGTTCCAATCTATCTGTGGCTCAGGTTGGAAGGCGTTTCTCATTCCAAAAACTCCGACCATTGAATTCATTTTGTTTTAACCCCCATTTTGTTGAAATTTGAATTTTGAAATTTAAACTCAAATTTGAATTTTTTTCTTTTTTTATGTTTTTTATTTTATTATTTTCTCTTTTTTTAATTTGAAAGTTAAATTTTTTAAATTTAAATTCAAATTTGAAAATTTAAAATTTTTTTAAAAAAATGCAAACAAATCAACTACACGACCTAGGGCAGACCTAGGATTGGTTCACTTGGAACTACCCCACTTCCTTTGGTTGGCCAGTTAAGAGGTGGGGATGTGGGAGGTTCCCCTTGCTCTCACAATGACCTAATTAAGTAACCACAAAACCCGTTTATGCATAGCCGTTTAACCTCTTTTCTTAGACACCAACCGCCGGTTATGGAATGTAATCACAAGCTCTCCTAAAATTCAGCACAACTTTGAACCAAATGTGAGGCTTCCCTATAGAATCTTGCTATCCAAATTTTAAATTAGGGTTTAGGGTAAACCGCACGTGAAGGGTGGTGAATTTTGGGCCGAGGAGGGTGATGAAATCCCCACCTTATCTTATTCAAGTTGGATGCCCTTTAAATGTATTAACGAAACAAAAATAATCAAACAAAATGGGTGCAACTAATTATAATACATGAACAAGTATTTCTAATATGTAATTTAGCAATATAACATAAAAGAATAAAATAAACTAAGCACAAGATGCAATTAAAATAATAAAAAGAAAGAAAACCTAACACATTCACAACTAACAAAAAAATTTCAGCAATTAAATAAACCTATATGATGCATGCTCTAGAATATGAAACCCTAAATGTTGGAATGCAAATGCAAAAAAATTTAAATATTAATATTTTTTATTTTATTTATTTATTTATTTATTTATGAAATTCGAAAATTTAAACAATTTCCTATTTAACAATTAATTATTCAATTAAAGCACGAATAAAAAGGAAATTAAATAAGGTAACAATTAATTATGACAAATAGAAAATAAAAGAAATAAGTATGCTAAAAACGAAATTAACTACTACCAAAATAAATTCTAACAAGAAAATTGCTATTCTAAAAATTAAATCAAAAATAAAATAAACAAAAGAAAATCATGCGAAAAAAATGAAATATTTATTATTTTTTTTTAAATAAAAGAAAAACACAAACCTAATAAGATAGTAATTCGAACAAGAAATTAAAATAAAGAAAAAACAATAGATCTAGAAACAAAACGGAAGAAAAATAAAACTAAAATAAAATAAATCGGATGTAGAAAAAGAAATTAATTAAAAATTCAAAAATCACTATTCTACCAAAAAAAGAGTTCAAAAATAAAAATAAAAATTTCAAAAATAAAATGGGACGACTACACCTGAAATACAATCCAATTAATTCTTCTTTTGTCTTCTCTCCCGTAGTTTTGCAACAGTACCCCACCTTTCGCTATTACATCCTGAAAAATCGAAGAGAAACAAGAATTAAAATCAGATAACGGATCAAGTAATAAAACAAAAATAAAAAATAATAATTAAACAGATATGGATAAAGCAAATAAAATTTTTTCTCTGTTGCGTCCCCAGCAACAGCATCAAAAACTTGGTGTCGTCCGGAGCGTGTTGTTAACGACTTTGGAACACCAGTTTAATAATTTGTAATTTTTTTTTATTCTCAAACAACTACTAACGTAGTAAAGGGATGAGAATGAGTTGTATCCACGAGGAAGATAGGGAAAAATTAATATGTACTTAGATCCGGACAAGAGAACATAATCAAGAATTGCGGAAAAAAAATAAAATCTATTATTGCTGAAATTAAATGATTTGGAATTAAACAAAACAATAACTAAAATTCAAAATTTAACAAAGTGCGGAAATCAACAAAAGAAATAAAAGACATAAGCAAAATTGATCCAGAATTCGGATCCAGTGGCGGTAGTTGTAGATCGGCTGGACAGCTTGCAGGAACCCCTCCTGACAAGAACCGTGCGTCCTTCCATTCTACAACCCTCGAACCCCTCGAGACACCTTAGCCTTGAACAAGATGAAACCTGATCTGCAAAACAGAGAAACGAACAAGAATTAAATCTAAAAGAATGCAGAAATAAAAATAACAGAAAATAAAATGAAGAAAATAAAAGAGTGGTTGATCAGATCCAGTGGTGGTAGTTACAGATTGGTTGAACGGCTTACAGGAATGTCTCCTGACAAGAACTGGGCGTCCCCCCTTCTACAACCCTTGAACTTCTCAAGAAACCTTAGCCTTGTAACTGGGTGAATTGATCAACCCCTTCTATAGGGCCCCTGGGGTTCTTTTTATAGAGAAGGGTGGACGCAACTGGGAATAGAGAGAAAGCGGGGGGCGACAGCTGGGTTTTAGCAAAGTAATGGTCGCCATAGGGCTTCAAATGGAGGGTAAGGATGATTCTGGGTGATCCTAGGGCTGAGAAGAAAAGAAGAGGGCGCTTAATATTATGTAGGGCTGAGATCTGGGCACCTAGAAATGAATGGAGGAGATTGAGGTGCTTAGGGTTGAAAGGAGGAGATTAAAAGAGGTGGTGGCACCCTAGAGTGGATGGCTGAGATAGAATATGGAATGAAGGGCTAGGATCTAGTGGTTAGGGGCTGAATGGTGAGGATTAGTAGTTAGGTGGCACCCTAGGGTTTTCTAAGAATGAAAAGAATGGGTTACAAGGCGCCCTAGGGTTTGCTAAAGAAAGGGGAGCATGATAATACAGTAGGAAAGGCACCATTCTGGGTTGAGCAGATAGAAGGCGCCCTCCTACTCTCAGTTTTTCACAAAAACACCCATTTTCTCAGTTGGACTTCAGACCAGCTTCCCGAAAACTACATTTTAACCATTAAAAACTTCCCAGTTTTCCACAAAATTTGCACAGAGACCCTTAGAGGTCACAACATTGATTTTAACTGGGAAAACGACACACTTTGGTTATTCTAAGGCCGTAAATACCCCTAAAATGATGTCCATAAGGCATCAAAATGCAGAGTTATCAATATGCCAATCAGTGAGATTCTTAGAGGGGATCAAAACCTGGGTATGTGGGGACAATTCGAGAATTCACCTGAATGGGTGATCATAGTGATAGGATCAGCCCCTTTGTCGGACAATGTGAATGATTGAGGAATGCACTCTCTTCGATGGAAACCTAAATTGTCGGCAGTTGATTTCAAACGTTGAAATTTGCTTTTGCAAAATATATTTATATAGAGATATACATATATACATATAATATATATATATATATTATGGTTTCAAAATGTTTGCAAAAGGTTTTAACTCCTTGGATCCATGTGAGTAGAGAGTGCAACACTGTACCTTGCAGCCGAGGGAGAGGTCATCTCTTGTCGGGCAGTGTTTGATCATTATGGGCTGAGAGGTTATGTGTAAGATCATTGAGGGTAATACCTGATGGGCTAATCTTGCATCTGCCCATACTTCTTGGGTTTTCATAAGGTGGATGGATCCAAGAACCATTTAGTGTAAATGTTGGGCCCATAGAGAGCCCTTGGTGATGGACTCAGGGGTTCACTATCTCCTACAATGAATTCAGCCAATTCTTGTAACAAGGGTTGGGCTAAACCCATGTGGCTGATGTGTAGATCAATGTTAGGGTTCCACGCCCTACAAAGAGAGCCAACTGGGCAACAGGTTAAAGAGTAGGATTAGCTAATTAAAAGGGGAAAATTCAATTCCAAACTGATTAGGATTACTTGAAGGATAAGATAAGTCTTATCCATTTAAGAGTCCAGATCCAAATATAAGATTTGGATCAAAAACTCTATCCTAATTCCTCAATTTTTAACACAGTAATTTGCAGAGTTTTCCCCTGTTCTTGCCACCCCTACCCATTTCGATCTTCACTTGTGGGATTGATCAAGAAAGGTTCTTGATATTGTTTCTTGGTTGAAAAAACAATCTGAAGTCATGCTCACCATCCCTTGTTCGATTATTGCTGAAGAATTATGGTTCTTGTTGAAGAGTCATCCTACTGATCTTGCTTTACCACACACTGTGTCATCTTTAGTAGATACGGGTTTTGGTCTTCTCCTTGGGCGTAAACACCTTCATTGGGAGTTACTGTTACTTCGTTTCAGGTATATACCTCACCTCCCTTTTAGTTTCAGATCTGGTCCGGTTTTGTTTCAAGAATGATCCTTGAAAATGCAACTTTCTAAAATAGGGAATGCGATTCCTAGATGGGAGAGAGAAATTTTTGAAATTCCACCCAACCTTTTTGCACGGTTCGGCCATCCATATGATGGATCTCTCATCCATTAAGTGGTATCAGAACCAGATTCAATTCTTGAACCAAAAATAAACCAGATCTGATCTGCGCAAATCGAAAGAAATTGTTCTACCCGATTTGCGTAGATTGCATTTTCCCTAGGAAATAGGTTACCAGTTTTTGGGTGATTGATCTGAAATTAAATCTTTTGTTTTTTGCAATATATTTAGAATTGTTCTATTTATATTTCTTGAAATCTGGGTTGTTCGTAGGATGGAGATCGAATTCTTTTTGGCGCAATGAATCTGCGCACCTACTGTTTTATTCTATTCATTCTTGCTCTGTACATAATTTTTTTATTTTCTAGACGGAATGAATAGGATTTGATTCTGATGTAATTAATAGAGAATTTAGGTTTTCTCCTTTTTTTCATTGGAAGAATTGTTTGAAGCATGAAGGAGAAATTTTGCAGATTTGGGTTCGACAATCTGCGATTTGCAGTTTTAGAAACTGCAATCTATGAACTAACTTTTGTTTTGCAGGGTTGCAGCCTTATGAACAACCCTCTTGTAATTGTTTGTTGATTCTTGATTGTCATTTATCAGTTTTTAATTTCTGATCATCTTCTTGAATTGATTTTTTAATTAAAACATTAAACCCTAGACCCATTCGACCCAGATTGGGTCAATATGGGCTGTTCACAGCCCTGAAATTTTTTAATTGAATATGTGGCTCAATATGGGCTGTTCACAGCCCTGCAGTTTTACATATGGGTCGAGTGTTTGATGGCTAATTGACTCCGAGGCTTCGACTCATGTGTGTAACTCACTGCAGGGGTTCAAGATAAGTAGAAGACTGAGTGACGAAGAAATAACACTCTACTTGGGGACTTATACAATAGTTGCAGCTACTACCATAGGAACTGTAGAACTAGTTTTTAGAGAAGGAATAATTGTACTTAAAGATTGTCTATTCGTACCTAATTTAAGAAGAAATTTTATTTTTGCCTCAAAATTGTGTTTGGATGGTTAGTCTATCTTATTTAGTAATGTGATTACTATTAAATGGAATAACAAATTCCTCGCAAACGGAGAACTTGAGATTGGTCTCTATGTTCTCCATCATTCTCTGGAAACCAACATTACCGAAATTATGTTGGAAATAATCCCCAAGAAGAGAACTCGTGATACAGTTAATCCCATGTGTCTGTGGCATTATCAACTTGATCACATTAATATAAATCATAACACAAGGTTGGTAAAGGATGGTCCTTTGGATTTTCTAACTCTAGAAGATCTTCCAATTTGTGAACCTTGCCTTCAGGGTAAGATGAAGAAGCGGCCATTTTGAGAAAGCCTAAAAGATCTACAGGCACACTTGACCTTATACATACTGATGTAGATGGTCCCATGAATGTTAGGACATGTAACCAACACGTTTATTTTATAACATTTACCGATGATTTTTCACGGTATGGTTACGTGTACCTATTGAGACATAATTCTGAATCCTTTGAATAGTTCAAAGAGTTCAGACAAGAGGTTGAGAAACAGTTCGGTTAAGACCCTTTGATTAGATCGAGGTGGCGAGTATCTCTCTAACGAATTCAGGGATTACATAAAAGAAAACGAGATTGTATCACAACTGGCTCCTCCTGCTACACCACAATTAAACAGTGTGTGAGAGAGGATAAATCAGACTCTATTAGATATGGTCCATTCACTTCTCGTCCACTTAGAGTTACCCAAATCCTTTTGGGGTTTTGCATTAGAGACTACAATTTATGTGCTGAATCGAGTTCCAACCAAATTCATTCCTAAGACTCCATATGATCTATGGACCGGTAAGAAACCAAGTGTGAGACACTTGAAGATTTGGGGTTATCCAGCACATGTTAAAAGAACTAGTGCAGACAAATTAGAATTCAAGACCAGTCGTTGCCTATTTGTAGGTTACCCGAAAGGCTCTTTAGGTTACTTGTTCTACGATCCAAAAGAGCAAAAGGTGTTTTGTAGTAGAAATGCCTACTTCCTAGAGGAAGATTACATCCTGGATAATCTTCATTAGGAAGTTGTTCTTGATGAGGAGAGCCCTGGGATAGTGGGAGATGTCCCACCTGCTGCAGAAAATAACCAACCTAGAAGATCTACTTGGGTTTCCAAACCTTCAGTTCGTTGCGGATATGACCAAGAAAGTTACTTGGTGGGAGCCATGACTAGTAAGGAGGCTCCTGTGACGTATACGGAAGGTATGTTGGACATAGATTCCTAGAAGTGGGTAGATGCCATGAGAGCTGAGATGGACTCCATAGAGGCCAATGGAGTCTGGACTCTAATAGATCAGCCCCCTGGGGTAAAAGTAATTGGTTGCAAATGGATCTATAAGAGGAAGAAGGGCCCCAACGGTAAGGTCGAGACCTAGAAGGCCCGTCTTGTGGCGAAAGGGTACACTCAAAAAGAGGGAATCGAGTATGAGGAAACCTTTTCACCTGTGGCCATTCTTAAATCCATTAGGATCCTGCTAGCTGTAGCAGCATACCATGACTATGAGATTTGACAAATGGATGTCAAAACCGTGTTCCTGAATGAAGATCTTACTGAAGATGTCTATATGCAGCAACCGCTAGGTTTCATAACTGCAGGTTAGGAACACATGGTATGTAAACTCAACCAATCCATATATGGACTTAAGCAAGTTTCTAAAAGCTGGAACATCCGGTTTAACTCTACCATCAAATACTTTGATTTTGAGCTGAACCCGGATGAGCCCTGTTTATTGGAAGACCAGTGGAGATAAGATTACGTTCTTGGTTCTGTATGTACATGACATTCTACTCATTGGGAATGATGTAGGAATGTTAACTACGGTGAAAGTATGGCTTTCATAACAATTCTCCATGAAAGATCTTGGAGAAGCCTTCTACAGAGATAAATCGAAGAGGACAATAGGATTATCCCAGTCTGTTTGCATTGACAAAATTGTCAAAAGATACAGTATGGGGAACTCCAACAAAGGAAATGTTTCTTTCAGGCACGAAGTCACTCTCTCCAAGGGTATGTCTCCCAAGACTCACGAAGAGATTGAGGGCATGAAAGAGATCCCTATGCCTCAGTCGTAGGGAGCATCATGTATGCCATGTTGTGCACTCGTCCTGATATTGCTTAGGCAGTGAGTGTGGTAAGTAGATACCAATCTCACCTAGGACAGAAGCATTGGACCGCTGTGAAAAACATACTAAAATACCTGCAAAGGACAAAAGAGTTTTGTCTAGTATTTGATGGTAATTCGCTACAGATTCAGGGGTATACCGATGTCGATTTCTAGTCAGACCTAGATGATAGAAAGTCTACATCTGGATATATCTTCACGATAGGATTGTGTGCTATTAGCTGGAAAAATAGCAAATAGGGGTCCACAACAGATTCCACAACCGATGTCGATTACATTGCCGCAAGTAAAGCTACCAAGGAAGTCGTATGGATGAAGAAGTTCATTCAGGAATTAGGACTAGTTCCATCCAGCACATCACCCATACCACTGTTGTGTAACAACACTAGAGCCATTGCTTAGGCTAAGGATCCACGAGCCCACTCGAAGTCAAAGCACATCGAGAGGAAGTACCATGTACTACGGGAGATAGTTGGAAGAGGGACGTCTTGATTCAGAAGGTTGCATCATCAGAAAATGTAGTAGACCCATTGACTAAGCCACTGACACAGAAAGTGTTTGAGAAACACGTGGAAAGTATGAGACTCTGGCTTGTACCCGATTGAACCTAAGTGCAAGTGGGAGTTGTTAGATGGAAAAAACTAGAATGTTACACCTTAGACCTTGGAGATAGATGGGAAAAATTGGAATGTTACACCTTGGACCTTGGAGACAGATGGGCAAAACTACAATGTTACACCTTACCCTTGACTCGATTATGGTACTGCACTAGGTGTCGGATTGGGCTATCTTTGATATGCCAATCAGTAAGATCCTTAAAGGGGGTCAAAATCTAGGTATGTTGGGATAGTCCGAGAATTCACCTGAGTGGGTGATCATAATGACAGGATCAGCCCTTTTGTCGGACAAAGTGAATGATCAGGGAATGCACTCTCTCTTATGGAAACCTAAACTGTCGGCAGTTGATTTCAAACGTTGAAATTTGTTTTTGAAAAAAATATATTTATATAGAGATAGATATACATATATATGTTATGGTTTCAAAATGTTTGCAAAAAGTTTTAATTCCCGGGATCCATGTGAGTAGAGAGTGTAGCACTGTACGTTGCAGCCGATGGAGAGATCCTCTCCTGTCGGGTAGTATTTTGATCATTATGGGCTGAGATGTTAAGTGTAAGACCATTGAGGGTAATACCTGATGGGCTAATCTTGCATCTGCCCACAGTTCTTGGGATTTCATAAGGTGGCTGGATCCAAGAACCATTTAGTGTAAATGTTGGGCCCATCGAGAGCCCATGGTGATGGACTCAAAGGTTCATTGTCTCATACATTTAATTCAGCTTGGCCTTGTAACAAAGGCTGGGTTGAACCCATGTGGCTGATGTGTAGATCAATGTTAGGGTCCCACGCCATACAAAGAAAGCCAACTGGGCAGCAGGTTAAAGAATAAGTGAGCACATAAGCTTAAAGGGCCTAAGGCTAAATTCTAACTAGGCTTAAGTTAGTTAATTAAAAGGGGGCGAATTCAGTTTTAAACTAATTAGGATTAGTTGAAGGATAAGTCTTATCCACTTAAGAGTCCATATCCAAATGTAATATTTGGATCAAGAAACTCCTTCCTAATTGGATTAGGAGGCTGATCCTAAGAAGGCTATAAATAAGGGATGAATTCCTCGGTTTTAAAACACAGTAATCTGCAAAGTTCTCCCATGTTCTTGCCACCCCTACCCAGTTCCATCTCCACTTGTGGGACTGATCAACAAAGGTTTTTGATATTGTTTCTTAGTTGAAGAAACAATCTAAAGCCGTTCTCACCAACCCTTATTCGATTCTTGCTGAAGAATTATGGTTATTGCTGAAGAGCCATCCTACTGATTCTTCTTCACCACACACTATGTCATCTTTAGTGGAGACGAGTTTTGGTCTTCTCCTTGGGCGTAAACACCTTCATTGGACTTACTAGTACTTCGTATCAAGAATATCCATCACCTCCCTTTTAGTTTTAGATCTGGTTCAGTTTTGTTTCAAGAATGATACCTGAAAATGCAGTTTTCTAAAATAGGGAATGCGATTCCCAGATAGGAGAGAGAAATTTTTGAAATTTCACCCAACCTTCTTGCAAGGTTCGGCCATCTATATAATGGATCTCTCATCCCTTTAAGATCCACTGTTAAATCTGCCTGATACCTATCCGATGGCCTCGATCAACACCCACTTACACTTCGACCACAAGATCTGGCTCCACCATTAGACACAAGACCTCCCAAAATACCTATCCATCAAAATTCATCTCCTGATTCCCTTGTTTACCCCCTCATCAAACGAAGGTTCCATTTTGACCTTTCTCGTTAGCCTAAACATTCAAAACCAAGATTACCTTGATCTTGACACATCCGAACCGATCAGACCACACCTTTAGACTCTAGACATACTGTATTACCTGCTTATAAAATTTCATCCCTAGATTTATCCACTCGCCCTTCTACCAAACCAGGATTTCATTCTGAAACATCTCATTGACCCAAATTCCTAGGATCTTGACCCTCTTAGACTGATCAAACCTCATCATCAGATCCCAGACAGCCCCAAATGCCCACCTGTGAAATCTCAACCCAAAATACCTTCGTTTTCCCTTCAATCTTACCAAAAATCCATTTCAAGGTTCAAATTGATCGGATTACAAGCCCACCTGATCCAGGACTAGTTGGCTCAATATAACCTTACCAATCACTTCAGACAACCCAAAACTCCTACCCTGTGAAATTTTATCCAAAACAGACCTTGTTTGCTCCTCGATCACATAAAGATTCTCTTTTGAGTCCCTAGATTAACCGAATTGGGCCCTTTCTAGATATGCCCAATTGGGCTAATCTGACCCCACCAATCAACCCGGAATATCCGAAAACCCCACCCTATGAAATTTCAGCCAAGAATACCCTCATTTGCCCTTTCATCTAAAAAGATTTCATTTCGGTCAATTTTACTAGCCCACACATGCATGATCCCACTCCGTAGTCAAACACATATCAACCCTCCTTTTATCAGCCCAAAAATCCCCACCATTGAACCAGAAGATCCAGTTTAACCCTTCTAGACACGGTTTGGCCCATTTTCTCAAAGTTACCAAAATACCCCTTAGAAACCCCAAAATTACCAAACTACCACTATCCTTATTATAAGTACAAACCTAATTTTCTCATTCCAGGTAATCAGAAATCAAACATTTCACCGTCTTCTCCCTTCAAACAAAAACAAAGAAGCGGCGGCGGCACCCACAGTCCGATTTCTTTCCCTTCCCTCACTCTCTTTCCTTTCCACTTCTTCTTCTTCTTCTTTGAACGAAAACGGAGAAGCGGCGACGGCACCCACTCTCAGTCCTATCTCTTCTCCTTCTCTCACTCCCTTTCCTTTCCACTTCTTCTTGTTCTTCTTCTCTCTCTCATTCTCTCATTGACGCTGCTGTGGCGGCGATTCATTTTTCTTCCTTCCACTACCAGATCTATCTCCTCTCTTTTCTCTCCTCTTTTTTTTCTCTTCTTCCTTTCCCCAGTTCTCCCCCATTTCCATTTCTTCTCTACCACCACCATTGCAACTCTTGGAAGCGGCAATTCAGATTTTCCTCTTGCTCTTTCTCTCATATCACCCTCTCTCTCACTCTCTTACATTGTTTTCTTTGCCCCCATTGCATTCCTCTCCCTTTGGTCCCCATTGAACCATTTTTTAAGGTTATAGAGAACCAAAGGGGTGGTAGTTTTCAGCCCGATAACCTCTGCTAGCTCCAGCATATCCTCTCCCCTCTTTCGTAGCAATCATTACCAGAAGTTTTCTCTCCTCAATTCAGGTGGAAATTGAATCTTAGGCATCGCTTCCTCGTCACCTTCCTGATCGCCATCCGAGATTGTCACCTTCCTAGTCTTTGACTTTCAAAATGCTTTGTTTTAATAGTGACTCCAAAGCCCAATGCATTGACTACACTAGTCCGAGTAAGACTTGGATGGGAGAGGGAAGGGATTAGGTACCCCTTTCTTGAGTCCAATAGGTGGAACCCACATGGGATTATTAAACAAGGATAAACACATAAGAACATTTAAGGAAACTAATACCAAACACAAAACAATACAAAGGATGAAAGGATAATCTACCCTATTTTTATTATTTATTTTTTTATATTTTTTATATACTTTTTATATTTTTTGTTAATTTTATCTGGTTTAATTTTTATATTTCTCTTTTTTTATTTCCTTAGAACCTTTTTGTTTATTTGTTATATGAAATTACCCCTTTTTTTAGTTTTATTTATTTATTTATGTATTTTTAATTTGGATAAATTACAAAGACCCCCCCAGGTACTATGGGGTCTATAACAAAGACCCCCTGTACTTTATTTTACGACAAAGACCCTTTGTACTATGACCGTGAGACAAAGATCCCCTTCTGTAAATTTTCTGTTAAAATCCACCTTTAGAATATTTTTTAATCCCCATACTACCCTTATAATATCTATTCGGGACAATTGGGAAAACTTATAATATCTATTCGAGACTGATGAATCGATTTTTTGGTGATGTATCAACAATTTTGGTGCTAAGTACCTTGTCATTTGGTCTGCTTCCAAGTGACCGATGACTCAGGACGAAGTGGAGAACTTTGGCTACCGAGCTGAGTCGAGCTAGGTAGGCTAGGTGGCGAGCTGACTATAGTGTTGAGTTGCCTATGAGGTGTTGAGCTGACTAGGTGGCAAGCTACCTGTGAGGTGTCGGGCTGCCTAGGTGCCGAGCTGCCTGTGAGGTGCCGAGCTGACTAGGTACTGAGTTGCCTGTGAGGTGTCGTGTTGCCTGGTGGCGAGCTGACTATGAGGTGTCAAGCTGCCTGGTGACGAGCTGGATTGATGAGCTTCGTTGCTCTTTAAAGACCTGCAAGGAACCAATCAGTACTCTCATAGTAGACTGCGAGCTAAAAATCACAAAGTATGAGAGTTAGAATTTGCTTACTTGCTTGCTTGCTCACTTGCCATTGGGGTTGGTGCCTTTATATAGGCATTGTTTGGTGTGGGATTCACGCACCATATCCGAGATTTCTGTGAGGTCATCTAAGTGGTTCGAGATTCCCGGAGGTAACCGCCATGCACGTTGACCACCCTCCAGATCGTTCGACACGTGAGCCAACTTCCAAGGATCGTGGGAGTATTAGGATATGCATGCCGAATTTGTCGGTGAGCACATCTTGCAAGTCGCCAGGTCGGCGCATGTGCTAGGCTGCCAAACCGCACATGGGCCAGGCCGCCAGGTCGCGTTGGGCGAGGCCTCTAGGCCACGCCTGGGCCATGCCGCCAGGTCGTGCTAGGCCAGGCCGCCAGGTCGCGCTAGGCCAGGCCGCCAAGTTGGCGCCTGTGCCAAGCCGTGCCAATGCCAGGTCATGCTTGGGCTAGGCTGTGCTGCATTAGCCTCATTAGTGGCGTCGGTTACCCACTCCTACAAGAAGCTACTAGGAGCTCAACCTACGAGGGCAGCACTACTGACTTTAGGTCACCAGCTCGCACGGGAGCCTTGGAAAGCTCGACCGGCAGGGGCATCCATGCAGTTTGTAGAGGATACCTCGCAAAGAGGACTGATGAGGCTTTATCCGATTTGAAATAAAGTTGGTAGAGCTGCTTAGTCTGTTGGGCATCAACTTCCTGCATAGTCTTTGAGTTCATAAAAAATGGAAACTAGAAAGTGAGAGCTTTTAGTTTCTAAAAGGTGAGAACTTAGCTTTCTAGAAGAAGAGGACTTAGCCTTTCGGAGGATGAGAACTTAGTTTTTTATAGCATTTCCCACAGGCGACGCCAATTTGGTGAATTGATTTTTTGGTGATGTGTCAACATTTTTTGTGCTAAGTACCTCGTCATTCGGTCTGCTTCCAAGTGGCCGATGACTCAAGCCGAAGTGGAGAACTTTGGTTGCCAAGCTGAGTCGAGCTGGGCAGGCTAGGTGGCGAGCTGACTATAGTGCCAAGATGCCTATGAGGTGCCGAGCTAACCAGGTGGCGAGCTACCTGTGAGGTATCAAGCTGACCAGGTGTTGAGCTGCCTGTGAGGTGCCGGGCTGACCAGGTGTCGAGCTGCCTGTGAGGTGTCGAGCTGACTAGGTGCCGAGCTGAATATGAGGTGTCGAGCTGCTTGGTGACGAGTTGGATTGATGAGCTTCGTTGCTCTTTAGAAACCTGCAAGGAACCAAATGTTAGAGGACCCAGGGTGGCTGACCCGGCGAGTTCACTCTAATGCTTAAGTCAGTACTCTCATAGTAGACTACGAGCTAAAAATCACAAAGTATGAGAGCTAGAATTTGTTTACTTGCTTGCTGGCTCACATGCCATTGGGGTTGGTGCCTTTATATAGGCATTGTTTGGCGTGGGCTTCACGCACCATATCCGAGATTTCTACGAGGTCGTCTAAGTGGTTCGAGATTCCCGGGGATAACCGCCAGGCACGTTGACCACCCTCCGGATCGTTGGGCACGTGGGCCAACTTCCAAGGATCGTGGGAGTGTTAGGATATGCATGCCGAATTTGTCGATGAGTACATCTCGCAGGTCGCCAGGTTGGCACCTGTGCCAGGCCACCAGGTCGCGCTAGGGCCAGGTTGCCAGGTTGGCGCCTGTGCCAGGCCACTAGGTTGGACACCATCAACTTGGCAAGTTGTTGCCTGAGTGGTTTCGGGCGTCACCTAGTTGTTCTAAGGTGCCATGTGTCACAATGTCATTGGAGGGCCAAATCCGCCCTCATCAGAGACAATTGGGAAAAAATACTGTCATCTTCCATAACCTCACGATACGCTAACAGCAATGGCGGTAATCCCTTTTAAAAGTAGGGATTGGGATTTTCGCCGCTAAGAGCAGGAAGTAAGGGAAGAGCTAACCGAATCCCAATCCCAATCCATTCTTTTGTCGACTGTCGGGACATATAAAATAGAGGACGCGACTTCCATCTCCTCCACCATCCATCTCTCATCCTCCTCCTCCCTCAGGAAAATATTGAAAAAGGCCATAAATTAAATTAATATAAAAAATGAAATGAAAGAATCTTCTCTCTGAAATCTACGAAAAGGCATTTGATGAGGGCAGATTTGGCTCTCCAATGACATTATGACACATGGCACCTCATGACAACTAGGTGCAGCCCGGCAGCTCGCCACCAAGTAGCCCGGCACTTCCAAGGCAGCTCGCCACCAAGCAGCCCGGCACTTCCCAGGCAGCTCGACACCAAGCAGTCCGGCACTTCCCAGGCAGCTTGCCACCAAGCAGCCCGGCACTTCACAAGCAGCTCGCCACCAAACAGCCCGGCACTTCACTAGTTAACTCGCCACCAAGCAGCCTGGCACTTCACTAGTCAGCTCGACACTAGGCTGCTCGCCCCCAAGCAGCCCGACACTTCACAGGCAGCTTGCCACCATGCAGCCCTGCACCTCACAGGTAGCTCGCCACCAGGCAACCTGGCACCTTACGGGCAGCTTGCCTCCTAGTCAGACCGACCACCGCATGGCAACCCCGAGGATCTCATCACCATACTCCGCGTCTTACGGGATCGTACCTTATAATGGCTAATATTATCTCACCTACTCTCCGATTCAGGCGGAAATGGGCAACCTTACCAGTTGGTGGTGTTATCCCCAACTAACATGGAAACGGATCCTGTCACAGCGGGGATCCAGGAACTACTCCACCAAACCCGCGAGGACTCTAGTATATAAAGGCCTCACCCCTCAGGGGTGAAGGGAGGCGTAATCTTTGCTCTCTAGCTCTCTCACAATCTAATATCATTTTCAACTCCCAATCAAGTGCTAACTTAAGCATCGGAGCAACCCTGCTTGGTAGAAAACCCTGGGTTCTTTGATTCATCCCTTGCAGGTCCATCTAGCCCGTCGTTGCCGGTAGCCAGATCATCTCCTGTGGAGAGCAACCGGATTGTGCCACATCATTTGGCGCCGTCTGTGGGAAACGCTACTAAAAGCCCTTGTCTCCATTCAAAAATCTCAAGCTCAGAATCGATGGCATCCTCCTACAACGCCAGGCAAAACAGTGAAATGATTGTCTCCGGGGGGCAACCCCAGATCCCGACTATGTGCATCGGTCTGTTCACCATACCGCTCTCCTTGGGTGGGATCCCAGCACTAACTATGCCTCAGGCAACTGTGCTAGTGAACGCCCCACTTCCTCCTTCCATGTGCGTTGCCTTCTCTACGACCTTTAAAGGGGTAGCACGCACGTGGTATAGAAATCTCACGCCCGGGACAATCAAGAGTTGGGTGATGTTGGTGGGAAACGCTACAAAAAGCTAAGTCATCTTCTCCTAGAAAGCTGAGTCCCCATTTTTTAGAAACTAAAGCTCTCGCTTTATAGTTTCCATTTTTTATGAACTCAAAGACTATGCATGAAGTGCTAACAGACTAAGCAGTTCTACCAACTTTACTTTCAATCCAGATAAAACCTCGTTAGTCCTCTTCGCGAGGTCCCCTCTACAAAGATGAGCTCTTCGTGGCTTCCGCGGGAATTGACGGCCAACGGACTACATTGGCGCCCTTGGTGGTCGAGCCTTCCAAAGCTCCCGTGCGAGCTGGCGACCTAAAGTTAGTAGTGTTGCCCCCGTTGGTCGAGCTCCTATTAGCTTCTTGTAGGAGTCGGTGATCGACATCCCGAGGCTGATGCAGTGCAATCATAGATCTAAGGCGCCCACCCGGCGGCCTAGCGCGGCCAAGCAACCTGCGCGTGGCCTGGCGGCCTGGCAGCCTGGCACATGCGCCGACTTGGCGCAGCCTAGCGCGGGCGCCGACCTGGCGGCCTGGCCCAGGCGCGAATTGATGAACTGATAAAAGACTTCATCATCACATAAGACCCAGTCGCCTCTTTGGCATGGGCAAAGTCAAGGAGAGTGGACTACGAGTCGCTCCTAGAGCCTAAGGGCTAAAATATCATACAAGACATAGTCGCCTCTTCGGCATGGGCAAGATCAACGAGAGTGGACTATAAGTCGCTCCGAGAACCTAAGAGGTAAAGTACCAAACTGGTAGAGACCTCGGCACCACATAAGACCCAGTAGCCTCTTCGGCATGGGCAAAGTCAAGGAGAGTGGACTACGAGTCCCTTTCAGAGCCTAAGGGTTAAAATATCACATAAGATACAATCGCCTCTTCGGCATGGACAAAATCAACGAGAGTGGACTATAAGTCACTCTCAAAGCCTAAGGGCTAAAGTACCGAATTGGCAGAGACCTCGGCACCACATAAGACCCAGTCGCCTCTTCGGCATGGGCAAAATCCAAGAGTGGATCGCGAGTCGCTCCCAGAGCCTAAGGAATTGAATCAACACTTATGAGCTCATCGAATTTCGGGTCAAAAGGAGAAATCTACTCCCTTCGCCAAGTTACTTTCAACTCGGGAGTGGGGGGCAAATGATGAGGGCGGATTTGGCCCTCCAATGACATTAGGACACATGGCACCTCATGACAACCAGGTGCATCCCGACACTTCCTAGGCAGCTCCCCACCAAGCAGCCCGGCACTTCACAAGCAGCTCGCCACTAAGCAGCCTGGCATTTCCCAGGCAGCTCGCCTCCAAGCAGCCCGACACTTCATAGGCAGCTCGCCACCAAGCAGTCTGGCACTTCACTAGTCAGCTCGCCACTAGGCAGCTTGCCACCAAGCAGCCCGGCACTTCATAGGCAACTCGCCACCATACAGCCTGGCACCTCACAGGCAACACGTCACCAAGCAGCCCGACACTTCACTAGTCAACTTGCCACCAAGCAACCCGGCACTTCACAGGCAACTCGCCACCATGCAGCCCGGCACCTCACAGGCAGCTCGCCACTAGTTAGCTCGCCACCAGGCAGCCTGCCACCTTACAGGCAGTTTGCCTCCTAGTCAGACCGACCACCGCATGGCAACCCCGAGGATCTCGTTACCATACTCCGTGTCTTACGAGATCGTACCTTGTAACGGCTAATATTATCTCACCTACTCCCCGATTCAGGCGAAAATAGGCAACCTTACCAGTTAGTGGCGTTATCCCCAACTAACACGGAAACGGATATTGTCACAGCAGGGATCCAGGAACAACTCCACCAAACCCACAAGGACTCCAGTATATAAAGGCCTCACCCCACAGGGGCGAAGGTGAAATAATCTCTGCTCTCTAACTCTCTCACAATCTAATATCATTTTCAGCTCCCAACCAAGTGCTAACTTATGCATCGGAGCCACCCTACCAAGTAGACAACCATGGGTTCTCTGATTCATCCCTTGTAGGTCCATCTAGCCCAACGTTGCCGGTAGCCAGATCATCTCCAAGATTGATAAACAATGAACATTATTTATTAGCGGGTTTGAAAGCATATTGTCCAGAACTTTCCACAACCTTCCTATTTCCTGTGGACGTTTCTCTTTCTCATCGTCTTTGTATTTTTACCTTTCCGTCTTTCACCCCCTCTCTGTATTCCTTAATAAGTATCTAATCATCGTCATCGTCATCTCTCTCGTTGCCTCTTTCTTCATCTGATTTCTGATTTTTTTCCTCTATCATCCATGGCCTCCGAACCAGAAATTGCCGAGGCATCGTTTCTGGATCAACTAATCAGTAGTAGAAATAGAGATCTCTCTCTTTCTTCCTCTTATACTGGGTTACACGAACTCACCGAGGAGAGAACCCGATGACCCTGATCGGGAAAGTGAAGGACAGAGCCACGAGCGGATCATCCTCATCAAACCCCCTTTCACGCAAGGCATGATCATCATTGAAGGTGCTGGTAGGGGGTTTTTGTCTCCGTCCTTCACGATACACGAACACGAACAATAGCGACGCTTATCCTCATCAACCCCTTAAGCGCCGTTGGTGTTCTTGTATATCATGAAGGTCGGTAAAGATGAACAGTGTATTATTCAAATTGACATTAGAATGACGAATTTTAACGAAAAACTAATGAAAGGTGATTTTTATCTCACGGTCATAATACAGGAGTCTTTATAGCAAAATAAAGTATAGAGGGTCTTTGTCACAAACCTCATAATATAAGATAAATTTTTTAATTATCATAAAAATCTTTCCTTTAATTTCATTTTATTAAAAACCTCCACTAAAATTTTAAAACACTAAAGAAAAACCTCCCTCCGTCATTTACCCATACCAGAAACGTAATAAACTTATGAAATTATCGTTAACTATTCTGCAGAACATTTAAAATTTTTTAAAATCCCAAATTGCCCTCATTTGAGCGACAACACTTCCACAATTGGCTTCTGTTCTTTTTCAGAGCAAAAGAAAATAACACCACTAAACTCTTGCAGCGTCGCCATTGCTCGGAATACCAAGAATTGCTAAAATTTAAAACAAACACACAAATGGTTAAGAAAAAAAATCGCTAGGTGTTTCAATATAAAGCAAACAGGATCGTGTCAATGAATCGCTGCAGCTATGGTTATGGCAGATGTGAATGAGTTCGAACAACACCGCATTTTAGATAATAAATTGAAAAAATGCCCTTTACCATTTGTCCGTCTTTCTGAAAGTAACAAAGGTGATCTTTTAATTTAAACACACGATTTGAGTATTAACTAGGCCAAATATCTTTCTCAATTCAGGGATTGAGTATTAGCTACGGTTTACATGCCATTTTCAAATTCACTTCCTGAATGGAAGCTCCTATGCACCACTAGTCTGTTTATGGGAATCGCCATCTACTTCAAGGTTTGGCTTATTGATTACAATTTCTTTTTTCAAGATAAAGATTGGACGAGGCTCGATTCCATCAGTTTACCATTGGCATATATCGCATCAGTTTTTCCTTGTTTAATGGACTATGGTTGCTGATATTTATTGGCTCTTGTTTCTTCTAAGTGTATCTCGTAGGTAGGATGCCTGACGATTAATTTTTATACGTTCTGTTTAATTAGTGACAGAATGGAGTTTTTTATTAAATTTTTTAAAAATTTAGGGAAGGTTTTTATTAAAATGAAATTAAAGGGAAGGTTTTTATAACTCATTCTCCCCCTTAGCTCAATTTCTTTATGATTTACTTATTATTATATTTTTATTCTTTTATGATTAATTTAGTCTACTCACTCCGGGTGGTGATCCTTTCTCACTCTAAATCTGCAAATGCATATGATCCTTTCTCACTCTAAATCTGCAAACATGAACTTGGACCTTTGCAGCTGAAATTCATGATTAGGGAGTATAAAATGGAAAATACTAATTTTAGCAATACCCGAACATTGATAAAACTTTAACGAACCCTTGGGTTTACATGTACTTTGCTAAAGGACTACAACCTGTGGAATGATGGCACCATTGAACCAAGCATGGCACAGAGAAGCCAGAGATAAAAATGCAATTGTCTTGACGTTAACCTAACCACATCAACAAATCTAGGAGTTTCACTATTCGAATCCACTTGGGCTATATAACTGGGTTTAGTGTGGATTAAAACTCCAAATACCCCTTAAAATCAACAAAGAAATTTTGGTGATTCTTCACAAAATATTAATGACTCCTCGCAAAGTAAAGCCAACAGAGGGAATGATGCCAGCCTATTTAGAACTCCTCACCACTCCAACGTTGAATGTCAGGCATTCAACTTCTAAATCAGAAACGACTTCTTAACCAAACTGGTGCATCAACCTCGACTTCCGGTTAAATAACCGAATTCAAATTTGAGCGTTGAGCCTCTTTTATCTTAAAAGAATCAGTCTCAAATTTCAATCAAGTAGTCAAATTCTACGTTGGGCCAGAGGACATTTTCCTAAATTAAGTATCAGCCTCAGATACCAATTTAGTACTTTCAGACTTCAGAGCGCTAAGTAGTAAAAATTTATAAAGGTATCGATGAAACCGAACCTGTTCTTCCCTTTCGATTTTCTTCTCGAAAGGAGATCCTATTTTCAACAATTACTGCTTATTCAATTAAAATTTTCATTGAAGAACATTTAAACTATTCATTCGTTTATTCAAAAGTTTACTATTAAATTTCAATTATATTGGAAAAAACTAATAAAATTGTATGTAGCGAATTGTTCGAGGCCATATTCAAAATGGAGTGGATTTGATAGGCACGGAGAATCGCTGAATGATATTGCCAACCTTCAATGCAAGTAGCGTCATCTAATTTTTGGGCGCCCTTGCTCTGCAAATTGGCTTCGTCATTTATAGGTTGAAAACAGAGGAGAGAAGAATTCTATCTGAAAATATGTACCAGGAGACAGGTAACACAGTGAGGCCAGATAGAACCCACCGTGCTGTTTTATACTGGCGAGATTCCTTCTATCAATATATGCTTCTGAAACATGATCATCCTCCATTACTTATCTAGGAGCGAGTTCACCAGTAAGAAGCAACAACATACTAAAATAAGAAAATTATATGATAATAATACTACAAAAATCAGATGATGTAAACAGGGATAAAGTAACAGGAAGCTTGTTTGGAACGTGAGCAACCTGTGTCGCAAGATCTGTTTTCGATCTCTGCCTTCCAAACGAGACGCCCAGCTATTGGAAGTTGCAGACAAGGCATCAGATACCTCAGGCATTGCAGCTACGAATCAAACTAATATTGGAATTATAATTCATACATGCAATCTCAGCCGAAAGATGGTGATTTTTTGAGATAATAATCACTGAGAACCTCAGTAGAGATTAAAAGCCTTCATCATTGATTGCAAACATTAGGGTTTTGAAGTCAAAAAGAACGAACGAAAGCGAAAAAAGAGAAGAAAAGAGATCTAAATGGAAAGCAAGAGAGATCAGATGGTAGTGCATGTTTAGAATTCATCATTCTGTATACAGAATAGATGGATAAAATTCTTCATGTCTCTCTGCAAATTTCAGATTCACAAGAAATAAATAAAAACTGAAGAGGAAAAAGGAATCAAAAACAGCAAAAATTGATCGGATCCATCTATTACAGAAGATAAAAAGAGTTTTTGGGGAGAAAAAAGAAGGAAAACAGAAAGTTGTTCTTTTGGGTTTGGTAAAAGGAATCAGATATAGAATTTGTCGATCACCATGTCGCATCAAGAGATGCTTGTAAGACTGGGGCGACAAAACCTATCATCATCTTCAGTTGCTTTGAGACTGAAAATGTAGGACTATAGAGAGACGAAGATCAGAGGAAATGTAAAGAAGAGAGAGAGAGAAGCTTTGACAGAGAAGAACGGAGGAGGGATGGAGAGGAAGAGGAAGAGATTAGTGAGGTATTTAAAGAAGCAAATTTAGGGTTTCGTTTGGAGAATATTAGGGTTTGGACTTTGGAGTCTTTCTGGGTTCATACTTCCGCGTTGCCGTAAATGCCCTTATCGGGGATTCGCTTCCGCAGTTTCACTCCTAAAAGGGAGGAAGGGCTCCCTTCAACGACGGATGATAGAGCCACGTTATCCATATAATCAGCAAAGTAGCTTTTTTATTTGACAAGTGAGTCAATATATATATATTAAAATAAGGAAGTTTAAAAATTTTTTACTCTTTTGAATTTTTTGTATTTTTTATTTCATTTCATTTTTGAAAATAATTATGTATTTTCCCAATAACCTAAATAATCTTTTTTCCTAAAATTTCTCCAAAATTATCTTTAATTCCTATTTATCTTTTAAACTATCTTTAATTTCTATTTATCTCTAAAATTATCTCTAGTTTAGAAGACAGTTTCTCTCCTAAACTACCTCAAATTCCAATTTATCCCCTCCCCTACTTTTTATCTATATCTATCTAAAGAAAGCTTGATTAAAAAAATTAAGAATTATTTAAATATTATCAATTTAAATGTTTTTATATTTAATAATATGTAATAGCTTTAAATAAATAAAATTCAAATAACAAAAAAAATAAATATTTATAGATTAATTAAATATTTAAATAACTAAATATTTATCATAAATAAATTTTAAATAGTTGAAATAATGAAATTATGTAATAAATTAAAAAAAATTCTTCAAAGTAGAAAAAATCAAAACATAATATTGAAATTAATAATAATTTACTATATTAAAAAATTAATACTGAAATTATGTAATAATAGTATAAATTATAATTTTATGGATAATTAAATTCAATAAATAATTAATATTTTAAATTTTAAATATTTTACATATTTTACATATTATTTAAGTACTTAAATAACTAAATATTTTAAATAACAAAATATTTAACATAACTAGGTTTTAAATAGTTAAAATAAAGAAATTATGTAATAAATTTATAAAAATGAAAAGTAGAAATATAATTATAACATTGAAATTAATAATAATTTAATATTTTTACATAATATTATAAATAACTAATTTCACTTATATCAAGTAATAATTCGAGAAAATAACTTTCAAAAAAATAATATTTATTAATAATAATTTTAAACTCTTAATCTGTATTTATTATATAATTATATATACTAAAATTAATATTTATTGTATTTTAGTAATTATTTATTTTTTTTTGTGATAAATGTATTTTCAATAATTATGTATAAATGTATTTTGTTTTTTTTTTATTTAATAGAAAACTTTCAATAATTATTGAAGATTAAACTACTATTATTGAAATTTTTAAATTTAATTTATTGTACTTATTGTATTTTTGTTATAACTTATTGATTAATATTTATTATAGATTAAACTATTATTTGAGATTATACTATTTATTGAATAAGTTAATATATTTTTAGTACTTATTGTATTTTTTCATTATCAATGTATTTTCAATAATTGTGTATTTTTCTATAAATTTTCAATAATTATGGGAGATTAAACTATTGTTATTTATCAGAGATGAGACTATTAATTTAACTGAAATTATCGGTGTTCATGAGTTGGTTCGGTTTGGTCGTAGGGTATTTGGCCAATCAAATTGACTTGGTCAGGTTGGGGAGTTGGTCAACTAAAACCGACTGACCTTTTGTGAAAACCAACCTACTCAAGTTGTATATGTTTGGGTCAATTTTTTGGTTTGGTCATTCGGTTCAAAAGATTTAAACTTAAAATTTTAATTTAATTTTAAAAATTGCAGTGCAATTATTAAAAAATTAGATTATAATATAAAACATTTTAGACTAAGAAATATGAGAAATTTTCCACTTTTCCATATTCAAAATTATATTTAAAATATAAAATATTAATATATATCCATTGTTAGGTCATTCAATTTTGGTCAATTTACAAATGGCCAAAGTGAAACTGATCCAAGTTGGTCCAATTTAGAAATTTTTTAACCAAAACTGGCCTTAAATACTAGAAAACTGACCAACTCGGGTCGAGTTGATCGGGTTGGTTGGTTTTATCAGTTTGATGAATAAACATAATTGAAATTAATTATTATTTTTGTATTATAAAAAATTTATTAAAGGTAGTATAAATTAAAGTCGAAAATATAAAACAATTGTATACTCTTTTGTGTTTCTATTAGGGTCATTTACTAGAACATACCTCATAGTCTTACATATTTACTTAAACCTACCTTATAGTTTTCATTTTACTAAAACATCCCACATATTTTACAACTTATTTACTTAATCAACCTTTTACTAAGGAGTATTTGTTTTGCCATTAGGCCCATGATTTTTTATTCCAAAAATACCCTTAACACTTTTTTTGTACAAAAAACTAATTTGACCAAGTATACCCACTAGAGTGGTTGCCCATGTCTTATTAAGGGCAAAAATGGTATTTTTATTTTTATTTTCTTTTGATTAAATTTACTTAAATGAACATTAGGGTCAATACTGTCATTTTCCACTGTCATCTAATGGAAGATTGATTAAATCAATTGCTAATTATAAGCGGTGTTTTATTAAAATGCTAATTGTATGGTAGATTTTAGTAAATCCATGAAAATATAAGGGGTATTTTAATAAATGACAATTTCTATTATTTAGCTTTCGCTTAATAAATCTCGTGCATCACACGGGTCATATATATATATAGTGGACCCACTACCACTATTTAGACACATGGCATCCTATTAATTCAAGAAATAGGATTCAAAAAGTGGGTAGCTTCACTCCTAAACATTTTCAATAGACAGTTATTTATTAGTTTAACACATGTTTATCTGATAGTCTATTAAATACAAATGGTGAGACCCATTAAAAGATTACCATAAATCCACAATTGTTTTTAAATGATTTTTTTTTTTCAAAATGAAAATACTTTATTAATTAAAAACTTGATTTAACTTTTAGGAAGCAACCTAATTTAACTATTAAAAACAAATAACTCAAAATAGATTTATTAGATAAATAGTAAATACCAAATAAAGTGGGTTATATATATTAAAGGAAGGTCTTCGGGCGATAGTCTCCTCCCATTCAAACACATGGCATCCCATTTTTACAAGAAATAGAATTTCAATTCAACTACCCACTTTCCCATTTTTGTAGGAAATAGATTTTAAATTCAACTACCCACATTTTTCAAGAAATAGTAATTCAATTCATTCGTGGGTAGGCACACGTTTCTTTTAGGAAAACAAAAAAGTAAGCACACGTTTCTTTCTATATGAATCAATAATTACCTTAATTCAATTAACTTAACTAATTAATTAATTTATTTACATAAGTAACAAATTGATAAGAGAAATACAAAATTATTCAATTACGAACAAAAATGATTAAATAATTCAAAACATTTACTTAAACAAAATATTATTAAATAATTAATAAATTGAGAAAAGTACTATAATATGATTAAACAAATATAATTGATTATTCACTATAGAATGGATAGTTAAATAATAAAATGATTAAGTAATTTACTAATTAAGAATTAAATTAACAAGAAAAAAATTGAATAATTTAATTTATTCAAATAAAAATTTGATCCAAGTAATTAAAATTGACTAATTCAATAAGAAAATAATTGAACAATTAATACAATATTTAAAAATAAAAAATTTGCTAAAAGGAAAAACTATTAAATAATTAAATATGATTAATTAAAAAATGATTCAATAGCAAAAGTCAAATCCAACACTTCGTGCATCCCACGTGTAATACATTATTTAAATGTTAGTAATATTAATTAATAGTATTTAATATAGCAATATATATTTCAAAATTTTACCTTATAAATAGTATTTATTATCGGTATCTATTAACAGTATATAAGGACACATGTTTGTAATTTTTATTTCCATTGTTTCAAAAAATTTCCAATAATTAACAGTAATTTATAGTAATATTTATTGATAAAATTTATCAAAATTATATTTATTAACATTATTTATTGTGGTATTTATATAATTTAGTTACGAATTTAATACTATTAGAAATAATTTTAATAGAAATTATTACAGAACTAATTTATATTTATTTTCAGTATTATTACAGTATTTTCAGTATTAATTTTAACTGTATTTATCTATGGTTATTTTTAAATTAGTTTGAGTGGTTTACTTACAAATAAATTCTTTAAACGTTAGCAATATTAATAGTAACAGTATTAAATAAGAATTATTAGTATTTATTAACAATATTTATTAAAAAATAATTTTGAGAATATAACAGTATTAACAGTATTTATTTTCAGTATATAACAATATTTATTTACCATTAGTTATCACCATTAGTATTCATAATCTTTATTAGGGTATTAATTTAATAATATTTAACATTATTCATAATCTTGATGGTATTCATAATTAATTTAATTATATTAAAAAATAATTTTAATAGTATTTATTTTTAGTAGATAACAATATTTATTTACCATTAATAGTGTTAATTAATTTTTCAAAATGGACCAGATATGGGTTGGTCTACGATCAAATCCACATCAAACTCGGTCCATTTAACTTGAGCCATGTCAGATTAGTTGAATGGACTGGATCGAATATTATAACCTGACCCGTACCCTAAAGCATCAATTGTCATATTCACCCGAATTATGTCTACAGACACATGGCCACACAATACTGAAGCTAGGAGAGAATTTATTCACTTCTCCCATTCAGACATGTGGCCATACAATACTACAACTAGGAGAGAGTTTATTCAGTTAGTAGGTCACACACCTATATTTCAGCAAACCAAAACCCCTCATTTGAATGTAGTTAGTTAGGTAATTCTAGAATGTAGTCAGTTGGAAGGCCACATACCTAAATTACAGGAAGAGGAGAGGTTATTGGGTTAATAGGCCAAGTTCCAATATTGTAATTTCCCCTTCAAACACTTGCTCTACATTTGAAAGTGCAATAATTAAATTAAGAGGTATATTGGTATTAGTGAACTTTTATTTTCTTTGAACTCTAAATGTAGAGAATATTGTTCTAAATTATGAATTCTGAATTTTGAAAATTATCAAATATTCATTTTAACCCCATATATGAAAGCTCTTATTTGTCTTTTTGGGGGTATCATTGAAAAACAAAGTCGTATGATTTTACTTTAAAAAATAAGAGATAAGAGGAAACAAACAACCATTTTTCTCTTAAAATTAAAAGATTCCTCTTAAAAAATAAGAGTTAAGAGGAAACAAATAAGGCCCTTAGTGCAGTTTAGTATGCGCATGTTCCTTATTTTCAGAAAAAAAAAACAAATATTACATATCATGCGAATTTGAAAATATTTCTTTCACCAATGCACCCCCCATCCAAATTGTGTTCATTCTCAGTCAATCTCAAACAATTTGCAGGGATGAATCACTTGTGAAATTTCTAAGAGCATTGAAGGATATCTTTGGACGCTTGGAACTTCAACCAATTACTTTATTTCTGGTTATATCATTATTGCAAACATGTTTCAGTGATGTGTTTTTGCTATTGCATACATGTTTCAGTTTTGTGTTTGACAATATTTTATGACGTTGAAGTTTGTTTTTGTCTCATGAACTATGTTAGCCTGAGAAGACATTTTTGCATGAGAAGAAAATAAGGTGTTCTTTAGTTAATATAGGCGACCACATGTAGTTTTTTTTTTTTTTTTACTTTAGATGAGATCTCCGACCACCGGTGATCACTTATGGGTGGCCGTCGGTGGCTAGGAGGGTCATAGGAATGTGAAATGGGCTGGTCCTGTTTATTGTTACTGCATACAATCACCTTAGAACATAGTTTAATCTGAGAAGAAAATGAGGTGTTCAATACTTCAATATTTAATAGCGGCAACCACCAGCTGATATATTTTTTTTTAATTTAGATGAATTTGATGACCAGCGGCAATCGCTTATGGGTGGCTGCTGGTGGCCGAGAGGGTCACATAATCTAGTTATAGATGGCTATGATTATCTAGTGCGAACCGTCAACTAGGAAGGCAAAGGCTCGAGAAGACAACGAGTTGATCCAACGTTGCGTGTAATTTGGCCCACGCCTGCCAACCTTGCTTTCCTCAGATGCTGGATCTTTAACCTGGAAAATCATCTACTTGCTAGTTAGTAAAAAAAGGATTCGGTGGATTCATTGCTCTATCCACCAAACAAGGAGTTTGAATAAAATGCTATCAAAGTTGTAGGTTCCATTTTTTTTTTTGGTATGAAATAAGTTGTTAACTATAAATTAAACGTTAACCGACAAATTCAAATTACATATTCCAAATAAATAGTAAATTTTAAACAAAATTATATTTAGGTGTAGTAGCCCTATACTTATTATAGTGTGTAAAACAAAAGATATTTATATTAAAATAATGTCGTCAAGAAATTTTCTCATTTTTTTGAATTTTTTATTTTTTTATTCAACGCCATTTTTAAAACAACCAATGAGATGCACTTTCTCAATAATCTAAATAATCACTTCTCCAAAAATTTCTCCTAAACTATCTCTCCCACTTTCTCCAAAATTATCTCTAATTCCTATTTATCTTCTAAATTATCTCTAATTCCTATTTATCTCCAAAATTATCCCAAATTTAATAGAGAGTTTGTCTCCTAAATTATCTCTAATTCCTATTTATCCTCTCCCCTACTTTTTATCTATATCTATCTAAAGAAAGTTCGAAAAAATGTAAGAATTATTTAAATATTCTAACAAAATTATATAATAACTTTAAAATATTTATTAAAAACACAAAAAATAATTTTATGTTTTTACAAAGTATATCACAAAATTATGTACTAACAATTTAAATTATGTTTTTCCGGATTATCAATTTAAATGTTTTTCAAATATTTAATAATATATAAAAGCTTTAAATAAATAAAATGCAAATAACAAAAAAATCTAAATATTTTATAGATTATTTAAATATTTAAGTAACAAAATATTCATCATAACTAGATTTTAAATAGTTAAATAACAAATTTATGTAATAAATTAAAAAAATCTTCAAAGTAAAAAATAACATAATATTGAATTTAAAAATAATTTAATATATTACAAAGTTAATAACAAAATTATGTAATAATAGTATAAATTATGATTTTATGGATAATTAAATTCAATAAATAATTAATATTTTAAATTTTAAATATTTTACATATTATTTAAGTATTTAAATAACTAAAAATTTTACATAGCAAAATATTTAACATAACTAGATTTTAAATAGTTAAAATAAAGAAATTATGTAATAAATTTAAAAAAAATATATGAAAAGTAGAAAAATAATTATAACATAATATTGAAATTAATAATAATTTAATGTTTTTACATAATATTGTAAATAACTATTTACTTATATCAAGTAATAATTCGAGAAAATAACTTTCAAAAAAAATAGTATTTTTTAATAATAATTTTAAACTTTTAATCTGTATTTATTATATAATTATATATACTAAAATCAATATTTATGGTATTTCAAAAATTATTTATTGTTTTTTGTGATAAATCTATTTTCAATGATTATGTATAGATTTATTTTGTTTTGTTATTTAATAGAAAACTTTCAATAATTATTGGAGATTAAACTACTATTATTGAAATTTTTAAATTTAATATATTGTACTTATTGTATTTTTGTTATAACTTATTTATTAAAATTTATTAGAGATTAAACTATTATTTGAGATTATATTATTTATTGAATAAGTTAATATATTTTTAGTACTAATTGTATTTTTTTCATTATCATTATATTTTCAATAATTGTGTATTTTCGCTATAAATTTTCAATAATTATTGGAGATTAAACTATTGTTATTTATTAGAGATGAGACTATTAATTTAGCTGAAATTATGTGTTCATTATTTGGTTCGGTTCGGTCGTAGGCTATTTGGCCAACCAAATTGACCTGGTCAGGTTGGTGAGTTGGTCAGTTGAAACTGACTGACCTTTTGTAAAAACTAACCAACTCAAGTTGTACGGTTTTGGGTCGATTTTTTGGTTTGGTTAGTCAGTTCAAAAAATTTAAACTTAAAAATTAAATTAAAATTTAAAAATTACAATGCAATTATTAAAAAATAAATTTAAAATTTTAACCATAGGGTAGATTTTAGTAAATCCATGAAACTATAAGGGGTATTTTAGTAAATGACCATTTCTATTATTTAACTTTCGCTTAATAAATCTTGTGCATCGCACGAGTCCCCACTAGTATATATTAAAACAAAGTGGTCAAGAATATTTCTCCTTTTTTTGAATTTTTTTTATTCCATGTCATTTTTGAAACAACCAATGAGATGCACTTTTCAAGAACCTAAATAAATTCTTCTCCTAAAATTTCTCCTAAACTACCTCCCCCACTTTCTCCAAAATTATCTCTAATTCCTATTTATCTTCTAAATTATCTCTAATTCCTATTTATCTCTAAAATGATCTCTAATTTAATAAAGAGTATATCTCCTAATTCCTATTTATCCTCTCTCCTACTTTTTATCTATATCTATCTAAAAAAAGTTAAGAATTATTTAAATATTCTAACAAAATTATATTATAACTTTAAAATATTTATTAAAAACATAAAAAATCATTTTATATTTTTACAAAATATATCACAAAATTATGTACTAACAATTTAAGTTATATTATTTTGGTTTATCAATTTAAATGTTTTTCAAATATTTAATAATATGTAATATCTTTAAATAAATAAAATTGAAATAACAAAAAAAAATAAATGTTTTATAGATTATTTAAATATTTATCATAACTAGATTTTAAATAGTTAAAATAACCGAATTATGTAATAAATTTAAAAAAATTCTTCAAAGTAGAAAAATAATTTTAACATAATATTCAAATTCATAATAATTTAATAATGAAATTATGTAATAATAGTATAAATTATGATTTTATGGATTATTAAATTCAATAAATAATTAATATTTAAAATTTAAATATTTTACATATTATTTAAGTATTTAAATAACAAAATAGTTAACATAAATAGATTTTTAAATAGTTATAATAAAGAAATTATGTAATAAATTTAAAAAAAATATGAAAAGTAAAAAAATAATTATAACGTATTATTGTAAATTACTAAGTTCACTTATATCAAGTAATAATTTGAGAAAATAAATTTCAAAAAAAATAATATTTATTAATAATAATTTTAAAATCTTAATCTATATTTATTATATAATTACGTATACTAAAATTAATATTTATTGTATTTCAGTAATTATTTTTTGTTTTTTGTTATAGATGTATTTTCAATGATTATGTATAAACTTATTTTGTTTTGTTATTTAACATAAAACTTTCAATAATTATTGGAGATTAAACTACTATTTTTGAATTTTTAAATTTTACTTTATTGTACTTATTGTATTTTTGTTATAACTTATTGATTAATTAATACTTTTTAGAGATTAAACTATTATTTGAGATTATACTATTTATTGACTAAGTTAATATATTTTTAGTATTTATTGTATTTTTGTAATTATTGTAATTATTGTATTTTTTTCATTACCAATATATTTTCACTATAAATTTTCAATAATTATTGGAGATTAAACTATTGTTATTTATCGGAGATAAGACTATTAATTTAACTAAAATTATGAATGTTCATGAGTTGGTTCGGTCCTGACGTAGGCTATTTAGCCAACCAGATTGACCTGGTCAGGTTGGGGAGTTGGTTTGTTGAAACCAACTTACCTTTTGTGAAAACCGATCCACTCAAGTTGTATCGGTTTGGGTTAGTTTTCACAAGAGGTCAGTTAGTTCAAAAGATTTAAACTGAAAAATAAAATTAATTTTAAAAATTACAATGTAGTTATTAAAAAATAAATTTAAAAATTAGATTTATGAAATAAAACATTTTAGAATAAAAAATATGGGAAATTTCTCACTTTTTCAAATTAAAAATTATATTTAAAATATAACATATTAATACATATCCATAGTTAGGTTGTTTGATTTTGGCCGGTTTACAAATAGCCAAAGTGAAACTAATCCAACTTGGTCGAATTGGGAAATTTTTGAACCAAAGCCGACCTAAAATGCTAGAAAAGTGACCAACTCTGGTCGAGTTGATCGGGTTGGTCGGTTTCATAAGTTTGATGAATAAACCTAACTGAAATTAATTATTGTTATTTTTGTATTATACAAAAATTATTAAAATTAGTATATAAAATATGAATTATTATTAATTATTTAAAAGGTTGAAAATATAAAAAAAAATTGTATATTCTTACGTGTTTCTATTAGAGTCATTTACTAGAACACACCTTATAGTTTTATATATTTACTTAAACCTACCTTATAGTTTTCATTTTACTTGGCCAAATATAGCTAATAGAGTGGTTTTGCCCGTGTGTTATTGAAGGCAAGAATGGTATTTTTATTTCTGTTTTGTTTTGATTAAATTTATAGAAATGAACATTAGTGTCAACATTGTCATTTTCCACCATCATCTAATGGAAGATTGATTAAATCCATTGCAAATTATAAGTGGTGTTTTAGTAAAATGCTAACTATAGGAAAGATTTTAGTAAATCAATGAAACTATAAGGGTATTTTAGTAAATAAACCTTTCTATTATTTATCTTTTGTTTAATAAATCCTGTGCATCGCTCAAGTCCCCGCTAGTATATATATTAAAACAAAGCAGTCAAGAAATTTTGTCCTGTTTTTTGAATATTTTATTTTTTCATTCCATGTCATTTTCAAGACAACCAATGTGATGCTCTCCTTCCTCAAGAATCTCTTCTCCTAAAATTTATCCTAAACTACTTCCCCCACTTTCTCCTAAATCATCTCCAATTCCTATTTATCTCCTAACTTATCTCTAGTTTACTAGAGAATTTCTCTCCAAAGTATCTCTAATTCCTATTTATCCTCTTTGCCACTTTTTATCTATATCTATCTAAATAAAGTTTAAATTAAAAAATGAAAAATTATTTAAATATTTTAAATAATTATATAATAACTTAAAAAATTATTAAAACACAAAAAATAATGATAATAAATTTAATAATATTCATATTATTAATAGTTTTATATTTTTACAAAATTCATCACGAAATTATGAACTAACAATGTAAATTATGATTTTCTAGATTATTCAAATTAAATGTTATTGAAATAATAGAAATTTAACATTAAAAAATAAAATATTATCCCAATATTTCAATAACTAAATATCTTAAATAATAAAATACTAAAAATAGATAAATAATTGCATAGAAAAATATTTAATTATTTAAATATTTCAATAACTAAATATCTTAAATTCAAAAAGTGAGTATTTTAAATATTATTTAATATTTAAATAAATAAATATTTTAAATAACGAAATATTTAATATAACTATATTTTAAATAGTTAAAATAACATAATATTTAGTTAATAATAATTTAATATTTTTACAAAATTAATAATGAAATTATGTAATAATAGTATAAACTTTAAAACAATTTTTAAAAACACAAAAAATAATTGTAATAGATTCAATAAGATTCATATTATTAATAGTTTTATATTTTAACAAAATTCATCATGAAATTATGTACTAACAATAGAAATTATGATTTTTCAGATTATTAAAATAATAGAAATATAACACTAAAAAAAATAAAATATTAATTCAATATTTCAATAACAAAATATCTTAAATAATAAAATACTAAAAGTAGCTAAATAATTACATATAAAATATTTAATTATTTAAATATTTCAATAACTAAAATTATTAAATTCAAATTATGAGTATTTTAAATATTGTATATATTATTTAAATATTTAAATAACTAAATATTTTAAATAACGGGATATTTAACATAACTATATTTTAAATAGTTAAAATAACGAAATTATGCAATAAAATAGAAAAATCTTATAATAAAAAAGATTATTCAAATAATATAAATTTAACACTAAAACATAAAATATTATTTCAATATTTCAATAACTAAATATCTTAAATAATTAAATACTAAAAATAGCTAAATAATTACATAGAGAAATATTTAATTATTTCAATATTTCAATAACTAAATATCTTATATTAAAATAATGAATATTTTAAATATTTTATATATTATTCAAATATTTAAATAACTAAGTATTTTTAGTAATGAGATATTTAACATAACTATATTTTAAATAGTTAAAATAACGAAATTATGCAATAAAATAGAAAAATCTTAAAATAAAGAAAATCATAACATAATATTCAAATTAATAATAATTTAATATTTTTACAAAATTCATAATGAAATTATGTAATAATAGAATAAATTATAATTTTATAGATTGTTAAATTCAATAAATAATTAAAATTATAGAATTTAAATAAGTAAATAATGTTTTACCCAATTTCACTTACATCAATTAATAGCTATTGAAAATAAATTTCAAAAAAATAATATCTATTAATAATGATTTTAAAATCTTAATCTATATTTATTATATATTTAATATAATAAAATTAATAATTATTGTATTTTCAGCAACTATTTATTGTTTTTTATTATAAATATATTTTCAATATTTATGTATAAATCTATATTTGTTTTTTTATTTAACATAAACTTTTTAAATATTATTGGAAATTAAACTACTACTATTTAACTTTTTAAATTTAATTTACTATACGTATTGTATTTGTTGTATTTTTGTTGTACTTTATTCATTTATATTTGTTAGAGATTAAACTATAATTTGAGATTACAATATTTATTGGCTAAATTAATATAATTTTTAGTATTTTTGTAATTATTGTAATAATTTTATTTTTATTAGTTATTTATTTTATTTTCATTATCAATATATTTCCAATAATTGTGTATTTTTTCTATAAAGTTTTAATAATTATTGTAGATTTTACTACTTTTATTTATTAGAGATTAAAATATTAATTTAAATGAAATTAGGGGTGTTGATCATGGCCTGGTTTAGTTAGGTTGCAGGATATTTGGCCAACCAAATCGACATGGTCAGGTTGGGAATTGGTTACCCGAAATCTACTGATCATTAGTGAAAACCAACTAAATCAGGTTGTATTGGTTTAGGTTGATTTTCAATTTGCTCAATTGGTTTTAAATAGTTAAAATAAAGAAATTATGTAATAAATTTTTAAAAAAATTGAAAAGTAGAAAAATAATTATAACATAATATTGAAATTAATAATAATTTAATATTTTTACATAATATTGTAAATAACTAATTTCACTTATATCAAGTAATAATTAGAGAAAATAACTTTCAAAAAATATAATATTTATTAATAATAATTTTAAACTCTTAATATGTATTTATTATATAATTACATATACTAAAATTAATATTTATTGTATTTCAGTAATTATTTATTATTTTTTGTGATAAATGTATTTTCAATGATTATGTATAAATTTATTTTGTTTTGTTATTTAATAGAAAAACTTCAATAATTATTGGAGATTAAACTACTATTATTGAAATTTTTAAACTTAATTTATTGTATTTATTGATTATTGTATTTTTGTTATAGCTTATTGATTAATATTTATTAGAGATTAAACTATTATTTGAGATTATATTATTTAGTGACTAAGTTAATATATTTTTAGTACTTATTGTATTTTTTCATTATCAATATATTTCCAATAATTGTGCATTTTTGTTATAAATTTTCAACAATTATTGGAGATTAAACTATTGTTATTTATCAGAGATGGGACTATTAATTTAGTTGAAATTATGAGTGTTCATGAGTTGGTTTGGTTTGGTCGTAGGCTATTTGGCCAACCAAATGACCTGGTTAGGTTTGGGAGTTGGTTAGCTAAAATTGACTAACCTTTTGTAAAAACCAATCTACTCAAGTTGTATCAGTTTGGGTAAATTTTTTGGTTTGGTTAATTGGTTTAAAATATTTAAACTTAAAAATTAAATTAAATTTTAAAAATGTAGTATAATTATTAAAAAATAAATTTAAAAATTAGATTTATGATATAAAACATTTTAGACTAAGAAATTTAGGAAAATTTCTACTTTTCTATATTAAGAATTATATTCAAAATATAAAATATTAATATAGATCCATGGTTAGGTCATTCGATTTTGGTCGGTTTATAAATGGCCAAAGTGAAACTGAACCAACTTGATCAAATTGGGAATTTTTTTAACCAAAGCCAACCTAAAATACTAGAAAACTAACCAACCCGGGTGAGTTGATCGGGTTAGTCAATTTCATTAGTTTCATGAATAAACCTATCTGAAATTAATTATTGTTATTTTTGTATTATAAAAAAATTATTAAAAGTAGTATAAAAAATATGAATAATTATTAATTATTTAAAAAGTTGAAAATATAAAACAATTGTATATTCTTATGTGTTTCTATTATGGTCATTTACCAGAACACACCTTATAGTTTTACATATTTACTTAAACCTACCTTATAGTTTCCATTTTACTAAAACATCCCATATATTTTACAACTTATTTACACTTAAGCAACCTTTTACTAAGGAGTGTTTGTTTTGCCATTAGGTCCATGATTTTTTATTCCAAAAATACCCTTAACACTTTTTTTGTACAGAAAACAAAATTGACCAAATATAGCCAATAGAGTAGTTGCCCATATCTTATTAAGGTAAAAATGATATTTTTATTTTTATTTTCTTTTGATTAAATTTATTTAAATGAGCATTAGGATCAATACTGTCATTTTCCATTGTCATCTAATGGAAAATTGATTAAATCCATTGCAAATTATAAGTGGTGCTTTAGTAAAATGCTAATTATAGGGTAGATTTTAGTAAATCCATGAAACTATAAGGGGTATTTTAGTAAATGACCCTTTCTATTATTTAGCTTTCGCTTAATAAATTCTGTCCATCGCACAAGTCCCCTCTAGTATATATTAAAATAAGGAAGTTTAGAAATTTTCTCCTATTTTAATTTTTAATTTTTTTAATCCATGTCATTTTTGAAACTATCAATTAGAAACTCTACTTTCCCAAACAACCTCCCCCACTATCCCCAACTTTTTCCTAAATTATCTCTAATTTAGTAGAGAGTTTCTCTCATAAAAATTATCTCTAATTCTTATTTATCTTCTCCCCCACTTTTTATTTACATCTATCTAAAGAAAGTTTGAATTAAAAAATTTAAGAATTATTTAAATATTCTAACAAAATTGTATGATAACTTTAAAATATTTATTAAAAAGACAAAAAGTAATTATAATTGATTTAATAATATTCATATTATTAATCAAAATTCATCACGAAATTATGTACAAACAATATAAATTATGCCTTTTTGGATTATTCAATCTAAATGTTATTCAAATAATAAAAATCTAACATTAAAAAAGAAATATTATTTAAATATTTCAATAACTAAATATCTTAAATAACAAAATATTAAAATTAATATTTTAAATCAATTACTAATATATTTTAAATATTTACTGAACAACTTTCAATTATGATAGACTAAGATTTTATATATTTAGTTAAATAACTAAGTATTTTAAATAATGAAATATTTAACATAACTAGATTTTAAATAGTTAAAATAACAAAATTATGTGTTAATAGTAATATAATTTTATGGATTATTAAATTAAACAAGTAATTATTATTTTAAAATTTAAATAATGATATTATTTCAATAAATAAATAATATTGTCAATAACTAATTTCATTTATACCAATTAATAATTCTAGAAAATAACTTTCAAAAAATTTAATGTTTATTAATAATAATTTAAAAAATTAATCTATATTTATTATATATTTATATATACTGAAATTAATATTTATTTTATTTCAGTAATTATTTATTGTTTTCTATGATAAATATACTTTCAATAATTATTAAATAAATTAATAATATATTTTAAATAGCTACTGAATAACTTTCAATTGTATGTCGGAGGCTCGACATACATTGTATATATACAGGGAGGTCCAAAGAAAAGATGCAGAAAGTTAGTCTTCATGGGGCTCCTCGCCCCCACCTTTGATGTGCTCGGGGTCCATGGCCGACTCAACCTCCATAACATCGTCTGCAGCAGTAACCTCATCGGTCTCCATGACCTCGTTGACTACCGCAGCCAGGCTGCCTGACTTCTACACAGCTCCCTTGTTGACACTATCATTATCCTCTTCCTCGGAGTTAGGGTCTTCCTTTTCCGATCAAATCACCATCTTTGTAGTGACCCCAGTAGTGGTAATCGGTTCGAGGTCGAGCTGGGGAAATGCACACCTGGCCAACCAACGACATAGTTTGAAGCCCTTACGGAAGGCCGTGGTAGATGTATCTTGTACGAATTTGTTGAACTCTAGAGAAGCTTTGTAGGTCTTGACAACAAGAGCCCCGACCTTCTTGATCTCCTGAGTAAAGATGGCCTCACGATCGACAAGGGTAGCCTTATGCTCCTCGACCTCCTTCACCAGCTCGTGAATGCGCTTGTCCCTTCGCTTCACCTCGGCTTCCCATTTCCTCACACAATCCATGGCCCTCAGCAGTTTAGTCTGGTACTTCGTCACCTTAGATTCAATGGCCTGCGCCTTGGCCTCTAGTGTCTTTGCCTTCGCCTCAGAAACTTGCAACAATGCCATTTGCTGGTCGAACTGCTCCACGAGCGAGTGGATCATCAAGTTCGTCTAGAAGAAGAGCACACCTGCTAAGAAAAGTAGAAAGCACAAACAATAGAGAAATGAGGTCGGAAGCATACCACCATAAGATGACCCCAAGCTTTGGCGGCAAGCTGAAAACGTGGCATCCTGACATACTTGGAGACTTCAGTGGAAAAGATAGCCTCCTTGCTTTTGAGAGTGGCTACCTGGGGGTCGAAGATACTCTGGCCCTCCTTGGGGATCGTGCTGGAGGCATCGACCTCAGGTTGACTGGGCTGGAGCTCGGATGCCTGGACCACCTTGGGCTCGCAAAGCGGTGACCCGGTTCCCTGGTCTTCCTTAACCAGGTTGATAACTGGGACTTCTTCTCCCTTAGCTGAAGCAGCAGGTACAACGGGCATGGCGGTAGGCTCTACCATTGGAGTATCGATGTGGGACGTCTTTCTCTTCTTCTTCTTCTTCATGTCGGAAAACAATGTCGAGATCGGAACATCATCCATGATGCCTGTGAAAAGTGAAATACCAGATCAGCCGAAGTGATAAAAGGAAAAGACAACTAACTAACTAAGTGTGTGCACATCAAAGTGGCGACCTACCCGGAGGACTTAGCCCGACCTTGACAAGTTTTCCTTGGTCAGAAAATCTTCCAACTTTAGACCGAGCTGCACCTAGGAGTGAATTTCTTTCTTCATCTTCCTATCTAGCTTATTCTTGGGGTCACTAATGGCCACCCTCCAGTGTGTCGGGAACGGCCACCCCCTAGCAACAATAACAATGAAGTAATGTCTCTTCCAGGCCGGTACTTTGTTGGGGTAATTATGCAAGATTTTGTACCTAGGTTAGGGGGAGATGTAATAACTACGTTTATCTACTCCAAGAAGGTTGACGGTGTTTTACTTGATAGAACAGATTGAACTAAAGATGTCCAATACTGTAGTCGTGGAAGAGGGAAATGGTCCTAACAATGGTGCAAACCGAGTTGGAATGGAGTTGGTCTATGGTAATATCGAAGAACTTGACAACCTCAATGATGAAAGGGTGGAGCGGGAAGTGCAGCCCGACCACTAGCTGCTCCTCGAAGATCACGATCTCATCGTGATCATGGTCCCAAGGAAACCCTTCCAAGGGGATGCTATAACCATGGTCATCGGGGAATTTGTAATGGGCAGCTAGTACTCAGAGCCTCTCCGCTGTCATGACAGAAGGGCCGAAGTGATCCGGCCCCCGAGAGCAGTGAGAGGTTGAGGTTTTCTTTTCAGAAGTCTTACGCTTTTGTACCGAGGTGTCCGCCTCGGCTAGGCTGGACTCAGAGCTATGTGTCAATGAGGTTATCTTGGTAGGATCTGACTCTACATTTTGGGTCAAGGTGCCCACCTTGGCCTCGGTAGATTCACCACTCGTGTCGAGCAAGCTACCCAAACTAGTGCTAGACATATCAAACTGAAAGGAAAGAAGCGAGCGAATGAACGAAGGTAGAGGAAGACGACTTACCTAAGGGGAACGACCTCGGGGAAAAGACAAAAGCCACCGACCTGGATTAGTGTGCGAGCTCCAAATCGCAAAAAGTCGAAACAGGTCAAGGCGGATGGGACCCCAAGGCCCCTATTTATAGCCAAGATAGTCGATCTCAAACGGTTGAGATTTGTTCGATCCAACGGTTCCCATCAAAACCGGTTGCATGGCTCCCGAGGCCAAAATTGGTTGAGTGCGTGTTTTGATGTTCGCAAGGTTTGTAATCCGTGTGACGTCTGCGCTTCCCTGATATGTGACTTGGTTTTATGGTCGAGCTGACTAGGTCAATACGATCTAACTACCGAATTGGAATTCGACCGGGAAAGAAACTGGGCCAAACCCACCTGAGCTCATCATTACCTCCCCGCATTGGGTTAGGACCCCTAGCACAGGGAGTGGGGGGAAATTGATGAGGGGTGATTTGGCTTGACCAGCTAAACAGAGGACATGTGGACGCGACCTACCGATTGGACTGTGACTCAGCATCTTCTGCCATGATAGCATTCCCTGTCACCTTGGTGAGATAGGCCACCTCGGGTGTCTTGGGCACCTCGGTGAGGATTGAGGTTTGAGTAGCTTGGGATGGCTCGACTAACCGAGGTGAAACGTAGCAGACTTCTAGAAGCATGCCAGTTGTCTCCGAGCTCTTTGGGATCATGCCACACGACTGTAGGCCTTATCCTCATCTCGCCCAGATCGGATGGATCTGACGAGCCTTATCGGCTAGCATGTTATCCACTTCCCGGGGCGGAACGGACTCCCAACGGCGTGGGTTGAGGATCTCGGAGGTGTTTCGTGAGACCCATGGCAGTTCGTCTATATAAGGGCACCAGCCCTTATGACCAAGGTACGCGCGATTATTTGCTTACTAGATCTCATACACCTAAGCTTTCAACTCGCATACAACCGGTTACTAACTTAAGCATCGGGGTGACCACGCCGAGTTAATCCATGTTGCCATGATTAAATAATAAAATTAAAAAATATATCAAATGAAAAAATAAAAATTAAAAAAAATGGGAACATTTTTAACTTACATATTAAACAATAAGAAGTATGATAAATAAGAAATATTTTATTAATGATGAAAATGGAATGTAAAATTTAAAACCAATTGGAAATAAACATATTTTCATATTCTTTCTCATTAAATACTATATTTAGAATATATTTTTCTCATCATTAAATTCTTGTAATTAAATTCACAATAATATTTGTAATAGTATAAAAATAAATATTTTGAAAAGTAATTTGAAAACAAAACCATTTTCTTCCCTCCCGGTGGTGGGCAAGCAATTCCACCATTTGGGGTCAAACGGATTAATAAATAATACCATAATTAAATAACAAACAAATAAAATAAATAGCTATGAAATGTAAGAAGTATTTTTATTAATGATGAAAATGGAATGCTAAATTTAAAATCTAACTAGAAATGTAATGATTTCATGATCAATTAATAATTTTTTTAATAATAGAAAATACAAAGAAACACAAAAATAAAAAAAAGAAAAAGAAAATTTTGGTCACATATCTAATGTTATATATTTATAAAAAATAAAACATTGGGTACATCTCTAATATTATGCATTCATTATATTGAACAAAAATAAGTTTTATACATAAGAAATAATTTTATCAATGATGGAAATGTAATACAAAATTTAATGTCAATGATAGAAAATTGAATGTATAGGATATCAATGATGGAGATGGAAATTTAATTTATCAATGATAGAAAATACAAAGAATCACAAAACTAATTTTTTTAGATGGTGGGTTAGTGTATTGAGTGAAATGATACCACAAACAAACAAATTAAGTGCGATAAGTAAAAAATATTTTATATAATGTAAATGAAATATATAATTTAAAGAGAAAATTAGAGTCAAAGTCAATTGTACATTTAAAATTAGGTTGCAGGTTGGTCTAGAAACCAACAAAACTCTGACAACCGGCTCTACATTTCAAATTATAAAAAACCCCAACGATGTCATCGAAGGCTTATGTTGTTGTTGCCAAGATGTGACTCTTAGTCCATGTTGGACACAACAAAAAGCTTAGACTGAAAATAGGTTTCCAGTTGCTCTCTCACTCCATCCATCTCTTGATCTCCCTCATTCTCTCTTACTTTCATAGTCATCTCTTAATCTCCCACTCCCTCTATTTCTCCCACTCTTTCAGCTTCGGTCTATAGCCAAATCAAAACCTCTCTCTTTCTCTATTGTTCTCCCTCAATCTCTCATTTTCTTCTCCCTTACTCTCCCTCTCCCTCTCCCTTATGCTCAATATCTCATTCTCCCTCAATCTCTATCATTCTCCAATTGGTGTAAATTTCATAGCCAAGAGTTTCTTGTAAATATTTATCAAATTGTTGTAATGATTTTTGAATCATACCAAGTTAGTCTCATATTTTTTTATATAATCTGATTAATATCATGTGTGTAAGAAAATAAAAAAAGAATGAGAGAGGGAGCGAGAGAGAAACTGAGGGAGAACGATAGAAATTAAGGAAGAAGGAGAGATCGATTGAGAAAGAGAATGAGAAAGATTGAGGGAGAACGATAGGTAAAGAGAGAATGAGAGAAATTGATATAGAGAACATAAATACAGAAACCAAAATCCATTTTTATTTATTTTTAAATCACATAGTCGTTGAGCAAATAACAATGATTGTGAGAATGAGAGAGAGAGAGTAAAAACCTTTTTTAATTTTTCCTAATCACCCAACATTAAAGGGCAATTTCGGTATAAGCTTTTTGTTGTGTCCAATATGGAATAAGTCCTATGTTGGCAACAACCACATAAGCCCCTGATGACATGGCAAGGGTTTTTATAATTTGAAATGTAAAGATAGTTGTCAGAGTTTTATTGGTTTGTGGACCAACTTGCAGCCTAATTTTAAATGTACAGGCACCTCTAACTATATTTTTCCCTAATTTAAAACAAATCCAAAAGCAAAAGTATTCTCTTTTCTAGATGGTGGGTCAATGATCCAACTTTTCAAAGAATCCCATGATGTCATAATTGAATAATAAATATTTAAAAAAAGATAGAACACCAAAAATGAAAATGCACAGAATTTTGTCAAGAACATCTTTTATGTTTTATATTCATCAAATTAAATAAAAATAATTGTTAAAATAAAAGTTATTTTTGTTTGTATGCATATATATACATATATTAGCGGGAATCCCATGGGATGGGAATTAGGGTCCCCATGGGGTAGGGAGTGCTCTCCTTGTCCTCGTTCCATCCCCGCCAACGGGGATGAAAAATTTCCCATCTCCGTCCCTACGGGGGGAAAATCATCTCCATCCCTTCCCCATTTGGGGCGGATCCCCTTGAGGATCGGGGAAATGGGGAAAATTGCCATCCCTAAGTTTGATAAACAACCCTATCTAAAAAATTAATTATTGTTATTTATGTATTGTAAAAAAAATGTTAAAAGTAATATATAAAATATAAATGATTATTAATTATTATATAAAACAATTGTATACTCTTACATGTTGCTATTATTTATCTTTAACTTAACAAACCCTATGCACCGCACGGGTCCCCTTTAGTTTGGATATTCCCGATGCAAGGTTGTAAGAGGTTGATGGGACGGTGTGAGTACGGGCTTGCCCCAACTGAAGCTGATCTCATATAACTAGTAGAGGGGCTGCGGTAAGTGGCTTGTTAAAGGTAAATTATTATATAGCAAAAAAATTGCGAAAAGGTAGATTTTTTTATTTAAAAGTTTATTGGAAAAAGATTATTTAAAATAAATAAAATTTTATGGATAATAATATATTTAATTTAATAAAATAAAAAAATATATATAAATAAATAAATAATCATAGCTATCGAGCAATAGAGTGAAAGAGGGAGAGATGACTTTTGTCATTGTATTTTTGTTTTATATAGTGGAATAATTGTAAATAATTAAATAATAATTAATTTAATTTAATAAATAAATAAATTTATAAAAGAAATGAGGTAAATAGACAATCAAGTGAGAGAGTAAAGATATACATAAATCTATATACGATTCTATGTCTTACTTTGCTAGCAATAATAATATGTTAGATTATTAAATTATTAGCTAATTAAACAATATAGTAAAATAAGTAAATAAATAAATAAAACTTTATGTATTATCAACATAAGATTGGCAAAGGCTATCTTAAATTAATTAATAATTAATTTAGCGTTGTTAATGGGTCGGGCTGAACTACTGGACTACCGAGCCCATGAATAGGCTTAGCCCAGTTTGTGGCCCGGCTTAGCCTAAGACTTGGCCTGCGGACCAGCCCAACCTGTGGCACGACATGGGCCAGTACGGGCTTGAGTTAAAATAAAATTTTAAGATCTTTAATTTTTTTGTCTATTTTTTAATTTATGTTAAGTTTTTCATTATTTTTTCTTTCAAAAATTTAAAAAAACATGGCTTAAACCGGTTCGTGGCCCGGCCTGGCCTAAGACTTGGCCCGCGGACCAGCTTGGCCCGTGGCACAGCACGGGCCCACACGGGTTCAAGCCGTATATTATATAATATATTAATATATATAATTTTATTTTCAATTTTATTATATTATTTCATTCTATTATTACATATGTAAATAATTGTAGACATCAAAATTCATATAAAATAAAAATTTAAGATCTTTTTTAACATATATTTTTTAATTTATGCTAACCTTTTCATTATTTCTATTCAAAATTTTAAAAAAACATGGATTAGCCTAGTTCGTGGCCCGACTTGGCCTAAGACTTAGCCCATGGCATGACACATGCCTGCGTGGGCTCGGGCTGAGGGCTATGCTGGGCTGACCCCTAAAGTATCTTAGGGGAGGGAAGCATGATCCGCATGGCATGGCCCAACATGGCTTGATTGTAAATAAAATGAGAGGTAAATACAATTTTTAACAAATATGAAAAAGGTAGAAATTTAGTGGCATCATTGTAAATAGTTAGCAGTGGCACCATTATAAATAATTACATGTTTAGTATCAAATATGAAAGAAGAAAATGAGAAATGACAAGTTATGATTGTTTTTTTTTATTTAATGGCATTATTATAATTAATTAAATTTGTAATGGTAATAGTTAAAAGCATAAAAATGAAAAGATTATAAGATTTTATTTAGGTTGTACAAATTTTTGCTTTTAGGTTATATATACAGATTTAATGGCCGATGCAAAAGCATGTAATTGTTTCCATTTTGCTTGAACTTATTTAGCAAATGCTACGTGTAGGCACTATGGTAGGGATGGTCTAGGTTATGAGGGTGAAAAGTAGTGGTAACTGATGCAAGAAGAAAGGTGACAAGGGTTTAGTGAGATATTCTTAAAGAACAAAGGGATCTCCAAGGACGATAGAATGAAGAAGGTTCGATCCCCTCCTTCGTCACAAGTCTTGCTATTTATATTAGATCATTGAAACCCTAAAATACCCATTCAAACCAAATCTCAACTCCAAACCGGAGGATACCATTGTTCATTGATAAAATATTTTATTTCAGTGATTCCAATTAACAAAGGACTTTAAAGCAAAATACTACTCAACCACATCCCACTAGACCTATTGATGGCCGGGTTGGGTTTTGCCGTTTTATAAACAGAGATTTATTAAACCCAAGCTCAAACTGGCCCTATATAAAGTCTGAAGCCCGACTTTGATAGGTATTTTATAATATATTAATTATATATTATATAATATTTTATACATTAATATATATAATACTTTTTTGCTATTAATTTTATTATTATAAAATATATATTATATTTCTGTTATATAATCAATATTATCAGGCTTAAAATTTTATGGTGTTGCTGAATGTTCACAGGCAGTTGCTGCACATGACAGAGACTTCCAGGAGCTCCTCTGAAGGTAAAACTGCATCTCAGGTCCCCCGAACCCTGCCTACTTTTTTGGCTTCCTCCAAGAGCTGGTCAATTTAAAATGATTGTCGGTGGAGGCTTCAAGCAAAATAATCTGGGTAGTTATGGAGCTGTGCTCAGAGATCACAGAGGTTTTTATTTGGCTGCTTGTTTTGGGCCAGTTTTTGTGGAAGGCTGAAGCCATTGCACTGAGGCAGGGTTTGGACTTGGTGAAGTTGTCAGGTTTCTCCAGCTGTGTGGTTGAATGGGACTGTCAGGAGCTCCTCAAAGCTATCAGTAAAAGCTGTGCTGGAGTACCCACTGAAGTGGTAGTGTCCCTTGTGAAAGATATTGTAGCTTCTGCTACATCTTTATCTGTTTCTTTTTCTTTTGTAAACAGGAGTGGTAATGGCCTAGCGCATTCTGTTGCCCAGAGAGGTTTCCAGGATCGGGGTCTCTTTATTTTTGACTACTCTGATTGGCTGCATTCCCTTGCAAGATCCGATACTGGTTAACCTCTCATAGTTATTGTATTTGGTTGTTTTGTTTTCACCAAATAGAACTCTTCTCTTTTACCCAAAAAAAAGTTTCAATCTTCACCGCCTCTCTTTTTGGGCAATCAAGGGGTTAGAACTTGGGAATTGGGAATTTGTGATCTTTCCAAGAAAAGAAGAGGGTCATTTTCAGGGATTTGGGCACATTACAGTTTTGATGAAGGGGACATGCCCCTAATTATCACTACACTAGTAACTTTTTATCATCATAAACATAAACAGGGGCTTCTTTTGTCTTCTGAGAATCTTCATTGAGTGTTCTGGTGAGAACAAAAAATCTTTTGTTTCTTTTAGAAGGCATGAGAAATGACCATGCATGGTTGGTTTCCAGCCTTGCAGATGGGTATTCGTGCAGAATTGGCTTGTCTTGACTCAATTCCAGTATATAGGTGGAAGGGTTGCTCAACCATCGAGCTTCGCAGTAGTTCAAACACAACTAAATGCATTTAATAAATGTTTGGTAGAACAAATCTCAACCCAAATATTGTTGTTACTAAGCAGAGGCTAGAGGGTTAAAGGACATGAGTATCAAACAGACATGATGATCTTATCTATAATACATCCACGATTCAGCTAATTAAGTTGCCAATTCAGGTTTTCTCCCCTACTTTTACAGAACAAGTTTGGTAAATGTTGAATCATGTTCGTCAAACAGAGCTTTAATCTGGGTGATTTAATTTTGTCAATTTCTTGGTTGGTTTTGGTTTAATATAACATTAGGATCCCTTGTTCCACCTTTTCCTTTGGTAGGGTAATGTTGGTTGTCTTACAGTGAACTGGTTGAAGCACATGGGAGGTGGGTGGTGGGAATTATGTTGGTGAAGAATAATAGCTTTACCTACATGGTTGGATCCACAGCTACTATTGCAGACATTTAAAAATTTTTCCTTTTCTTTTCTTTAGGCCTGGCTTGTTTGCAGTGCAATTTCATTTGCATTGGTGCAAAAGTAAGGGTGTGCAATTGCCCAAATGATTTTAGTGCAAATTCTGTTTTATTTTTGTCTTGGCCTCTTGCCTTATTTTGTTTGTTTGTATTTCTATTGAAGAAAAAGATGAAAACCGAAGCAAATTAAAGTAAAATCTAAAGCAAGAGTAAACAACAATTTACATTCTTCTCATTTAACACTTTTGGTTATAATGCAAATTTCATATGGGAGTGCAAATAGGCTGAGTGTAAATTCTGGGTTTACTTGTTTATCTTCACATCTGACTGTATCTTATTTGTTTGTAAGAAGTAAAATTGGAAGAAAAATGCTGTTATCCCCACATTAGATGTAAGAGAACGGAGATGGGGAAGGGTTATTTATTTAGGAGGTAGGAAGCAAGATGATGTGGTCCCTACTTTATATGAGAGGGAATTGAGTTGGGTGGAAGATGGTGCAAGTTTTGTATCAGTTTTCGAGATGAAAATTTTGCATTACTAATGAGTGCAAATGAAACAAAAAAGTATGAATTTTGCATAAAATAAGAATACAAATCATAATTACAAATAAACTGATGCAAAACTAAGAGGGTGATTGAAATATACATTAGGACTGATGTATTTCCTACTTTCATTTTCATCAGTTGCTAATTAGGACTGATGAATTTCTTCTAAAAACATGAGTTGAATATACATAAAACCCAGACTTTTAACAGATTTGCCCACTTTTCATGTTGACATTGGCTGAATATACATGAAACCCCAACATTTAACAGATCTGGCCCACTTCTTGGAAGTATACTTGGAAGATAGCTTGGATATTGCAACTTCATAAATTAAAACACTAACTTTTAACAATAATTATTGTTAGGAATAAGTCCACTACTACACTTAACTACCAAAACAACCCCAAATAATTATTGTTAGGCTGGATTAGCTAACTCTTAAAACTTAATGACTACTTAAAGCTCTCGTCACTTTCGGAATGTGACTTATTTTGGTGATTGAAATACTACTGAAAAATACAGAAAACATATTACTGCTATATAGCTTCCTACTCCAATCATTTCTCTGAACATGGGCTATAAACTAATTGCCTCTCTTGAGCACACTTTGACATGTAACAGATCTCTGATAATGACCAATGGCCTTAGCTTGTAGGAAGCTGGCCAACTTGTGATGCAGTTGGATTTACATTTACCCTACCAAACCTTCTAGAATAATATCAGATATGACCTATCCTAAGTCTTGGTGCAGTTCAATGGTATAAAAAAAGGGTAAAAAAATCAGTTACTCTTTAACACTTTGAAAAAGTCCAAATTTCCTTGGAATCAGCTTAGGAGTAGGAATTATGTTGTACAATGTTATATAAAGTTTTTATTTGATACCATGGAGGGGTCATTGATATTGAAAGAAGTTGTGGGCAATGAGAACTTGATAATTTATGGGACTTTAAATATTGAATTATTATTTTTGTGTACATTTGGACCTTAATGTCTCTATATTTTGATATTTGTTGCATGGCATGATGGAAGATCAATGGTTACCATTGTGAATATAAATGAATTGGGTTATATGTTTTTTGGAAACGGATCTAATAGGATTACATATAGATCTTGGTTCGATCCATTGCACGACACTACAATCTTTTGATCGATTAGGTTTTGATATGCATTTGTGCTCTCTTAAGGGAGAGACTTATGAGGTCCGTATCCCATTGACTATGTAAGTGACAAACATATAATCTAATGCAATTTTTAACCCATTTAGAGTAGAAGTGACAAATTGATAATCTATTGCAATTTTAGACTTATCTTTGCCTCAGATTCACACACATAATAATGAAAAAAAAAAATCCAACTTTTACCATGTCTATTATGATTTTTAGATTAAGACTCTCTTGGGATAAACCAAATTGTGAGAGGGGGAGTGAGACCCCTCAAAAAAAGATCATTTCCTTAAGCCTTCAGAATTATAAACAATGTTAAAAATCTTCTTGTTCTATTGTTTATGCTACTTCTACTTCAACTTAATCTTCTATTGATAAAGCATAAGAGATGACACAGTTCAGGTGTTCCTGTTGTCTAGCATGCCAAACTCTGGAAATCATGGCACAAGGAGATATAAGTCCAAACACTAGACCAAAAGTTAGATAGTTTACAGTCATATGCATTAACAATGATTCAACGATTCTGCCCTTTTTTTTCGCTTCATAACTAGTACCAGGTTTCACCTGTTCAGGAAAAAAAAAAAAATAATTGAGAGTCCAAACAATTCAAACTGTCTGGTCTATTCCAATTTTCAGAGCACATTAAACTTCATGAACATTAGTCTACTTAACATTAAACTTCATCAAACTACATGTTTTTCAAACCCAAAAGGATGTTGACCAAGTCAGTGCACTAATCAGTAAAGCTAGACTAGTAGGCTCATCCTATCAATCTGGTATATATATATCACCTTATGAATAAACACACACAAAAAGATTGAACTTCAAATTTGTATCTAGTTCGATCAGTTAAATAACAAACCAGGTCGATCAGCTGTGTGGCTCAACCAGATTCAAAATACATATCAGATAGGCTTGGTTTTGGGCTTAACTAACCGGGTAGTCACTAGTTAGATCTGCCTAGAAAGATTCTTGCAAGAAAACCTGCTAAATGGAAGTACTGCTAATGACAAAGGCAAAAGGAAACTTCATTAATCCTCATGAACATTAAACTTTTTTCATGAACAGGTACAGTCTTAGAATTAAGCTACAAATAGACAGCCAAGTTTTTCTCCTTCTACTTAAACATCTACATGGAAACGTATAATAATGAATGAACCAAAACAAGGAATTAACCAACAATTTTGGAACCCCAAGTAATTCAATTCCTTGCCTTCCAAATGCCCCAACAGAGAATGGATAATAGGGGGCTGAGCTCGACGGTGATCAAATCTTGTCCAAAAGCCATGAGTAAATCCACTCTTTGAGATTAGACACTTGGAGGTCCCCAATTCTCAGGGAAAACAGGGATCCGAGCCAGACCACTCTAGCAAAGTGACAATGAAGTAATTAAGCTATATCTCTTTTGCAAGGAGTGCAGAAAGTTTCTGCTGGTATTGGCCTCCCTCCTAGCAAGATAATAATCATATTTAACAGTGTAAGTTCCACTCCAATGAAGCTAGGCTCCAGATTACTTTGTCTTGACAAAGGGAGTTGCTAGCTAAGAGGGATATCTCGAATGTCTTTGGCTTCTGGGTTAGTGAAGAGTTCTCATAGCCTATTGGTGTACCATCTTCTTTGGTATAATTGAATGATCAAGTCTGCAACTTTCTCAATGGGGTCTTCCTCAGACCTTGGGGTGAGAATCTCGTTTCCTGAGATGGAAGGCTCCGACGGATCCGTCCATATATATTATTAATGTTGAGTAGTTTGCCTATATAACATAACCCCAGGAGGTCTTGTGACCTTCAGAAGCTTGGAGGGTTGAAGAGTGAGGAAACTATCAAGATTTTAGCATCTTACTCCATATGGAATCGTCATCCTGAATTAGACACCAAGCAATTTTGGAAATTTTCAAATTGCAACTGAACTTTCTTTGGAAACTAATAAATTTAATTAGATTTTGTTTTTTGGTAATTCCAGAGAAAAGATAAGGATTTGATGAAACATAACTTCAAAGAACACAACTTTCCCGACCAAAGTTAAATGTCGAGTGTTAATGCCCACTAACAGTATACAATTTCAAAAATAATTTGACAGCACCAGTGTCTCTACTAAGAAAACCACAAAACTACATTCCTCGTTTCACAAATCAACTCATACAAAACTACATTCCAATTGGTCCAGTGATAGCAGACCCTTTCATTTCTCCCTTGTATAAACAATCACCCTAGCATTATCTTCCAAATACATGTAGACACCATCCTTTTGGCACCATGGCTTCCTCTGACAGGTGTAGGCACACAAAATTTTTGTGTCATGTGTGAATTTCTTAAAGCCCAAGCTTATAAGAAACTCAAGTCTAAATTAAATGGACCTTGGCCATGCCCAACTCTATAAAACAAAGTCCAGATTCAATGGACTCAAGTGGGACCCACTAAAAGAGTCCTTGAACTCCCAAATTATCTAGAAAGAAATTTAGATATATAAAAAGATAAAGGCCAATTTTATTCAGGATGGTTATTCTAGCCTTAACACGGCAAATAACCTGTCTCCTGATCCCATGGGCCCCACAAGTTGAAGGTGATTGGTTGAAGCTCGAAGAGATAAGCTTCCACTGGGATGGACATTTTTTCCAACTCACAAGAGATCTCTGGGAGAACAAGAAGAAAGCTCTAGAGACCTCAATCTACAGAATATCTTCAAAGTTCTTCACCGTTTTTAACTCACAGAAAGATCTTTGGAAGAACAAGAAGAATCCTCCAGAGACCTCCATCTAAGAAGACCTCGAAATTTCATCATTAGAAGCAGAGTTCTTCACCAACTCAAGAAATCCTTTGGGATTCCCTATAGAAGACCTCTAAAATCTACAAGCATTGGTTCAGGAGGAAGCTTCATCAACTCTTGGATCATGCACACTTCTAGATTCATCGGAGAACAAGCTTTCCAAGCCCTCAGATTGAATCTTTAAAGAAAAAATCAGAGGATTTCTCATTATACAGAAATTCAATCTCAGAGTTTGGTATCCCATTTTATTAAATATCAAAGACTTGATATTTGTACAAGCGCAAGCTAATGGCTATTGGTTGAGGCAACTCTTGATATTGATGATGCGCAATCCGGCCGGTCTTAGCTGTCAACGACCTTGCCTCTGAATCGAGTAGCGGGGGACCTGAAACTGGGGAGATGAAGAAGCTCCGGGGAGAACCCGATGTAGAGGCTCCGAAGCTTAAGTTAGAATCCTTCAAAGGCAAGATAAACCAGATAGTGCAAAGTTTGCATACCTCCTCTTTGGGGGTGGAGCGCCTTTTATAACCACCTCGCGCACTCACTCCTAGACTCCTGTCAGGTCGGGAATGAGTATTTCCGTGCTTCTACCAGTCCGGGCGTCATCGCCTCTGCTGGGGCAGAACCGTCACTGCTCCTTTTGTCGGAGCCGTCTCTGTAACTGGAGGCAGTGGTGACAGGTGACGGTGGCAGGTGGCCGTTGGAAATGCGGCCGTCAAGCGTCATATCCCAAGTTAGTCAGGTGCGCCGCCCCTGGATACGGACTCCTTCGGTGTCAGGTACGGCGTGGTTCGTCCAGTTCGATGCTTTGGAAGCGAAGTGCCTGGAGTGGTGCGTAAGGCAAAGTCTCGAGTTCGGATAAGGGGAGGCCCCGAACTATCATAAGACGGGCCAGTTCGGGTCTCTGCTTTGTGTGGCGAGGTCAAAAGGGAGAGTTCGGGCCCCTCATAGGGAGTCTGATCACTAAGTAGGGAGCTCGGGCACTAAGCAGGGAGCTCGGGCCTCTTGCTAGGGAGTTCGAACTCCAAGTAGGGAGTTCGGGCACTAAGTAGGGAGCTCGGGCCTCTTGCTAGGGAGTTCGAGCTCTAAGTAGGGAGTTCGGGCCTGCTGGTCCCTTTCCTTTGGTGTTTGTACCCTCGGTATGCTGTCTTGAGTGCCGAGCTACTTGCCTTTTTCGCCACGTGCCATGATTTGCGAGGTGTGCCCAATCTTCCTTCATCAGATACCATTCACAGAGATGATGTACAAGTTCTTCGCACCTGTGTTATCGCCATAGTTCACCATTGCCGCCACTAGTAGACTAAGCGACATTTGAAAATTTTCGTTGGTCGTTCCTCCATGTCTTTGCTTCGACATTTTGGATCCCCTCGATAAGAAGCTAATTCGATCTAATTGAGTCCATTGTGATTCTCCATGGCACCTCTTCTCTCGGGTATCTAAACCAAGCAACCCACCCCCCTAATTTCAATCCCAATGTGCAGAGAACTCTTGATTCTTTAGTCGATAACATATAAAATCAATAAATTAATCATCCACCTACAATGCCTAATGTGCTTGGTCCTCGCCTTGCCTCATTTGAGTTGCTACCTTATCCTGCTCCTACCTAATTAACTCCCCCTACGAGTGTATTTCCCGATGCCTCACCTCCAGTACCCAATTCACTTGGTACCTGCCAGGGGTGATCATTTCAGCCCGGTCCAGCCTGGCCAAGCCCGATTTGGAAAATCCAGACTTAGGCCTAGTTTCTTGTTAAGGCCCAGGTCCGCATCAGGCCCGCAAAATTGAAGGTTGGCCTTGGGCCTAATTTTTTAGGCCCGGCCCAGAAATTTATAAATAATATATATATATCTATTTATATATATCTTTATGTATATATGTTATTTAAAAATATTTGATAATTGAAATTTTATATATTAAATAGAGATTAATAGAGATTTGTAGGAGATTAAAGATTTTAATCCTATGGTCTTAGATCTTACCAAATTCTAATCAAGTATTTAATGAAATATGGAAATTACTAAATCCTAATTTTCTCGGCTCTTTCTCTCTCTCACCAATTGCACAAAACCACCGCTGTGCCCAATCTCTCTCTCATCAAAAGATGAATCTGTTAGTGATGAAGACTCCATTGATGAAGATAAATCTGAAGTTTAGAGTGAGTGCAAGTTTTGGGTAAAATTGAAATCATTTTCAATATTTTATTACTTATTTATTTACATTAATTTGAAATATTTTTTCTTAGTTTGCTAATACCTTTTTTTATTTCACTTTTTATTTGTAGGAGTTGAATGGAAGATGGATCCCTTTATAGAGATGTTTAAAATTGTTTTGTGGATATTACATGACAATGGATAGTTATTTTTTGATAGATATTATAGGTTCTAGGTTGATTTTTTGTTGATAGAAGAATTGGTTTGTTAAAATTATCATTTTTAGCATACTAATGATAAATTGAAACTTATAAATTACAAGGTATAATTATTTAATTTCTTTTATGTTAGAAGATTTTATCTTGATATTAAGTTTAAAGTTTCTTACACGTGACTATGGTCTCCATGACAATAAGTGAAAAAAAGTACAATTGTTTAATTTTGGAACTGAAATACAATAATTAGGCCCGAAATCTTGGCCCGGTCCTACCCGGACCCATGTAGAGCTAGGCCCGGGCTTATATTTTTAGGCCCATAATGTGGGCAGGGTCGGGCCCTGGCCTAGCCTAAGCTCGTTGTTATAAAGACAAAGCCTGACCTGGCCCATGACCACCCCTAGTACCTGGTCTACCCCCTTTATGACCACCATTTCCTATATCTACACTATTAGCTACTCCGGTTTCTCGTCGTGGTCCACCTCTAGCTGGATTCCCAAGAGTTAGGCCTCCTCCAACTACCCTTCCGTAAGTTAGTGTGGCACCAAATGTTCCTTCTAGATGGCCTTCAGGCCCTCCGTTTACACAACCTCCGCCCTTTGCAACAAGGCCACCATCTAATGCTTTCCCTTCTGCACCTTTAACAATGGGTCTCAAGAGGACCCTCATCCTTGGTATAAAAAGGAAGAAGACGAAAAATGTCTATTTTGGTTCAATCTCAAGTTATAAGACGATAAACAATGTTTTCTTTTGAAGGATAGTTTTGATACTTTTAAAAGATTTAAGTTGCACATGTCATCACATGATATAAATAATTGATGAACTGCTAACAATGGGGACTAAACTGACAATTTTTGAAGGTTCAAGTATTGCAATGGCATGCTTTGAAGTTCGGGTATGAGACTAAGACTACCCTTAAAGTACAAGTTACTAATCTGGACTTTTCCCTTTTCTTTTTTACTTTTTTTAATTAGTAAAATGGTTGATGAATTAGATGGTTGGGCCATCAACTTGTGACTCATTGATCAAAATGGTTGTGTTCTATCCAAAACACAAGGGATTAATCCCTGATTTACTTAGTTTTGTTGAATTGCCAATAAAATGATGATAAGAAAATTGTTATTAGAATTAGCTTTGTTACTATTTCTATTTTTCTTCAATGTTAAATAAATGTTGGTCTAAGATTCTCATTTCTTGACGCTCAATGTGTAAGACTATCCATAGGCCAATGGGAATAACCACATAGTCAATGGAGTATTTGCTCTACGTGGACTAGCATGTGTATACTATCACCATTCTCTTTTATTAACTATTATTATTATTATTATTATTATTATTATTATTATTATTATTATTATTATAAAACAGATTTTTTTCTTTTGGTTTATCTCTTTTGAACTTGTTCACTAAGAGTAGTTATTTGTTGAGAAAAAGTCTCAACCACAGGGGCATGTGTCTCATTCCATGAATGAGGAAGTCCCCAACATTTTTGGAGGAAGAATAAGGCTGCTCCCTATTATTTTGGAGCACCCAATGCACCATAACATTCAAAATGGTAGTTTCTATAAATCAATGTTTTAAAAACCGACACAGAAACAAAACCATTTTGGCCACCGGTTCGACCATCCAGGTTGAACGGTTTAAATATTGTAACTGGTGATATGCCATCTTAACCATTAGATTGAAGTACTAGGGTAAGATGCATATAAATACAAGAGAAAAAATGTTTTACTATTTGAGAATGAGAGAGATGTGAGAAGCTCTCTATTGATGAGAGAGTTTAGAAGAGAGAGGAGAGAGAGAGAGAGAGAGAGAAGAAGAAGAAGAAGAAGAAGAAGAAGAAGAAGAAGAAGAAGAAGAAGGAAGAGGAGGAGGAGGAGGAGGTCACTTTCAGGCTACAGGGGCGACGACGACGGTGACTTACAGTGGCAACAGTGACGGCGACAACGACGGCAATGGCAAACTACAACAGCAACAACGACGACGATGAAAGTAGATATGAGATTTCTCTCAATCTTAGATCTCTTTCTCTCTTTTAGATCTTTTATCTAGAATCTAGACTGCTCTCTCAGATCTCTCTCACTGTTTCACATATCCCTCAACCGATCTTTTCGGTTAGTGCTCCTCCCTTCAGCGGCGGCTTCTTTGACGGGCCATCGCTTGAAGTCTTCTTCAACGATTTTGCTACCTATAGCAGCATCTTGTTCGTGTTCCCTTGCATCTCTGCAAAAGCACAACAAATGTATTAGTACGTGGGGTGAAGAATGAAAGCCAATGCATTAAGCCGATAGTAGGAGCTCTCCTATTGAGGCGGGCAGGGCTGAGGCCAACCCACACCAAAGCTTCCACTAACACCAAGGGCTCAACTCTGATGGTCTTGGACACTTGAATACGGGTTATCACCTCGGCCTCCTTGTCCTTGTGCCAAGGCGCTATCCTCTCGGCCATGAGGTCCGGCTTCCCCCAATCTGACCTGAATGACCAACCCTCTGGATAGGACATGAAGAAGTACTTCTTCCAATTATGCACAGACGATGGGTTGTCAACCACCCTTCCATGACGGGCCTGTAAGTAATATATATCCACCTCCAAGGGATGTTGCCTTAGGACGAATATGCACTGGTGTGTCCGGAAGCACATCGTTAAACACTCTGGAACACTAGTTTAATTATTTATAAAATTTTTCCAATTCTCAAACACCTACTAACGCAGTAAAGGGATGAGAACGGGTCATATCCATAGGGAAGCGAGGGAAAAATTAATATGTACTTAGATCCGGACAAGAGAATATTATCAAGAATTACAAAAAATAAGAAAATAAAATCTATTATTGTTGAAATTAAATGATTCGGAATTAAACAAAACAATAACTAAAATTCAGAATTTAACAAAGTGCAAAAATCAACAAAATAAATAAAAGAAATAAACAAAGTTGATCCAGAATTCAGATCCAGTGGCGGTAGTTGTAGATCAGCTAGACAACTTGCAGAAACCCCTCCTAACAAGAACTGAGCATCCATCCTTTCTACAACCCTTGAACCCCTCGAGACACCTTAGCCTTGAACTGAACGAATTCAAATCTACAAAACAGAGAAACGAACAAGGATTAAACCTAAAAGATTGTAGAAATAAAAATAACAGAAAAGAAAATAAAGAAAAGAAAAGAATGGTTGATCAGATCTAGTGGCGGTAGTTGTAGATTGGTTGAACAGCTTGTAGGAACCCCTCTTGACAAGATCTGGGCGTCCTCCCCTTCTACAACCCTTGAACTCCTCAAGAAAGCTTAGCCTTGTTAACTGGGTGAATTGACCAACCCCTTCTCCAGGGACCCTGGGGTCCTTTTTATAGAGAATGGTGGATATAATTAGAATTAGAGAGAAAGAGGGGGTGCCAGTTGGGTTTTAGCAAAAATATGGGTTCCCTAGGGTTTAGAATGAAGGGTTAGGATGGTTCTAGGGCGACCCTAAAGCTGAAAATGGAAGGAGAGGGCACCCAATATTATGTATGACTGAGATTTGGGCGCCCAAAAATGGAGGATGTAGATTAGAACATCTAGGGTTGAAGGGTTAAGATTAAAAGAATAGGTAGTTCCCTAGATTGAATGGTTGGGATAAAAGATGGAGGGAGTGGTTGAGATTTGGAGGTGAGGGGCTGAATGGTGAGGATTAGCAGAATAGGTGGCGCCCTAGGGTTTAAAAGCTATAAAGGAGAGCCCTAAAATGAGTGGTTGAGATTAAAAGAGGTGGAGGGTGGAGATTAAACACCTAGGGGCGGCTAGGGTTTCCTAAGAGTGAAAATATTAGGTTGAAAAAGCTCCCTAGGGTTTGCTAAGGAGAGGGGAGCATGGTAATACATTAGGATGGGCGCCAACTGGGTTTAGAAGATAGGAGGCGCCCTCCTGTTCTCAGTTCTTTACAAAAACACCCCCTCTCTCAGCTAGTCTTCACACCAGTTTCCCAAAAACTACACTTCAGCCTAGAAAACTTCCCAGTTTTCTACATAATTTGCACAGAGACCCTCAGAGGTCACATAATTGATTTTAACTGGGAAAATGGTACACTTTGACTACTCTAAGGTTGGAAATACCCCTGAATTGATGCCCTTAAGGCATCAAAATGCAGGGTTATCGTGCACCAGAACACCTTCTTGGTTAAGTGGACAGCTCGGAGCCAAGCCATCACCACTACGACGATAATGGTCATTAAGGCATTAGGGGTCAGTTGACTTAATGAAATGTTGTAACTAGGGGTGGAAACGAATTGAGCTTTTCACAAGCTATTTGAGCTCGGCTTAGCTCGGACCAAGTCGAGCTTCGAGCCGAATTCAAGCTCTATACATGGCTTGTATCTTTTTTGAGCCAAACTCGAATACTCCATGGCTTAGCTTGTTAAGCTCACGAGCCTAGTTGAGCCTATGTGTATTGAGAGTGTATATATATATATATATATCTGTGTGTGTGTGTGTATAATACTCTTATTATACATATTATGCTTCTGGAAAGAATGTTATTGGTGGGGATACAGATGTATGGTGGCTCCATTTCACATCCTATTCTAACCTAAGAAAGTAATTAGCAAACCAAAGAGAAAGAGGGAAAAATCAATCGAAGAAGCCAAGAAACTCTATTAGTTTCAACCCTCCCTCTCCCTCTGCGAGACTGCGAGCTATGTGCGAGCCTACGACCTTGCCTCAAGCTCATTCATTCTTAGACTCAGTCGAGTCGATGCCTGCAGCGACAGACTGGCGGTATTCTCAAGTTTCAGCTCTCAACTTCTCAGTCTCTCACAGTTGACGCCCGATGATTGATGTGGCAATGCCCGACGGTATTGTTAGCTCTCAGTCTCTCACCTCTCACAGTCTCAGTCTCTTAGATTCTTCTTCTTCTTCTTCTTCTTCCTGATTTTGGGTTTTTCTTTTTCCTTTCTACAGTTTTGAGAGTTCAAAGTTGGAAGGACTGATTGACTCCCATCAACTACTCTGTAACCAGCCGTCCAACATTCAAAGGTAAAAATCAATCCCAAAACCACAAAGACCACCGTCCATGCTAACTTGCAGTATTTGTGAATCCATAGAACTCAATAAAATGGCATATCATATTCATATGATGCTTCCAACATTAACAAGGGGCTGGCATGTCCATGACTAATTGTGGGGTTGTAGCTAATGGTTTCCAGTTCTGTGAATTCAAATCTAGATCAATTTAGTTCTTACTATAGCATACCAAGAACTGTGAGGAAAAAAACTGTAGAAAGAGAAAGGCTTAATTGTTTTGATTCTATTACTAGAGTAAAAAAAAATTCACTACATGCTATTACTAGAGTAAAAAAAACTAAAAAACTAGATTAGATCCTATTCCTATCTGGGTTAGCGTGGAGCATCTAGGAAAATGATAGGAAGAAAGTTGAGGAGTCTGGAGGGTTAGTGGGTTAGATAAAAAAATGTGACACCTAATTATTTTGTGTTTAGTTTCATTGGATATGTGGAGACAAATGAGGTGTTTGTTTAGATTTGGAGAACCAAAATTAATTGGGAGGACCCAAAAAAATATATATTAAACTGTTTTGCTGATTTGATTCTATGTCACTTGTGGGGAATTCTCTTAGGCAATAAAGGATAAATTGGCTTGAACTTTGAAGCATTATTACAATTTATAAAATTAGGGATAATTTTTAATTTTTTATTTCTTCTCAAATTTGACAACAAGCAAGTCCTAATCTACTCCTTACACACTAACCTTACGTTTGGAATATATGATTCGGTTAAGAGTACTGAGGACTGTATTTTTTTTTTGAAAATGGATTAGGACTGTATTTGCTTTGTGAATATATTATTTTATGGGATTATTGTCCTTGGCTTGGACAAGTTTGGTCATTTGTGGTTCGGTTAGGAATAAAATATTTTTTTGTGTCACATTTGCAGGATCAGAATTTTCTGTGCACTGAAATCCTTGATCTAACTCTTCATTAGCTGAAGAGAAGATAAGTTTAAGGGTTTTCATTTTGAGGGGTGAGAGGTAAATATTGGGTCCACGGTGAATTCCATATTTAATGATCATGAATACTTCTGTTTGTGTCTTCAATGTGCTTACCTTCGATTCTAAAGTTTTGTTTGACATACACACAGGACACATGCATGCCCATGCATGTGATCACACACACATTCACATAGCTAATGAAATGGAGAAGTAGCTCAAGTTTGTAGTTAAATACATCAATGATTGCTTCAGTTACAATATGTCAACGTATCTATTAATGAACATACATTGACATGTGTTAATGAATTCATTAAAAAAATTTTGTGTTGATGAAATATTTTGTTTCTTTTTTTTTTGTTTTTAGGTGGCATAAACTAGATATTTTTGTAAATTATTTTTGCTCATTTTGGTTAACACTTTGCACTTATCATTAAACTTCTCATGGCTTTTCAATGATGCACTGAGTTGATGGCAAATAAACTATTGGCTTGTACACATTATAAGATTTCACTAGGAAGGATATGTCCTATTATTTTTATTCTTGCTTTTTTTAGTTTATTAATTATTTATGTAATTAAGTATAACTTATAACTGTTGATTGATTTATGTAATTAGGTATGACTTATATGTCCTAATCTACTCCTTATCCAAGCATGTTGATTGATTTATGTTAAGGATTAGAATGATCTAGTGGTAACTAACCAATTTGAAATGTAGGAATGCCATCATCCCCCATTCATAATCACAATCTTTCATCAACAAATATTCCCTCAACCTCTATAGGACCCTCGCTCTCTCATTCTGTGTCTAGTCCATCCCCTATCACCATGATTGGCACTACTGATAATTCCTCATCAAATGAGACAAGTCAGATAGCAAATAATACAAATAGTTCCATTGCAATGCTCCTTCTAACATAGATGGTACTCAGATTGGATCTCAGAGTCCTATTGAAGTTGAGGAAGATGGTCCAATATCGAAGTCAAAAAGATAGAAAACTTCAGGTGTATGGTTGAAGTTCTAAGAGGTAAAAATTGCTGATGGAACAAAGAAGGCGCAGTATGTCCATTGCAAGAGTAAATATCTATACAATCTACTAGAGCTACAAGTTATATGGGTTGGCATTTGAAAAGATGCATACCAAGAAAAGTGGCTCTAAAAGTTGAGAAACAACGTAAGCAGCAAATGACCTTGAATTTTCAACCGATAGATTCCAATGTTGATATAGAAATTGTGGGTCATCCTCTCTTAGATCCTACTATTTCCAAAAAGTATGACCATTCCAAAATGAGAGAAGCAATTGCTTATTGGGTTCTTATGCATGAGCATCCATTTACTATAGTGGAAGAGGAAGATTTTATTTTCATGATGAAGATGTGTAATCCATCTTTTGAGAAGATTTCTCAGAAGACACTAAAGAATGACTATGTAGCTATGTATGAGGATTAAAAGAAGTTGAAAAGTCTTTTAAAGGGTATTTCGAAGATTACCATAACCACAGACCTTTGGAAGTCACAAAACTAAAAGGATTGAGTATATGGTGATAATTGGTCACTTCATAGATGCCAATTGGAGGTTATAGAAGTGTGTTCTCAACTTTGTTCATGTTCCTCCACCTCGTTGAGGTGTCGATATTGCAAATGCAATCAAGTGTTTAAAGGAGTGGGCCTCGAGAACAAGGTGCTTACAATTTTTGTGGATAATGCATCATATAATGATTCATGTTTGAGGTTTTTGAGAGATCTTTTTTAGGAATAGGAAATTGCTTTGTGATGGAAAATTGTTTCATGTGCGATGTTGTGCACATATTTTGAATTTGTTGGTTCAAGATGGTCTTAGTGAAATTGATCACATCATAGAAAATGTGTGTGAGAGTGTCAAATACATTAACCAGTTTGAGGGTAGGAAAAAAACTTTTTTTGAAATTGTACAATAGTTACAAATAGGTACAAAGAAGTTGGTTATTGATAGGGCTGTTCATGGGTCGGATTGGGTCAGTTTAGTAGTGTTTTTTCAATTGACTCGACCTGGTCGGGTTACCTATAGACCAAACCGAAACCAACCCTCTATTAAGTAAAATTGATCTGGTTGGTTTGAGTCAGTTTGGGTCGATTTGGGTTTCAACCAACTCCAAGCTTGCACAATGCACATGAAGTCAAAGTGATAATATTATATATAATATTTTAAAATATATTTTCTAGAAATATATATTTAAAACCAAAATATATATACAAATATATCAAAATATATATTTTTAATTTCTGGAAATATATATCTAATATATTTTAGAATATATATTTTTAGATATATATTTATTATTTAAAACTAAAATATCTATATTTAACAGATATTTTTTCAGAATATATATATTTTCACATAAGTTGGTTTGGTTTCGATTTTCATATGTGAAAACCAAAACCAACTAAACCGAATTATCGGTTTGTTCATTTTTGCAACCCAAAACCGATCGACAGTGAAGAAAAACCGGCCAACTTGGGTTGGGTCGGGCCAGGTTGGTTGGTTTGGATTTATTTGTGAACAACCCTAGTTATTGATTGTCTTACCCATTAGAATTCAACTTTTAGATGTTGTCATGTGCTTTGAAATTCAGAGATGTGTTGTCAAGATTTCAAGAAAGGGAGCCCAATTATGACTACTTGCCAATTCCTAACGAATGGGAAAAAGTGGAGAAAGTATGTGAGGTACTTGAAGTGTTTAGTGTAGTTACCAACACTATTTCTGGTAGTGACTATCCTAATTCTAATTTGTACCTCAGTGACATCTATAGGGTAAAAGAAATTTTGAAATTAAAGTCAATGGATGAAAATGATTTCATTCGAAGGATGGTTGGGAAGATGAAAGAGAAGTTTGATAAGTATTGGGGTGAATGTAATCTATTAATGGCAGCGGCTTCCATCTTGGATCCAAGGTGTAAATTGAGGCTGGTTGAGATGCATTTTCCAAAAATATATTCAGAAGCTGAAGCTAGAAGAAATGCATACCTGCTTATAATTCTTCTAGTAGTGACCAATCCTCCACTAAAGGGAATGGTAGCAATGGATCTTCTGCAAGTTCTAGTTCCAACTCTCACTCATCAACAAATTCAGGATGGTCAAAATTGATGAGTTATGTAAAGAGAGTAGAGATCATACCCTCACCAAAATCAGAGTTGGATATGTACCTTGAGGAGGGTGTTTATATTTGTGAAGAAGAAATGTCACATTATGAGTTTAATGCTTTGGAATGGTGGAAGAAAAATAATTTGAAATATCGGGTATTGTCAAAGATGGCAGCTGAGATTCTTGCTTTTCCAATATCCACAGTAGCTTCAGAAGCTACATTCAGTGTTGGTGGTAAGGTAATTGATTCTTATCATGCATCTTTCGCTTTATAGACTATTCAAGCTTTGATTTGTGGAGGGGGTTGGATTTGTGTCCTTCATGGGGTGAAGAAAAAATAAAAGGTATTTTACACTTAATTTATACTTATTATTGCTTATTGGCACACTATTTATTTTTTTTGCTTTGATTTATTGTTCATTAATTATTAAATTTGGGTTCTTTTTCATGTTTGTAGGTGGACAAGAAACCTATTGAGATAGTTCTACCCATTTCTTAATGATGCCTTCAACTTTGGGTAAATTGTTTGGATGCTCTAGGATCAGGAGATGTGACCATGTTAATCGTTGGCTATGGATTCAATTGTTAAGGATATTTAACTTCTAGATTTTTCTAGTTGCTTTATAGTTATGGTTAGAAACTTAGAATGGATATTTTTCTTTTTTCAATGTTTAACTATTATGGTTTTTTGGTTCTTGTGAGATGTTATTTGATGGTTTTGTTTAACTCTCAATGGCACTAGCATCTTACATCTGAACAAAGCTTATTATACTTTACTCAATACCAATGATTTTCTTTACAGAACTTGTGTTTTGATTTTTCGGTGTTCCTTTGCTTGATTTTTGATATCATCTTTGTTACTTCCATGGTGAGAGATGAGGGACTTGTGGAAGATTGGAGGGCTTTGGTTATACCCATGTGATCATACACAGTTTTTCTTTTAGTTGATTAATTTTGTTAAACCTATTCTTTTCTTTTCCCCTTCTCTAAATTGGAAAGAAGGCATACTGGTGTTGCTTTGACAACATCGATTAAACTTAGGAAAAGTGGGGTTATTGGCCTTATTGATTGGATTGCAGTGTTTAGCACTGCTCATGGGCTGAAGTTCACACAGTGCATGTAAAAGAAGATTTTGGGTCAGTTATGGATGTTCTAAAGAAGTATTTATTGAGCAAGGCTCCAAAACATTAGTCCTCTTGTGCTCATTATAAGTCTGGAATGTTTGAATGTTTGATTCTCCTCATTTCTGTTAGTTATTGCTCTTGTAGTTTTGTGCATTCTTCCTTGGTTGCCTCAATATCTATAGCATTTGATGCCAAGTTTCTGATGTAGCAATATTATTTGAAAATTACTAATAAAGCACGTTTGGTCGTTGATTTCTTTTTGTTGGTATTAATTTCCTTTATTCTCTTTGCTGCTGCCTTGGATTGCTTTGCATAACTTGATATTCAAGTTTGACTTAGATACCATCAAGGGAAAATGAGTCTCTACATCTGAATTGTAATCCTCAAATCCAAACACAACTTTTAAGTTCTAAAAGGAAAGTGAGCATTACTCATAAACATGCATTATAATGCTTATTGTTTCTTAGGGTATATCAATGCTATGAAGTTTGGTTTTGTTTGGCCATAATGAGAAATACCAAAGATCCATCTAGTAAAACTTAAATGATTTCCAGCACACAGAAATCCTCTTATAAACATATATAATGCCATTTCATTAAGGGTTGAGGATATAGTCTCTGAACAAAACTCTCGTAGTAGCCATGAAGCTCCTCGCTTTGAATTGTTGGGGTTGCGGTTGTCCCTTGACTGAAATCCTTTTCTTGTTAGATTTTTTTTTTTTTTTTTTTTTTTTTTTGTGAAGTTACTGCTAGAAGATTGAGCTTTCAAAAATAATCATGGGGTTTCTGCAAATGGTCTTCTTAAAAGTCTATTTATTTATTATAAATATTGAGTACTCTAACATTTTTGTTTGTTTCTAATTAATAATCATAACATCATTCATGGTTTCATTAGGCATATATTTCAGTTTTTATGGTATTTAACCTGTTTGGTGCCCAAGAACCACAATATAAAATTTTTGTATGGTTTGTATAAGCTTTGTAATGGCATTACTTTTTTTTTTCTTAAATAGAACCTGAACCGTACGCCTTCTACATATTCATTAAAGCTCGAGTTCGAATAAGCTTGGCTCATTATCGAGCTCAAGCTGAATCGAGCTCGAATATATAGTTTTTCAATCAAGCCAAACTCGAGCTTGTATTTCTAGTTCAAATCAGCTTGGCTCAAATCTACCCCTAGTTGTGACACCTCAGCAACTCGGGGACAAGAGGAGGAAGGGGAAACCTAAGGCCAAACTAGAGATAGTGCTCGTGCATGCACACCTCGCCCTCGTCTGACTGCCATGGCCGATTGCTGGTGTCAGGAACTCTAAGCCTATACCCCTTCGGAATGTGGTACTTCTTAGCAAGAGCCTTCACTTGCTCTATGCTAAGTATGCCATCCAAATTGGAGCAAAGGACAACGCTTTATTTCTATGCCCCAGGCCATGTACTCAACCACCAGTCTAGGGCTCGGCTCTGGAACCTCATCACCCTCCACCACCTCGGGTGACCCTAAAGCACCTTCACCATCCCTCGGCCTTGTCAACCCGACACTCTCATGGGGAGACTCATTGCCCCGCTGGCTACACTCAGCGCCTCTAGGAGCAGTTCTCTCCCTCAGTACATAAATTTTGGGCCTCAGAGAGGAGTCCTCGGACTCACTACCGTAGCTCTCACTACTACTGGCTGACATGGTAGGACGAGGCGAGAAGGAGCCCAATTCCTCAGGGAAATCAAAGCACTCAGGACCGGACTTAGAGTAAGACATGGCTAAGGTTTAGGTCTTTACCTAGCGGATGAGGTCTCTGAAGGTGAAAGGGTGGACTAAGATGATGGCCGAGGTCGCTGAAGGTTCAAGCTAAAGAAGGCAAATGGTAGCAACTACCTTAACCAACACCCTATTGAAAGAAAAACGGACGGCTTAGATCATCTCTTATCCAATGTCCGAACCGCCATGACAGTCTGAATTGATGTCCGACATGTGTCATTCAACTTGGGAAGACGAAACGACGCCAAGTGGCTCACCTAGTTCACTCGTTGTCTCTGGACCAGAAGCAACTCAACTTGGCCAACCCGATGCCCATCTTGAGTATGATCACAACCCAACTCCCGTCTTGCATATAGTCACAACTGGTCAATGTCGGGATCTGTTGCCCGTACAGTCACGACCTGACGCTCGTCTCGTGTATGGTCACCACAAATCGACACCAAGACGCGTCCCGTGTACGGTTAACACCAGCCGGTGCCTACACCCATCTCACACACGATTACGGAAAATCGATCCAACACTTGTCCCATCCACGACAATGACCAGCTGATGTTGACACCTATCCTATGCACGGGTCCACCGCGATGAATGAAAAGCACATGGTTGGGGGGCACAATCACTTTGTACCTAGGCAAGGCATGGTATGGAGCCCTCGACCCTCCATCACACTCCCAAAAGGTAAAGGTGACTCCAAAGCAGCTACCAATGGATGACAAAGGGAAGCCCTTAGAAGCCGATACCGAGGCCAATGCCTTTACACTTTTGAGTTAAGGCTATCTTCGGCAAAGCCAAAGCCGAGGTCCTCGTCAGAACACACTACTTAGTGCCTCCTAGTAATGATGTTGCACTCTCTTTGGCCGAAGCCGAGGTCCCCACTCAGACCTCCACCAAGGCCTCGAGAGTGGGGGGCAAATGATGTAGGTGCACATGGAAGGCTTAGGATCGTGCCATGTGGCACGGGCCGGATCGCATCCTGGTCGTCCGCTGCTAACTAACTCCAAGCAAGCTCAAGTATAAATAAGTGGCATCACTATGAGGTAATCCATCTTGGCATTTATTGCTCTAAGCTCTTTATGAAGGGAGGAGAGATCCATCATATGGATGGCTGAACCCTGCAGGTAGGTTGGGCAAAATTTAAAAAATCTCTCTCTCCTATGTGGGAATCACATTCCCTATTTTAGAAAACTACATTTTCAAGGATCAATCTTGAACCTAAACCAAACCAGATCTGAAACCAAAAGGTAGGAGAGGGATATACCTGATACGGAGTAGTAGTAACCCCCAACGAAGGTGTTCACGCCCAAGGAGATTACCAAAGACTACTCTGGCTGAAGATGACATAGCATAGGGTGGAGCAGAATCAGTAGGATGGCTCTTTAGAAAGAACCCGATTCTTCACCAAGAATTTGATGGAGGGTGAGTGAGCATGACTTCAGATCACCTTTTCTGCCAAAAGGTGATATCAAGAACCCTTTTTGATCGCTCCTACAGGTGGAGATCGAACTGGTAATGGCGGCAATAGCAGGAGAAGGCAAGAGCAAAAGATGGCGTCAGTCCAACTGTATGCCATCTTCTCTCTTGTATCAATAAAACTTTAGGATGATATGGGGTTTGCCCTTCTCCTCTATTTATAGCCTTAAAGAGAGCATCTCCTAATCCCATTAGGAGTTTCCTAATTCAAATCTTGTATTTGGATCTGGACTCTCTTTAAGAGATAAGGATAATCCCTTATCTTATCTGCAGATAAAGATCAGCTCTCCTAATCTAATTAGGAGATTCTTGATCCAAATCTTTATTTGGATATGGACTCTCTGAGTGGATAGGGACAATCCCTTATCCTATCTACCTATCTGCTGATATGGTTGAAATCGACTGGTAACAGTTTTGGTTTCCATCAGAGAGAGTGCATCCCCGACCATTCACTTTGTCCGACAAAGGGGTTGATCCTGTCACTATGATCACCCACTCAGATGAATTCTCGGACTGTCCCAACATACCTAGGTTTTGACCCCCTCTAAGGATCTCACTGATTGGCATATCAAACATAGCCTCATCCGATACCTAGTGAAGTATCATAATCGAGTCTAGGGGTCAGGTGTAACATTCTAGTTTTGCCCATCTATCTCCATGGTCCAAGGCAATACTGGAATTCTGGTCCGGTTTAGAGTTTCAAGAAAACCCATACTATATGTACCTTAGGTCTCACCCTGGAAGCGGAGACAAGCCACTCCAACCAACTTGGCGAACATCAGTGTCAGCCTTGGCAGGATAAATCTCCCTAGATCTATCCAACGACTACGAGGATTCTAAACTAACACGAGTCTCATATGTGTCCAGTTTAAGGGTATTACATCGAAACACACCATAATAACATGAATCAAATATGTACTTTATTCATTTACATTAAATGTCATAATGTACATCATTTTGATTGTAGCTAAGGGCATATAATGTCTAACAGCTCCCACTTGCACTTAGGCCCAATCTGATATAAGCCGGAGTCCCATGCTTTCCACGTCTTTCTCAAACACTTTCTGTGTTAGTGGCTTATTCAATGGATCTGCTATATTTTCCGCTGATGCTACCTTTTGAATTAGGACGTCCCCTCTACCAACTATCTCCTACAGTACGTGGTACTTCCTCTCGATGTGCTTCGACTTTGAGTGAGCTCGTGGTTCCTTAGCCTGAGCGATAGCTCCAGTGTTGTCACACAACAATGGAATGTGTGATGTGCTGGATGGAACTACTCCCAATTTGTTAATGAACTTCTTCATCCATACGACTTCTTTGGCAGCTTCCTTTTTTGGAGTTCTCCATGCTGTATCTCTTGACTATCTTGTCAATTTAAACAGATTGGGATAATCCTATTATCCTCTTTGATTTATCTCTATAGAGCCGAAGACCCAGTATGTAAGAGGCTTCTCCAAGATCTTTCATGGAGAATTGCTGTGAAAGCCATACTTTCACCTTAGTCAACATTCCTACATCATTCCCAATGAGTAGAATGTCATCTACATACAGAACCAGGAACGTAACCTTATCCCCACTAGATTTCCTGTAAACACAGGGCTCATCCGGATTTTGCTCAAAGTCAAACCTTTTGACGGTAGAGTCAAACCGGATGTTTCAACTCCTAGAAGCTTGCTTAATTCCATATATGGATTGATTTAATTTACATACCATGTGTTCTTGACCCGCAGCTATAAAACCTTGCGGTTGTTGTATATAGATATCTTCAATAAGATCTCCATTTAGGAATGCAGTTTTGACATCCATTTGCCAAATCTCGTAATCATGGTACGCTGCTATAGCTAATAGGATCATAATGGATTTAAGCATGGCCACAGGCGGAAATGTTTCCTCATAATCAATTCCTTCTTTTTGAGTGTACCCTTTCGCCACAAGACGAGCCTTGTAGGTCTCAACCTTACCATCAGAGTCTTTTTTCCTCTTATAGATCCATTTGCAACCAATTGCTTTTACCTTAGGGGGCGGATCTACCAGAGTCCAAACTCCATTGGTCTCCATTGAGTCAATCTCAGCTCTCATGGCATCTACCCACTTCAAGGAATCTATGTCCAACATAGCTTCCGTATAAGTTACGGGATCCTTCTCACTGGTCGTGGCTTCCACCAAGTAACTATCTTGGTTATAGCCGAAACGAACTGGAGGCCTAGAAACCCGGGTAGATCTTCTAGGTTGGTCATTACCTAGATCTTGTGGGACATCTCCCACTACCCCTGAGCTCTCCTCATCAAGAACAACTTCTTGATGATGATTGTTCAGGATGTAATCATCTTCCAAGAAATGGGCATTTCGACTACAGAACACCTTCTATTCTCTTGGGTTATAGAATAGGTAACCCACAGAGCCTTTGGGTTAGCCTATGAAAAGGCAACGGCTGGTCTTGTATTCAAATTTGTTCGCACTCGTTCTTTTAACATGTGCCGGACAACCCCAAACCTTCAAGTGTCTCACACTTGGTTTTTACCGGTCCAAAGCTCATAGGGAGTATTTGAAACTGATTTGGTTGGAACCCGGTTCAGCACGTATATCGCAGTCTCCAATGCATAACTCCAAAAGGATGTGGGTAACTCTGAGTGTACGAGAAGTGATCGGACTATATCCAATAAAGTCTGGTTCCTCCTCTCTGACACGCCGTTTAGTTGTGGGGTAGCAGGAGGAGCTAACTGTGATACTATACCATTGACCTTCAAGTAGTCCCTGAATTCGTCATAGAGATACTCGGCACCTCGATCCGATCGAAGGGTCTTAATTTTTCTCCCTAACTGTTTCTCGACCTCTTGTCTAAACTCTTTAAACTTTTTAAAGGATTCAGACTTGTGTCTCATTAGGTACACGTAACCATACCGAGAGTAATCATCGGTGAATGTTATAAAATATACGTGCTGGTTATGTGTCCTAACACTCATGGGAGCACATACATCAGTATGTATAAGGTCAAGCATGCCTGTACATCTTTCAGGCTTACCGTTAAATGGCCGTTTCGTCATCTTACGTTAAAGGCAAGGTTCACAGGTTGGAAGATCTTCTATAGTTAGAAAATCCAAAGAACCATCTTTTACCAACCTTGTGATATGATCTATGTTGATATGGCCAAGTCGGTAATGCCACAAACACGTGGGATTAACTGTATCACGGATTCTTTTCTTGGGGATGTCACCTGACGTAGTTTTGGTTATGTTAGTTTTTAGAGAATGATGGAGAACATAGAGACCATTCTCAATTTTTCCGTATGCGAGGAATTTGTTATTTCTTTTAATGGTAATCGTATTACTAAAGAAAATAGAATATCCATCCGCACACAGTTTTGAAACAGAAATTATATTTCTTCTCAAATTCTGTACATAAAGACAATCTTTTAGTACAATAATTCATTCTCTAAAAACTCTACATTTCCTATAGCTATAGTTGCAACACTTGCAGAAGTCCCCAAGTAAAGAGTCACTTCTCCGTCACTCAATCTTCTGCTTATCCTGAACCCCTGTAGTGAGTTACACGCATGAGTCGAAGCCCCGGAGTCAATACACCAAGAAGCAAAAGTTACCAACAGATTGGTTTCTATGACAAATGATTTGAAATTACCTTGTTTCTTGGATTCCAAGTACTGAGGATAGTTCCTCTTAGTGGCTGGCCTGTTTGTAGAAGTGTCAAGCATCCAATGCTTTATCTTTCCTCTGCCTCTTGGACTTAGTAGCTTTCTTCTTAGGCTTTTTCTTAGCCTTCCTCTTCTTCTTGCCCGATTTGCCAGCTTCAACAAACATGGCAATGGGCTCATCCTTCTTGATCAGTTCATCGGCCCTATGCAACATATTGCTGAGTTCCTGGATGCTAACATTTAGCATGTTCATGTTATAGTTCATGATGAACTGATTGAAGGAAAGAGGCAAAGAATTTAGGATGACGTCCACCTGAGTGACATGGTCAAGCCTAGATCCAAGAGCCTCAAGTTCATTTATATATTCCATCATCTTAAGACAATGGTCATGAACCTGCTGGTTCTTGGACATCTGCGCAGTCATGAACTGTTTCAAAACCTTCTGTCGAGTAGAATGATTATGCTCTTCATACATCATCCTCATACTGTCCAGGATATCCTTGGACAATTTGATCTGATCGAACTGTCGTTGTATCAGATTGTCTAAGGATACTATGATGTAGCAGCGGGCAAGGGAATTTTTCTCTTCGCATTCTTGTTAGTCCCTCCTATGGGCCTCAGAAGCTCTATCTCCCAGACGTTCTGGGGCAGGGTTTTTAGCTACTTTGTCCTACTTTTCAGATGTCAGGACCAGCATAAGGTTTTGGTTCCAGTCAGCATAGTTAGGACCCTTAAGTTTGTTGTCATCCAACAATTTTGCGAATTGTCCGTTTGCCATTTCCGAGAAAAGGCAAATATTAGTCCACAACCTTATTTGATTCATGTTATCTACATATATATGGCGTTTAATCTATGTTCCATTCCCATTTGTTCATCTATGAGATTTCCCTCCTATCTCAGTGATGAAGACTGCAACTTATGTCTCTGGAAATGTGTGATTCATGTTATTTACATATATATGGCGTTTAATCTATGTTCCATTCCCATTTGTTCATCTATGAGATTTCCCTCCTATCTTAGTGATGAAGACTGCAAATTATGTCTCTGGAAATGTGGGAAATCACATAGGGTGCATGGAGCCAACTGTTTCAGCTGCATAACCCTACCACCTTTCTGTGAAGGATCATATCCACTCATCTTATGAGCTTTCCCTTTGGCCTCTGTCAAACAAGGTTCATTGCCATTTTAGGTTAAACCTTTCTGTCCAGTGAGTGCTCACCCATCATGTTCGTGAACGCCAAGGTACCGTGAGAGAGTCTTCAATTTTATGATAGTTCCCTCCCACATCGGTCTATGACGCCCCTATCATCTCATGAAACAATTCGACAGATCCAGTAGCAAATGGATAACCTAATTTTATGGTGCGTTTCCTCATTACTGAAGGACCCATCTTCATGCTAATGATGGAAGGCCTTTAGAGAGTTCATCATATGAATCTCCCTATCACTTGCACTCATATTTCAGCGGAGGGAACAAAAATTACGCCTTGGTTTAATTTAGGTCAAACCAAAGTGGCTCCTGCTGAGTTTCATAAAGCCAGATTTCGATGGGCCCTAAACGGTTAGGGTTCCGCACGGTTCCTCTTGGGGAAGAAGCTGATGTGGGGCCCACCATGAAGGGAGATCATCCAATGATCTTTAGGGACACCATGACAATGATGTGCGTTCAACCATGGTGTGCGCAAGAGCCACTATCGTATCAGCATGGGCCAAGTACTTATGGCCCATGAACGTTGCACATCACTCATCCATACATCACATGCAGGAACAAAGTTGATCCAATCAATTAATATCTGTAAAACCCATTATTAAAGCCCATAATTATCCATAATACTTCTGATTAATATTATCTAGGTATATGGGCTGAATTGCAAAGAGCAGTTTGGCCCATATAGCTTTTATGCAATTAATGGGATAAAGTAGTTTTAACACATTAAAACTGGGTTTTACAGGTGTGGGCTGAATTACATCTTGCAATTAACCATCAAATCTTGGACCCAAGAATGAAAAATTAGGGCTGAGAACAACCCCCATCGAACCACAGATTCGGTCCAACCAGTTTGGTCCAATCTAGTTTGAATGGGTTTAGGGTTTGATTTTTAATTCAAGATTATGATCTGAAATTAAATTGCTGATGCAAGACATTCAAGAATCAGTACAAGGGCTGTTTGTAGATCTTCTACCCTGCAAAACAGAGGTTAGTTCACAATTTGCAGTTTCTCTAACTGCAAATCGCAGATAGCCGAACCCTAATCTGTGAAACTCCTTCCTTTTGCGCGATCTGCTTCGAATTTGAATGAAATAAAATAGAAAAACCCTAATTTTCTATAATATTACATCAAATCGAATTCCTATACATTCTGTCTAAAAATTAAAAAAAATTAATTACAAACAAGAATGAACAGATTAGCAGGTGCACAATTTTCTTGCGCCAATCAAGACTTCGATCTCCACCGTACGAACAACCCATAAATCATGATAAATATAAAGAACAATTCTAAATATAAATCAGATTTAAGAAGATTTAATTTCAGATCAATTGCCCTTAATCTGGGAACCGATTTTCCAGAAAATCAACAATCTGTGCAAATCGGGTAGAACGCCTTCTGCCCATTTGCGTAGTTTCAGATCTGGCCAATTTCGGTTCTAGATTTGAACTTGACTCTGATACCATTGAAGGGATGAGAGATCCATCATATGGATGGCCGAACCCTGCTGGTAGGTTGGGCAAAATTTCAAAAATTTCTCTCTCCCATGTGGGAATCTCATTCCCTATTTTAGAAAATTGCATTTTCAATGATCAATCTTGAACCTAAACCAAACCAGATCTGAAACCAAAAGGTAGGAGAGGGATATACCTGATACGGAGTTGTAGTAACCCCCAACGAAGGTGTTCACACCCAAGGAGATTACCAAAGACTGCTCCCACTAAAGATGACACAATGTAGGGTGGAGCAGAATCAGCATGATGGCTCTTCAGCAAGAACCTGATTATTCGCCAAGAATCTAATGGAGGACGAGTGAGCATGACTTCAGATCACCTTTTCTACTAAAAGGTATATCAAGAACCCTTTCTTGATCGCTCCTACAGGTGGAGATCGAATTGGTAATGGCGGCAATAGCAGGAGAAGGCAAGAGCAGAAGATGGCGTCAGTCCAACTGTATGCTATCTTCTCTCTTGTATCAGTAAAACTAAAGGATGATATGGGGTTCACCCTTCTCCTTTATTTATAGCCTTAAAGAGAGCATCTCTTAATCCCATTAGGAGTTTCCTAATCCAAATCTTGTATTTGGATTTGGACTCTCTTTAAGAGATAAGGATAATCCCTTATCTTATCTACAGATAAAGATCAACCCTCCTAATCTAATTAGGAGTTTTTTGATCAAAATCTTTATTTGGATCTGGACTCTCTGAGTGGATAGGGACAATCCTTTATCCTATCTACTGATCTAAATCCCAGAACCGCCCCTCTTTAATTAATTTAATTAAGCCAGTTCGAATTGGGCTTTAAGCCCATACACTGTCTAACACTTTAGCTTTTTGGTGACCTCATTTTAACCATCTCTACTCAGGCCTTGTCCGGCCCTCTTATTACGCCCTTGCTAACTTGGCCGTCATTGTCTCTATCCCTGGGGTAACACCTGGGGCCTCTGATGTGCTATTTGATCCTAAGGTCAGACCTCACAGCCTTCAAACACATCAGCCTTCGAACCTACCAGCCCTCGACTAACGGAAGCATAAGTACATTGTTGCCCTTGACCCATCCTTAACAGCAGCAGATACCATTAGGAGCGTTGGCTTTGTTCCAAAGAAAATGAAAGCAGCTACTATTATTTTTTCCGCAAACCTTGTCAAGAACCTAGAAGTGAGACGTTTTGTAGGTTGTGTTGGTGGTGATAACTACTTCTGTAAGAATGTCTTTCCCCTGTTGATTAAGAGTGGCCTTCTTCCTGGTCATCTTTGCAATAGCTCTATCAATTAATCTTAATCTGAAAAAACTTCAGTCTTTTACTTTTCCTATTGAGTGGGGAGCCCTAGATACTTAGCTTTGCGTTTGCTTTCGGGGATATGAAGGATATGAAGGTCACTTTGTGTTTGCACTAAAGTGACCTTTGATTTGTTGAAATTGATGAGTTAACTTGAGGCCGAGCAGTAGTTTGCAAGAATGTCTGTTATCTGGATGGAATTGTTGACATATACCTTCAAGAATTGGAAATTATCATCTGCGAATAAGAGGTGTGAGAAAATTGGAGCTTGACAACTAATCTTTAAACCTTGGAGTCTTCCTTCATGCATGGAAACATTGATTACTGAAGAGAGGGCTTAATAAGTTAGGATGAAGAGGTAGGGAGACAAGGGCTTGCCTTATTCCTTTAGAGGGATTGAAGGTCTTGGTCCTCCAACCATTAAGTAAAATAGAATACTCCATAGAGGAGATGTAGTTATGTATACATTTACACCAGTGGTCCATCTGTTGGATGACTAAGGTCATGTTTGGGAGTGCTTATGTTAAAAATAAGTGTTTATTCGAATAAACACTTATTTGCATTTGGCACCCAATTTTTTCAAGAGCTTATTTTAAAAAATAAACACTTATTTTATATTGGGCGTTTGGTGGTCTTTTTCTCTAATAAGCACTTAAATAAGCAATTGTAACTCTTTTATCCTTTATTTTCTTTCAAATTTTCAAAATATCTAATCCAAAGTGAATGAATAAAAGTACTTTGATAGAAGTACTTTTATAAAAATACTTTTACAAAACTGCTTTCGAAAAGATACTTTGATAAAATTACTTTTGTAAAATACTTTTTAAAAGTGCATTCGTAAAACCGTTTTCGTAAAAGTGCTTTTGTAAAAGTACTTTCGTAAAAGTACTTTCATAAAAGTGCTGCCCTTATTTTTAAAATAAGCATTTATTTCAGGCTTATTTCCCAAACAACAATAAGTGCTTAATTTTTGTTTTTTACTTGTTTTTTTTTTTTGAATTAGTAAAATGGTTGATCAATTGGATGGTTAGGCCATCAACCTGTGACTCGCCAACCAAAACGGTTGTGTTCTAATATGACTCAAACCACTGATAGATACCATTTGTATGTTGTTGTAAAGTATGAAAATACAATCTAATATATTGAAAATTTCCAATTAGTACCCTATATTTTGGGTCAAGTGCCACTTTGGTCCCTGAACTTTAAAATGTGACGATTCAGTATTCAAACTTTCAAAACATATGTGGCATGCAAAAAGACACAAATGCCCTTCTGGTGTCACCTAATTTTTTTTATCAACCATCCATCCAAATGCTTAAATCTAGTGATGGACAGTTATCTTCTTTTGAAAGTCAGGCACCATTTTACCAACTTCTAGACACACACAAATCTATAAAATCAATTAACCATAAAGAAATCGCCATAGTAACAGTTGACGTGAAGGTTATCGAGGGGAGAGAAGAAAGGTAGTAAAGAAGAAATCAAGAACTTGATTTCACAGTTCACCTAATCTCTCATTTTGTTTCCTGTCAAAGCAAATCCAAAAATGTCAAACGGCCTTCTTTTTATTACAACTTGTATTTTCCTGGTACAGTCTTCTGACATGGTAGAATTTAGAATCTATCATTAAAAATTAGGAAGAATTTAATTACCATCAAAAAGTACAATCGCTAAATTTTCTAGGTTCACTCCTATTATTTGAAAATTTAATTTCCAAGAACGTCATTTTGGTTTTCTTAGGTTTACTTATCCTCTCTCTCTAGAACCCCAAAGGCCCAAACTTTACTCCAGGTGGAGGGGTGACCATCTTAAGTTTTATTAACCATTTTCAAAAGGAAAATTTGTAATAACAGGAGAGGACTCTCTCTCTCTCTTTAGAACCCCAAACTTTACTCCAGGTAGAGGGGCGACCATCTTAAATTTTATTAATTATTTCCAAAAGGAAAATTTGTAATAATAGGGGAGGACTTAGCCTACCTTGCCCCATAACCCAAGCATACATAGCTCTCCCTCACCATGTCAGGTCCACCCAAAGAAAAACAAAACAAAAAAAATCTAACTAAACCTAATTAATTCTAAGGATAGGCAAACCCAAATTAGTTAATAAAATGAGCTAAATCTCTTGGAATTTGGGAATTACCATTGATCACTTTAAGCGTGCATTTTTCATAAACTCCTTTGTTAGCTAGGAGATCAGCACAACGATTTCCCTCTCGTAAGATATGGGTCCACCTAATTCTCTGCACTAAGTTCTTAATCCTGTGCAAGATGTAAACAGAATTCCAAGGATAATCCAATCTACCCATTAGAATGTCAATAATTGTCATGTTATCACTTTCAACCTCAATCTCTTTACAACCTCTTTGCAAACAAAGGCTTAGACTATCATACAAAGCTAAAAATTTTGCTTAAATAGAGGTAGGCTGACCATAGTATAGTGAAAAGAAAATAAGAGAGTTCCAAAAGAGTTTCTAAGTAAACCCCCACCTCCTCCTTCACTAGTATTGCCGCGACAAGTCCCATCTACATTCATCTTGTAAAAAAAATTACTTGGAAATTTCCAGCTAACCCATCTGTATTTGTTTCGCTTTGAGCTTTCAAAGGAATGTTTAGCACTAGAAGTGAAAAAGGGTTGTTATCCATATTTGAAGGATAGTAAGAGCATTGATGTCCCTCAACCATTTCTTAATATTTTCTATAAGTAATAAGGATGAACCCTTACCTTCATATATATGTTTACATCTTTCGTTTAGCACTCTCTCTCTCTCTCTCTTATTTTTTCATTTTACTTGATATGGGCTTTCATTTTTGGATCTGAATATGGAGTTTTCACGGTCCTTCTAAGTTTCAATTTGCGTAAAAGATCTATCTGCGTCTGCCTTCCAAGTTTTGTTTTGGTTTTATTAGAGAGAAGCCTCTCCACAAATGTGTACTGCTGAAGCTTACCCAGATTGGTGCTCTCCCACTTGGATAACAATTATACTACTTTCATCTGATTTATCTCTTATCTGTAATCTTCATTTGACTTATCTCTTATCCTTGTAAACCATCTGTGATGGACTCCTTGTACATATACGATTCTCAAATTATAAATACAGCATGGATGATGGACTGAACCATCGATCTATACCATTATCAAATCTCTGTTTAGGTAACTTGGTATCAGAGCTATCTTCATCGCCATATCTTCTAGTGGTTCCTACTTTAGTTCCTAGAATTCGACACGACTTCAGGTTCAAACTCTTCTCATGCGCATGCAATGCACTACCTTCCCATCAAACTCAGCAACGACAACTATTTGATTTGAAAAGCTCAACTCCTGTCGACTCTCTACACCAATCAACTGATGGGGTATGTAGACGGATCGATTGCTGACCCACCGAAAGAGATACCCAATCTGACTGGTAGTGATTGAATGATTCTCAATCCAACATATTCAGACTGGTTTGAGAAAGATCAACTTGTTCTTTCTTGGATTATTACATCACTCATTGAGAATGTTTTTATGCAAGTGGTAGGATACCGTTCTTCTCACGAAGTTTGGAATGCCCTCATCAAATCCTTTGACAATTATTTTTGTTCCAGATTTTTACAGTATAGAAGACAACTCTAGAGTCTTAAGAAAGGAAGTATGACTATTTCTGAATATGTTCAAAAAGCTAGATCTATAGACGATAGCCTATCTGTAGTAGCTGAACCTATTAATGCAAGTGACTAATAGGTCCAACCTAGAGGACCTTGATGTTGACGATGTTCTAGGCATTCTTCTTGGGCATGAAGGTTGGTTAGAATAGAACTCCAATTTTAAAACCAACAATCCCAACAATAACCAATAATACACTGCACCCAGTAATAATCGTGGCAAAGGTAGGGGGTGTGGTCCCTCCGATGGCCGTACAAACAATGGAGGAAGAGAATATGGCAATCCTATTGTCTGTCAATTGATTTGGATTTAAAAAATGAGGAGACTGAACCATCCGCCTACAACTGTGGTACTACATCCTCCTCATTTGATCCAACTTGGTACCCAGATAGTAGAGCCACACATCACATGACTCTTGATATTGAAAATCTGCAAAAGCGATCTAAAATATGGTGGAATTGATCAAGTCAAAGTTGGAAATGGTTCAGGTCTGGAAATTAATCATTTTAGTTCATCTATTCTAAATTTTGCAACTTGTCAGTTTGCTTTAAATTATATTTTTCATGTGTTGGAGTTATCCAAAAATATGTTGTCTTTTCACAAGTTTGCTCAAGACAACAACTTATATTTTAAGTTTCATGGTGATTACTTTCTTGTGAAGTATTATACAAGGAGAACAAATATTGCAAGGACCTAGTAGAGATAGCCTATATCGGTTTCCAGGGAAAGTGTCTAGCATGAATAATTCTTCAACTCTTCTCGGTGAACGTGTTTCAGTTGATGATTGGCACAAACTGTTTGGACGTCCAACTATGTGCATTGTGAGGCAAGTGGTGTCATAGTTCGGATTGCCTTATGAAGGTCAACTTAATTCTAGGTCGAGTCTAGTTTGTGAGTCGTGTCAAATGGACAAAAGTCATAGGTTGTCACTACCCCTGTCTTCTACAATTGTTTCCGGTCCATTGGATTTAATTTATTCTGATGTATGGGGACCAGCCCTAGTTTTATCTAAAGTAGGCTTTAGATTTTATATAATTTTTGTTGTCGCTTATTGTAAGTTTTCTTGGTTATTCCCTTTATAAAGAAAGTCAAATGTCTTAGATGTAGTTTTACATTTTAAGCGTCATGTCAAAGTCCTATTCAATACTAAAACCAAAGTTCTGCAATCTTATTAGGGTGGACAATACCGAAAACTCTTTTTTTACCTCGACTCAATTGGCATCACTCACAAACTCGCATGTCCTCACCCGCATGAACAGAATGGCTCTACTGAATGGAAGCATCGCCATGTCATTGAAGCTATGCTATCTCTACTAGCCTCCTCGTCGCTCCCCTTTTCCTTCTAGGCTGATGTTGCCCTTACTGCAGTTTACTTGACTAACCGACTTTCGACCAGCACTTTAACTAAGAAGTATACCTTTGAGGTTCTCTTTGGCTCTCCTCCTAAGTATCGATTACTCAAAGTCTTTGGGTGTGCTTGCTATCCAATGCTTCAACCATATAACTGGCACAAATTTGATTACTACTCAGAGCAATGTATTTTTCTAGGTTACAGTGACAAGCACAAAGGTTACCTATGTCTGCATGCCTCCATTGGACGAGAATATATTTCACGACATGTGGTCTTTGATGAAATAACGCTAGTTCCTTCATCTTCTTTAACCCCGTCGGCTGGAGTATATCTATACCCACCCAGCTCGTCCAGATTTGGTCCTAACACTAGCGAACCCGCAACACCTCCGTCACCGCCTCCAATAGGTTTATCTACTCAACAGATGCCGACTAGTTCTTCCTCACTGGTGTTCGACCAGTCTAGTCTGACATCTTCACCAGACGTCTCATCTTTTCTAGAGGTTGGTCCACACGGGATGTGTTCCTTACAAGATGTTCTTCATGAAGCATCCGCTCTCCCACCTCCAACATCTGATAATCCCAATCAGCAGCACTTTATGGTTACTCGGTCCATGGATGGCTCCTTGCCGCCTCACACTCATCCTACTACTAGGTATCCCCTGCCTCAGTCCTTACTATCCCAACTACATGATGATGATGATGTGGAACCTTCCAGCTTTTCCAAAGCCACACAATCGGATCATTGGTGTGATACTATGACCAAAGAGTTTAATGATTTTGTTAACAACAATACTTGGAGTCTTGATCTCTACAAAGCCCATCCTGTCGCACAGGGCTTCACTCAAGTTTTTGGTGTCAATTTCACCGCTACCTTCAATCCGGTAGTGAAACTGGTAACCATCCATACCATTCTCTCCTTAGCGGTTTCTCAGAATTGGTGTGTATTCATCATGTCGATTTAGACAATGCTTTCCTCAATGGTGATCTTCAAGAAGACATATATGTCAGACAACCAAGGGCTTCAAGGGTCCTTCCAAACTCGATCATGTTTGCAAACTGCACAAAGCCCTTTGTGGGCTTCAACAAGCACCGTGTGCTTGGTATTCCCGACTGACCAATGAACTAGTTCGGATGGGTTTTTGGTCATCCATAGTTGATACCTCCTTATTTGTCTATTGTTCGAACTCCATTATACTTTATTTGTTGATCTATGTGGACGATGTTCTATTCATTAGGAATTCCAAAGCCACCATTGTAGTTGTATCAGGGAACTCTCACATCATTTTTCTCTCAAAGATCCCAGCCCTACTAAATTCTTCCTTGGTATTGAGTTTGTTTGTCACTCTCATGGCATTACTCTTAGCCAGCATCATTACATCTGTGATCTGCTCTGACGTGCCCACATGGATACAACTAAACCTATCTCCTCTCCTATTGCAGCCAGTACTAAGCTCTCCAAATACAACGGTCATGCTCTCTTTGATCCCATTGAGTACAAAAGCATCGTCGGTGCATTATAGTATGTAGCCATTACATGCCCAGATATCTCTTTTACAGTTAGCAAGGCTTCTCAGTTCCTCCAATCTCCAACTAATGAACATTGGGGGGCTATTAAATGGATTTTACGTTACCTTAAAAACACCATCATGCCTGTCTTGTCACACAAAACCCGTTAGTACTGGCAAATGCTTTGAGATTAGGAACTCTGTCGGTCATGCTCACAAGGCTCCAATGGTCACAAGGGTATTAGAATCCATTACTCTGTGTTTTGCACCCCTATTTCATCTTCTTGAAGAAGAAGATGATGAAGAGTGTTTTATTTTGAAGGGTAATTTTGACAATTTTAAAAGTCTTAAGTTGCATATGGTGTCACGTGATACATATAACTGATGATCTGTTAACAACAAGTACTAAATTGGCACATTTTAAAAATTAGGATAGTAAATTGTCACATTTTAAAATTCATAGACCAAAATGACACTAGACCCAAATTACAAGATATAAAGCATCATGAAAAAGAATTATTAATTAATAAAGGCCATTAGATATGCCCGAATAACAAAGTATTGATAATAGCCCAAATGTTTGAATAGTTGTTTCGGCCCAAATCAATCCAACCTGCTAAAAATTGATTCTATAAATAGAATTTTATGTAAAACAATATAAAATTTAGAAGTATGAATATGAAGGTAGGAATTCTTTATTAGAAGTATGAATACGAAGTTGAGGTATTGTTGCAGTTGCTGAATGGATTCCAGTCAAGTGGTCCCTCAGGTCCGGTAGTCTTAGGGTCCATTAATATTTCTAAACTTTTATACAGAGCAGGCAACGGCTGCAGTTTGGATCAGTGTGTCAGATTTGGATCGGATCAGGCAGGGATCCAATGTCGGATCCGATGAGCTTTCACGCCTGGTCCAACCCATACAATGCATGGTGTGGTTTTTAAAATGCAATCCCTTAACATTTTCTCTTCAAGTTTCGACCCAATAATTAACCATCCGACTCAAACTGTGACATAATAAGTTAAACAGTAAAACTATAAAAAATAAATAAAGTCACAGAAAAATATAAAAAAAAATACCAAAAATGCAGAAAACTATAGGCATGTCTAACTTTAACCATGTTAAATATAAATAAGTTTGATGAATGAGAATTGTTGTTATTAATGATGGAAACGAAGAAAAATAAAAAGCGAAAAGAAAAACTGATCAAAACAAATGAATGTCAGGCTAACCGGTTAAATGTTTTAGTGGTTCAACCAACTGGGTCACAAAGCCATTGACCGAGCCAGCAGTTTTCTTATTATTATTTTTTTTTCTTATTGAGAGTGAACCAGACCCAAAAATTGGATAACATTATTTAGAAGTTAACACCATAAAATTGGATAACATTCAAAACAGGAGTAAGGGACCAGTAGAGCAGTTTGTGCACCAAAAGTAACTTGCCAAATGGCCCACAACCACTCAATGGGTCCCGCATTGAAGGGGCTGGGCCCTTGTTAAGTGGAGATTTGGAGCACATCTAAAAGTTAAGTAATTAAGGGCTGCAGAGCTAATTATAGCACATAGCAAGAAAAAGGCCGTGGCAGTAATAAAAGGCTGAGAACAGGACTCATTGCAAGGACTGAGGAGTGAGCAACGAGGACACCACCCTCAGCTCAGGCCTCAGTGCCTCACCGTCTCTAACTCTCAAAAGCCTTAAACCACTGGCACAGTCACAAACTGTCGTCCGTCCGCATCATTGACAGCCATTCAGAATAAAAAAAGAGAGGAAACACTGCCCGAGGCCAAAGCGCGCAAAGTGGGAGCCAACCCCACAAAGATACTCGCTCACTCAGCCTTGGTTCCTGCATACGTAGACAGAGGGAGCCTATCCACGTTTGTTCTCCGAAGCCCATTATCACCATTACTACTAACTACTCGGTACTCACTTCTACTAAGCTCTCACTCTATATACCATGTCTCTTCTCAATAATTTCTTGTCGGGGTTTTGTTTATGTGGATTGGGAAACAATAACTCATGTGACTGAAGCACTACTTCCTTAACTAAATAAATCCAACCGCAATCTGATTGGCCAGACCGGTTTCAGGTTTTATGTATGTGGCATTTGCCCACTTGAGTGATTCTGGTTTCCTTATTTACAAAAGTCGAAATCACTAAAAATACTGAGGGGGAGTTCTTTTTTTGGGATTTTGAGAGGGGGAAAGTTGGTCAATGGGATTTTGGTTTCTATTGACCAAGAATCTCATGTTCTTTTTTCAGATTTATGTGAGGACCACGGAAAGTACAAAAATGCCCCTTTTATATAATAGATTTTTATGGCTAAAATGGGTCATTGCCTTGTTTGCCTAAGAAATATAAAAACATTGGTAAATGCACTTACCTACTTACCAAGAAAAACTTACCCAGGTAATTGCATTTACCCAGATAAATAACTTACCAAAAAACTAACGGAGCCTGAAAGTAATTGTTGCAATTCAAATTTGAACAACAACGAAAGATGGTGAATCAAGGTGAACAGATGAACCAAGCTGCTTTCGAAGACAAACAAGAAAGCAAAGAATCCCAAGGTGTGTCCTCGTGGTGAAGTTTCAAATGCTTAAGTCGGTAGGAAAGCAAGAGATCATTGGACCGAGCAAAGGAGGCTAGTCGTCGAGAAAAGTTGAAAAAAGTAAGGAGGTTAGAGGGTGTTGTGTCATGTTTACCTTTTTCTAAGGATGTCATACCTATAGCCCTATAGGTAGAGGAAATGTTGTGATTGTCAAGAAGTCTTAGTCCTACTGCAGACAACTATTAGGACTGACCCGAGGTTCCCGGTGGTACATCCTTGTCCAGATGTACCTTACACATTGACATGTCCAACTAGTTGGATCAGCGATCGGGCTAGTTCAAATTACCGAGGAGCTTTCTAGTCGATCCGAAACACATGGTGGAACGGGCCTAGGCTGCACATATGGGCCTCATCACTTGCCCACTATCAAGACTGAGGTGGTTATCATGCTACTTGCGCTGTAAGAGGTTGGCTCAACCAAAGAAAGTAATGCATCTATTCAAAGAAAGTTAAATCTAAACCAATATTGCCCTTTGACAGAAAAACAATAACCTTCTTCTATATGCATGGATCATATGCGCTCTCCTTGGGGGTCACATTGCTCCTACTCATAGGATTGGTACAAATCAAATCAAGGCAATTTCTAGACCATGGGATGTGTGGCACAAATCAAATCAAGGCAATAACCTTCGACTTTCAAGGCAATTTCAGAGCAACCCCTCTATGATGGGATGTGTGGCAGAAATCAAATCAAGGCAATTTCTAGACCATAGAAGGTAAGGAAATATGAATCATTAAAGATCTCATATAAGGAGAGAGCTCTAGGTGACTAAGACTCCATCATTTGCTTATAGAGCACTTGGGAGAGTGAGAGAAGTGGTAGGTCGATTATCGAGTTCAGCTTGGTTTGCTGGGCCTCTTTTTCTTGGTTAGTTCAATAAGTTTCCTTGCTCTACTCATTCGTTATGTCTTCTAATTCTAGTTCTAATTTTAATTCCCAGTCCAAGCGCTCTATCTCACGGTCGATGCTGACAAGTAGCCACTTTAGCCTAGTAGTAGAGGTTGCATAGGTCCAGGTTAGAGAAATCGAAGCCAGTTGTCCTTTGGTTGAGGATGAGGTCAGTTTGGGGGCTAAGACTAAGGATGCCGAGATCCAAAGTAAACTTGTGCCCAAGGTCACAAAGGTAGATGGGGCAGACGTGAAAAATGTGGAGGTGGACTTCGTCAATGTGAATGACAATGCTTTTGTATAGTCTAGCTCGATGGCTTAACTACTTAGCCACCATCCCTACCAAGCCTAATTCTTTTAGATCTTTTAGGAGCTCATGGGCTCTGTGGTCTTGCCTAGTGAGGCTCATGGGCTAATGGTTTTCCTTGAAGATGAGGAGCAACTTGGAGGAAAAACCAGATTTTATTAATTATAAATCACCCAAGGTACAAGTAATCATACATTCTTAAGCTACAAGAGTTCCAAGAGCATGGGACGGCTTTCCTTCTAGTGTTTCCAAGTGATATGCTCATAGACCGATGACTCTAGTAATATGGTAAGGGCCTTCCCAATTTGGGGTGAACTTGTCCTTATGCTATACGACCTTCCTAAGTACGAGGCCGCCTTTTGTGAACTGTCTCCTGTGAACTCGAGTGTTGTAGTATATAATTGTCTCTTTTGGTAGGCAATGATTCTGAGTTAAGCTTCTTCCCAAACTTCCTCTAGTAGATTTAGGTTCACTCTGAGTTGCTCATTGTTTGTGATCTCATTGAACTACTCAGTCCATAGGGATGGTGAACCAATCTCCATGGGTATCATAACCTCAACTCAAAATGCCAAGTTAAAGGGCATTTCTAAAGGTTGTCCGATATGCCCATAACATGTTTTGTAGTTCTTTTGTCCAAATTCATTTTACTTGATTGATCAATGTTTTTAGTCCATGGAGGAATGTCCAATTTGCCTCCTTGATTTGTCCATTGCATTGGGGATAGTGGACCAAAGTGAACAACTAATTGATACCTAGTTACTCACAAAATTATTTAAAAGGACTGCCACTAATCTACTTTTCATTGTTGGTGATGAGGATATAGGGTATCCCAAATCAGTATATGATAGATGTCAGCACCCAATTTTTGCTTGATCCCTTCACCCTATCTCTTTATACCCTCATTTTAGACCTCAAAACATGAAAACATAACCAGATTAACTTGAGACCTGCCAAAATTCACAATTTCCATATTTCGGTATAGAACATGGAGATCAACATTTGACACGGCTTTAACACCCCGATCAGACATGATTCCTAGATTTAGGAAACTATAACTTAGTTACACATTAAATTTCATTACCAAACTCCAAAAAACCATCGTTCATCACACTAATTTTCTTTCTAAATGGTCTCGATCTATGCAACATTTAAATCTTAACTCTACAAATTCAAATCCAACACATCCATTGCCTCAAGGATACTAAGATACAATCAATCCCAAATCCCACCTCAAATCTACAACAACTAATATTGATCAACCAATAATGGCATTGTATGGAAATTTGATATTCATGACCAAAAACTCTACCATCCTCATAACCTATCTTGATTACTCTTCAAAAGTGACAAGGAGGATTATCTTTCCCTCTAGCCAGATGTCTCCTAATAACCCGACTCAAAGTGTGTTTACTAGTTGGAGGTGCTCAATGCTGATTTCCATTCATTGGAATGCCTTAGAGAAAATAATGTTTGTTGAACTTCCCATGTCAATCAAAATTTAGTAGATGGTGAAGTTTATCATAGTTAGTGAAACAATTAGAGCATCATCAAGAGGAAGTTGACTCCTTTCTAGTCCTCATTTGAAAAGGATACAACATCTGATTTCTTAGTCGGTCGTTAGTTGACCTAGAGCATTTGGGCATATAGGCTTTCTCAACTGAAAATCTTTATTCTCCTGACATTGATCCTTTAGAGATGACGACTATGAATATGACAGTTAACTTGTTTTTGTCTTGGATTCCCATTCCCATGACTGTTACTCTCAATCAATCTCCCTGATCATGATCTCCATTATACCGATCACAAGCAATGTATCTGGTGAGGTAGTCATACCATATGAGATGCTCAATCTCGTTCTTCAGCTCACGGTAGTCATCAACATTGTGCTTGTTCCCTTGGTGGAAGTGTCAACACTTGTTCCAATCTCTCTTCTTCTCGTTCAACTTGAACTTGTCTAGCCACCTAAGGAAGGGATGCTTGCAGACCTTGAAGAAAATATAACCTGTGATGTATTCAAGGGAGTATACCGATCATAGATTAGTGACTTTAGTGTTTGACTAAGGTCATTAACTCAAGATGGCCTTCTTCTCCAATTGTCTTAATATCTTTATCTCCCTTCTTCTGATTTGATTTTTCTTCTTCCACATCCCTATAGTGTGCCTAGGTCTCTTTGGCATTGACGTATTTTTGAGCTCAAAGGAGGTTGGCCATGTCTGATAGTTTTTTCACCAAGGAGAAGTTGAATTTCTTATGCCTAAGATTGAGTGTAACCATTGCAAGGGAGGGGCTCATCCTTATTTTGTCGAACTACCATCAGGGATGTCAAGGTCCATCAATACTTCTTAGTGCTGATGAAGTGATTAATGAACATGGTGATAAATTGCTCCGTTGACCTAATCAATTCTAGCAACAAGCCAAAAAATCATTGTCTAACTACATTTGAGAATGTGGCCTGGAAGGCCTAGTAGATGATTGACTTGATGTACCTGTGGAGAAGCATGAGTGCTTGGAAATTTGTTGGAAGTGGCTCATCTCGAATGTATGCTCTGAAAGGTGGATCTTTGAATAGTTGTTGTTCGAAGTCGATAAACTTATTTCCCTCGATCACTAAGATCCAAGCTCACATATCCTTTAAATCCTTGTTAAGTTTTGGCTTCCATCTCAGTTTTTGGAACTTGCTATGCTTGTCCATAATCAAACTGGCCATAGTCCTTTTAACCATCAGAGGGGGATTCAAGTTGGATGGCGTCACCCATAGTGGATTCCAAGCATTGTCATAGGTTTTCTAGTGCTGTTGTTGATTGTGTTGGACTTCTAGTTAATGGACTCGCTCACTGGAGGGCCAAGGATGGTGCATTCTAGGGTGGTCATTCTGCTCAACTTTCAAAATTGTTGGGTTGAACGGTTAAGGTTTAGGGTCCTGACCCTGTTGTTGAGGCGCTCCACAGTTATGAGTCAAGGGGACGAAGAAGTCATCGACTCGACACTATAGGTTCTTGAATTATTCTTAGGTAATGGGTTTGGCCTCCTATGCTAGTCATTGAGGATTCGATAATAGAGGTCAATTGTCACGTTTCACGGTCGTGGAGATCTATTAATAGAATGATTTATTCTGGGACTCCTTGTTGGTGTTGGTGCATGCCTTTAGTGTCATGGTGATATGGCTTCTTTGCTTAGTTCCTGGTGTGGACACCTATACAACTCTATTTGCGCAAATCAGTGCACTCAGCAAGAAGTTAGATGAGATGCAGATAGCAACCATGCATGTTCAAACTGTGACTTGTGAATGGTGTGGGGGAGGTCATATCAGCACTTAATGTCAAGTTGGAAATCAGTTTGTGCAGTCCCCCGAGCAGGTCGACTTTGTTGGTAACTTGCAAAGGCAGCAAGGCAATCAGTACCCTCGTGCCTTTACCCTGGATGGAGGAACCACCCTAATCAGTCTTGGCCAAATCAAAATGTGCTGAAACCCTTCCCCCAAAACTTCAATCAGTCGGAAAAGAAAACAAACCTGGAGGAACTGATGACCAAGTTCATAGCAAGTGCAGAAACAAGATTTCAGAACCAAGAAGTATCAATCAAGAATTTGGAGAATCAAGTTGGGCAGTTGGCACAAATGATATCAGCTAGAGTACCGGGCACTCTACCCAGCAATACCGAAGTGAACCCAAGAGAGCGAATGCAGGCTATCACTTTAAGAAGTGGTAAGGAGCTGCAAGAAGTGGAGAGGAAAGCAAGGGCTGAAGACAAGGTGGATGCAACCCTTGAAATCGAAAAGGAGGAAGAGCAAGCTGATCCAAAGAAGGAGAAAAACCAACAGCCGCAAGTACCATTTCTGAATAGGTTAAAGAAACACAAATTGGAAAAGGAATTCGGTAAGTTTCTTGAAGTGTTTAAGAGTTTACATATTAATATCCCTTTTGCTGATGCTTTAGCCTAGATGCCACATTATGCAAAGTTCTTGAAAGAGATATTGGCAAACAAAAGGAAACTGGGAAATGTGGCTATAGTTGCACTAAATGAAGAATGCTCGGCAATCCTCCTCAACAAGCTGCCCCAAAAACTGAAAGATGCAGGGAGTTTCACTATCCCTTGCACTATAGGCAGTTTGAAAATTGATAAGGCATTGTGTGATTTAGGAACTAGCATAAACTTGATGGCATATTCGGTTTTCAAGAAATCGGGATTGGGTGAACCCCAACTCACTAGAGTTGCATTGCAATTAGTTGATAGATACATCAAGCATCCTAGGGGAATCATAGAAGATGTACTTGTTAAAGTTGATAAATTCATCTTTCTAGTTGATTTCATTGTGTTAGACATGCAAGAGGATGTTGATGTCTCTCTTATCCTAGGAAGACCTTTCCTAGATACGGGGAAGGCAATGATTGATGTCCAACAAGGGCAACTCAGCCTTAGGATTCAAGATGAGGAAATAATTTTTTAAAATGTCTGATGAAATGAAACATGCACCTTCTAATAATGATTCTTGTTACATGATTGATGTTATTGATTATGCGGTTGATGATTGCTTTCAGGTTAGCAGATTGGCCGATCCCTTTGAGCTATGCATACAAGATGGAGAAGCTACAAGGGGAGAAAATGAAGAGATTCAAAACATGAAAACATACCTGAATGCCAATCTATAGTTTCAAGGGAAAAGATTCCTCAAGTTGGAGAGATTGGACAGACCGCCAATGCCAAAAAGAAAACCTTCAACCCAAGAGCCACCCACCCTTGAGTTGAAGCAACTCCCACCACATTTGGAGTATGCTTTCTTAGAGGCACCGTCAGCCCTACCGGTGATCATATTAGCAGCCTTGACCCAATTGCAGAAAGAAAAACTGTTGAGGGTGTTACGAGAACACAAGACAACTTTGGCTTGGAAGGTAGCTGACATCAAGGGCATCAACCCATCTATATGCACACACAGAATTCTGATGGAAGATGGAAACAAGCCCTCAGTTCAGCCCCAAAGACGCCTGAACCCAAATATGAAAGAGGTGGTGAAGGCTAAAGTCATCGAGCTGCTAGATGCTGGTATCATTTATCCTATCTTAGACAGCTCATGGGTGAGCCCCGTGCAAGTAGTGCCAAAGAAAGGTGGCATGGCCGTAGTACCGAATGTAAGGAATGAACTCATACTGACTAGGACCGTAGTACCGAATGCATTGATTACAGAAAATTGAATGACACCACACGCAAGGATCATTTCCCTCTCCCTTTCATTGACCAAATGCTAGAGAGGCTAGCCAGACATGAGTATTATTGTTTCTTGGATGGGTATTCAGGTTATAATCAAATTCCAATTTCACCGGAAGATTAGGAGAAGACCACCTTCACTTGCCCCTATGGTACCTTTGCCTATAGGAGGATGCCATTCGGGTTATGCAATGTTCCAGCAACTTTTCAGAGGTGTATGATGGCAACATTTTCTGATATGGTTGAGAAGTTTATGGAGGTCTTCATGGATGATTTCTCAGTCTTTGGTTCTTCATTTGATGCATGTTTGAATAATCTGGAGAAGGTACTAAAGCGATGCAAAGACACACATCTAGTGCTGAATTGGGAGAAATGCCATTTTATGGTGCAAGAAGGCATTGTGCTTGGGGATAAGATTTCATAGAGAGGTATTGAGGTTGACAGAGCCAAGGTGGAGACAATTGAGAAGTCGCCACCACCAACATTCATCCGATCTGTGAGAAGCTTCTTGGGACATGCCGGGTTCTATAGAAGATTTATCAAGGATTTTTCCAAGATAGCTAAGCCATTGTCCACTTTGCTTCAGAAAGATGTGCCCTTCGAGTTCACAAACGAATGCCTACAAGCGTTCAACATCCTGAAGGACAAGCTGATCAATGCCCCAATCATTATAGCACCGGATTGGACACTTCCTTTTGAGTTGATGTGTGATGCGAGTGATTCAGCAGTGGGAGCTGTTCTAAGGCAAAGAATGAACAAACACTTTTAGCCGATCTATTATGCTAGCAGAACCTTGAATGGAGCTCAACAGAATTACACCACAACAGAAAATGAACTACTAGCGGTAATCTTTGCTTTTGATAAGTTTCGTTCATATCTGATTTTGTCCAAAGTCATTGTGTATATAGATCACTTGGCACCTACTCGCAAAGAAGGATGCAAAACCGAGGCTGATTAGGTGGATCCTATTGCTGCAAGAGTTTGATGTTGAAATCCGTGACAAGAAAGGTATCGAGAACCTAGCTGCTGATCATCTTTCCCGGTTAGAGAATGCGGATTTAGAAGAGAAGACAATCAACACCATCCGAGAGGAGTTCCGGATGAACAACTCTACTCCATTCAGGTAGATGCATCACCTTGGTATGCTGATTTTGCAAATTATCTAGCTGGACATGTTATCCCTCCTCATCTTTCATATCAGCAGAGGAAGAAATTCTTCTCTAATGTGAAACACTATTTGTGGGAGGATCCCTTTTTGTACAAACTATGTGCAGATCAGATCATAAGGAGGTGTGTCCCTGAGGAAGAGATGGAGTCGGTGCTCCGGTACTGCCATGATAGAGAAGCGGGAGGCCACTTCAGAGCCAACCGCACTGCAGCCAAGGTTTTGCAATCATGTTTCTATTGGCCAACCTTGTTCAACGATGCTTATAGGCATGTGTCCGCATATGCCCAATGCCAGAGAACATGTAATATCTCCCGACATAATGAAATGCCCCTCACTAATATCTTAATTTGTGAAATTTTTGATGTATGGGGTATATACTTCATGAAACCCTTGCCGAATTCTTTTGGTAACAAGTACATCCTAGTTGCTGTTGATTATGTATCCAAATGGGTGGAAGCCACGACTTTACCCACAAATGACTCTAGGAGGGTAGTACACTTCCTTAAAAAGCTATTCACCCGATTTGGCACACCTCGAGCTATAATTAGTGATAGGGGAACTCATTTCAGCAACACCCAATTTGAGCGGCTGATGCAAAAATATGGTGTTACGCATAAATTAGTAACCCCATATCACCCTCAAACTAGTGGCCAAGTCGAATTAGCTAATAGGGAACTCAAAAGAATCTTGGAGAAGACGATAGACTCTTCTAGGAAGGACTGGGCAATCAAGCTAGATGATGCATTGTGGGCATACAGAACTGCATATAAAACACCCATCGACATGTCCTCATATAGGCTAGTCTTTGGTAAGGCATGTCATTTACCTGTTGAGCTAAAACATAAGGCATATTGGGCACTAAAGTTCTTAAATTTTGATTTGTAGGCCACAGGAGCCGAGAGATGACTGCAGCTGAATGAGATGGATGAATTCAGACTTGTAGCCTATGAGAATGCCAAGATTTACAAGGAGAGAACAAAAAGATGGCATGTTAAGAACTTGTTCAGACGTGATTTTCATGTGGGCTAGTAAGTGTTACTTTATAATTCACGTCTCCGGTTGTTCCCGGGCAAGCTGAAACCGAGATGGTCTGGACCCTTCACCATCACACAGGTTTTCCCTTATGGAGCCGTAGAGGTCACTCACCTGACACAAGGCACATTTAAGGTCAATGATCTGTGCCTCAAGCCATATATAGTGGGTGGAACATTGCCTACTCCATCCAATGTATACTTAGACGACCGGTGATCCTATTGGAAGGTCGAGTTTCAGACTGAAAACAAGTGCTTATTGGGATGTAACCCAATACTGATGAGTAGTTTTTATTTTCATTTGTTTTTCTGCTTTTCTTTTCTGTCTCATTCAAGTTTCTTGTCTAGGATATTAACTTGGTAGATTGCTGATCTCTCTGAGTGTTTATCATTCTCTCCATTCAATTTCTTGTGGTTCTTAGCAACTAGAGGTTCCAAACAAGGGAGTTATTCTAGATTTCAGAACATTCTTCAAGAAAGTCCTCTATACCCCTCTCATTACTAGATAATGTTCTTCAGGAAAAGACCCTCATTGCTGGATTCATCTTCACATTCTCTCACTAGGAACATTGAGGGCAATGTTCATGTTAAGTGTGGGGGAGTTAGGCCATAGCTATGCACCTCAATCACTCCAACACGTACATGCATTGATAGGCCGAATAAACTGAAATTACCTCAAGATTATTGCTGTTTATAAGGTGAATTTCAAGAGGGAATACAATAAGTTGAGGGAAATCACTGTAAGTGTTAGAATTTATTCTTGTGAATGATCCAAATTTATCACATTGCATGAGGTTAAGGAAGTTGAATAGGACTTTCATCATGACCAGCCCTAACTCTCTTCATGTGTATAATGCACTTGATTGACATCTTAAAGATCATTCAAGCTATTAGTCCATATCTGAACCGTTAATGCATGGAGTTCAACAATTGCAGAAGAAAAAAAAAAAGAGAAAGGGACAAAGTTCAAATGACTCCATTGTCATGAACTGAATAGTAAAACTAGCGGTATATGATATGAGTTCAGTCCCAACTCCGCTATTCCAAGCTGAATAGTAAAACTAGCAACTTGGAATATGAGTATTGTTATCTGCCTCTCGCCTGTGACTAGTGTGAGGTGGAGCATAATGCGCTCACACCAAAAAAAAAAAAAAAAGAGAAAGAAGAAAGTGCCTAGTGTGAGATGGAACATAAAATGTACTCACACCAAAAAAAAGGGAAAAGAAAAGAATTCGGTGACGACTGAGGTTCGAAGGGACAAAATGTGGTTGAACATTCAATTAGATGCACTAACAGATTGAGACCGAGCTCAAACTAATGGTTAATATTGGCGGTCAAGGAGCTGCTATATATATTGAATGGAAGTGAATGTTGTTGCATGAAGGATCTCATATTCTCCCTTCCTTTGCTCTTATGTATGTGGTAAGAATGGCTAATCATAGGAATAAATCAGAATAATTATGCAGGTTTTCCAACCACTTAATGCATTCTCATCCTAAAATTCATCAGGTAGATGGTAATAATCTGGGGGTTGATCAGTTTATGGGTGATATCTTTGCTTGAGGACAAGCAAAAGCTTAAGTGTGAGGGAGTTTGATGTGTCCACAAGCTACAAACCATTTCTATTGTTTTATGCATGGCTTTGATGATAATTTGCATGGTTTCTCACCCTAATTGAGAATTATTTTAGGAATTCAAGAGTGTGGATCAACTTAGGGGGAAGATAGCATAAAACCATGTTGAGAGGGAAAATGTGAAAGCAATTCGGCCCATCTAGAAGACAGGCCCAGCTGAGAGTCATAAGGAGGGAACTTTCGGCCCATAAAGAAGCAAAGCCCCATGGGGGACACGAAGAAGAGAGCCCAGCTGAGACTCTCCAAGGGAGACCTTTCGGTCCACCAAGTGGGAGGCCCAAGTTGCCGCCCAAGGGGTCCTAAAGGCGACTACCTTTTAGAAGAGAGAGGACTGAAGAGAAAAGTATAAAAGGAGAAGAGAAAGGGGAGAAAAGGGTTCGAACCCCCAAAAGGAGAAAGGAGAGAAGAGAGGTGCGAGAAAGGAGAAAAGAGAAGATCTAGAGGAAGAAGAAGGTTGCTGAATGCGAATTGGAGGAGAATCACATCCAAGAAATTCAATATTGAAGCAGAATTCTAGGTTGTCTTCTTCTTTGGTTCTGCGCAATTGGTAACCGAATTCAGCTAGGGTTTCATGCAATTTTGTCAATTAATTTCTCTTTCTTGCTAGAATTCGAACCGTGATTGATGATGTTTCAAATCTATAATTAGTTCTCTAGGGTTGTTCGATTGATTGGATTCATTCTTGATGCTTCTTGGTTAGGGTTTTAATTGTTAGAACAGTCTTGGCCGAATTGTTCTTGATTCTTGGATTGTCTGAATTGCTTGAGAAAGAATTTAGGTAATCAGATCTGCTAATCAATAATCGAATCTAACACATCTTAGAAATAATTTGTGTGATTCGGTTAGTGTTCATTCAAATTTGAATTGATGCCCTTCGAATTGCTTGCTCTTAATGCATCCATGGGGATTAAATTCTTGATAGAGATATAAGAATTGCCACCCTTGGATAGGATGAGTTGTGTTCGAGAGAGGCTGCTCATGCCATTAGGGTTTCACCAAACCATGGCTGAATCCCAATTCAATTGAATAAATTCATGAATTAATTGCTGGGCCGAATCTGTTAGTGTTCTTATACAGCACTGCTTCTCTCTACATGAAGGTGGTTTGATCCGAATTGATTAGGATAGTTTGCTAGTTAGGAATTCAGATTTTGATTAGGTTAAGAATTCGGTTTATCAAATAACAATCGACTGATTTATTACTAGTAGTTGTTGGATAAATCTTCGTGGGAATGATACTTTACTCATCACTTTATTACTTGATCGACTAGTGCACTTGCTAGTGTAAGAAATACGCATCAGTTCCCACAAACGACACTAATCAATTGTAGTCTAAATTCGGGTAATAGATAAAGAGGAGGGAAGAGGGTGAACCGAAGTGAGCGAACAAGCCGAGCTACTTTCAAAGACTTGTAAGAAAACAGATAGTACCAAGGTGTGTCCCTAGGGTGAATTTTCCAATGCTTAAGTCAGTACGTAATTAGGAGATTTCCAAACCAAGCAAAGGAGGCTGATTAACAAGCAAAGTAAGAAAACAAGGAGGCTAGAGGGTATTGTATTATGCGTACATTTTTTTGAGTATGCCACACTTGTATAGAGGAGATGCCATGCTTATCGAGGGGTCCTAGTCGTCGTACTGGGAGACGACTATCAAGGCCAACTTAAGGTTCTCGGAGATGCATACTTATTTGGTTATGACTTACACATAGGGAGCTTTTTGGTCGATCCAAGACACGTAGTAGTGTGGACCTCATCAATAATGATTAAGGAGGTTTGGCAATTGGCCAACATGCATAATGTGGCACTTGTTTCATTTTAAAGAAACAAAATCATTGGTTCACAATTTGACGGTGTAACCATCAGAGTTAGTTGGATCATCTTGCCCATAAAATTCAACAGTTTACCGATTCAACTGCTAATTCTGATTTAGGCATCCCAACACTAGATCCAAAGACAATCCATTTGCATATTTAGGGGTGCAAGTAATCGTGACCGGATTAGCTAAATAAGATGAATGTGAAATAGGTTGTGTAACCAATAATAAGCCCTTAACCCTAAGCCAGCCATGAATGCAAAGCAACTGATTGAATGGGTGTTTTTTTAGATGTAAGACTATTTGGTAAATATCCTAGGCCTTGTGTGGCGCATCTTTTTATGTGGGTTGTTATCTTTTTAGAAGTTTAATAGTTCACATTTTTGTCTTTTTTATTTGTTTGGGAAAAGATCTAGCTGTCAAAAGAAGTTACGCCGAAAAGACATGCGAAGCCTGTTTTGAGCGATTTTTGGAAAAACTTCAAATGAAGCTTTTTGGTTTTTTTTTTTTTTCAACTCGTCTTCACAGAGAAAGACGCACCAAAAGACACGCCTTAACCAAATGGTCTTCAAACTGTCAAGATCTTAATGCAAAAGCTCATTATCTCTTTTGACTATTAGAGCTTCCAGAAAATCTTTCAAAAAAGACTTGTCAAATGGCCCTCTAGTCTATCATGATGGATAGAACTATTAAATAAAAGATTTTAGATGCAGAAAGACATGCACCAGATTTTGGCCTTAAGGAATATGTCTTTTGTCTTCTTATCTTTCATTGCCAAACAAAAAAGAAGAAATTTTGGTCTTCTAGGCTTTTCAAAGCCTAAAAGACCACACAAAAAGAACTTAAGAACGTCTCCTTAGCGTAAAACCAGATTTTGGGATCTAAATTATCAAATATAATCTGATTAGATCTGAATTCATTTGAACCTGACTGGAAATTCGGAATGTGAACCTGATTTGATATCCCATTTTTTTTTAAAGAAAACACAAGGAGACAACCCTCCGCTGGTAAATGGTAATCAAAGAGTACTCATTTTTATGTGAGCTTCCCTACTATTATTACCTTATCCATGTGAAGAATTGACATGTAGTCTAAACCAATGCATCCCAATCCAACCGCTTAAAATTGAATTTCTGAAACTGTGATAATGAAAGTATCGATACGTATTCGGCCCGATACTCCCCTTCAGGGATTGGATCGGGTTAACCACCGGTTTCGAGGGTAGTGAGGCCTTAAACTGACACCCCTCTGTATTGGTTTCGACTAAAAATAAATAAAACTAAAAAATGTACCAACACAGGTCGATACGACAGCATAACTTGGATTTCAAGGCCTGAGGCCTGGATGAGCCTTGGACCTGTACTCTGTCCATAATCCCGGCTAGCGTAGCTCTAGGCCTTGTCCAGAATGATTATATAGTGATGTAAGTTGGGTTGCCCGGCTTGAAGAATTTCCACTACACACTGGGTTCAGGTTAGGGTTTGGATCCATTTAAAATTTAACAAATTTTCAACTCAACCCGAGTTTGCACCCTCAAGAATGGAGCCCTGCTCGTGATAATAGATATAATTAGTTTATTTATATATGAAACCTTATGATGATAGAGCCATAGAAATTAGTTTAATTAACCTAAACATCAATCTAACAATATATTCCAATGCTCCAACCATTCTCGGAAACCAAGCAAAGCAGCACCCAAGACAGTCAAGGAGAAAATCTTTGGCAACAAGAAGCTATCCAAAGCAAAAAAGGATTAATTAATACCAGAAAAGAAAAGGGAACAAGCAGCCATACATTTTTATTTCCCCGAAAAGGGAAAAAGAGAAGGATTTAACAGCATAGATACTTGACTCAACAATAAAGAAAGGAATACTCTAGCAAATTACAATTGGGACTACCAACCTCTAACCGCGTCTCTACGAGGCCTTATCCCAACCATACCTCAACTCCAAGACATCTTTCTCCTGCTCAGTATTTTAATTAACAAGTCCCAGCATGCACAGTGTACGCCCATCCAGCACCAAAAGGAATCATACTCACACTCAGACTCAGCTTTGGTCAGCTTCTCAAGTACAAAAGGAGCAGTGTTCCAAAAAGTTTCCACCAAATAAAGCTTGGTTTGGACAGTAACAGTGATGCCGTGTTTACTGGTCTGAAATTGCACCATGTAAGCAAAGCAAAATTAGAGAGAATATATGTAACTAGAGATTTTTTGGATGTCTCAAAGTTAAAAAGAAATGGGCATGACAGACATACCCTGATGCAGAATAGAGACAGCTTCCATAGCCTGAAATCATAGAATAACATGGAGATTGATTAGTATAAAACCCTTTGGGAAGTCTAATGTAAAAGCTGCACAAACCCATCTATCTGCAAAATCCATCCTAAGGAAGGCAAACAACCCTCTTTGTGGTTAAGGGAGACTTTCAGACTAGCAATGATAGAGCAGATGAGAAGTTAACCTCCAATAAAGAAATTTCAGAACTGTAGATGCTAGCTAGCTATCAGGTCTCTAGGATTTGGCATCATCCTATGGTTCAGACCTACTGTTTGAATGCAATCGGAGCCTCAGAAGAAAGTAAGAAACACTGCATGAAGTTACGAGGACAAAGTATGAGGCTGATACATACTTGGGTTTCTTGTGACAACAGTAGCTGTTCCTCCAAAGTTGCAAGCGATATCAGAGTTGCCATTCTGTTGGTAATAGCTGTTGAAGGCATAGGAGGCGTGGGACAGGAGAGTATCAGGTTCAAAGCATACTCCACCAGATTGTATCGGGCCACAGTCAGCCATCCCCAGTCCACAAGCCCAATCTAATGCATTCTGAACATCAATCTGTGAGGCCCCAGGCAAAGCAACACACCATGTTGTGCCCCCAAGAAATGTTGTGTTTCCCTCTGGAGGTGACAAGGTTGGGATTGGATTCACAGCCTCTTCCTTCTCTTGGATTCTTGCTCCAGAACAAACTGAATTTTGTGTACCCAAATAATAATAGAAAACAAAATTAGCAAATGCTGAAGAACATAACAAGTTTCATTATTGCATAAACTGTATCTTTGGACCCTACTTAACATAGACTCAAACCAGAACCACCGGTATAATGCTAACATCCACAGGTTGAAGAGTGAAGTAGCAAGATGTTAATGGAGATCAACGCATCATCAGACTTTTTATTAGTAAGAGGGAAACTGAGAAAGGGGAGAAGATATATATTATATATAATAACCATCTTTTATTTCCTATTGAGTATCTCTGATTCATGATTATTTCCTTAGATTTAGATTTTGAATTAGAGCAAGGAAAATACAACAATAAGATAGAAGAGATGGACCTCAAGGAAACATCTTTCATTTTCAGTCTAGGGGCAAGATAGCTCAGAATGACCACCAAAGACACAAAACAAGATCATCTTGCCTCTAGAGCTAATATGAGAACAGAAATAGTAAATAATAGGAATTATTTAGAAAATAACTATGCAAGCATAGAATAGAAGAACTTCAGGAATGTTTCGTTCTGATCAAACTAAAAAACCTACAATAAGAACAGAGTTAAAGATACGCAAAATATGCCATCTTGAAAGGCATGGCACAAGGAAGAAAGACATACATTTTACTTCTAACAGACATCTGCACCTCCTAGGTTCCGACATAAGAAAGATAGCTAGTGCAGAAATAACACAGAAGCACTAAAACTAGAATGAAGAAAACTACCAAATACAAAAACACATTGGACCCATCTGAGAACAATATTACAAGAAACCGAATATACAACTAATAAAAAATGGAGTACAGGATAGAGAACCCAGAGAGGACTTGAAAGCTTTCCTAAAAAAAACAACAAAAGAGAGGACTTGAAAACATACCCAGATAGCATTCCATCACTAAAAGACTCTGCAAAATCCATATTATCTTTCTCATCGCAGATAAACCTAGCCCTTCTATAAAAACCTTCAACTCTCTCTCTCTCCCACACACAGTCGATCACACAGGCAGTGCAGACAACCTTAAAACCATACCAACGAATACCTTGCCTCCTCCCCCTCACCTCTCTCTTTCTCTCTCTGTTTCGCTTGTGTATCTGTTTGGTTGAAGCCGGAAACAAATACCTAAAGCCTAGAACAGTTAAGCTATCAGGCAATGACTGTGACAGGAGAAAGCGTGTAAATGCAGGAGCTTTGGAAATCTGGCTGGTGGTTTGCATAAGCTACATTTGTTTTGGTTCTTTGGTGAACTTTAATAAGAATGCAGTTTGCACGGATGCGAACTTAGTACTTTGAACTTGGCAGATCGTGGCGGTGGATTTAAATAATTACATAAAGTGAGTAAAATTTTCAGAACTCATACAAATTCAGGACGGTTGCATCTCTCGTCTCTTTCGGTCTCTGGAGTTCCAATTTATCGCGACATATTGACTACATTTCTTTCAAGCTTACTTTCTCATGATATTATAAGTTCCGTCCTTCAATCAATGCAAGGGCGACAAGTGGTCTGATCGGATCAGAATGGCTAATCCAAATCCAACCAACAGGGATTTGTTAAGATCTGGGATTATCATAAGAGAGAGTTGAAACTTGAAGGCCGGGATGGGACTGAGCAAAATGGTGTTTACGGTCCGGTTTGGTTTCATTGGAAGGAGGAGATTTAGATTAAATCAGTAAATTATGTTATGGTTTGAGAAACTTTTAGATTAAATCAATTTATTATACTATGTAAATTAAATCAAACCAGACTATTTTGGTATGGTTTGGCCCTGTTTTTAATATGGTTTAGATCATTCTATTGGGTTTAACCCAATTAGAAGGCAATAAATAATATAATAAAAAATACAATTCAAATATTAAATTGAAATGTTAACAAATAACAAATGCTATCTATTATCATTTACATTCACACTTTCTTAAACATAAACAAACCAATATATAAAATGTAAAATGAATAAATATTTATGATTTAGTCTGGTTTCTGAAATTTAGAAAATCAAACCAAACTGTTTTCAAGGTTAGACCGGACCAAACCACCAATTTCAGTTTGGTTTGTTTAGACCATATAATGAACACTTCTACCAATTCATTTATTTGGACCGAAAGTATACGCAAATTGGGTTTCAAATCTCCCAATATCAATGAAAAAAGCTATTGATGATGTGATGTTATACTGTTCACTTATAATAGTAAGACCACTAACAGTATTATAGATTAAATATAGCCTATAGGGGCCCTTAACAAGTTAACATTTAACACCCTCCATATTAACCCCACGTGTGGAAAAGTTGGGTGAACCCATCTATTGGTTCAAATGTCTGATTACCATATATAGGATGGATTAGGGAATGCTTTACTCCATGGATTTATATAATTTTATGTAGATTAAGAAGAAAAGGCAATCCTTGCTGTTTCTGGATCATCTCCTAGGTTCATATTCCCCTTTAAATTATTCTCTTAGGACCTTAGTCTAGGTTAGATAAACTACAGGTTTAATCAGTAAAGACCATTTTGTTGTTCCTTGGTTTTTGAACCCACCATTAAGCGTGGTTGGAGTCGTGGGTGTTTATTAAATAAATGTTGCTACATAGGTAATATTTTAACATTTCTTCCATTATGTGAATCTGTATCCATAGGGATTTGTAAAAGTAAATTTCGGTCTATGTGTATACTTACCATTGGGAGAATTTTCATTTTAGCATTTCTCCAACAAGTAAACGTTATTCACTATTTTTCTGATGTGGCGGTTAACTAATAAACATCCATAGTTCTAAACACATACTAACTTATGAACAATATTTGAGGCCTTTCTTCTTTTTCTTCTTTCCCTTCTCTTTTGTTTTTTGTTTTTTTTTGCCCATTTAAAGGATGATTATTATAGATTAAGCATTCCAAATTGAATGGTTATTGGGACAATGTTTTTATCTTCATCAGCCCTTTATTCTTGTATAGATTTAGACTTTTTAGGTACCTAGAATCCATCATGTTTGTATACCTACTCTCTCTCTCTCTCATGAATCATGCCCAATTGTATTATCAATCTATAGACCCTATCAGATAGCATTGTGCTCTATTCCAAATTGTATGCATCTTCTGCTATGACAAAAGGGATTTCAAAATCCAGACACAATCCAGCAAACATGAAATAACAAACTTCTTCGGTATAAGATAAGTCATCATTAGCTAAAATAAAAGTAATATTCAATTTATCAACCTATCTGTACATAAAAACACTTAATAAAAGCAAAAATGGGCGCCTTGGATAAAAAAGAAAGAAAAAGGAAAAGCAGAAAAAAGTGACTAATATGAACTCTAACATGAAAGAAGCGGTTCATTCCTTTTGCCGGTTCATAGCAAGTTTGAATTTGCAGACAAAATATTGGGTCCGCAACAGGACCACAAAGTCACAAAGAGAGATATTAGTATATTACGCATGCTTAGTTGGACTGGTCCCACCTAAGAAGGGTTCTCCACAATTAGGCATACATTAACATGCATCAAATCATCTGGCCAATGTATTATTTTCATATTTTCTCAGCTTCACTCCAAATTTAATAGAATTGCTCACCATTTGATCAGACATTGGCCAAGTTTCAATATATATAGATCATATTTAATAAATATTAATGGTCTTGGACCCACAATATTTGATGGGTCCCACTGCATTCCTGATATTCTTGATATCACAGATGGGGGCCCATAAAAATGTTGGAAGCTAATCATCTGCTGCCTGCCACATGTATTCATGTGCTCCTCTTTTTACCTAGACAAACATCAAAGATTTTTATCCTTAAAATCAAAGGTATTAGTGATGTTTGCTGGTTCAAAGCAGTCTTATGAGCAGAATCTGATCGATTGGGAGACAAAGAGAAATGAAACGACGAGTCGTAGGGAGAAAGAAATGAGTGGTTCTCTGGATCTCCTTTCCAGTTTCAGCAATTTCAAGCATGTTGGATTGCAGCCTCTTCCTTTCGGCAAGAAAATGCCTTCCATTTCCTACTTTCCTTCTCAAATAAGAGAAGAAGCGAAGAAGGTAGACATTCCTTTATTTATATCTCCTTTTATTTTCTAAGTTGGCTCCAAAAAGAAAGTAAATAAATAAAGAAAAGAGCCATCTAGCCTTGTGACAGATCAATTAATTTGGCTATCAGGTTCGATTACAATTTGGAAAACCATAAGTGGGAAAACTTGAAAATGGGTCTATAGATACAAAGGCAACAACCGACCACTATTCCATGTTTTTATAGCTCCATCTTTTGTCTTTTGTTATGTGGATTTTGATATGAATAATAAAATTATCATTATCATCATCTAAAATTGTCATATAAAAAAAGAATTAAAGACAGCTAACAGCTACATATGCAAAAAGACCAAGCCAAGTGGAAAGGGAAATTCTTAATCTTGAAAACAGCTAGAAGTTGTTAAAACTCTACTATTGTGAAATTCTAGAATTACAAATTTGTTGATTATAGCCTAGAGGATAAATGTAGTGAAAGTTCCTTTGAACCAGGTCAACATGATGATGGTTATGAAGGGAATTCTGTTTTTAGAGTATCAAATCTATCCAACACCATAAGAGGAGCAACTTAATTAGTGCAATGGTAAAATCTCAAGGTCGGTTTGGAATCGGAATCGGAATTCATTGGAATTGGAATCAGAATGATTTAATCCCATAGTCTATTTGGTTCAAACAGGAATTAAAGTGGAAATTAAAATCAACTGGAATGGAATTTCTTTTCCAAGGGAGGGGAGGGAATGTATATTTTCTCAAATGGGGGAATGTCATTCCACCAAGAATGGGAATGGGATTCAGATTTCACCCAACCAAACAGTTGGAGCCAGAATGGGGAACAGTCCACTCTGATTCCAATTCCAAACCTCTATTCCCATGAACCAAACAGGCCCTCAAGCTGTCACTTTGGCAAGAGAGAGAGAGAGAGAGAGAGAGAGATTTGGGTTGAGTCAAGGCAACCCAAATCCAAGCCTAGATTGAAAAGGAATTGGAACAATTTGGTTCACATTGTATTAGTTTGTGCCAAGGGAATTCATTCTGTCATGCTAAAAGGTGTACACTTCATGCCTCATCTCATCCGCCTTCTAAAAGGTTGGCCCAATTTACTTTGCATTGGATTAGGGCTTGAGGTTCAACCAACATAAACCAATGTGCAAGTAGGGCTGACAATTTTGACCCCAGCCCACTTGACCCACCCACCTGATGAGGGGTAATTTGGCCCGACCTACTAAACAACGGACACGTGGATACGACCTGCTGATTGGACTATGACTCAGCTTCTTCTGACCACATCAGCATTCCCTGTCACTTCAGCGAGTCAGGGCACCTCGGTAAGGACCGAGGTCTGAGTAGCTCGAGATTGCCTAAGCAACCGAGGTAACACTGATGTGCTGCCAAGTTGGTTGGGGTGGCTTGTCTCAGCTGCCAGGGTGAGACCTGAGGTACATGCAGTGTGAGTTTTCTTGAAACCCTGAATTGCACCAAAATTCCAGTATTGCCCTAGACCTTGGAGACAGATGGGCAAAACTAGAATGTTACACCTGACCCATAGACTCGATTATGATACTGCACTAGGTCTCAGATTGGGTTGTCTTTGATATGCCAATCAATGAGATCTTTAGAGGGGGTTAAAACCTGGGTATGTTGGGACAGTCCGAGAATTCACTTGAGTGGGTGATCAAAGTGACAGGATTAGCCCCTTTGTCAGACAAAGTGAATGATCGGGGAAATGCACTCTCTGATGGAAACCTAAACTACCGGCAATGGATTTCAAATGTGTTTGAAATTTGGTTTTGCAAAATATATTTATACAAATATATACTTATATATTATGGTTTCAAATTGTTTGCAAAAAGGTTTTAATTCCCGGGATCAATGTGAGTAGAGAGTGCAACACTGTACCTTACAGTCAAGGGAGAGGTCCTCCCTTGTTGGGCAGTGTTTGATCATTAAGGGCTGAGAGGTTAAGTGTAAGACCATTGAGGGATTATACCTGATGGGCTAATCTTGCATTTGCCCACAGTCCTTGGGCCTTCATAAAATGGCTGGACCCAATGACCATTTAGTGTAAATGTTGGGCCCATTAAGAACCCATAGTCATGGACTTAGGGGTTCACTGTATTCTGCAATGAATTCAGCCAGGCCTTGTAATAGAGGCTAGGCTGAAGCCTTGTGGTTGATGTATAGATCAATGTTAGGGTCCCACACCATACAAAGAGAGCCAAGCTAGCCAGCATTAAAAGGTAGTGAGACTGAAAGCTTAATGGGCCTAAATCCCATTTCGAACTGGGTTAATTGGAGTAATTAAATAGGGGCGGATCTGGGTTTGGATCAACAGATAAGGATATGAGGATAATTCTTCTCCACTTAAAGAGTCTATATCCAAATAAAGATTTGGGTCAGGGAACTCCTAATTTGATTAGGAATAAGCTGATCTTAAACTGTAGATAAGTTAAGGGATTATCCTTATCACTTAAGAGTTCAGATCCAAATAAAGATTTAGATAAACAGACTCCTAATCAAATTAGGAGGTTGTCTCTTTAAGGCTAGAAATAGAGAGCAGGGTGGGTTTGAAAGACACAGACATTACAGAAGACAACTCAGTTTGACTGATTTTGCCTTCAGTTCTTTCTCTCCCTGCTCTTGCTGCCCTACCCTGTTCGATCTCCAATTCTTGGATCTGATCAAGATTTGATCTTGATATTGTTTCTTGCTAGAAGAAACAATTTTGAAGTTGTGCTCACTACCTCATTCAATTCTTGCTGAAGAATCACAAGTTCTTGGTAAAGAACTACCTGCTGATCCTGTCTCATCCTAAGTTGTGTCATTTTCAGTAGATGGAGGATTTGGTACACTCTTTGGGCGTGAACACCTGCACTGGGAGGAGCTTTTTGTGTGGATTACGTATTAGGTATATCCCTCCCTATTCTTGATTTTAGATTTTGTCCTGTTTGGTTACAAGAACGAACCTTGAAAATGTAGTTTTCTAAATTGGGAATAGGATTCTCGGATGGGAGTAAAGAAATTTTTGAAATTTCGCCCAACCTTCTTGTAGGGTTCGGCCATCCATTAGATGGATCTTCCATCCCTTCAGGGCCGAGGATCTCGGAGGTGTTTCGTGAGACCCACGGTAGTTCATCTATATAAGGGCACCAGCCTCTACGACCCAGGTATACGCGATTCGGTGCATTCTAGCTCTCATAATTCTCAATCTTTCAGCTCACACATAGCCAAGTACTAACATAAGCATCGGAGTGACCACACCGAGTTAGCCACCCCGGGTTCGATCGGCCACCTGAGCAACTGACGTCCGAGCTTCCATTCAGCTAGGAGCAACCAGATCGCATGCCATCAATTGGCCATATCAGTGGGAAACGCGACAAAAAGTCAAGTTTCTACCTTAACCACACTTTTAGCATCTTATCAATGGCATCTTCAAGCAATACTGGGAAGATCATCGAGATGACTGTTACTAGGGGTAGGAGCAGATTCCATTCGACCCTGAATTCCCCTTAGTAACGATCGGTCAGTTCACCATCCCCCTTATTATTTCAGGAGTGTTGACGTCACAAAGCTAGGCATTCAACACGCAACCCCTCAACGCTCCCTTGCCTCATGTGAGTGCCGCCATCTCAGTTGCAGAGCTATCTGTGGCTCTTCCCGGGGTTGGTGCACAACAGTTCCATGAGATGGTCTCAAACTGAGAACGTTAGCAACAAAGACCATCTGTGGCTTTTCTCGGGGTCTTGCCGCCATCTCGGTTCGTGAGAACGTTAGCAACAGAGACCGGCTTCCACCTCGTGACAGTGTTCGAGAATGGGAGACCACCAAGGACGAAGTACCAGACAATACTGAAGTAAACAATACCAATCAGGAGGCCGTGAGGAAGTGACGCTGTCATAGAGCACGCCATACTTCAGCAAAAAGCAGCCCACTAGCAGTAGACAAGGGGAGGGAGGAAGTGAGCTCGGTAGCTGCACAACTGGCTCTTGTCCTGTTGAGCCAGCCCTCCCCTTAGCACTGGAGGTCCTCTCAGCCTCAAGGCCAAAAGGTTTCAAGACACCCGAGCTAGAGACATACGACAGGAACTCCGACCCCAATGACCACATCGACAGTTTCTAGTCTCTAATGTTACTAGTCGGAGCAGATGAGGCAAGCCTGTGCATGGCCTTCTCAACGACATTTAGAGATATGACCAAGTCATGGTATAGGAACCTACCACCGGGTTCAATCAAGAGCTAGGCGCAGTTTGTGGACCTATTCACTACCCACTTTGTCACAAGTAAGAAGTGCCCGAAATCAGTAGCGAGCCTTCTGAACGTGGTCCAGTGGGAGAACGAGTTAATCAAAAGTTATATCAAGAGGTTCAATGTGGAGTGCCTACAGATACCCGACCTGGACTGAGTCGCGAAGCTTATCGCAGCCCATAAGGGAGTTCAGCATGTTGAGTTTCGTTGGCACCTCACGTTGAAGCCCCTGAAGACAATGGAGAAGATTCTTGATGAAGCCGACAAGTTCACTAAGGAAGAGGAAGCCCTCGGGTCCCGGTTAGAGCTACAACAAGGCAAGAAGATGAAGGTACTAGTAGTAGCAAACATAGGCGACATAAGAGCAAGTTGCCAAAGCGATGTAAGTCCCCGAGCAGGCGAAGTAAGTCCTCGTGATGGAAGAGCAAGTCACCACCTCGGGGTTCTAGGTTAGGTTGGCAATCTAGGACCCCTCCTATTCAAAGGTCCAACTACACCCCCTGAATGAGAAGTAGGGTGAAATTCTTATGGCGATCAAGGATACCGGCTACGTCAAGTGGCCGCCCAAGATGCGAGGAGACCCAGCGACCAGAAACCCCAATGTATACTGCCATTTCCACCATAATTTTGGGCACATTATGGAAGGTTGCCGCAACCTTAAGGACGAGATTGAGGAGCTGATCCGCCGCGGATATTTGAAGCACTTCATCAAGCTAGTAATCAACAACTTCAAGGTGGGGGAGGCAACCTATTTTATCAAGGATGATGCACGCGGGATTTAGTATCCGCAAGACGATGCTCTCATGGTCAAGCTAGTAATCAACAACTTCAAGGTGAAGTGGATACTGGTGGACTCCGGGAGTTTGGTGGATATCCTGTTCCTGGAGGCATTGACAAGTTACAGTTTGAGCGGAAAGACTTGCAGTTGGCAGACACACCCTTGGTCGGGTTCAGTGGAGACATGGTGAAGCCCCTTGGCTGAATTACAATTCTAGTTGCAACAGGAGTATGCCCCAACTCAGTATGTTTCGAGCACATGTCCTAGTGGTCGTGACTCCATCCCCCTACAATGCGATCTTAGGTTAACCCATCTTGTATACCCTACGTGTGGTGGTGTCGACCTACTACTTGATGAAATTTTCGATGATCTACGGAGTGGGGGTAGTACGAGGTGACCAGCTAGAGTCACGCAAGTGCTACGTAGCCACACTGAAGGGCAAGGCAAAGTTGGCGGATGATGTCGAGCACACAGAGGAGTGAACTGCCCCAATGGAGGAGACAGTTCAAGTCCCGATATCTAACGCCGAGCCGATGAAGACCCTCCAGATCGGTACTTGCCTAAATGAGCCACTCCGGTCGCAACAGGTAAATTTCTTACTTAGTAATTTAGATATATTTGCTTGGTCGGCAGCAGAAATGCCCGACATTGACCCTTGCATCATAACTCACAAATTAAATGTGGATCCCTTAGTTAGGCTAGTTAGACAAAGAAAAAGGAACCTTGCCCCGGAGCGGTAGAGGGTAGTTGATGAGGAGGTCGGGAAGCTCCTCACAGTAGACTTCGTTAAAGAGGTCCAATATCCGAGTTGGGTAGCCAACTCTGTGCTCGCGAAGAAAGTTAATGGAAAGTGGCACATGTGCATTGACTACACCGACCTCAACAAAGCTTACCCGAAGGACTGCTTCCCCTTCCTAGAATAGATCGCATTGTAGACGCGACCTCGAGGCACGAGTTGTTGAGCTTCATGGATGCCTACTCCGGCTACAACCAGATTAGGACAGACCTAGCCAACCATGACAAGATTGCATTTGTAACTGAACTATGGTTGTACTGTTATAAAGTAATGCCTTTCGGATTGAAAAATGCTGGAGCGACCTTCCAGTGCCTTGTAAATAAAATATTTGAGCCTTTGATAGGCAATAAAGTTGAATGTTAAGTTGATGACATGGTCATGAAAACTCAGTTTTCTAATTCTTTACTTGATGATTTAAATGTTATTTTTCAAATTCTAATAAAATATAACATGAAGCTCAACCTGAACAAGTGTGTCTTCGGGGTCACGTCGGGCAAATTTCTTAGTCTACATAGTGAACTGACGTGTCATCGAGGCCAACCCAGACAAAATAAAGGCCATACTAGACATGAAATCACCCCGAAACATAAAAGAAGTACAAAGGCTAACTGGTCGGGTAGCTACCCTAAACCGGTTTATGTCTAAATTGGCGGTTGGTGCCTACCCTTCTTTAAAGCAATAAAAAAGAACAAGGACTTCAAATTGTCTGACGAGTGTCAGCTCGCATTCGATGAGTGGAAGAAATACTTAAGCTCTCCTCGGTTTTAACCCGACCTGAAGTTGGAGACGAGCTTAGACTCTACCTATCAGCAAGTGATGAGGTGGTTAGCTCAGTGCTAATCAGAGAAGTAGACCGGGTCCAACGACTCGTCTACTATATAAGTAAAGTTTTGCAGGCAGCTGAGACAAGGTACCCCGGCATCAAGAAGCTAGCCTATGCCCTGGTCATCGTAGTTCGGAAGCTATGCCCTTACTTCCAAGCTCACACAATCGTCGTCCTCACCGACAGACCACTACGACACGTTCTACAGAAGCACGAGGTCTTAGGCAGACTGACGAAGTGGGTCATCGAGATGAGCGAGTACGACATCTGATTTGAGCCATGCCCAGCCATTAAAGCTCAAATCTTGGTGGATTTCATTATGGAATGCACGTTTAGCATGCCGACCCTTGAGGTGGCTGAGCCGACCAGCACGTCAGAGGCATCTACCAGTGCAACACCGGTTCCGATCTGGGAAAGCCCGACCTAGGATGAGGAGCCTTGGATCCTCCACATTGATAGCTCACCTAATCAACGAGGAAGCAGTGATGGACTCATATTGTACAGGCCGAGTGGAGTGAAGCTGGAGTATGCTCTCTAGTTCGGATTCCAGGCGTCGAATAATGAGGCACTGATAGCTGGCCTACACTTGGCAAAGGAGGTCAGCGTGAAGCACGTCATGGTGTGCAACGATTCCCAGCTGGTCGTGAACCACGTAAATGGTGAGCATGAGGCTCGGAAACCCGCAATGATGGCTTACTTAGCCAAAGTGAGGGAGCTCTTGCCCGACTTCCATTCTTGGTTCATCTGAAAAGTACCGAGGTCCAAGAACGCCAAAGCCGACGCACTTTCAAAGTTGGAAAGCACAAGAAACAACACCATGAGGAAGGTGTACATAGAAGACCTGCCTCGACCTAGCATTCTCGGGGGTAGAAGTGTAAATTGATGAGCTCTTGAAAACTGTTGTGGTGTCTCTACAACAATTTCACAATCAGGTTGTGATAAAAAAAATAAACAAAATAAAGCAAGCTATTGAACACTATAGAGGCAAAATCTAACAAAGAAAAAATGACAGAGAACAACTTCAATCTGTATTTCACACTCCAAAAAACAAATACAAAGAACTCCTTAAATAGACCCAAAACTAAGAGTAATTAACTTCCATGATAACATGTTCAACACATCTAGATGAATTTTCTACCAAGTAATAAACAAACAAATGACATGTATACCAAGATTGAAACCAACTCTAAAAGCTAAAACTAATTGGACTTGAAAGATAACTTCCTAACTGAATTGAAACATGGCCCAACTGGCCCCATAGTTTGAATTATCCTAACATAGCTCCCCCTTAATTCAAACAGGGAGCAGAGCTTGCATCCCCAACTTGTTACGCAGTTTTTTGAACTGGTGCTCTGCTAGTGCCTTTGTAAATATATCTGCCACTTGATCTTCAGTACAACAATGCTTTAGCTCAACTTCCTTTTTTGCAACAAGTTCTCAAATGAAATGATGACGAATCTCTATATGTTGGGTTCTTCCTTGATGGATTGGATTTTTTGTGAGAGAAATAGTAGATTTGTTGTCACAATGTATCCAGGTTGCCTCATTTTGCTTCTCATTCAGATCATCCAAAACCCTTCGCAGCCAAATAGCTTGATATGCAGTTGTAGTAACAACAACATATTCTGCTGCTGTACTTGAAAGTGCAACAGTAGATTGCTTCTTTGTTGCCCACGATATAGCTCTTGAACTAAGACTGAATAGGTAACCTGTGGTGCTTTTCTTGTCTTCAGTACTACCTGCAATCACTATCAGAAAAAGAGACCAATTTAAAGTTAGTGACTCTTGTATATTGTATGCCAAAGTTGAGTATACCACTGATGTATATATCAGAATTCTCTTTGTAGCTCCAAGATGATGCTTGCTTGGATTATGCATGAACCTAGAAATAATGCTTACTGCAAACATTATATCTGGTCTTGAATGAGTACGGAACAATAGACCTCCAACCATGCTTCTGAAATATTTCTCATCACATTTCTCAACACCATCAGTCAAAGAAAACTTCTCATTTACATTCATAGGAGTTTTGGCAGGTTTACAGTTTAACATGCCAAACCTTCTCAAGATATCCACAACATATTTCCTTTGATAAATAAAAATTCCATTAACATCTTAAACAACCTAAATTCTAAGGAAATAGTGCAGCAGCCCCAAATCCGACATTTCAAAATTATGCATCATATCCTCCTTAAAGTTTTTAGCCATTTTAAGAGAACTCCCAGTATAAATCATGTCATCCACATACAAACATACAATCAAAATATTATCACCATGAATTTTTACATAAAGAGTAGGTTCACTAGCACTCTTATAAAAACCATTTTCTACAAAATACCCATTTATTTTATTGTGCCAAGCTCTTGGTGCTTATTTGAGCCCGTGGAGTGCCTTCTTTAACTTATACACTTTATGCTTCATGCCTTCCTTTTCAAATCCATGTGGCTGCTCAACATATATCTCTTCCTTAAGCTCTCCATTAAGGAAGGCTAATTTGATATCAATCTGAAATACTTGCCATTTCTTTTGGGTTGCCAAGGCTAAAACAGTCCTAATAGTATGAATTCTAGAAACTAGTGCAAAAGTTTCAAAAAAATCTATACCTTGTTGTTGCGCATACCCCTTTGCAACTAAGTGTGCCTTGTGCCTTTGAAGACTCCCATCTGAATTAAATTTGGACTTGAATATCCATTTCAGTCCAATGGCTTCTTTACCATAAGGTAAATCAACCAATGTCCATGTATCATTTTTCACAATAGCATCTATCTCTTCTTGCATTGCATTACACCATTATTCTTTTGTCACTACATCTTCAAAACAAGTAGGTTCTATAGCACATAAAGCAAATTCACAAGAAGCATACTTGGAGACATACCACCATCAGATGACCCCAAACTTTGGCGGCAAGCTGAGAACGTGGCATCCCGACATACTTGGAGACTTCGGTGAGGAAGATAGCCTCCATTCTCTTGAGTGTGGCTACCCCATGAAGGGATGGGAGATCCATCATATGGATGGCCAAACCCTGCAGGAAGATTGGGAGAAATTTCAAAAATTTCGTTACTCCCATCCGGGAGTCATATTCCCAATTTAGAAAACTAAATTTTCAAGGTTCGTTCTTGTAACCAAACCGGACAAAATCTGAAATCAAGATTAGGAAGGGATATACCTGATACGGAATCGACGCAATAAGCTCCTCCCAACACAGGTGTTCATGCCCAAAGAGTGTACCAAATCCTCCCTCCACTAAAGATGACACAGCTTAGGATGAGGTAGGATCAGCAGGTAGTTCTTCACAAGAACCTCTGATTCTTCAGCAAGAATTGAATGGGATAGTGAGCACAACTTTAGAATTGTTTCTTCTAACAAGAAATAATATCAAGTTCTAATCTTGATCAGTTCCAAGAAAATGGAGATCGAACAGGGTAGGGCGACAAGAGCAGGGAGAAAAAAAACTGAAGGCAAGCCTGAGTGTACCCTTTCGCTACAAGACAAGCCTTGTACTCAACCTTACCATTGAGGCCCTTCTTCCTCTTATAGATCCATTGGCAACCAATTGGTTTTACCCTAGGGGGCGGATCTACTAGAGTCCAGGCTCCATTGGTCTCCATTGAGTCCATCTCAGCTCTCATGGAATCTACCCACTTTAAGGAATCTATGTCCAACATAGCTTCCGTATAGGTCATGAGATCCTCCTCACTTGTCGTGGCTTCCACCAAGTAACTTTCTTAGTCATAGTCATAACGAACTGGAGGCCTGGATACCCGGGTTGATCTCCTAGGTTGGTTATTAACTAGAGATTGTGGAACATCTTCGACTTCCCCTAAGCTCTCCTCATCAAGAACAACTTCTTGATGATGATTGTTCAGGATGTAATCTTCCTCTAAGAAATGGGCATTTTGACTATAGAACACTTTATTCTCTCTTGGGTCATAGAATAAATACCCTACAGAGCCATTGGGGTAACCTATAAATAGGCAACGACTAGTCTTAGATTCCAATTTGTCAGCATTTGTTCTTTTAACATGTGCCGGACAACCCCAAATCTTCAAGTGTCTCACACTTGGTTTCTCACCGATCCAAAGCTCATAGGGAGTCTCCGGAACGGATTTGGTTGGAACGCGGTTCAACACATATATCGTAGTCTCTAATGCATATCCCTAAAAGGATATAGGTAATTCTAAGTAGATGAGAAGTGATCAGACCATATCCAATAAAGTCTTGTTCCTCCTCTCTGACACACTGTTTAACTGTGGTGTAGCAGGAGGAACCAGTTATGATACTATCCCATTTTCCTTTAAGTAGTCCCTGAATTCGTCAAAGAGATATTCGCCTCCTCGATCTGATCGAAGGGCCTTAATGTGTCTCTCTAACTGTTTCTCGACCTCTTGTCTGAACTCTTTGAACTTTTCAAATGATTCAAACTTGTCTCATTAGGTACATGTAACCATATCGTGAGTGATCATCGGTAAATGTTATGAAATAAACATGTTGGTTACGTGTCCTAACATTCATGGGACCACAAACATCAGTATGTATAAGGTCAAGCATGATTGTTGATCTTTCAGGCTTACTGGTGAATAGCCATTTCGTCATCTTACCTGAAGGTAAGGTTCACAGGTTGAAAGATCTTCTACAGTTAGAAAATCCAAAGGACCATCATTTACCAACCTTGTGACACGATCTATGTTAATGTGGCCAAGTCGGTAATGCCACAAGCATGTGGGATTAACTGTATCTCGAGTTCTTTTCTTGGGGTTATTATCCGACGTAGTTTTGGTTATATTTGTTTCTAGAGAATGATGGAAAGCATAAAGACCATTCTCAAGTTCTCCATATGCGAGGAATTTGTTATTCCTTTTGATAGTAATCACATTACTAAAAAGAACGGAATAACCATCTACACATAGTTTTGAAACAGAAATCAAATTTCTTATCAAATTGGGTACATAAAGACAATCTTTTAATGTAATAACTCCTCTGAAATACAATTCTACAGTTCCTATGGCTGTAGCTGCAACACTTGTAGAAGTCCCCAAGTAAAGAATCACTTCTCCGTCACTTAGTCTTCTGCTTGTCTTGAACCCTTGTAATGTATTATATGCATGAGTAGAAGCCTCGAAGTCAATACACCAGGAAGCAGAAGTGACCAACATATTGGCCTCTATGGCAAAGGATTCGAAATTACCTTATTTCTTGGTATCCAGGTATTGAGGGCAATTCCTTCCAATGGCCGGTCTGCTTGCAGAAGTGACAGGCATCTGATGCCTTGTGCTTCTTCTGCTTTTTAGGTTTGCTAGTTTTCTTCTGAGGTTTCTTCTTTGCCTTCCTCTTCTTCTTTCCCGATTTGCCACCTTCAACAAGCATGGCTATGGGCTCATCCTTCTTTATCAGTTCTTCGGCCCTCTACAACATATTGCTGGGTTCCTGAAGGCTAACATTTAGCTTGTTCATATTATAATTCATTATGAACAGATTGAAGGAAGGCGGCAAAGAGTTCAGGATGACATCAACTTTGGTGACTTGATCTAGCCTAGATCCAAGAGCCTCCAGTTCATTAATGTATCCCATCATCTTAAGACAATGGTCATGAACCAACTGGTTCTTGGACATTTGTGCAGTCATAAACTGCTTTAGGACCTTTTGACGAGTAGAACGATTATGCTCTTCATACATGGTCCTTAGACTATCCAAGATATCCTTGGACACTTCGATTTGATCAAACTATCACTGTATCTGATTGTCTAAGGAGGCTATGATGTAGAACTGGGCAAGAGAATTTTTCTCCTCCCATTCTTGATATTTTCTCTTGTGGGCCTCATAAGCCCTATCACCTAGACGATCCGGAGCAAGGTTCTTAGCAACTTTGTCCAATTTCTTGGACGTCAGAACCAGCATAAGATTACGAAAGCAATCAGCGTAATTTGGGCCCTTAAGCTTATTATCGTCCAACAGTTTGGCGAACTATCCATTTGGCATTTCTTATAAAAGGCAAAGCAAATATTAGTCCACAACCTGATTTGATTAATGTTATCTCCATAGATATGGCTTTTAATATATGTTCCATTTTCATTTATTCATCTCTGAGATTTCCCTCCTATCTTAGTGATGGAGATTGCGGAATGTCTCTGGAAATGTGGGAAACCACATACAGTGCATGGAGCCAACTGTTTCAACTGCATAATCCCACCACCTTCTGTGAAGGATCATATCCACTCATCTCATGAGCATTCCCTTTGCCTCTATCAAATAAGGTTCATTGCCATTTGAGGTTAAATCTTTCTGTCTAGTAAGTGCTTACCCATCATATTTGTGAATGCCAAGGTACTGTGAGAGAGTCTTCCATTTTAGGATAGGCCCCTCCCACATCGGTCTATAAAGCCCCTATCATCTTATGAAACAACCAACAAATTCAGCAGCAAATGGATAGCCCAATTTTATGGTGTGTTTCCTCATTACTGAATGATCCATCTTCATGCTAATGATGGAAGGCCTTTAGAGAGTTCATCATATGAATATCCCTATCACATGCACTTATATTTCATTGGAAGAAATGAATAATTACTTTCTAGTTTTATTTAGGTCAAACCAAAGTGGCTCCCGCTGACTTTCTCAAAGCCAGATTTAAATTGGCCCTAAGCGGCTAAGGTTCTGCACAGTTCCTCTTGGGAAGGAAGCTAATGTGGGGGCCATTAAGTAGGGAGATCATCCAATGATCTTATGAACACCATGGCAATGATGTGCATTCAGCCATTGTGTGCATAAGAGCGACTATCGAATTAACATGGGCCAAGTGCTTATGGCCCTTGTACGTAGCACATCACACATCCATACATCACATGCATGAAACAAATTGATCCAATCAATTAAAATATTTGTAAAACCCTAAATTAATTAGTTTAAAAGGTATCAACCCATTAGAGCCCATAACATTATCACATAACATTATCTAGGTACATGGGTTGTACTGCAAAAGGTAGTTCGGCCTATATAGTTGAATCAGAGCTGATGCAGTTTCAACATATTTAAACTGGGTTTTATAGAGGTGGGCCGAATTAAAACTTGAAGTGGGCCATCAACCCTCTGGCCGAAATCGAATTTGGGTTAGGAAAACCAACCCCATCGAACCAAGAATTCGGTCCAACCAATTTTGACCAAATTTGGTACAAATCAGCCCAAGTTTTGGTGTCCAGTTCAAGATTTAATTCAAGAATAATGATATGAAAAATAAATTAAATCTTGATAATCAAATTATCATGAAAATGAAATCAGAGGGCTGCACTGTGATTTTCTTGGACATCCTGCAAACCTGCAAAGAACAATTAATCGCAGATTGCAGAATCGATATCTACAAAATCACAGATCGCATAACTTCTTTCTGCAAAATCTTCTTCTCCTCTATTGCGCACTCCAACAATCTCCAAATGGAAATAAAATAGAAAAACCTAATTATTCTATTATTACATCACATCGAATTCCTATACAATTTGTCTAAAAATAAAAAAAATATTTAAAGACCAAATTGAATAGAAAAGAAATAGCAGGTTGCGCCAATCTTGGCACCAAAAGGATTTGATCTTCATCACACGTGCAGCCCAAGAATTCAAGAAACATTCACAGAACAACTCTATAAATATTACAGAATAATAAAGATTTATTTTTCAGATCATTCACCTATAATTTGGGAACCAATTCCCATAAAAACGCTAACTGTGCAAATCGGGTAGAACGCCTTCTGCCCATTTGTGCAGATTCAAATTTGATCTAATTTGGTTCAAGACTTGAACCTGTCTCTAATACCACTGAAGGGATGGGAGATCCATCATATGGATGATTGAACCCTGCAGGAAGGTTAGGCGAAATTTCAAAAATTTCTTTACTCCCATCCGGGAATCATATTCTCAATTTAGAAAACTACATTTTCAAGGTTCATTCTTGTAACCAAACTAGACCAAATCTGAAACCAAGAGTAGGAAGAAATATACCTAATACAGAATCCACGCAATAAGCTCCTCCCAACACAGGTGTTCACGCCCGAAGAATTTACCAAATCCTCCCTCCACTGAAGATGACACAACTTAGGATGAGGTAGGATCAGCAGGTAGTTCTTTACAAGAACCTTTGGTTCTTTAGCAAGAATCGAATGGGGTAGTGAACACAGCTTTAGAATTGTTTCTTCTAACAAGAAAAATATCAAGATCTAATCTTGATCAGCTCCAAGAAAATGGAGATCAAACAAGGTAGGGTGGCAAGAGTAGGGAGAAAAAGAACTAAAGGCAGAAATAGTCAAACTGAGTTGTCTTCTATGTTCTCTGTGTGTATTTTTTTAGATCCGCCCTGCTCTCTTACCGAGGTGTCCACCTTGGCTAGGCTTGACTCAGAGCTATGTTCTGATGAGGTTATCTCAGCCCCGGTAGATTCACCACTTGTGTCTAGCAAACTACCCATACTAGTGCTAGACATATCGAACAAGGAAAGAAGCGAGCAAGGAACGAGGGCAGAGGATGGCAACTTACCTAAGGGGAACAACCTTGAGAACAAGACAAAAGCCATCGACTTGGATTAGCGCGCGAGCTTCAAATCGCAAAACCCAAAATAGGACGAGGCGGATGGGTCCCCAAGGCCCCTATTTATAGCCATGATAGTCGATCTCGAACGGTTGAGATCTGTTCGATCCAACGGTTCTCATCAAAACTGGTTGCACAGCTCCCAAGGCCGAAATCGGTTGAGCGCATGTTTTGACGTCCGTAGGGTTTGTAATCCGCATGATGTTTGCGCATCCCCGATACCCGACATGGTTTTATGGTCGAGCCGACCGGGTCAATATGGTCTATCCGCTGAATTGGGCCAAATCCACTTGAGCTTGTCATGACCTCCCCGCACCAGGTCAGGACCCCTGGCATGGGGAGTGGGGGGCAATTGAAGAGGGGTAATTTGGCCCAACCTGCTAAATAGTGGACATGTGGATATGACCTACTGATTGGACTGTGACTCAGCATCTTCTGACCACCTCGGGTGTCTCAGGCACCTCGGCAAGGACCGAGGTCTAAGTAGCTCGAGATGGCTCGAGCAACCGAGATGACATGTAGCAAACTTCTAGAAGCGTGCTAGTTGTCTCCGAGCTCTTCGAGATCACGCCACACGACTGTAGGCCTTATCCTCATCCCACCCGGATTGGATGGACTTGATAAGCCTTATCAAGTAGCACGTTATCCACCTTCCAGGGCGGAATGGATTCCTAATGACGCAGGCCAAGGATCTCGGAGGTGTTTTGTGAGACCCACGGCAGTTCATCTATATAAGGGCACCTGCCCCTGCGACCCAGGTACGTGCGATTCATTGCATTCTAGCTCTCATAATTCTCAAGCTTTCAACTCGCACATAGCCAAGTACTAACTTAAGCATCGAAGTGACCACGTCAGGTTAGCCACCCTGGGTTCTTTGATCCTACCTGTCTTGTAGTTCAACCGGCCACCTAAGGAACCAATGTCTGAGCTGCCATCCAGCTAGGAGCAACTAGATCATGCACCATCACCACCCATTTATATAGTGGTTCAAGATGGGTCAAGAAAAAAGGGCTAGGGTCAATTGGGTTAAGGGTTACCCATTGACCCTCTCGTTGGGTTGGATTTATTCTCCTAAAACCCTCCCTCTCCCTCTCTTTTTCTTTCATGTAGATTGCAGAATCGATATCTACAAAATCACAGATCGCATAACTTCTTTCTGCAAAATCTTCTTCTCCTCTATTGCGCACTCCAACAATCTCCAAATGGAAATAAAATAGAAAAACCTAATTATTCTATTATTACATCACATCGAATTCCTATACAATTTGTCTAAAAATAAAAAAAATATTTAAAGACCAAATTGAATAGAAAAGAAATAGCAGGTTGCGCCAATCTTGGCACCAAAAGGATTTGATCTTCATCACACGTGCAGCCCAAGAATTCAAGAAACATTCACAGAACAACTCTATAAATATTACAGAATAATAAAGATTTATTTTTCAGATCATTCACCTATAATTTGGGAACCAATTCCCATAAAAACGCTAACTGTGCAAATCGGGTAGAACGCCTTCTGCCCATTTGTGCAGATTCAAATTTGATCTAATTTGGTTCAAGACTTGAACCTGTCTCTAATACCACTGAAGGGATGGGAGATCCATCATATGGATGATTGAACCCTGCAGGAAGGTTAGGCGAAATTTCAAAAATTTCTTTACTCCCATCCGGGAATCATATTCTCAATTTAGAAAACTACATTTTCAAGGTTCATTCTTGTAACCAAACTAGACCAAATCTGAAACCAAGAGTAGGAAGAAATATACCTAATACAGAATCCACGCAATAAGCTCCTCCCAACACAGGTGTTCACGCCCGAAGAATTTACCAAATCCTCCCTCCACTGAAGATGACACAACTTAGGATGAGGTAGGATCAGCAGGTAGTTCTTTACAAGAACCTTTGGTTCTTTAGCAAGAATCGAATGGGGTAGTGAACACAGCTTTAGAATTGTTTCTTCTAACAAGAAAAATATCAAGATCTAATCTTGATCAGCTCCAAGAAAATGGAGATCAAACAAGGTAGGGTGGCAAGAGTAGGGAGAAAAAGAACTAAAGGCAGAAATAGTCAAACTGAGTTGTCTTCTATGTTCTCTGTGTGTATTTTTTTAGATCCGCCCTGCTCTCTTACCGAGGTGTCCACCTTGGCTAGGCTTGACTCAGAGCTATGTTCTGATGAGGTTATCTCAGCCCCGGTAGATTCACCACTTGTGTCTAGCAAACTACCCATACTAGTGCTAGACATATCGAACAAGGAAAGAAGCGAGCAAGGAACGAGGGCAGAGGATGGCAACTTACCTAAGGGGAACAACCTTGAGAACAAGACAAAAGCCATCGACTTGGATTAGCGCGCGAGCTTCAAATCGCAAAACCCAAAATAGGACGAGGCGGATGGGTCCCCAAGGCCCCTATTTATAGCCATGATAGTCGATCTCGAACGGTTGAGATCTGTTCGATCCAACGGTTCTCATCAAAACTGGTTGCACAGCTCCCAAGGCCGAAATCGGTTGAGCGCATGTTTTGACGTCCGTAGGGTTTGTAATCCGCATGATGTTTGCGCATCCCCGATACCCGACATGGTTTTATGGTCGAGCCGACCGGGTCAATATGGTCTATCCGCTGAATTGGGCCAAATCCACTTGAGCTTGTCATGACCTCCCCGCACCAGGTCAGGACCCCTGGCATGGGGAGTGGGGGGCAATTGAAGAGGGGTAATTTGGCCCAACCTGCTAAATAGTGGACATGTGGATATGACCTACTGATTGGACTGTGACTCAGCATCTTCTGACCACCTCGGGTGTCTCAGGCACCTCGGCAAGGACCGAGGTCTAAGTAGCTCGAGATGGCTCGAGCAACCGAGATGACATGTAGCAAACTTCTAGAAGCGTGCTAGTTGTCTCCGAGCTCTTCGAGATCACGCCACACGACTGTAGGCCTTATCCTCATCCCACCCGGATTGGATGGACTTGATAAGCCTTATCAAGTAGCACGTTATCCACCTTCCAGGGCGGAATGGATTCCTAATGACGCAGGCCAAGGATCTCGGAGGTGTTTTGTGAGACCCACGGCAGTTCATCTATATAAGGGCACCTGCCCCTGCGACCCAGGTACGTGCGATTCATTGCATTCTAGCTCTCATAATTCTCAAGCTTTCAACTCGCACATAGCCAAGTACTAACTTAAGCATCGAAGTGACCACGTCAGGTTAGCCACCCTGGGTTCTTTGATCCTACCTGTCTTGTAGTTCAACCGGCCACCTAAGGAACCAATGTCTGAGCTGCCATCCAGCTAGGAGCAACTAGATCATGCACCATCACCACCCATTTATATAGTGGTTCAAGATGGGTCAAGAAAAAAGGGCTAGGGTCAATTGGGTTAAGGGTTACCCATTGACCCTCTCGTTGGGTTGGATTTATTCTCCTAAAACCCTCCCTCTCCCTCTCTTTTTCTTTCATGTCTCTGCCGCTGGTCACCGCTCTCTTCTCTCTCATGTCATCGGTCACCCCTCCCTAGCCCCTGCCTCTCTCTCGCCTAGATCTCTGTGTGAAGCTGACCACCGCACTCTCTCTCTCTCTCATGTCACCGATCACTAGAGGTGCCCACGGTTCGGTTTTTGTAACCAAACTGGTACTACTAGTTTTTGGAAAGCCGGTAACCAAAATTGTACCGACGCCAACTGGTTAACTACCGGTTCGGTTCATCGATTTTTTGGTTTTTTAATTTTTACAATATATATTATAAAATATATATAAATATATAATAAAAAATTATAAATACATATAAAATGTTATATTTTAAATAATAAATAATATATCATATATTATAAATATATATTTATATATAATGCATATTTATTAATTTATAATATATAAAAATATAAAATATATAATATATAATATACATAAATATATAAAATATATAAAAATATATGTATACCAGTTGGTTCGGTTAACCACCAGTTTTCTATATTGGTTAACCAAAACCGAACCGGTACCTTCAGTTTTTTTAAAACACCGAACTAATCGGTTCGGTTAACTAATTTTTTGGTTCGGTTTTGGTCAGTTTTTTCTGTTTTTTTGCTCACCCCCTACCAGTCACCCTTCTTTGTTTCTCTCACCCAAATCTTCAATTAAAGCCAATTGCCACACTAATTTCTTAGATCTATTAGCCCAAATCTTCAATTAAAGCCGATTGTTGCACCGATTTCTGAGATCTATAGAAGGTGGACGTCGCACCATTGCTCTCTCTCAGATGTTGAAGATGGCTGGTGCACCAACTCGTCAGATCTATGGAAGGTAGACGCCGCACCAGGCACCACCCCTCTCTCTGTCTCATATGTTGAAGTTGGTCGTCGCACCACCACCACCACCCTCTCTCTTTACCACTCAAATCTTTGATTTGAATTAGCAAACACACCGCCACTCTCTCTTCCTCACTAGATCTCCAGATTGAAGATTCGAATCTTTTCATTGTTTCAGGGTATTATGATAAAAAATCAATTACTGAAGTAGAAACAATGTAAAATTTTCATTTTACATGAAAAAAATTTTGATTTTTTACATTGGCGTAATCTAATATGAATATTATCCAATGACAAAATGCCATGAAAAGGCTTTTGTTTTTTTTTTTTCTAATATGATTTTTTTGTAGTTTCTGATTTTTTCTAAAATATTTTTTTTTGAAAAATTTATCATTTTCTTGTTTTTTTTTGCATTTCTTTTACTTATTTTCTATAATATATAGATTTTTGAATATTCTATCATTTTATTTATTTTGCAGTTTCCGTTTTTATCCAAATTTTATAATTTTCTGAGTTTTTTCTCTTTTCCAATTTACTTGTATTTGTTTTTTTGCAATTTTTTATAATTTTCCTGTATATTTTTGCAATTTCTAGTGTTTTACATGAAACATATATTATTTACCATTATCTGTGTTTTTATAGGTTATTATTTTTTATTTAAAAATTTAAAACTTTTTATATTCGTTTATTCTACATTTTTATGCAATTAAAATAGAGAAAAAAAATACTACTTTAAATTAGAGGGTCAAATGGGTGGGTTAGGTGGGTCAGGGTCAGAGTGGGTTATAACCCATTTTGGCCCACAGATATGGGCGGCAAATGGGTTAGCAGGTCAATATGGATGGGTTGGTACTTGACCCACACCCAATCCAACCCAACCCACCCATTTGCCATCCCTATGTGCAAGAGTGCAACTTGGGAAGGCCCAACCTGAATGTGGGCTACCTCAGATTGAGGTTCTTCACAGGTTGGGCTAGAATTTAAACATTGCAAGCTGGGCCTAGTGATGAAAAATAAAGCCTGACGTTGGCTCGAGTTGGAGCTGGTTTGAGGCTTTATATAATGTATGCTAATCGGGCCCTATGCAATGCACGGGCTTTGTTGACCAAATTTTAAATAGAAAGAACAATATGACATTCCCAATTGACCTAAGCCCATATAATTCCAATTTAAACATTAATTTGGCTCAAGTTCTATGATAATCCAAAAAGTTCTGAGCTTTTTATTTTGTAGGATGCACTCAGGCCTAGTCCTAAATCACCTTTCCCCAATTTATGACGGGCCCAATCCCAAATCTAAGCCCAACCCAAGTGCATCAAGTTTCAGTATGAATTAGATCTACGTAAAGAAAGTTGAGCCTAATGGTAAAAAATCAAGCCTATTGGCTCGAGTTTGGAGATGGTTTGAGGCTTTGTATAATGTATATATCGCAGTGCTGCCCATCTTTAGGTGGGGTTGAATCCATTATCCATGCAACATATGCACATTTTTATTAAATAAAATTAGGGGTATAAACAGTGTCCAAAAAGTCCAAATTCAATTTCGAAATTCTCGACATAAACAAATTGACCTTATATTTATATAGTATGTATATTTATATTAATTGTCTAAAATAAATTTATTAATCAAATTCTCTGATCAAATTTGAATTTGAAATTTGCTTGACTCAATTCGAATTCACTCCATTTACACCCTGTAGTACTTCAGAAGGAAAATAGTTTCTTTGTATGGTCAGTTGAGATGATCAAACTGTTTCTGCCACGAACTGTCTATTGGAAGGATCAGCCGTATGTTTATTTGCCATTTCCATATCATTTCTATTGCTGACCTTTCCCCAGTTGATACAAGTTCAACTCTAAAGTCTGAACTTTGATTTTTTTTTTTTTTTTAATTTTCTGGCTAACCCGAACTTTGAATTTTTTTTTATTAAAAAAATGCCTCAAAAGAGGTCTATTTTGGGAAAGCATTAACCTCAGGAATAGCAGGGTACAAGAGGAACATGAGAGGTTGTTATTAACGGTGCAACTTGGGCCGGGTTATATTGAAGTTTGGATCAGGCTTAGGAGTTAGGCCTTGGACAGTCCAATCCAACACAAACCTGAGATATCAAAAATGTTATAAAAATATATTTATGACACATGCATGTTATGTATCAGCAATTTTAAGTTTAATTGCTAACAATTTTTTTAGATAAATATGATTCTCCCATAGCACCATACGTTTATCCATACTAATAAGAAGAAACTTTTTTTAGTAAATATGAAGAAATTGGGCCAACCAACCCAACTCAATCTCAACTCCACCATAAGTCATAAGAGCCTGTTTGTTTGTTAGATTTTGAGAGGGGTAAAGTCGGTCAGTGAAATTTTGATCAAGATGTCCATGTTCTTTTTTCAGATTTGTGTGGGGTTCACAGAAATTTATTTTTCCTGGGTATCACTTATCCGGATAAGCGATCCTCATTTCCCAAGTGGATAAGTAACTTTCTTGCCTAGGGAAAAGTTGTCTACACTTGAATGGGACAAAATTGTCCCTTTTAAAAATGGATTTTTATGACTAAAATGGATATTATCTTATTTACCTGGGAAATAAAAAAATATGGATAAACACACTTACTCAGCAGTGGAGGAGTTCTACAGCTAGGACTGGGTTAGGATTGAACTCAACCCAACCTAAAACCTAACCCGGCCTGACTTGCATCTCTAATTTTTGTGCCACAACAAAATTGCACCTTGGTCACAAGCACTCCTTCCCTAAGTGGACCCAACTAGGAGACCCATCCCAATGCTTCAAATGTATTTTTCAGATGCGGTCATCTTAGGAAAACCTTCTACTTATGACCTGTTCTCTTTACTTTCCAAGTTAAAAGCAAGGTTCAAAGTATCGACACGTATCGGCCCGCATTGGCCAATATATATCATTCTGGGACCCCTCCAATATGCCCCTACAGTGGGTGTATCGGAGGTCTGACTGGTTCAGGGGGTAGAGGAGACCTAAACCGGCCCCCCTGAACCGGTTGCAAAAAAAAAAAAAAAGGCCTGGAAAACTGTATCAATTTGCCCGATGCACCCATACCGGCGTATCGAGCATATCGATATTTTGAACCTTGGCTAAAAGACCATTAACCATTAAGGTCTAACTGAACCCAAGCCTAAACCAAGTTCTGCCAGAATGTAGGTTGGGTTGGGATTGGGCTGACCAGTTTGGGCTTGGGTTCTGGTTAAGTTAGCCTTTGAACTAAGGTCAGATCTTGGTGTTGGGCCTGGAGTCCTGGTATGTCATTGACCTAAGTAATGTGTGTGTGGGAGAGATGGAGAGAGAGATCATCTATCTGGTCTTAAATCAACTCAACATTTTTCACCCCCAACCCAATTTTCAAGCCTGAATTCAGGTCGGTTTAACTCAAGTTGGAGGAGTAAGTGGTGAGGTTTGAGCACATGTTGGATTTGGTTAAACGGCTGACTGCCAGCTGAAATGCATACTTACAGCCCATCAGATTCAGGCCACCTGATTTTGTGATGGCCTCCGTCGAGAGATCAGCTCTAATTATCAGGAAATATGTCGATGAGCCACCCAAATTCAATATTAGCCCAGCCCCATGGCCCACATCCATGTTAAGCCCATAAGTCTTTCAAGCATATATATATATATAAAAGGGCTTTTAAAATTTAAACCCATCTTCATTACTCTAGAGGACCAATCCTATATATGTCAGCTTTAATGAAAACATTATCAAGATTGCAGTTGCAGACCCACCACCCTGAATAGAGTATCTGGTTTCTGATAGACAATTGACAATCGATTATCAACTAGGTAGATAGTAATGGAATTAATGAATCTGGAAATTCTTGTCATCTTGGAAGCATAAGAGGCCAAAAAATATTGTCTGGTAGTCGTTTGATTTGTACCAGATGAATAGAAACCTTGTCTTTATTTTGGAAACTATGGAAAACTGAGGAATGGGAGTCAAGAAAGCAACAATTTAAGTCTAGTGTTAGGGTCAGGAATACAAAGTGAAAAGTCTTGACTCTTGATTCTTGATGATACTTTCATGTCCGCTCAGTATGCAATTAAAACAAGGCTGAAAAGTCCACCATGAATTCCAATTTAGCTGACCCTCTACTTATGTTTTTCTTCTTCCACCACTATTTATATTTATTTGATTTGAGAGGAAGCAAGTACTGTCAGCTTTATCATAATATCTTTTCAAATAAAAGGACCCAAATGATAGGTATTCAAAGTCCATTTGTTCCCTCTTATTTTCAAACTAAGGATTGCTGCAAATTAATTACTGGAGACCACAACCTTAACTTGGTCTCAGTTTTGACTGGAAATGCAACTTTTTATACATTCGAAAATGGTTTTTCACTCGTTCGTTTCTCTCTGCAGCTCAATGCCAATTAGGCAATTGAAGTCAAATGTCCACATAGAATTCTTTAGGGCTTCCATAGAAAACAATCCAGTTGGACGTTTTGTCTATCTACAATATATAACCAGCTTTTGCTTTATATTTAATTTTGTACAATTTCATTGACTTTTGAATCATATATATACACCCATATTCGATACATAGAAAGGTTAATATGGTAGCCCACATTTTCAGCCATGCTTGTTGAGTACAGTAAGATTTAGTATCATATGGATTTTGATCATTGATCAAATGCATGCTGCTTTTGTACAATGACCACCGTTTGATGATACAAAATTATACATTATGATATAGTATCTATCATTTCAACAACCACCAGTTATGCCTATTGTTTTAAGGTAGACTATTTTATTTTATTTATTTATTTTTCTAAACAAATTGGGTTCAGCCATGAAACCTTTTCATGGAATCTCCAACACAAAATAACTGGTCATCTTAAATAAGATCTAAGAACACTCAATTAATGGCTTCCTGAAGATTTCTCAAGGATAGTCAAGTCATTTTTTCTTCAAATATTCTGTCCTTTAATTAAAAAGCAAATGGCCTATTAAATTATATATGTTTATTTATTTATTAGTTTGATATTTTATTATTCACCTCAATAAATTTGTATCATAATTTTTCTCTCAAAGTAAGTAACATATTTGGGCTGCGTTTTGAAACAATGCAAATAAGTGTGAATGCAAATATGTAGAGTGTAAAACGGTTCATATAAATTACAAAATTAGGTTAGTTAGTTTTGCACCGAGAAATTTATCTTCTTACCAAACAGACTTTTAGCTGTAATGGATGCAAACATGAATTTCAATAAAGCATATGCTTTTTTTTTTTTATCAAAAACCTACTTAATGCAAATTTACTTATTTTTTATTGATGTACTTTTACATCTTATTATCAATGTAAATATGCATTAGTTTATCATTTGTCAATGCATAAATATAATGTTGCCAAAATCAAGTAAAAATAAACCAGAATACAAATTTATCCTGAACCAGGATTTACACTCTATTTATATCATTTCCAAACGCAGCCTTAGTGTTTTATTAATTATTGTTTAATTATTTATTACTGTTACTTGTACCCATAATTTTAAAATGGATATAGCATTAAATAATACAGAATGGCAAAACAAACTTCATGTAGCCAACCCCATATAGTTGGACTTGGACAAAGCTTAGATGGTGATGATGATTTTTTTTTTTTTATTGTCTTATTTATATAATTTACTATCTAGTTATGTATTTGTCAAATGGCCTCAGCCATATAAAGGGAAAAAGCCTTTGCTTCTTTCGAAAAAGAGGGAAACCTCCTTTTGACGGTGGATAACAAGTCAGATGAAAGAACAAATCCTTTCTAAGAGGTGAAGAAGAAAACTCGCGAGGCCCTACATTACAAACCTATAGTTGGCGGGTTAGTCGGTATTAATATAGGATAAGGACAAAGAAGGGTGCATGTGAGGCCCACTCGCCATGCCACAGAGAGATGTTGTAGTTCTGCGGGGGTCGATCCCATGTCTCTACTTTGGGAGTGATGTCAAATGACCATCTCAACTATCAAATGATATCTAGTTTCGTCATCTCTCATCTCTTAGTATTGCTTCAATAATGAATAAAACAATAAAAATCATGTATATATTTTCAAACATATAAAGTTAGTAGGCCCTCCACATGCAAGCTCAACCTTTATAAAATAAGCAATGATTGATTGATTTTATCATCATCTAGGTCTTATCCCAGCTATATGATTGATACAATGTATAAATGTGTAAATTTTCAAAATTAAGGAAAAAAGCAGTATCCCAGGGCAAGGGGCCTTCTACGCCCTAAGCCACGTGAAAAGCTTAACTAGTCTGGATATCAAACAAAAAATCGCAAAGTTCAAGATGTACTTGTTCTACGACTTAGGGTTCTTATATTTCAGTCCATATCAATGATTTTTATTAGGTTTTTGGGTTTTATTTATCAATACATCCATTTATGGTTCACGAAAATTCCTGGTTAACTTTAGGGTTGTTCTAAGTTAGTCCCGGGACTTCAAAATGTGTTTATGTAGTATCATAACTTTCGGAATGTCTGATAGGTCTCTACCATTAACAGTCCATTAGTTAATTTTGGAAATGTCAGAATTACCCATCAGGTGTCATTTAATTTTCTTTATCTGCCATTTTCATATAAACCAATTTAAACAAATCTCCTTCCGATTTGAGTGAGCCAAAACTACCTGAACTTGTGGAGTGGGAGATTACTGGTTAGTGACGATGAATCTGTGGATTGATGACAACGGCAGCGATGGTGATTTCCTCTATCCCCTCTCTCATTTCTCACTCCGTTCTCATCTTCTCCTCTTATCTTCTTCCCTCTCCCCTGGGTTTTCCCTCCACTATGTCTCCCTTTTTCCATCACTAAAACCATTGCTCATCCCTGTTCTTCCGTCACAGGAATGGTCAATAATTTTCCTAACAAGGTATGATAGACTTTCGGTGGGTTTGCAAACAAGGTCCAAAGTTTACACTCCATAGGCGTTGCAGCTCAATTGAAATGGTTGGAGTTTACATCCTCGTCAGAATTTAAACTTATTTGAGATAGAATTGTGACCCGATTAAGTCTTGACATAGAATTGTGATCCGGCATATGCAAGAAGGCCAATGCTAGTGTCATGGGCTAGGCGCCTTGCCTTCATTCAATCCTTAAGTTACAAAGAACCGGACCACACAAAAGCCCCTGTATTTAAGTTAGCATCAAAAAATTGAAAAAATGAGAAAAGATTACTAGGTGGACAGACTCATTATTCAGCGAACATCAATGAGGATTGAATTGATGCTGGACAATGTTTGTACCGGTGTCTTCCCAATTAATGTTGGGTATGACACCACAAAATCGCTATAAATCTTGGTTCACTTGTAGAAGCCACAACACTATAGACATTAGGGATTAGGGATGTCAATCTTGACCCCAACCCATTTGACCCACCCACCTTGTAACCCACCAATTCTATTGGTGGGTCAATATGGATCGAACAACCCATTAGGGTCAATGAAAAAGGGTTAGGGTGGGTTGGGTTGAGCAAGTCAAGGATTGGGTCGATGATTTCGCCAAGCCTAAAAAATGCATTTGAGTAGACTCAAACTCGAGTCCTAGCATGTTAACATTCTCTTTCAATTTCAAGCCAACAAGCCAAATGCAATTTTTTGATTAAAAAGTGGGGAAAATCTATGATACGGAAAATATATGGTATGGAAAGAGTTTTGACCAATCAAAACCCACCCATGAATTTTGATAAATAACACCTGAATCATTACCACGTTTATGATTCTAGTTTATTGGTCAGTTGTTTTTCCCATATTATATTTTTTCCATATCATAGTCGAACCCTTAAAAGTGATATACAAATGATTTTATTAGCTTTTGTGTTCACATGCAATTTAAACAAAGAAACAAATATTTATATTTAACAATCTAACTAAAAATTAAAAAATATTACTTTATAAACTAATAGAATAGATAATCTATCAAATCTACATTTATATAAAAAGATGATTTTTAATATAAAAAATTATACAAATAAGATAATTATTTTAATACTTAATATTTTAATTTACATTAATAAGTAATAACAAAATATTTATTATTTACAAAAAATAAAAATACTATAAACAAAATTATTGAAGAATATAATATTAAATTGAATCTCTCAAATCCACTAATCTACATTTATTTCAAAAACTGATTTTTATTTCAAAAAATTTATAGATATAAAAATATTAATAAAGGAATAAGTATTTTAGTAATTAAAAACTATGAATTTGTATATGATATGTATCATAGAAATTTTAACAAAATTGATACACTCTAAGCTAAGATTATATTTTTATAAATTTTTAATTCATATTTTAATTTGAGTTGATTTTTTGTTAATTTAAAAAAATAATAAAATAAAATAATAATTGATATAATAGGTGCATATATTTAGTGTCTTGGACTCTTGATTGATCCATTATAAATAAAATTATATGATAGCTATGCATCCCAGTATACTAATTGTAATATATTTCTTCTTATATATCATTAAAATTTACATTCTCCATATATTTATATACTATTTTGATCTTAAATTTAGTGTTATTAAAATTTTTTTTTTGTATATGGGTTGACCCGACCCGTTTCCGTATTTATAGGTGAGGGTAAGTGGGTTAGTATGGGTGAGGGTGGGTAAGGGTCAATATGGGTGGGCTAAGTGGGTCAATATGGGTGGGTTAGGGTGACTTAGGGTTATGGTGGGCTATGACCCTTTAAGAAGCATTAATGATGGGTCATGGGGGGTTGGTGGGTCAATATGGGTGGGTTGGTATTCAACCCTTACCCAACCCAACCCAACCCACCCATTTGCCACCCCTATCGGGGAGCTTCATCTACAATGACGGCTTCCTTTTGATCTCCCGAAGACATATTGAGTTTTATTGTCTTATGCTCACAATATATATAACAAAAAGATTGGATTTTTTATTTGGGTTTATGGGTGTGGTCTCTTTGTTTCAAACAATGGAGGCCAGTGCCGGTTTAGTTGTAGGTTCTCACAACAGGAATGAACCAATCGTCAACCGTCGAGAGGGGGAATCTTTGTAAGTTCAAGGATTTGATCTTGAAGATTGGAAATGATGAATTCTTTTTTTTTTTGTGGTTTCACAGCAGCAACATCCCCTCGTTTCCATTCATATTTCAGGTGATTTCCCACTATTTTTCAATGATATGAATTCGTTTAACTATTCTTGTGGTGAATGGTGTCCTCTTTCAAGGTAGAAGACAATGAACAGTATCTTATTTCGAAGGATAGTTTTAATATTTCCAAAAGATTTAAATGACACGTCATCTCACATGATACAGAAAACTGATGGGTTATTAACATTAGGAACCTATTAGACACATTTTGAAAATTGAGAGACTGACTTGAAACAATCCCTGAAATTCTATTATAAAAAAATTTCCCTTTTTCCTTTGGTATTTGGTGATAAGCACCACACTATTAACCCCCTCCCCAAAGTCAGGTGTACGCGTAAATTGAATCCGTGTCTATGATGGAACGAACCATCTCCACTATGATCCACTACCCGTTGAATTTTGATTAATTCTCTCATCTGTTACTATTCCAACTGTACAAGTTGTACCAAAGTTCATTGGGGGTGGACTGAACAATTAATAAAAAAATAGCAGTAGAGCAGTGAAAATTTGCGTATTGGCAAAGCAGGGAGATTGACACTCAATGCCGGTAATAATAATAATAATAGTAATTGCTTTTCTCTTGTTTTGGGCCTCCGACAAAGGCTCTATCCTACGTACTGGTTTCCAATGTTTCTAACGTGCATTGTCTGCTGTTAAACCTTGATTTGCATCAACTACCCACCACCACTGCCATGATAGAAACTAGAAGCTTGGGCCCTGAAGTGAGTGGCGGAATGGGTACAGTACATGAGCAAGGCCGCCCACCGCTCTCTAAGGTTTTCTCTATGGAGGGAGCAGTGGGGTTCATCAGTTGCCGTTACAGCAGTTGACAGAAACGACTTTACTGTCTGCCAATTGTTTGCAAAATAATTGAATATGATGCAAGAGCTGTATTTGCCCATGAGCATGGGTTATCGGAATTTTCCCGAGTTTGAAGAATTATGGCAGGCCGGCCAGGGTTGGTCGGAGAAAGAGGGAAGTGGCCCGGAGTAGCTGCACTACGTACTACGTACCCCATGCCTCATGGAATATGGATGGAGAGGGAGATTTTTAGCGGAGAGTAGGAGAGAGAAAAAAAAGAGTCGGTGGCCCCGAAAGGCGAAAGATCCCCTTTTGCACGGGAGTAAATAAGTAAATTTCTTACATATATATTTTTCTCTTTTTCTTTTTCTTTGGATGAAGAAGTTTCCGGAATCTTCCTATAACTAGGCCACGTTAGCAAGGGTGGCCAGCTGTCCAGCCAACAGTAGTTTACACTCATTACTCTTATAAAACTTGTGCTGTGAGTATAGTTGTTTTGTCACCAAGGTTGATCATTGAACCAGGCTGAACTAATCCGCTCATTTAAAAAGAAACAAATATCCGAAAATTCTCTTTATCAATCATCCAAAGGTTGAAAAATAAATAAATAAATAAACAGTCTCAAATCCTTGCCTCTTCTATTCAAGAAAGTTAACGGTGAGTCTCACTGGCATTTTGGTGACATCAACTCTCTTGAATAAAAAAGGGCAAGGATTTGGTATTATTTATTTTTTATTAATGTTTGGATGCTTGATAAGGCTATGTTTGGTTTGAAAGAAGAAGTAGGAAAAGGAAGGGAAATGTAAGGAAACCTATAAAAGGTTTGTAAAGGTTTTCTTGTCTTTCCCTTCCTTTCCATACTTTTTCCTTCAAACCAATCACAGCCTAAAGAGAATTGGATGACACTCTAAGGACATTTATATCTTTTCAAATGCCACTTATCTGACTGGTTAACGGAAGTACTGGATTGGCACGTTTTGAAAGTTCGAGTACTGAATTGTCACGTTTTAAAGTTCGGGGACCAAAGTGACACTAGGCCCAAAGAACAAGGTACTAATCAAGAATTTTCCCTTTTATATTATTATAAGGTCTCGTTTGTTTTTCAGGAAGTAAAGGCAAATAAGCTGATAGGTCTTATTGAAAAGAAATAAACCTACATTCATTTTCCGATATTAGTGGGTCTAACAAAAAAGTAGGATTTCCAAGAAATTCATTTACTTAGGAAAATAATTTTATCTTCTGAGTACTTGGATAAATATACTTATTTATGGATGCCCAAAATCACTAATATGTGATGAAATAATATTGCCCCTTCAATAATAACACTTTTTTAGATAAATCAATCATTACACACCTTTACCTCTTGATAAGTGTTTTCTGGAAATGTTTACTTGGATAAATGCATTTATCCAAATAAATCATTGGGAGAATGACGATTCAGCCCAGGGTCAGAATTTTTAGGCCCAAAGTATAATTGGGTGGGTGCTAATTTACAAGCGAACATTGATGTATAGAATGGGGGTTTTTGACATTTTAAATATTTATAACTCTACAACATGGTTTTTAAAAATGAATCGGTGACTGAACTGATCAGGGGTCTGGTTACCGGTTCGAATGGTCCGACCATTTGACTTGAACGACCAGCCCGTTCTGACAAAAAAATAAAAAAATAAAAAAATAAAAAAATAAAAAAAAATTAAAAATTTGGAAAACGATCAAAACTGTTTGAACGATTAACCGGCCGGTTCAGCGGTTTGCTGACCAAAATTAACAGTTTTAAGAAAAAAAGCGGTTTTAGAGGAAAACAAAACCGATTAAGTGACCGGTTCCCAATTTATCCGATCCGGTTTTGAAAACAATGATGTACAGTGGAATTAAGAAATCTATATTGAACCTGTCCGTACTTTTTCATAAATAATTTACCAAGATGCGAACAAAACTACAGATTGCAATAAATCGTGGGAGGCTTAAGGATCTGTCGGAGGTCTAAGCTTGCCTGGACAGATTAAGCCCAGTGATATTCAAGCATCAAACTAAGGCTTTAATATGATGGGTGATTTGTAGATGGAACCTTCCTATGCTACAGTGCCAACAGCATTAAGATTGTAGCTATCAATTGGAGTACATTTATAATGTAGCCAGCACATCATCCTTCCACTGTACTCCTTTAACTATGGCAACAGAGCTAACAATAACACGTTATCTCATGAAGTCTTCTTTTTCTTTAGGCTTAATTTGCCTTCGCGTTGCACACAGGACGTACATTCTCACTGCAGCACGAATCACGTACAAAGTGAAGTTCGAGCGAAGTAGTAACCAGACACCACCTGCTTGACTTCCAGATTTCTCCATCCCCGCATTGGTCTCGTCTTATAAACCAGAGGGAGGGAACAGAAGAATCTGAACCAGTACTTCAGTGATCTTCAAACCCGAAGGCAACATGCATGAATTAATTGTTTATTATTCGATTGGACAAGTCAGTTGGAAATCAATCTTTGTTGGAACTAGAAGCTCAGGTGCCTTCAGGTTGGGAATGGATGGAAGATCGTGAAAGCAAAAACTAAGTCTGGTGTCAGGGAATACAAGGTGAAGGTGTACAACAAGATTGTGAAGGTGACTACGTTTATTTTATGCCCTTCTAAACAGAAGAGGATAAATTGGTATTGCCACGTGGGGGGTGGGGCCAGAAAAACGTGTGGGGGGTGGGGCCACTCTGAGCCCTAAGCTTGCCACTTTCGAATCCCACATTCAAATAGTAGTCTAGTTACCATGATACGACACATCACCCTGACATGTGAGAACCAATGTGTTCATAGATGATGTGGCAATTCGTGATTGGCCCAGTATTACGAGTAGAACTGTGGAAGATTTGAACTGACAAGCTATCTTATTTCATATATATACACATTCATTGATTCAACGATCATGTCAAGTCATCAAAGATTCTAAAGTTCTTTTAGTACACTTTTTTTTTTGCTCCAATTCACTGCTTTCGACGACCGTTCGACCTGAACGGCCGGCCCGTTCTAATAAAAAAATAAAAAAATTTAAAAATTGGAAAACGGTTCGAATAGTTTGAACGGTTAACTGGCCAGTTCAGCGATTTGCTGATCAAAATCAACGGTTTTGGGGGAAAAAGCGGTTTTGGAGGAAAATGGAACCGGACGGTCGGATCGGAAAAACCGGGAACCAGTTAGGTGACTGATTCCATTTTCCCCCAAAATTGGATTTTCTCAAAAAGCTATTGATTTTGATCAGCAAACCGCTGAACCGGGTGATTAACCGTTTGAATCATTTGAACCGTCCGAACTATTCGACCCGATAACCGGACCCCTAACTGGTTCGGTCTCTGGGTCGATTTTAAAAACCATGTGTTTTGCTAAACCTCTTGGATACGTGGCTGAAGACATTTTTCTTGCTTCTCTACTGAATCATAAGTGCCTCTCACCACATATCTCTCTTTGCTAATTAATTTATATCAAATTTTATTAAATCACAAAATTTAAATCAACTATAGGCTTTAGTGTTGTTTTCAAATTAGGTTACTGATTACTATGTTGGTAAAGGTTTTAGTGGCACTTATATAAATACGAGTACTAAAACTATTTTTTATGGCATTTATCCAATTTTTAGTGGCATTTATACAAATGCCAATAAAACTTATTTTTAGTGGCATTATTTTTCATTCTTTTAACTGTAGTCAAGGTTTAAAGTATTCATACGTATCATGTCGATGTCTTCCTAATACACCCTTCCAGGGATTGTATTGAGTCAGCCACTGGTTTAGAGGGTAATCGGGCCTTAAACCAACCCCTCTAAACTGATTTCAAAAAAAAGTAAAAATAAAATCTAAAATAAAATCAGACGTATCAATATTTTGAACCTTGACCATAGTGTCAAATGTCATGTTTAAATTTAATAGTGGCATTTAGTCACATTTAGTGACAATTCTTAATGCCACAACTACCATATATATAGAGGCATTTATGTTTTATAAACACCGCTACAAGGTACAATAAGAGCCAATTAACAACAACAATATAGTGGCATTTTTAAATGCCACAAAATATTCACTTGTATAGCAACACTAATAAATGCAGCTAAAAAGTCTTAATCAATGAATGTTTCACATAATGCCAAAAAAAATATATATATATATATATATATATATATATATATATATATATAAAGAGAAACAATAAAAAGTGGTGCTTATTATACAATGGTAACAGAAAAGAATAGGGGTGCAAATTGATCCGAGATCCGATCTTATTTGGTCGAATTCGGACGACTCTTGGTCGAATCTTCGCTATGATCGGATCCATTTGCACCCCTACTCTTTTCTTCCATATATATATATATATATATATATCCCCTTCTCATATTTCTACTTCTAATAAATAGTCCACTACTGTATACAAAATCGTTAATTCCAAAATCTCTGTGACTAGTTTATGCATTTGCATTAAGACAAAAACATTAGATACCACAAAAAAATATCATGGGTACATGAGTTTATTGCTCTGACTGCATGAACAAGCCAGTTAGGAAAGTGAGATACTAGAGATGGTTCATGAGTCAGATTTGGTGTTTCCACTCAGCCAGAATTAATGTACGCCACCTCTTTCTGCTTTCTTAGGGCATAGATCGATCCATTTACATACAAGTACCAACATTAATGTATGTTGCACCTGATCCACAAAAGCTTTAATCGCTAACTTTGAGTTAATAAGCATCTTGGACAAGAGTCAGGTTCCAAAAAAACTTGTGAGAGCTAGACTGAGAGTATCGTATCCCAGATTCTCAGGCAAGGGTGGCTTAGATTTGCGTGTGTTGTTTTCCTTTTGTCTGTTTTTGATTGCTTAGCTTCTCTTTTACTTTATTTCTCTCTCTCTCTCTCTTGCTGTTACTCTATCAGAAGCAGAAGCATTATATTGTTCATGCACGGTGTGGTCTGTGGTATCACATCTACTATGAACTCAAACTGAACCCGAGATGGCTGGACTCAGATCGTCCCGAGTCAGAAACCAGCAGTTAACCTTCAATCTTGGCTGGATTAAATTGTTCACTCCATTGTTTCTGCTGAATTCCGGTTTCACAAATGTGCAGGAACCAGAACCAACCTTTCTTCCAAGCTGAAATGCCAAACTTAAGTGGGGCTTTTAGACAAGGTATTCCAGTAAGCCTCGGGATCACCCAACTCCTGATTGCCCTTAAAACCATGATTCGTTCTATCCTAGATGAAAACTTTGAAAAGTTTAATTATCTCCATCTGCTAATCATAGAGTGATCTTGGCTTCTAGCTAGCCATCTACTGATGCATTTCTCATATTTGTCGACTGGAAAGCACAGTCAGGTAGCTGACAGATTTGCAGATATCAAATCAATAATATATTTATTAAATGATCAAATATAAAAATGAGTGCGAGTCGGCTCAATTTGGGAGCACCCAGATGATCTTATAATCTGATCATCATCAATATCTGTTAAGCAACAAAAGAAACAGTTAGGTAGTTGTTTCATCTCATGTGTTTTTTAAGGTTTTTGATGAGCTTCCTTGTGGACAAAATAGGTTCAGTATCAGCCATGAATGAAGGCTTGATCAATGATCATGTCTCCAACCTAAAAGTAAGTGCACCAAAGTGCACCAACTTCAATGTTATTGTTAACTCTCTCTCTCTCTCTGTCTGGTTCTTCACATTACGGTTGTTATGGTGGTCTAAGGTAGGTTGCAGTAGACCCGTGATTCAACCACTAGTGAGCAGTGAAGCTGGCAGAGATTGACTTTAGTCCACTCTAAAGTCTCTAATAATATTTATTTTTTGTTTGCGCATGCGACAGAGGCTCTATGCAACGTACTGATTGCCAATAGTCCTAACATGCAATGTCTACACTGTGCATCCACCACTGTTGCCATGCTCGTAAACCCTGCACCTTGGGCCACCCTGAAAATGAAAGAAACAACGACGAATATACATCAACAAGGAGGCCCTCAAGTTCAGATATGTCCCACTCCCTTCCCCGCACTTCTCTTAAAGGGTGATAGAGTTCATCATAACTGGCCACTTGGCCGGATGACAATTTAATTTGTCCATTATTTTTATGTTATAATTAATGGAACTTAATGTTATAATCAATGTGATTGCAATTGTAAATTGCTGCTATCTGTTATTATATCCATTTAGTTTTCTTTTTTGGAAACCATCCATCCATTTAGGTTTTACTTTTGGTTTTTAATTTTATATTTATTGAATTGAATATTAAGGTATTGTACCTTATGATGCCCTTTCTTGTGAGGGGTGTTCTTGCTCCCTCTGTGTACATCTTCTTGTACGCATTTTCCTTATTTTTTTTGTTAATAAATTATATTTTACCTTTAAAAAAGGATTAAGGAATTGTTGTTATATCTAACCAAGGTTCAAAGTATCGATATGCATCATGGCGATGGCTTACCGATATGCCCCTCTAGGGATTGTATCGGGTCAGCCATTGGTTTAGAGGGTAGCCGGGGCCTTAAACCGACCCCTCCAAACTAATTTCGAAAAAAATAAATAAACTTAACGTAAAAAAAATGTACTGACACAGGACGATATGCCCTACCGACGTATCAGCCCGTGTCAATATTTAGAACCTTGTATCTAACATAAAATGCAAAAAAAAATTAAAAAAAAAAATAATCTAGTTACTATAATCATTATCACATTAATCCTATTGAAAGATGCATAAGTAGTTTTGTCGTTAGCAAATACCACTTCGGCTAAAAGGAAAAATTCTACAAAACAGTTATGATGCCAATTATATTGTGTATGGAGTAGAGTGTTGAGAAGTTAAGGAACAATATATCCAAAGAATGAATGTGAGATAAATGCAAATACTTACATGGATGAGCAGTAAAGCTAGAAATGATGAGGTTAGAAATGAAGTCATATGAAAGAACCTTGCTACGTGTGAATTGCTCTAAGAGATAATAAAATGAGAGAATGTACATTGAAGAGGCTAGGGACAGACTAAAAAGGACTAAAAAGTACTATAAGGAAAAGTGATCAATTACAAGTTGAGGAGGTTAGAAGAGCTAGGGGCAGACATACAGAGGTAATAAGAAATTATTTTAAATACCCATAATTTAACAATGAATATGGTACTGAACAAAATGGAATGGTTAAACAGGATTCATGTAATCGACCCCATATATTTAAGACAAAACTTAAATGATGATGATGATGATGGTAGTGATGGTGGTAATGACAATAATATCGTTGAGGTCCCCTACTGTCATATGGTTGTCAATGCCTATTCTTTAGGGTACATGAAAAGGTCTTCTAGGGCGTTCACAGATGTTTGTCTTTCCTTTTTTATTTCCTTGTTTTTTCTTTTATTTAGAGGGGTAGGGGGCAAGAGGGGGACTCTATCATGTGCATGCTTTGGATGCATAGTCCGGATTAATATGTCTATCAACTTCCACCAATCATAGCTTTCCAAATCAAAATTTTAAACAAATTTAAATACGGCCAAAATGATGTATTTATCAATATCTGTATAATGCTCACAAAGCAAGGGTTCACTTTTTCTTGTTTTTCAGTTCTTTTCAATAAATTGCTTAATTGGTGATACAACTAAAAATTACAAAATATTAATAAAAACAATACCCAATTGTTAATGTATTGGTCCCTTGCCTTATGCTGCAGATATTCATTTTCTTTAATCAATCAAGATCATTCATATTTTATTCCTTTTGGATAGACAACATTGACTTTGCCAGTGTGAACTTGTCTTACAAGCCCAGATAAAGAAAGGCTGCAGTCAGTACTAAAACTATTGACAAATCCTAAGGCTGTGTTTGGTTGCAATGCAAATAAATTTGTATTGATGTAAAATTATGGCGGTGCAAATGGTTTTAATGTAAATTCTGACCTAATTTTGTTTCAAATTTTAGCTTATTTTGTCTGATTGCAATTGCAGTACAAATGAAGTAAATTAAGACATGAAACAGAATGGAATTAAATCCAAAACAAAATTAAACAAGAATTTGCATTTTTACATCTGCACTCCCATGCATTTGTACTAGTGCAATTTAATCTACACTGCAACCAAACACAGCCTAATGATCATGAATCTATCTGGGTAGGCAACTTCGATGGTTCATGGATGAGTATCTGATGGATCAGGGGTTTTGGTTGAGGCTCATTTATCAGGTCCTATCCTATGGTGGGCCTTAGTTAAGAATTTGGTTGAGGCTCATTTATCAGGTCCATTTGAGTAATTTCTTAAGCCAGCAAAGATACAGCTTACATTTGGGGCCGGTTCCTGGACCATTCTCATTATAGACGCCGAAAGAAATCGTATCCTAGACATGGGCCTTGATTATTCCTCCACCTTTAGATTAAGCCCATCCCATTTGTTTGATGGGCTCATGTCAAAACCATTTCAACATACTCTAATTCCCATTAACCCAGTAACCTTGAGTTTTCGGCATCATAACTTGATGATACCGGAAAGACATGATATCCGAAAAGCTTATTTACCAATCAACTGGTATATGATAAATATAATAGCCAATCAGATTTTATTTATTAAAATTCACGGGTGAATTTTGATTTAAAATAATTTCGGTACCGTGTCTTTCTGGCATCATAAATTTCCCCTTTACTAAAATACTCTTCTACCAACCTCTGAGTGACAATACTATTTCTATTTCTGCTGTTTGGCTTGCAATTGCAAATGCATAAAATGCTCTATTCCTCGTATACAAAGATTACTATTTCTATGTCCTGGTGAACAGTTTAAACCATTCAGCATTCCAATTAAGCATCATATACTGACACGTGATTCATGATGGGGTGTTTGGATTATTTGATGGAACGATCATGACCGCTCACCTTTATCTAATTGTTATTTTCTACTGCTTAAGAGAATATGATTCGAAAGCTTGTTTTCCTATATATTAATCAAAATAGTTTTATTTGTTAATTCAAGTATAAACATCCTTATCATCAGATCGTTATTGGGATGATATATTCATTTATACCAGTTGTGGCCCGGTGGTGATGAATTGATGATCTTATTTTGGTCGACTTAAAGGGAATATAATTGGCATCTTTTAATTATATATGCTACCTTTTGTTTTTCATCTTTTACAATTACAATTTGTAGATAAAAAAAAAAATTGATCTCTTCTTTTCTTTCTTTCTTTATTTTTACTGCATTAAACAAATGAGAAGTTATGATATCATTAATGGGTTTTCTTTAATTTCTCAAAGGAAATTAATCAATTTTTTATTACAATATGAGAGAGATGTAATAGAGTTTGAAATGAAGGAACCTCCAAGATTCCTCGTTCATTTTTTATATATTATTTTTGAAATATTTTATTTTGGTTGTTCTTGTTTTTGCACTCACCAGTACGTAGCCATATGATATAATAATAATAGTAGTAGTTAATAAATATATTACTGCACAGAAGTTGATGAGATTTTTAATTAATTGAGGGGGTTTGGGGAGGATTTGTTTACGTTAATACACTAATTAAAGTAATGGTTCATTTGGATGTGACATATTTTGTCTGCTTGTCTCCCTATCAAAACAGCTCGAATATTGGTGGGGTGTCCTGTTTTAGCCACTAATCCTCCTTCCATCTTTCTTGGGTTCCATGAAGCATGAATTTGAGAGGCTCTCTCCATCATTATTTGATTACTATTCTCCATTATACTTCTATCATTCTTCTTCCTCTTCTTCTTACCCATATTATTTTATTTGCATGCAATAATATAAATAATCTCTCTTTCTTTCTATCTCTTATGATAAACTAAGAAGATTAAATCAATTCATATAAGATTGATGCTATATATAATTTATGCTCTACCCATAGAAATAGAAATCCAATCTTTTCTTTTCTGGGTGGAAGTTTACTATAGGGAAGGATTGGTCTGTGATTAATTTTATATAGAATTAATAATTCTAATTCATTAATCTGGGAAAAGCAATATTGAATGATTGCAGTTGGAAAGCGAGAATTGATGATAAACAATTGTCATGATCATAGGTCTTTTCATGTCGGAAAGCATGAGTGGAGTCTTTCCTCATGGATCTTCATTTGACAAAAGTTGTCTTGTTACCAAATGAAATGGGTTTCAGTGAAAGGTGTTTATCCAAAAGGGCCCTACTTAGAAATGAATATATGTATCTTGTATTGCTTCCTAAGAGAACATGTGGGTTCTACCGTTGTAGATTAAATTGATTAGTAGACAATGTGTAGTGATCAAGCTCTTGTTTGGTTGTAGGTCTCCTCCTTGTCGTTTGGTTTGCATCAATCAAATCAAGTCATCAGTTTCTCTAAGGTCCTGTTTGGGGACCTCTAAATTTTGGCATGCATGTGTTAAACCTGCTTTCACTATTTTCATTCATCTGTTGTTACTGTTCAGTCCATGTTTTGGGGCCCTTAGTTTGCACCTTTTCATTGTCTTTTACCTTGTCGTGTGCCTATATATATATATATATATATATATATATTCTGCTTTTAAGATAATGATGTTGTTAAAGGGAAACTTCCAATTTAACTGCCGATTTTGTCCAATTTTCTAGCTTTTGATTTCCCAAACAAAGTCTAGAGCATTGAGTGAGTTGCACACTATGGGATTGCTAATTGAAATTTGAAAGAGACAGTTGAGCTGACAAACTACCCCCATGACATGTAGTCGAAATGCACCAACCTTTATTCATTTTAATTTGTCCAATTTTGCCTAAAGAAGCCAAATTATGTTGATCTCTGATTGTAACATGTCTTGCTTATTCCTTTCAAGAAGATCCAAACACCTGAGTAACTGAGTTTATCTCTTTATTAATTAAGAATGTTGCAAAAGCAAACACTTCTCTTGCTAATAAAGGCTTCAATGGCAAAGATTAAAAAATATATATACATTGAAGCTCCCCTGTGTACACAGATGAAGTTGCATTTATATATGATTACTTTATACAAAAAGCAAGAAGGCAATTAGTTGCTTTCTGATTTCTCTAGGAAAATTTTGTCCACCCAATTTGATAGAATAATTATTTGATTCTGCTCAATAATTTTGTCCTTCAGGAAGACAATTAGGAAGATGATGGATATATAGATTAAAATGGCATCTCTTCTCTTCAATATCTACCTCCACACTTTTGCTACACTATCCTAATTTCATATCTAAGTGCAGCAGATCCAGATTCAATTGAGATAAACCACATAGTTTAACTTAGTAGATGACAAATATCTACTGCCACCAAAACTATGTTGCTATGTTACATTGTTACTTGTTAGGAGGAACTGTTGGTCATATTTATTTTAGGGTATCCTATAGATATTAGGGATAGAACACTTCAAGGATTCCACTTCCAAGGAAGTAATGAGATTGATTGATGACTTTGATTGCTCCTTTGTTAATTTAAAGAATGATTGCTTTTTCCTTGATAGGGTGGGTATTGTAAATTCAAGTTTTTAGGTTCCCATAATTTGATGATGGACTTGCACTATACCGAATGGAACGGCCAAACAGCTAGGAGATAAGAGTTTTAGTTAGATTAGGTTTGATATTCAGTACTAATGCCTTATATTTTTTTATTGGGTCATTTATTAGAACACCTCCTATGGTTTTATGGATTTACTTAAACTTACCCTATAATTTTCATTTTAAAACATCCTTATAGTTTTTACAACATATTTACTTAATCGACCTTTCATTAAGAAGTGTTTGTTTTTCCATCCAAAAATAGTAACATTCTAACCTAAGTTGAGTGGAAAGTGTTCAAGGGCATGTTCCGATGGCTGTTTATTCCAAAAGTACCCCTAATACTTATTCATAAGAAAACAAAATTGACCAAATAAAGCCAAATAGAGTGGTTGCCCGTATCTTACTACGGGCAAAAGTAATATTTTCATTTTCTTTTTTATTGAATTTATTCAAATGGACGTTAGGGTTAAAGTTATCATTTTCCCTGTCATCTAATGGCAGGTCGATTAAATAAACCGATTGCAAACTATATGGGGTGTTTTAATAAAACACAAACTATAAGATGGGTTTTAATAAATTCATGAAACTATAGGGAGTGTTTCAATAAATGACCATTTCTCATTCTCTGATGTTTCACATTATCTCCTGTTTGAGACAATTTAGATTTATTTTAGGGATATATGTTGAGTTGGAGAGAAAGAGAGAGATGTTGGGTTTGGATCATCCAATGCCTCAATCCTGACCCACCATCTAAGTTAGGTTCATATTTTTCAACCAACCTCAATGTTTTCAGGTTGGATTCGAGCTAATTACCTGACCCAAGTTGCACCTCCTAGCTGTAGGGATAATTTTATCATCCTCTCTAAGGGTCATTTTATGATGTTCACTTGTTCAATAATTACCACCGACTAGGCAATTAATCTAAACAAACTGCCAAAATACTTTCATAATAACTTGCCACAATTAAGACTGTTTGGATAAGCTTTAGGATCTGTCTTGTGCTTTGGGGTTTAAAAGGAAGTCCCAATTTTAAGTCTTGTGCTTGGAGGTTTAAAGTGTTTTGGTTTTATATTATATTGTTTTTAAAATTAAAAGGCAATTCCTACCAAAAACACAAAACACATCTTGGTTTAATTTTGTTTTCCACGCCCAAAGCTTATCCAAACAGAGCTGTTCCTAAATGCATATATCCAGTAAACAATTATAATTCATCGACCAAATCATAATAAGCCCAAATCCAACAATGTCAAATTACCCACATCAATTAATTGCATATATAGACGGCTAGATCAATTTCTTAACAAATTATTATATCATTATTAGATCAGAAAATTGTTCCGATTGATCTAGTTTACTTAAATGGAGTAAATAGTCTTCAGCGCTAGCTTTGGGAAATTATACCCAAGTTCTATACTTTCTTATATTTTATTCCAAATTTGATTGTTAGTCATGTATCATTATCTATTAATCCTTTAATTACAACTGTACAAGAAATATATGGAAATATTTCTCATTATTTATCAAATTCCATCATTCACATAAATAAACCACTAAGTACTAAATCTGTATCAAATTCCATTGACCAGTTAATATTCTTGTCCTAGAACCATAAATAATTTAAATTTAGATAAATTTCTTAAATTACCCTTATGGTTTAGCTAATTGATTAAGTGTATCCTTACTGTTTGAAAATTGATTAATGCTATCCTTATTATTGACAATTGACTAACTCTACCTTTACTGTTAAAACCTATAAATACGTGACACCACATGACGTTTAAAATATTTTAAAACCCATTTCTACCCTTATCCCCTTCCTCTTGACCCAGCACAGCCTTCCTCCTTTGACCTCTCTCTCTCTCTTCCCTCTATCTTTCTCCCACTATCTCCATCAACACTAGATCACCGGAGAGAACTACACCATATCAACTAAAAAAACCAAAAAAGTAGTAAAGCATTTGTCAATCTTTTTACAGTCAAGAACAAAAAAGAATAAAAGAAAATTAAAGTAGAGAACGAATGAGTGAACCGGCACACCCTTCATCCTCTTTCTTCTTCAACAGTGGGGTGCTCTATTGAAGAAGCAGAGAACGAGTGAACCGAGTAGGGGATTATTGCGTTTTTGAACTTATGGGTGCGACAGCAGCGATAGTGGCAACAACCCCCTCTTTCTTCTTCCTCTGGGCAATGGCGACTGCGGTAGCAACACCCTCTGAACTCCCATCTCTCTTTCTCTCTCTTCTTCCTCTAGGCGACGACAATGGCAGTGACAACCCCCTCTGAAATCCCATCTCTCTTTCTCTCTCTTTTCTTCCTCTCAGCGATGGTGGCGGTAACCCCCTTTGAACAAGAGATGAAACAAAGGGAAAAAAAGGAGTTACATCAAGCTTGTAAGCGGAGAGTCAACGAAGGGTCCCCTTGCTATGACGAACAAGCCTGTGAACAGCAGAGTCGATGAGATCGGAGCGGTTACATCGGCAACACCATTGCTCAATGTCAATGTCAGTCCAGCAGTAGGGTTCGACAATGGCTTCCTGCTAGGATTTGCAAACGAGAGGAATCGCTCGAAGAGTTGTCTTTTCTTCAAAGACATTGTGGCATTTCTTCTAGTGGTGAAGATCAAGCCATTGAGAGAGCTGGTAATGAAGGGCCTCCCCACTGCTCTCTACTGCCAATACTCTTTGCCCAAGTCCTTCAAATAATCTTCAACCTACCACTGATCTTGCCATGAAGGTGCCAATGCTGGAGGGGGTCGATGTAGATAACGATGATGGAGCTGAACCCAACACCAAGTCCTTCAGCTCGACTTGCATCGGTGAGATAACAGGCATGGATCTATTATTGGTGAAAAAAAAACTCACCGACCTCCGCCTAACCTCTGCCATTTGGCATTTGCAGCGATCGCCATCATTGGCGATGGCCACGTCGATGGATGGCACTCCTCCCTCTTCTCTTTCGACAAATGGGGCAAGTGTCTGAGAGGGATTATGAGTTAAGTTAAAATCAGGGACAAAAATGTAACTTTGCATAGGGGTAAAACGGGTATTTGACCTTTTCCGTCCATATTTAACGACTAAGGATACACTTAGTCAATTGTTAGAAACAATAAGGATACACTTAGTCAATTTTTAAACAGTAAAGATACACTTAGTCAATTAACTAAACCATAAGGATAGTTTAATAAATTAAGTAAACATCTGAATTCACTACATAAAATGACATCTCTTTCATTACTCCTATCGACTCATGAGGATGCGATCTTCTCTTCTAGAGTTTCAAAAGATTGATGGTTTAGAATCTTCTTGTGCAAAACGAAAAGGAACTAGAAAGACTGAGGAGCTGAACCCTAGGACTTGGTTATAAAATCTGCTATCAAAGTTTCTTCCTATATCACTGAAATGTAAGGTATTAATTGACCCACAACTTTGCCAACATATCTCCCAAACCTTTTCTCTTTAAAGAATTTTAATGCAGCTTATTACCTTCTTAATTTAACCACGATCTCGAATAACCCAACAGGCTCAATTTAAACATATTAAAACTACACATGCATCTCTTTACATGTTGTTGTAATATTCTCCCATGTCAATGAATTAAGTGCCCATTTTGGAGGTTTAAAGCACAGTGGCTTCTGGCTTTCTGAAGTAAACCCTACATGAACAGCCTATAAGCTATATTTGGTGAAAATTCTAGAGAGCTCAAATTAACTGTCAGTCAATTATTTGAAGGATTGTCCTCTTTAACTTTTTTGTTTGAATAACTTATCTGGATCACTTCAAAGCAACTGAACCAATTTAGCTGAATCTTCAGTCAACCCTCCCAAACAGGTCTTAACCTAGAAGGCTAAAACTTTTGACGAATTGTCAGTTGAGCCAATTGGCACCTTCAGTAAACAATGTATATGTTTTTATGAATATTGTATCATGCATACATTGTTAGGCCAACCATCCCAAAGTAATTGCAAAAGCAAGTACCTATCAAGTTACTCAAGAGAAGTTGCCAAAAAAAAAGTCAAGAAGGAAAGAAAAAAAACTTTTAATTAAATGATGGACTGATCTTTTATATGATACATGACTACGATATAACTATAAATATATTTCAATATCTAGTGAATTATTGAAAGCGCTTTAATTTATAGTTTTAAATGGTAGGTATACTAGATAACTTTAATTAGTTATACATCATGGAATATTTCTCTAAATATTATTAGATATTAGGTCTTGTTTGTTTATAAAATATTTAATTATAAGGGGCCTTTAGAATATGTTCTTTTGTGCAGTTATAATGTAGTAACAACTAAATATGAAACAATTACAATGAAAGCACATTAATGAAAATTAGCCAATTTGGGGTTCAACTAACCAATTTGTTTGATTTTTCAAGTTATCAAATCACCTGAACCAAACAAGTTATTCAAGTCAGAACAAGGTTAAGACAAGTTAGCAACCGAATTCAAATATAACCCAATTGAATCAGTCGAGACTTATGAGGTGACCCATAAGGTTTTGTTTGGTTTGATAGAAAATAAGAGAAACAGAAATTTGAGGGTCACAAAATTCCTTAGGCCTTTGTTTGATTGCAATGTAAATCTGATCCGGATACAAATTCTGTATCTAGTTTAGTTTTGCATCCATTTGTTTATAGCTAGTCATGATTTTCACAATTTGATCACTCTTATCTAATACAAAATTTGTACTTTTTATCTTATTTAAATTTATTGGCAGTGCAAATTTTACATACAAAATTTGCATGCACCACCTTCCACCTACCTCAATTCTCTCTTACACAATATGGAGACCACGTCAAAAGTAAATCAGAATTTTCACTTGTCCAAAATATAAACCTATTCAGGGATCTCACCTAATGGTTAAAGATTTTAGATTGAATGGTTCTTTGAGATGATTAGAGTCTATTTGACCAAATGGCCTAGTGTTTACTCTTCCCCAGCCCCATTATAATTAAGGGATAAGTAGACTGCACTCCACCTTAGAATTCTGAATTCCACTACAGACCTACAACAATTCAAAATTTCAAACAACTCCACCTATAACACCAATACATGCCCATGTATTGGCATCAATTCCAAGCTGGCACCTACCCCGATTGTAGCTAAGATTTGTTGGGGTGGACTGAACAGTAAAATCCCCTATAACTAATCAATTTCAACATAAGGTATAGGTGGATCTATGCTTGTTCACACTTCAAGTCCAAAAAGCTTTTGCATAAAAGGACATATTAAAGAATAAAATCCTATTTAAGGCCTTCATCAAACAGCTTAAGCTTTTAAGTTGAACGATTCTTGAAAACACTAATGCTGCAACCAAACTGAGCCTAAGAGCTAACACATGCCTTCACATAAATTCTTGTAACCATGCATCTTCCACAGGCAACTAGGTCCCACCAAAGGAATGCCGAAATCCTATTTCCATTGAGGGCCTGCACCTACTGACTGTTTCAGTACTGTTTCACTGTAGGCGCCAACAGAAAAGTATATGCCAAATTAAATGAATGAAAACGTACATGAGAATATGGAAAAAATATGTTACAATAATTCAATTGAATTGAGTGATATCTTCCGAAGGAATTAGAAAATTTGGGTCCATTACCATGTGAAGAACAAAATATTTGCCTCAGCTATTTATTGCTTCCATTTGATATTACAACTTTACAAGCCTCACAGCATAAATTATTTCTCCTATACCCGACAGTCACTGTTTCTTGTTTATCAGTATATTAATACCTTCTTACCAAAGTATATATATAAAAAAAAGTATATTAATACCTTCCTTCTCAATTGTCTCAGGACAGTGTCATATGATAAAGGCGCTCTCATTATACGACCTAGAAGCTAGAGAAATGGAGACCCATCATTGAAATTGATTCACTTCTGCACAAACATTAAATTAATTGAATTATCATATATACATTATTTGATTTATGGAATTGCAACAGGATTTGATCTAAGGCTCCATTTGGAAGGAATGCAAATACAAATATGTAGATATTTGCATTTAATTATACTCCTTCCAAACTGAGCTTAAGTCTCTCTTACAATTAGCCAAAAACTTACCAACTGAGACTGCATCTCAGTCGGATAACTTGAGATGGAGTCACCCTTTATTGGATTATGAAAAATTATTAGACATAATCTTACTGACTTGCCAAAACCACAGGAAATCCCCAAATTAATTTTCTTTTTTTTAATCTAAAGCTTACATTCAGTCATGTCACTGTTGGTGGCCATTAACAGAAACTGTCTAGTTATGCCATTAATTATTTTAATGATCAAATGAACCCTGATCCTTTGATAAACAATTGTTAAAAACAGAAAATAGGTAAAAAAAATAGAAAAATATTTTTTCTTTTATCATCCTCCAACCCAAAGGTCCCAATTTGGATGAAGAAATGAACCCCCCTATGGAGGGGTAGTAAAACAAATTTATAAAAACCACTCATCCCCTAATGGTAATGTCTTGATAGGGTGGTCTTTAGGTTTTAAAAAGTCAGGGCAAGTTTAGGAGAAATAAGAAAAAGTGAAGGGGATTTTTAGATAATAAGCCTCATTTCAAAAACATACTTTTAGTATCTAATCCCTCTTAATTTTTACAAGCATGATCTCTTGGATAGATCCATTTCAAAGTGTATGTATCGGTAGTTTCTAGATTAGATTGGGCATCACGATACAAAGGTAAAATCCCAATACCATAGGCAGTGTTTGGTTTAACAGAAAATTGAAGGGAAGTTCTCAAGGAACTTCACAAAATTCCTCAACAACTTTCTGGTTTTTTTTCTCTCTCTTATTTTCTATACTTAAAATACTTAGTATTAATGGTTATATAAACCAATAGGTATCAATATAGACTAACCCATATGTTTTCTTCTGTTTTTTTGGTAAGAAAACACAGACACATGTTGATGCAGACCGATTTGAACCAATGTTTTTATACCATTTCTATCTATCCATTCAGGCCACAAAATTATCAATGTTGATGTATTTTTTAGGGGTAAATCTACCATACTAGAAAGACATTGTATCAGAAGAGCTTTTATGAATAAATACTTGTTCAGGGGACTCTCACCTAAAAGAATCTCAAGGAACCATTCAACATAAAAGCTTAAGCTGTTAGGTGAGATCACTGAATGGGATTTTATTTTCTAACAATTAGTTCTAAGTTTTTCCTATATCATATCTATGATTTTCCAAAATAAACATAACACACGTGGCAATTGAGAGGAGTCCACCTCATCATAGTCCTTAAGATGAAAGCATCATCATTGGCAACACTCTTCTTGTTTTAAAAGTATTGATAGATCATATTTCAATTAAGCAATTTTGTGCCATAAAGTGGTAAATATGCTAGTGATGAATACAACCAGTAAATATCATTTTTTACTTGGGGATATATGATTATTGTCCTAGTGCAAACAAACAAGTCTCTCAAATGAGGAGGACTTGGCCTCCCTTTTGGAGAAATTTGAGTTTCCCTCAATGCAAAGGCTCCACTTGAAGTACTTTTGCTGCCCTTTCCCATGACACAATTGCCCCCACAATCTCTTGGGTCCCTCTGTAATCACTTTCCTCTCATCTTCTTCATGACTACCTTCCAAAAGAAATTGAGATCAAATCACCCAATCAAAAGCTGCTTCTTTATTAGCCTTGTTTCTTCCTTGGGTCCCACCCTCTCCATCAAGCAGGGTGAGACCCACTTGATGACATCTTTCCAGCCCTCTTGTTTCCATCACTGCTGACTTGTCAAGCACGTCTTGTTTGGTCGGTCCAAATGGCATCATTTTCAATCTAATCCATCCCTTCCGTGCTGCCCACTTTGTGATCATCTTTATTAATTATTATTTTTTGAAACAATTAACTCTCTTCCAATTCTATTTACCATCGCTTTTGGACCTTGACAAACAACTTTCTTAACATATGCTTAAGCTGTCTGATTCTGACAGTGAAATTGGAACCAAATTCCGCCCTACTCAAAATCAACTGATTTGCATCCATTATTAAAAAGTGGAAAACATATCCACAGTTTTTTTGCTACCAAAAAATATCCACAGTTTATAGATTCTACATGTTGCCCTTTTGACACCCAAACGGCCGAATCTGAATGTTATTACCACCAATTCAGACTCGAGCATTGATTCCGTTTGGATGCAATTGATTTGTCCTTGGCCTCAATTGATGGCTGGTGGTTCAAGTTTGAACCGTATTGGCAGATAACTACAACCAATTGCCCGATAGAGTCAACCCGACCCGATCAAATTGATTATGTAGGTTTTTTCTTTTCTTGTTCTTCATTTGTAATTTTTGTTATATGTTATGTTCAAAAGGTAAATTTTATAGATAATATATAAGATAATTTTGATTAAAAACAACTAATTTATCAATATATAAATAATTTATTATTTTACTGTCATTTTTGTTGTAAGTTGTTAATATCAGAAATAATTAATCTATTAAAAAAAGGACTAATTGGGTCAGACCCAATCACCCCAATTAATAATTTATTGGATTTGTTTCTTATAGAACTAATTAATAATCAGTTCTGGACTGGGACAGGACATCCTGTCCCGAACCAGACCCAACCCATTGACAGCTCTAAATCTACCAAGTCTGGATCTCCTGCACTATTCTCCTACAATTCCATTCAATCTATACAGTATACACATATGCATATGAGCTCTGGATGTTCAATATATACAGAACACTACAGTATTCAATTGTAATTGGTTGCATAGCATTTTACATACACTGTGTCCAGTAATAGATCCAAACTCAATACCGAATGGAAGTCCAAGAAGGTGCAGGAGATCTGAATTCCACCCAAATTATTTGGGGATTCAATTCAATGAGGTGCATAAACACATTTTTGAAATCAAACAAATTTTATCTGTTTTTTAGGCTGTGTTTGAAAACGATGCAAATGGAGTGAAAATCCCAGTTTAATGTAAATTTGTACTCTGGTTTACTTTTGCTTATGTTTGGCAACATTATATTTATGCATTAACAAATGACAGACCAATGCATATTTATATTGATAATAAGATGTAAAAGTACGTCAATAAAAAAGAAGTAAATTTACATTCAAGTGGGCTTTTGATTAAAAAAAGCATATGCTTTATTGAAATTCATGTTTACATCCATTATAGCTAAAAGTCTGTTGGGTAAGATGGTAAATTTGTCAGTGCAAAGCTAACCCAATTTTACAATTTATATGAACCATTTTACACTCTACATATTTGCATTCACATTATTTGCATCGTTTCCAAATGCAGCCTTAAGATTTCAAACCAAAACCAAATCTAACTAATTGATGAGTTTAATTGTTAGTTTTTTTTTAGGAAATTGACTTGCTCTATCCCTACTATTTAGAAATTATCTTAAATAACTAAACTCTCCCTTGATGTTAGCATTTATTAATAAAAAAACTAAAAAAAAACTATTTTATCCATAATTTTTTTTTTAATTTTCAAAATAAAACATTTGAATAAATCCATAACATCTGAATAAATTTGTTGTACACCAAACCACCAACCCTACACCCCTGAGGATTATCTCTTCCCGTTTTACTATTCAGTTTTACTATTAGCAATGCTTAATGATAAAACATTAAATGACATTTGAAACCAGAAATACAGTTCAAACTTGCAAACAGAGCTCACAAATGCTCAAACTAAGAAAAACATGGAAAAGGAAAGGTGTCAACAAATGCTCAAACCAAGCCTTAGGAATGGTGTTTCAGGATTGTAATTGTTAGAGGTGTTAAAAATTTGGATCTATTGAGCTTTATTTTGAAAATTTGAAGAATAATAAAAGGCAAAATCAACAATAAAAGGATAATATTGAGATTTAAAAAAACATATACATAAAATGGTGTCATGGAATACTAACGTTGAGAGAGGATTTAATAAATTGTCAAAAAAAACTTAAAAGAATATGTAAGGAAATTTTTAAACTAAAAGAATGGAGTAATAAATCAATTTCATTTTAAGAGATTTACCATTTTTATAATATATATTTAAATAAATAATATAGAAGTATATATAGCAGTTGGTTTCGCTTGAGTGAATTTTTCGGTTCAATTTTTTGGATGTCAGGCTTTTCATCAAAACTAGACCTAGCAAAAAGTTGACTCAACCCAAAAACCCAACCCAATTCAACCTGAAAAAATAGGGTTAGGGTCTCATATTTAGTTACCTGAACATGAGAATGACCCGACCTGACCCAACCTGGAAAAAAAATTGGGTTGGGTTGAGTCATGGGTTAACCAGCCGACTTGATTGTCAAGATTAATTAGGACTATTTATGTATTATTAGAAGTTTCCACTCTTTAATCTTTATTATTTATTCTTTACACTTTATCATTTATTCTTTGAATTGTTGAACCTTCCAAGTTTTTTATGTTTTTTTTAGAATTTTAAGATTAATTCTTTTAATTATAGTATTTTTTTTATTTTTTAAATATCTATTATTTTTAAGAATGACACAAATTAACCCGTAGATCAACTCTAATCCAAACAATTAAGATTAAGGTCTAGCATTTTTCGACCCAACTCAAAATCCAATCCGATCTGAAATCAACCCGACCCATCCAACCCAATTGCCAGGTCTATATTCAAAACCCGTAGGCCTAATTATAGGGGTTTCTTTTAAATCGGGTAAGAAATAGATGGATTGGGCAATTTTAGCTAAAAAGAAGATGGATTTGGCAAAACATAATTACACATTTAACCCTGCATGGCCAGATATTTCCATACATGGATACGTCATATTATGAGGAGATATGATACATGATACGGTCCACCAGGGCAGCATTAATCGGCTAATCGCAATGGAAGTACAAGCGAAATAGATGGAGAAAACTAGAATACCCCTAGTTTTCCTCGATATTACTAAAGTGCCCCCAATTGCACTCTGAACCTCTGAAGCGTGACGACCATTGGCGACACGTGAAAGCCCGACAAACGACCAATGAGGCACGTGTTAGCCAGGAAAAAAGCCTGTCTACTGTAGATACACGAGCGCACGATAGAACTACTGTTCCTCACGTGTCAAAGTAACCATGGTTAACAAGGGTGAACCCTTTGCCTTATATCATACGCCGTGCGTATATAACACACAGCAACCATTATCGTTGCCAACCGTCCAACCCGAACGAAGGCAGCAGAGAAAACGAAAGCTGGTTTTGGCTTTTGTTTTTTATGTTTCTCTCTCTCTTTCTCTCTCGCTGAGAGAGTCTTCACTCTTTAACAGTCGAAACTGATTTTGAAAACGATGAGAGATAGGCTGGTAGGACAGAGAGGGGCTTGATCTACGGAAACCCTAATAACTTTGTTCTGCAAGCAGAGAAAAGCTGCGATTTCTGGGTATAGTGAACAGTGTTTTGACAAAGGGTTGAAGCGGAAGGTCCTTTAATGGCGGTTTAATCGATGTTTATTGGTTGGGAGAAGAAATATAACACAGGAGGTGTGCTCATGGCGAAAAGGACGCGTTTTTGACGGTTCGTTGCGGAAAAACGAATCTGGATTGTTTTTCGATTGTCGGAGACAGGAATTTGGACTTGGAGACAACGATTCCAAGCTTTCAAAGAATCAAGGCCTCTCCCTTTTGGCTGTTGTCGTGGTGTTTTCTTAGTGTCGCGTCACGATCCTCGGATTTCTTCGATCTTCTTCGTATCTGATTCGAGAACGAGCGGAGAACGTACAAGAAATACTAGTGAAGCCCCCTGTTTCCTCACGTTCCGAGGATAGCTCATCCGTCTTTGCTTGCTGGAAGCTTTCTTTTCCATTTTTTTCTCTTTTTCGAGCTTTGATTCTTGGTGGAGAAAAGATTAGATTCGGCTCTTGTTTGATTTCTTCGATACTAGCAGTAGTTGCTTGCATTGCTCTGCGTGGTTGGGAAAAGGAGATACTTTATATATCTCTGAGAGCTTTTTCAGACGAAAAGCAGTGTTAGAAGGAGATCTTTCGAGTCTGAAAAGAGCGTCGTAGAGGTGAAGTTAGTGTTGGACCTTAAAATGTACGAGTTATTGAGGGATTCAGACGGTGAAATCGGTTCTGAAACCCTAAATTCTAGCCAAAGTTCGATGAGCAGCGATAGCTGCAGTAGCTTCAGTCGTCTCTCATTTGACGCTCTTGAAATCCCCGCCAAAGCTTCTTACTCTCAGGAGAGCTTTGCCTTGAAGCCTCACCGGTCGTCGGATTACGCGTGGGAAGCCATTCGTTCCGCCACTTTCCACCGCAAAAACGGCTTGAGCTTTAGAGACTTCAAGCTCATTCGCCGAATCGGGAGCGGCGACATTGGGAGCGTTTATCTGTCCCGTCTAAGAACACACGGCGCCGGCGAAGACGGCTGCTATTACGCGATGAAGGTGGTGGATAAAGAAGCGTTGGCATTGAAGAAGAAGGTCGAGAGGGCGGAAACGGAGAAGCGGATTCTGAAGATGTTGGACCATCCTTTCCTGCCAACCCTTTATGCAGAATTCGAAGCTTCGCATTACACTTGCGTAGTCATGGAGTTCTGCTCTGGTGGTGATTTGCATACTCTCAGACACAAGCAGCCTGGAAAACGTTTCTCGTTGAGCTCTGCAAGGTACGTTAATGGAAACTCTCCTTTTTTCCCATACAAATATTTTAAAAATGGAAAAATACTATTTTACAGATCCTGCTTCTTATGGTCTGAGTATTAAAAGGATATTATCTGCTCCCCAACTTAGTACAGAGATACTATTTAAAATTACAGAAAAGCTGCAACTTTTTGGAGTTAGAAACCTTTATCACCAAAAAAAAATTGCAATCTTTAAGCAAAGAAAATGGCTCTACCAAAAAATTAGAAAAGAAATTACTTCTGCCTGTTCTTTCTGCAATTGGATTAATCTTAAATCCTGTTTGCATTTTTTTTTCTTTTTTTCTCTTCTGCTACGGTGATGACTCGGATGCTTGTTATCGAAAACTTCTCGTCCTCTGTTTCACAGTCCGTAGTTCTCCGTTAATGGAAAATATCCATTTCCCTATTTTCTGTAAATCCATTCTTCGGAATATTTATTTTGTTCGTTGCAGAGGTTTTCTGAAATCCTCCGCCGAAAATCTTACTTTCATATCTTTTCCTTTTTTATCAGCCATTGCAGCAGGAAATCGCGGATTTTCGAGGATTTTGATTTCCATATTTTGCTTCTTTGAACTAGACCGATTTGAATCGGGCTGAATCGGATTGCACTCGTCTGTGTCAAGATTAATTTTCTGATTCTGTGATATTTGGGGATTTTTCAGGTTCTACGCAGCGGAGGTTCTTGTAGCTTTGGAGTACCTCCACATGATGGGGATTATCTACAGAGATTTAAAACCAGAGAACGTTTTGGTTAGATCCGACGGTCACATCATGTTATCAGATTTTGACCTCTCTCTTTGCTCTAATGCAATCCCAGCCGTTGAATCCCCTGACTCATCGCCCGACCCCACAACTACTTCATCGCTGTCCTCGACTAGCCGGGCGCGTACACGTTCGTCCTCATCGTTGTCTTGCCTTTACAACCGGCTCTTCCGGTCGCGTAAGGTGCGGACCGTGTCAATGAACCGCCGGTTCGTTGCAGAACCGGTTTCCGCCCGTTCATGCTCCTTCGTCGGGACTCACGAGTACGTAGCACCAGAGGTGGCTGCCGGGAAGTCGCACGGAAACGCCGTAGATTGGTGGGCCCTTGGGATCTTCATCTACGAGCTTATCTACGGCCGTACACCCTTTTCGGGCGAGACAAACGAAGCTACGCTGCGAAACATAGTGAAAAAGCCGTTGTTTTTCCCGACGGAATCTCCGGCTAGTGCGTCAGAAGTCCATGCACGTGATCTGATCTCCGGCCTACTGGTCAAAGATCCGGCGACGAGGCTGGGGTCGAAAAGGGGAGCGGCCGACGTTAAGACACACCCCTTCTTCAAGGGATTGAACTTCGCCCTTATACGGTCCTATAAACCACCGGGCATTCCGAGTCTCCGGCGCGTCTCGTCCTGCCACGAGCGGTTGAAGAAATCGTCTTCCTCCAAGTTCGACTACTTCTGAGTTCTGAGTTTTGGATACCTCCACGTGCCACGTGGCAAGATTTTTGATCTTCCTACCCAGCACAGTGCGACACTGTAAATTCGGATTTTCTCTTCTCATCTATTGTACTTCGACAGTTAATACTACTGGAACGTTGGCCGAAACGTGTCGTGTCGGGCTACAGGAATCGGATACCATAATATAATAAAAAATAATTTATCGGGTACGGGCTGGTATTACTGGCTCCAGACATGACAAAGACAAAACCTATCTAATACTGATCAGATTTCAAACGGCACTAAATTATGTACGTGTGAGTTGGTCTTGGTCCTGCATTTATTATAGACTTTGACCCTAATTAGGTCAGTGTTAAGAGTGCTTATCGGCGCACGTTAGGGGGGCCCAGGCTTTTTAAAAAGTAGAGAGAATCTCAGCCATTAGATTGGGAGACCATGACATCACCATTGGGGAACCAATGGCACGGATACCCATGTTAATCTTTTGACTGATGGATCCAATTAGTGTCTAATGATCCTTGGTATCCGACATTAGGGGTTTATAATAATGATCACGTGGCAAATAGGAGAGTTGTGGGGTATAATTGAGACAGAAGCAAAGGAATCTTGTAACGAATCAACGGCCCAAATTAAAAGAAGAATAATTTAGGAAATGGAGATTAGTTTAATAATAATATAGGTGAAGAATTAGGAAGTAAGGAAGGAACAAAGGGACGAGGGAGGAGACGAGGAGGGAAGGGGGACACATGGGGCTGTCCATGTGATCACCTGCCAACCAAGCAGTCCAACCAGGACCAGCTCACTTAAAGCACTGTCTCTACTTTACTGTTCCAAAACACCCCCCACCTCAGAAAAAGAAAGAAAGAAAGCAGCTGTTGCAGCTCCTAACCAACCGGTTTCTTACACGTTTCCTACTGCATAACCTTCCACGTGGTAAATTTTTAGGCCAACCCAAAAGGGAAAAAGAGAAAAGGGTTTCTCTGTATAATGAGTCTGATTATATATAAAAGGGTAATTTCCAAGGGAAGCCATTGGGGTCAACTTTTGCTGCCTTTTTGGGGATATAATTAGTGCTTCTTGGCTTTAATTTATTGCTCATTGGAATGAGAAATTTGGGGATGATCTAATTTGAGTGTCTTTCCAAAGGCCTTGACTTTTTACACAAACAAAGACATTATCACATTCCACACTGCTGTCTTCAAGTCAGGTGAGGAAACAGGCTCTGGAAATTTTTATTTAGAAAGTGGAGAGTGTCACCAAGATTACCTAACACAGTATAGAATAATAGATATATATATAGAGAGAGAGAGAATAACTAATTAAAAAGGTTTGTTATCAGAAAGGAGGGAGAAAAGAGAGGGAAGTGGGTGATTGTGTTTGTCTGTTGTGGGGTAAGCATTTGTCTGATCTAACTGTAGAGGGTATTTTGAATTACCCAATGACAGATGTTTGAGGAATCGGTGAGAGATTGAAAGGTCAAGAGGATTTAAGCTTTTCCATACAATTGCTTAAATTAGGAAATGATTCCTAATTAGGGTTAAGTGTGTGAGAAGTAAGAAAGCAGATTTGAGTTGTGGTCCTGTACCTTGGGTTGGTCATTATTTGAAGTGAATCAAAGCTGTTGCCTCAAGGAGTGTCAATGTCGCCAATAAAATTAAGGGTGTCAATGTCATTCAAATGATGCCAACGGTTTGGAATTTAGAGTTCCATTGTGACTACAAATCTAGTATATTAATAACTTACTCCTTTCTTATTGTATTATTCTACAAACCCTTCATTCATGTACCACCCATACCCAAGGTTCAAAATTAGATACTTATCAGGCCGTATTGGAAAGTGGTTCAGGGGGGTAGACTGGTCTTAAACGGCCCTTCTAGATCAGATTCGAAAAAAATAAAAAAAATCAATACTAATACGTCCTACCGGTGTATCAATATTTTGAACTTTGCCCATAGGGCCATACCCCTTCTCTCTAAAATACATCCATTCAGCTGGACCGGTGGTTCATTGGATGATTAAACTAAACAATCACAATCAATGTTTTCAAAATTGACCCAGAAATAGAACTGCATTCTAATGAATGTACCTGCAATGTAATAAACTAAAAGAATAAAAATATAAAAATTTACACACACAAAAAAAAGTAATATCTAATCAGAAATAAGTATGATAGTCCCAAAAATGTGGCCGTGTGATGGATCAACCAGCCAGTTCAACCGTGGGCTAAAAATATTGATTAATATTAACAAAAGCATGACCCGCCAAATGCTCTCCAAGCTTTTTTTTTTGTTTTCCAATGGCTAAGATGATAGGGACTGGCCAAAAGATGGTCCTAGGATTGGCTAAGGGGTCATTAGTAACAACTAAAGTGGCTGAACCGAATAACTTATTATTTTGTCTCTAAATGGCTGAGCTTAAAGTTAGATTGATTATTTTACTCCATAAATATTTTATTATTTAATTATTTTATTTACTAAAAGACAAAGATATGAGTGATTTAGTTCACCCACTTCAACCATTATCATCAGCACTAAGTATTTTTCTAAACCAAAATCCTTGTCTTCAGTATGCTTTTTAAACTATTATCAATTAAAGTGAGTCTAATAACAAAGACTAATCTTTTGCCCAAAAAGACACCGGAGAGAAGAAAAATTGCCACCATTTCAACAAGTCCTGCAGACGCTGATACTATCCCAAGATCACCAACAAATATAGAATTACAAGCAAAGTTGGATTAAAATACTAGAAGAGAAGAATATAATCTAAGTATATGCTAGTGTTTTCTTTTATTAGAAGAAGAACTAAGTATATGCTAAGTGATACGCTTTTGTACATACTATATTCATCACTTCATTGTAATATTTTATTATCTATTTGATCCGAAGTTGTTGGATTTAGAAAAGAAGAAAAATGATGATAAGACTAGATTTTCACTAAGAGGATATTTTAAATGTAGTGTGTCATGGGAAAGGGGCAACAAGATCAAGCATCACTAGGTTGAAGAGATATCAAGGGTTCTTTTTCATGGCTTAATTTAAAACAAATCTATTTTTAAGGTATAGTAGCTTGTTCTTTAAGCTAGGCTGATTTATAACTACTTGGGGCCTGTTTGGGAGGGTTGAACTGAAGATTCAGATAAGTTTGATCAGCCGGGGATCAAATAAGATGCTAATAAGTCGATCCGATTTAAGTCACCAGAGACATACACATAGAAACATCTATGTGTCAACACGGCGGCCCCCTTAAGCGAAACAGCATCAGAAGGATGTGATGACTAGAGCATAGAGAGTGAAGATAAGAGGCTGACAAAGGCTTGGTATAAATATCCACAAGCTGGTCCTCTAAGGCTATGTTTGGTTTGAAGGAAAAAGTAGAGAAAGGAAGGAAAAGATAGGAAAACCTATACAAAATTCTTTCCTTCAAAAAGGAACATACAGAACAATTAAGGCCTTATTTAAAATCAGGTTCGAAGGAAGTGGAAATCCACCTCCACATGTTTAGTTCACGCTTGAAATCAGGGTGGGTAAACAAATATGTTGTGTCAACGTTATCACAAAAGGCTAGTAGAGAAGATGAAAGAGGAAAACCAATTATCTGTAAGTAGGGATTGAATACACAACACTTTAGTGACTGAATTGTAAAGAGCTCAAAACTCAGCCTCCATACTACATAGGCAATCGTAGGCTGCTTCTTGGAGCTCCAGAAAAAACCAATTGTCGCCCATGAAGACAACGAATCTTCCTATAGAACAGTTGTCATTAGAGCACTCTTTCCAATCTGCATCAGAGTATACTCGAAGGCAAGGAGAGAAAGATGAAGAGAAGAATAGTCCATGATCAAGGGTACCCTTTAAGTAGAAAAGAATTTGCTTAATAGTTGACCAATGCTCAGACGTAGGTGCATAAAAGAATTGACAAACCTTGTTAACAGAGTGTCAACACCTAATTTTTTCTTGATCACTTCACCCTACTTCTTTATACCTTCCTTTCAGGCCAAAAAACGTGGAATCACAACCATATCAAATTGATACTTTACAAAGACAAAAATCCATAGGACAAATAAAAATCTCGAGATCAACATCGACATCTAATCAAATATGACCTACAAACTTAGGAAACTATAAATTAGTCAAACATCCACCATTCGTCATGCCAACTTCCTTTTTGATGGCCCTGATCCCACACATCCATCGCCTCAAGATCATTAGGACACAACCAACAAGTGAATCCCACTACAAGTTTACAACGATCAACCTCAAATGTGCTAAGTTTCCATTCTGATGACCCTATGCAACTAGAATTAGAAAACTTAGATTAACCATTTATTTTTTAGATTTGAACTGTCCACTTGACTTCTTACCTTAATGCGTACCTACCCACTAAATTTTAGCTCAAACTTCCCCCGTTTGACCCACCATCAAGCCAGATCCTAACTTCAGCAAATCTTATTAATTAAAGCTTATCATCCATCATTTGGATTTTGTTTGGCCAATCAAAACTAACCACTTTGTTTGGAAACCCAAAAAACCATGACACGCCAAATTTCATGACTAAAATCCTCCATTAGACTATTAGGAAAGTGAGATTCCATTACTTCCATTAGATTCATGACATTCAAAAATGTCTACTCACCAAATTTCATCAAAAAATTCCCCCATTTGACTTTTCATGAAGCAAAGATTTTATTTCAATAAATCTCATTTATCCAAACTTGGCAGCCATAGATCTCCATAATCCCGACCCTATTTAACCAATCAGACCTCATTATTATGTTTAGAGACCCAAAAAACCACAACACATCAAATTTCATGACCTAATTTGCCCATTTGACTGTTAAGATAGGAAAATGCCATTTTGATGCACCAGATTGAATTGCCACCTCATCTGTCCCAATTTGAAACCTCAAAAGTGTAATGACTGATGTCATATCCATTCTTGACTAGTTCAAACACTTGGACCAATGAAATTAAGCCTAATAAACCCAAAAAGCCCCCCCCCCCCCACTTAAAACAAAGAAAAGACAAAACAGGCTGGCTCGGCCTATTCATGGGCTGGGTAGCCTAACGGGCTGGCTCGGCCTGGCCTGACCCCTGGACAGGCTTGCGCATAGATATTAGCTCGCGGGCTTGACCTCGGGCCTAAAAACCCGAGCCCGACTGTTTTACGGGTCGGGCTCGGGATTTGCCACAAAAGCTCGGCCCGACCCAACTTATATATATATATATATATATATAGCTTTTAAACCCTAACTCTTCTCATATTTCAATATTTCTCACTCTCAACTCTAACCGGCACCACTAGTGATCGACGGTGAGTTTGTTCCCGTTTCCCTCTTTTCATTCTCCACCCTTCCTCTGCTGGCATTGGAACCGTCATCATTGACATCCTTCCAGGGAATACCAGCAAAGACAACCTCTGCTGCAACTTACAATCACTCACTCAGATTGTCGAGAACTTAGCCGAACGGAACCACACATCGTCGTCATCGTGAGCCTCGTGACTACCTCCCTTTTCCGATCTGTTACAACTTTTCCTTTTCTTGGATTTTTCTTGTGGGTCCAATTGATATCCATTGTTGATCGCAACCCAGAAGAAAAAAGGGAAAAAGATCTGATCACTTTTGAAGCTTCGTTCATCTATGGACTACCGATGATTTTGCTTAAGCCCGTGATGATGTAAAAGAAGAAGAATGTGACACCTTGTTTTCCGAGAAAATTTGTTCCATCGATCTGCTGATACCAGAACTCTTTGTTTGCCTCATTCCATCACCATCACCCCGTTATCTTTTTTTTTCTCTTTTTTTTTATTTTAACTACATACACCAATGTGAATTGAATTCTATTTGCATCTGGTTTTTTCTCCATGCCCATGGTTTTTGAGTAATTTCAAAACAGGAAGGCAATACTCAACTCTAGTTATTTTTAATGGTCTACTAGATGATGACGAAAAAGAAAAATAAGTTTTACTTGTTTCTCTCTTCCTTGATGCTTTAATTTAGTTGTAGATGAACAATAGATGATTGTTTTCCCTTTGCATTGAGCAACAAAGTTGTATACATAGTCGGGCTTCGGGCCCGAGCCTGAAAAAATCCTATTAAGCACGTCCCAAACTGATAGTCCCAAATACGAGAATGCCATGATAAGCACGTCCCAAACTCCCATTGGATACACAAGACCCATGAAAACCACCCTTAAATCGAAGAAAACATTTCACCAAAGAAGAAAGCGTGATTGGATACCATTTCCTTTGAAAAATCTTTACCCATTTTTGTGAAAAAGTTATCTTTAAGTACAGGCTCTATAATTGGACGAATTTCAGAACTATTCCCCTCTTCTTCTTTATAAATACATGCCCAACTCCAACTAGAGGAGAAGGAAGGAGGGGGAGAACTTTGTGGAAAGTTTTAGAAAGAGAAGAGAGATCGAAAAGGGGAGGAGAGACCCAAAAGAGCATTTCCTAATCTCTAAGATGCCCTTAGTCACCTAAAATCCCAAAGCATCTAGAGCTTAAACTTCAAATCCGCCCCTCAGTTTTTAGCTACAAGATTTGAAACTAAAAAGCACACCATCCATCCCCAATATCTCATTCAAGTATCTTTGAACTTGTCCCCACTACTAGAAAACTCCTGTCAAGGTTGTATACGAGAGGTAAGTCTCTCATTTTAATGTTTAAACCTGAATTTGTAAATCTTTGTTTTTAGTGTTTTGGGTTGCTTAAGATCGTGAAATGATGGGAAACTTGCATTCCCGGTTTTATCCGGATTGAGAAAAAGAGGTAGAGTGGTGAGGGTCTTAGGGAAATTAGTACCTAAGACCCGATAACAACACTTCAAATCAATTCTGGGTAAAGTTGGGAGCATTTTTACCTAATTTCTAGAGCCATGAGCAACTTCTTTTTATTGGTGTTTTGTTAGAATTTGACCCTAAATTGCTCCCATTTTGCATCTTGGAGAGAGGAGTGCCTAACACCTTCCCCTCCCAATCCTTCCAGATTTAGAAACTCTCAGTTGTGTGTCTTTTTCTATGGAGAACAGAGTCACTATCAAAGAAATTAATTGACTTTTCGAATCTAAAATGGGGGCCCATTTTCTTTGAAAAATGGGTGGTGACTCCATTTCTTTGAGCCGGTCCTAAGCTTCTTAGATGTCACAACTAATGACTCCACTAGGGAAGATTAGGACCATTATCGGGTTTTGTTTAGGCTCAGTTTTTGTGTTTTGTGTTGGTAAGACTAAAAGTTGCGGATAGGCAATTCAAAATCACGCCTTAGGAAGCTAGGCATAGTAGACCTTCCTAGCATGGTTCAAAATTGCATTTCAGCATTGCTTGGTGCGAAAGACCTCCCCCTCACACGTTGATATCACATCCTAGGCTTATTAAGCCTAGGCAAACCTTTCTAGTAGAACACGTTATCTCTATCACACCTGAAACTGCACCCAAAATCACATCTTCATCAAATCGCAACCAAGGCCTCACCCAAAACACATCTTCAAAATTACACCTGTTCTCGGTTTCATTACATTTCAGATAGCTAAATCGCACATTCTTTCAATCCCATTGCGTCCCAGAAGTTCAAATTCGCTGCTTCCTTTATGTCCATTGTAGCCTAGAAGTTCAAAATCACAGGTTCTTTCATCTCATCGCAACCTAGAAGTCCAAAACTGAACCTTCTCTCAATCTCATTTTAAATAGTCAAATCACACCTTCTCTTAATCCTATCATAGCCCAAAATTACAAAATCGCACCAAAGTTTAGTCCCATCACAGACCACAACATCAAAATCACACCTTCCTTTCTGCTCATTGCACTCTAGAACTTGGTCATCACACCCCAGAACCTTCTCACCACACATCAAAGCATGCTCATCGCACCTTAGAACCGATTCATCGCATCTCAAAACTTTCCCATCGCACCTTAGAACCTTCTCATCGCACATCAAAGCATGTTCATTGCACTTCAGGACATGCCCATCACACCTCAGAATGCCTTCATCGCACCCTAAATCACACCCATATACACTTTCCGCACCTTGTTATCGCATGCACCCTCCATCATGGTGCATTGTTTTTTTCCTTTTTTTTGTTTTTTTTGGGTTTTTTCTTCCCCCCTCTTTTCCTTTGGTAATCCCTCAAAATTTGTAGTTTTCTCTTTCTCTATAATTGAATGTGATTAGCCTTGTTTTTGGGTAGAGTAAATTGTATTTGTTTCTTGTTACGCTCTTTCCTTTCTTTTGTTTTAGTTAAAAATGTATTAAGAGAACTTAGCTTCTATTAGTCCCTAAGTGTGGCCACCTAGAAACTTGTAAAATTTCTTATAAACTCGAACACGTGGCTGCATTCTCCCCTTATTCTTTTCCTTGTTTTTATATCTTTCTTGGATGTTTGAACACTCACAATTCACGCACACTCTCATGTAAATAGAATTAGAATCCCATTTTACCTATTAGAGGAAGGATATTTGGTATGTGCCTCTAGACTTGGTTCTCAAAGGCTCCACCAAAACCTTCAAACTAGCCACTAACAAAGAAACCCACTTGTCCATGGGTGGAGGTTTGAAGGCTAGCAACCTTATTGAAACCTCAGGGTCTAGAACTCTCCTAACAACTTTAGGCATTGCACCTAGAGTATCCACACATAGAAGCCTTAGATGAAAATAGGATAGAGGAACTATAGTGTAATTAGGACTGGGACACCATGACTGTTGCACTATGTGATTGCCATCTTTAGAAGTATAGAAAAAAAAAAGAATATTTGATCTTCCACCAAAAGACACTAAAACACCCTAAAAGTCATCGAAAGCAACACCCAAGCCCAAATTTCCAAATGTTATCTGCATCTAAGCTAGATCCCAAGTAAGGTTCAACATATCAGAATTTTGAATCAAAGTCAAATAACAATAATAACGTAAGATAAAATATCAAAACCAATTAAATAAAAAAACAAGATCAAATCTACAAATTTCATCTAAGATTCAAACTGCAATAATAAAAAATTAAGGATAAGAAATCTAGGAATTATGATCAAAATTAAAACTATAATTATCAGATCTGAAACTCTCATCTAAAATGCCCATGTTCCTACTCTAGGTTTTTGCTCTTGAGAAGTAGCATCAAGAGGCCATTTTTGACCCCTTTTATTATTTGCTCTATGTCCATCTCTTGGCTAAGTATATGCATGGCTCTATGAGTTCATCTCTTGAGAAGTAACATCAAAATGCCACCTTGACCCACTCTAAACTTCGAGAGTATCCAGTAGATGTATATGGTAAAGGGTCTAACTCTCCCTTAACTAGTATGAAAATGATACTTCATTCCCTCAACTGAAATTAGGCCAAATAAAACATTGGCTCTGAGTTCCTCTTGAGAAATAACATCAAAAGGCCACTTGGACCTTCATACCTTCGACACTCAGGGATGTCCAATAGATACACATATGGTGTAAGGATTGATGTTCCCTTAGCTAGTATCAAAAAGACATTCTCATGTTCCCTCATAAACTTTCAAACTTAGATATCTTTCTTGCTCTTCTCCGATCCAAACTGATTAAATGTTTGACCCAATGAATTTTCTCTTAGGAAGCAACATCAAAAAGGTTGTCATTTCATTTATCTAAGGGTGTTTGGCAAATAAACATGGTGTGGGGACTAATTACTCTCGACATTCCCTTCTAGTCTTAACATTTTCAAAACCCAAAAGTCTTTTCTAAATCAAAACTTGATCCTAACTACACCACTAACTACTTAGGTCCCAAAATTAATAATAAAAAAGAAGGAAAAGAGCAAATGTACCAAATAACATCAAATTCCAATACCTAACCCATAATAAAAATCTATTCTAGAATTATCTAATATAAAAATCCATCAAATCAACAAAAAACAATAAAAGGAAAGCTCATCAAAATAAAATTGTCAAACCATCAAGTTCTATTGTAAGGATTGTCAAATAAAGTCTCTTTATCAAATCCTAACTCACATAATTTCAAGTCATGTATAGTCAATTGCAAAAATCAATATTCTATCAAATTTATCAAAATTTGTGAATACTCTTTCAATCCTATCAAATTTGGCAAAGTTAATCAAGTTTGCTCAAACCCCAAAAGATTTTTTAAAGTTTCTTAAAACAATGAATTTGTTTTCCATCTTAAAGTTCAACCTTGGTTCTCACTTTCTGAATGTTTTGCCCAATTTTCAATAGGGGTCCACTAATTTAAGACATTCCCCTTGCATAACCTAGTTTAGTTGCCCATAGATCCTTGCACATCCTTGCTAGGTTCCCTTAACCCACTCCAAGGAAGCTATCCTATCTAATCACCTATATAGCTAGCCTTCTTAGGACCCTTCTAATCAGTAGCCGCACCCACTGTAGAATCGATAGCTCCAAAATCACATCAATTTAAGCACTTCATACAAGTCTATTACCTCAACCACATCCATAGCACCTTACATCCTTGCCAAGTCAAGTTTAACCTCAATCAATTCTTACTTAGGATCCAAGATCTAGTTATCATAGTCATAGTAGCCTTGATAGCTCTAGATGGATAGTAGGGACTGGTTGGCTTTGTCGTGGTTTTCCATGCTTTTGCCCCTACTTCATCATTTTCATGAACATATCACATGTTACCACATGTTGCATCACTAGAACCAGTCCTTAGTCCACGCTAGTCTATTCCCACCTGCTAGATGCCTACAACCTAGATTGATACCCTCATAGAACCATTAACATAGACCTTTGAGGCAACCAACTTTAAAACGTCTAGGCTAGCCTTGCTCCAACAGAATAAAACAAAGTGGTACAACACCAATCAAACATATTTAATGTATTGATAGTTCAAAACTACTCTTAACCCAAAAATAACCCTTTTTGGATTGTAGTAGAGCAAGTCTCTCATCAACCTCCCACCGAGCAAGAGTTGTCGATTGTACTTTACCAAGAAGAGTTGGCCAAGATGAAGGAAGACATAAAGGACATACGAGCATTCCAACCAGAAGAGATAATTGAGTTCAATGCTTTGTGCCCTCACCTCAACATCAACTTTCCTGAGAATGTTAAAATCCCAAAATTCCACAAGTACAATGGAAATCAATACCCATAAGTATGACAGATCTAGCTGCCCTCACCCTAACGTCACCCATGGCATGCCCAATGCCATTTGCAAGAGGTTTACTAGTAAACTTAGCAATGCAAAAGACACTATGGGTGACGAAACAACCTTAGTGCCCATCCATTTGAGTACACTGTAACAAATCAAGAATATAATACCTCTATAGACCATCAACAAAGTGACGAGCTTCAAACCCTAAGAAATAATTTAAGAATTCGAGGTCCTTAAGGGGGAAGCTTCAAGAGAGGGTAGTGATAAAGTGTGCTGATAGAAGAAGAAGAATTGCCCTAAATATTAATATCATTAACATAGATTAACATGTAAATGATGACAACACCTTGATGATAATAGAAAAGAGAGGGATTAGCCTTACTACTTTTGAAACCAAGTGTGAGAAGTTGGGAACTGAGGTAAGAAAACCAAGCATGGGCAGCTTACCACATCCCATAAAGTGCTTTTTACAGTTTACACACATGAGACGAGAATTGAGGGTTCCTTTGATTGACAAACATAGATATCCTTAGTTATAACACCATGCATGAAAGCATTATAGATGTCAATCTGAAGAATGCACCAACCCATAAATAGCTAAAGAAAGCATTAACCAAACTACAAATCTAGTTGAAGCCTTGTGCTATAAGTCTTGTTGGATTTAATTTCATTGGAGATTAAATCCAATGGGTGTTTGATTGACCGATTTCATAGTAGAGTGCACCTACACATGCACATTGGTAAATGGTTTTAAAGTTCCCGCCAAAATCTTTGTTTTTGTCCTATTTTCTCTTTTTTAAGTCTTGTCCCACATTGGAAAATTACAAAACTTTCTTTGGGCTTGTAAGTGGGAGCTGACTTACACTCCCCTTAAAAATATAAAAGGAGAGTATAAAGATCTGCTACCATGCAACTCACGCACATGCGTGCATGTATATGTGCAATGCAATGAGGCATTTTAGAGGCACACTTTGCTTGCACTTCTCATGTACCCCTATATTTTTAACATAGAGGTGCACTAAAGTGATATGCCATGAGATGTGCAGAAGCCACTTGCAATTTATAAATCACAAATCACAAATTCAAGTTGCAAATTATGATTTTCAAACTGCAAATTATGATTTGTGGTTCACATATAGTGACTCAAAAAACCAAATCTAATCTGAACCACACATGAGGGTACATTTGAGCTTTTAAGAGGCTGAATCATGACTGTAAATGTCTTAAGTTAATCCAATGGTCATAACTTGATCAGGTGTGATCAAGAGAGACTATTCAAACATTAATAGTCATTAATTTGGAATAGTAACCGAATTTGAATTTGTGGTTGTAGAAACAACCTCTTCAAATAGACATGCTTCTTTTCAAGGTGACTCTAGAATCTATAAAAGGATGTTAATCAAGCCAATTTTTTACATAAGTTTCGCTCACTTCTCACTACACAAACACTCTTGTCTCTCTTAGTCAAAACTACTACTGTTTCATAGAAGGTTTCATTGGAGATTCTTCAACTTTGTTTGTTGCATTTCTCACCTTAGGCTTTATTGTATCTCGAGAATGAATTTGCCAATAACCCAACAACAAACTTAAAAAAATTGAGTGGGGGCAAATAACGTTCTGAAGACTATCTTTAGATACTCCTCAAAGCTTCTCCTCTAAATTTCTATAACTATTTTCCCAACAAGTTTAAACTTGTATCGTTTGGCACTACCATTGGATCGCCTTTTGATTTTATAGACCCACTTAGTGCTGATGAGGTTCATTGACAAGTAATATGCAACTAGAGTCCATGTTCCATTCTAAACAAGTGCATCAAACTCTTGGGCCATTACATCCCTCTAATTGATAGACCTCACATTCTTAGTATAGTAGGTGGGTCCACCTCAGAGGGACCAATATCAACTAGTAATGCAACAAAAAAGGATCTTTAGTCACCAAGAAGGATTGAGAAGTGTTTCTAGTAGAGGTCATGCTACAAGTAATCATAGTGTTGATGTCTAGAAGAAAGAGGAGGGACTGGTAATAATTCTTGAACACGTCTTGTGCAAGGCTAACGGGTGCTTATAGAGGAAGCAGTAGATTGTGAAGGTTCAAATACAGCTTGTGGAGAGTCTACAAAAGCTGATTGTGGGATGGTGTTGTGGTAAGAGCTACAAGAGGCAATACAATAGAGAGGGAAGGCAACAGTACATGTACTTGCAGAATATTTCCTTATGTTGATTGATTAGGTTCTGGTAGGTAGCCCTAGAAAAGTAATGTCATCAAATATCACATGCCAGTAGATGTATTCACAACCAGATAAAGGATGGAATTAAGCACCGATAACCTTTAGATGTGCTACTCTAGCCAAGGAACATACATTGGAGTTATTTGTATGCAAACTTGTTTTTGTTGTAAGGTTTAAGAATTGGTTAGCAAGCACACCCAAAAGAAGGAAAGAAGGTGTAGTATGGTTTCTTGCCGAGAAGTAGTTCAAATAGAGAAACATTGCAACTTCTTGGACATGTAAGGAACATGATAAATATTTTGTAAAGAAAAATTATGCTTGTTGATTGTAAGGGAAGAACAACCAACATGTTTAATAGGAAGAGTAGTACCATTTCCTATTTTAACTTGATTACAACATCATATTCAACCTTGGACTATAGGTTGTCAAACTCATGATGATATGATGTGTCGCACCCAAGTACCATGCTGAATCAAATCCAAAAGTGATGCTAGTGTTAAATGCAATAGGATTAGCAAACTCCTCATGGTAAGATAAGCCATAGTATCAATCCTCCCGTGGTTCGTCTTAGTCTAAAACAAGGCAAACTTGCAATCTTCTTTTCTTATGAAGTGCTAGAAAAATCTTATGATGTTCTCAAATGGGCACTAGTTGGAAAATGTATGCATGGCCTCCCTCCTCTATCGGAGATCTAATACTTTCTTTGCAAAACATTTTGCCTACAGAATGAGGTATGGATTACTTCCCTGGATTCAAAGCATGTTTTGATTAGATTTGCTGATGAAAGGGATTATAGCTGATAAGGGCAACTTTTGGGCCCTAATATCAATAAAATTAATCATTTTAATATAATTTCTAAAATAGGTTAATTTTTTAAAAAATATATCAAATAAGGGCAAAAACATTGTTCATCTTCTTCCTCCTCCAAACCACTGAATAAATCTCTCTCAAGATTAATAAATATTTTTCCCATCTTGCTTCCACCCCAGCCCCACAAACCTCAATGACCACCATCCACCAGCGCCACTGCCATCGCCTCCGCCCACATTTGGAAACACCAATATGACAACGTGCCTTTACTACACCAACCGGTGGAGGGATTGGGATGAATACATTCCAGTGAAAGAGAATAAACAGAAGTTTTTTGAAGATGATGAGGACTGAAGATGACAAGGAGATTGTCATCGTCATCAATGTCATCAGCTTCATTTGGGTGCAGCTCATCGGTGATGGAGTAGGCAAGTTGTATGGATGAGAGCGAGTTGCAAAGCCCATCTGGGTTTTGTTTTTTGGTTTACGCCTGGAGGAATTAAATCAAAGATCGATTGGTGCATCCTCAAAACATGATTTTGTTTGCAAAGCCCATCTGGGTTATGGATATTTAGTATTTCTTTTTACAAGGGTGAACAAAAAAGTAGAGATTTATCCTTGAGAGAGATTTATTCAATGGTTTGGAGGAGGAAGAAGATGAGCAGTGTTTTTGCCCTTTTTTGATATATTTTAAAAAAAATAACCTATTTTATAAATTATATTAAAAGAATTATTTTTATTGATATTAGGGCCCAAAAGTTTCCCTAATAAACTATAATTCCTTCTTTAAAATTAAATATTTTACTTTTAGACTATTCAAATGGGTTCTAGATTTTGAACCAAGTTGGGAATCCTCAATTGTACCAATCTAGATATTTCTTCCTTTTCTTCTAATTTATTTTTTTGTGGAAAATTTGCTTAGGTCAATCGCCATGGTGATTGGACCAGTTATAAAGTTTGATCAGTCTATTGTCATGCTTTCAAGGACTTCTATAGCCAGGGTTTGCATTAAACTAGATCTATTGAAGCAACTCCCGTCTATGGTTTTCTAGACGTGATGGTGTTTGCTAGGATATAGTTTATGAAAACCTCCCCACTTACCATGAGAACTGATACAAAGTCAACCACTCTTTTGATGAATGCAAACTTAATAAATTTAAAAAAAGATCTGATAAACCAACGACTCATGAGGCCTCGAAGAAAAATAATCCTGGTGCAAAATCATTAGAACATTATGTTCTAGTTGCAAAACCCTTTGAAAAATCGTCATCTGGTATTGATAATGTAGAGGTCCATGGGCCTATGCATGGCCCATGCACGACCTCGATGGACACTAAAGACTCCAGGCCCATCGATCTCAAGTAACCAAATCTTTGGGACTCTTCTAGATAACTAACCTATTTGGATCAACTAGGATAACTCTGATCTACATTCAAGAAAGAAGCTATCCTAGATAACCCTCACCTAACCTAGATAATGTATATCATCCTAGATCTTATCCCTTGTAACTCCTAATGTAACTCAACCACTGTGATTATAAATAGAGTGGCACTTGACCCCAACCAGTTAAGGTTAGCCGAATTATTCTTTTATTTGCTCTTCTTCTGTTTTAGTTTTATTATTATCTCTCTCTATTTGCTGTTTCAACTTGGTATTAGAGCCATGTCGATAGAAACATGAACTCATGATAGCAGTCCTGCAACCTCCAACAATGGCTCAACAACAAGCAGCTTGCATCCTTCAATCCTAAATGTTACTCATTATCTTCCTATCAAACTCGAAAGTGATAATTATCTGTTATGGTGTCCCTAGTTCCTTACTATTCTACAACACCATCATCTCTTGGAGCTTGTGGAAGGGAAGAAGAAGCCCCTGCTTGAAGTTATTCCAAATCTAAACGGTACGGGAATGATTGTCAACCCAGAATTTGGAAAATGGATGGATATAGACCAACTCGTGTTGAGATGGCTGATCTCCTCTCTCACAAAAGGAGTTATGGCGCAAGTGGTAGGTTTATGGACAGCATCAGAGGTATGGACTTCCCTCGCTCACAGTTATTCTACCCACTCCGATTCCAGGGTACTGTAGTTGCGGCGACAACAACAAAATCTCAAAAAGGGATCTCTCTCTATTTTTGCATATATTCAACGAGCTAAGTCCATTGCTAATGGCCTATCTACAGTATCTGAACCTGTTCTCAAATCAGAACTAGTACTTTATATTCATTTTGGCCTAGGAAGCGAGTATGAGTCTGTAGTTACAACACTAATTAACCGACCAGACACAGCAGACCTTGGTATTGTAGACATCATGGGAGCTCTTCTGAATCATGAAAACTGGCTTGAAGATTTAGCTCTCGCCTCTGATTCTCGAAGTACAAACCTAGCAGAAGTTCCTCCCAAGAAAGGTAACCCTTAGAAGCCCCCTCAACAATTTCCTCTAAACTTTAGTAATAATAGAGGCAGGGAATGTGGACGTGGATCTCCACAGTACAATCACCAATCATTTCAGAATCAGCCCAAACAGTTCTCTGGAAGCCATGGAGGTAAGAATAATATTACTTGCCAAATCTATAACAAAATTGGACATAGCTCTCTGCAATGTCGCAAGGTGAAATATGCTTTTGGTTTTGCTACTGATAACACCTGCTATGAGCCATCTGCTTTCCATGGAGGCGTCAATACCCCTCAGTATCATTATGACAATAATTTCGATGCCAATTGGTATCCAGACTTAGGAGCCACTCACCGCATGACTCTAGACTTAGAAAACCTACAGAATCGCACTGAGTATACTGGGCTGGATCAGGTGAAGGTCGACAATGATCAAGGTTTGAATATTCATCATACTAGATCTTCTTCTATAATATTTAATCCGCATGCATTTTCTTTGAAAGATATCTGCCATGTTCCCTCTATCTGCAAAAATTTGTTGTCTGTTAGTCGATTTACAAAAGACAATAATTTATTTTTTGAGTTTCACCATGGCTGCTGCTATGTGAAGGATTATTCGGGGAGAATCCTACTTCAAGGGGTCAGTAGAGATGGATTATACAGTTTTCCTGCTTCAGCCACAATCGCTCTAGAAGCTCTTGTTGGAGAATGCACATCACTTCATGGTTGGCATCTTCAGTTTGATCATGTAGCTATGCGTATTGTACAGTAAGTTATTTCCAAATTTGGTCTTCTATTTAATAGATCTATTGTTAATCAATCGATTTGTGAGTCATGTCAAATGGGTAAAAGTCATAGATTATCCTTGAAGTCTTCTAGTTCTCAGTCCAAGCGTCCGTTAGATTTAATTTTTTCTGATGTAAGGGGACCTGCTCCCGTTAAATCAACGAGTGAATTTTCTTATTATGTCATTTTTATGGATGATTTTTCAAAATTTTCTTGGGTGTATCCTATGGTTCGAAAATTGGATGTATTTAATTTATTTCTTAAATTCAAGAGACATGTAGAAATCCTATTTGATGCAAAGATAAAGGTGTTTCAGTCTGATGGGGTGGCAAATTTCGTTCCCTATCCCAGTATCTTGACTCTTAAGAAATCACACATCGACTGGCATTCCTTGACACGCATAACCAGAATGGCTCAGTTGAATGGAAGCACCGACATGTGGTTGAATATGCTCTCTCTCTATTAGCCTCCTCCAATCTCCCCTTCTCCTTTTGGGCTGATGCGGTTGAAACTGCTGTTTTTTTGATTAATCATCTGCCCACTGCGGTTCTCAATGGTATGTCACCTTATGAGAAGCTCTTTCAGTCTTCTCCCGATTATTCATTGCTTCATTGCTTTGGATGTGCTTGCTATTCCTTTCTGCAGCCGTACAACAAGAATAAACTCCAGTTTTGATCCCTCCAGTGTATCTTCATTGGTTACAGTACCTCCCACAAGGGGTACCGCTGTCTGCATGTTCCTTCAGGGCGTCTCTTTACAGCTGGCCATGTTGTGTTTGATGAAAGCTTGTTTCCGAGAATTGGTGAAGCAACTTCTTGCACCTCCCTGCTCCCTTGGGTACTTTCATATCAGCACCAATTCCCCAAAGTTTAGAACCACCATGTACACCCTCATCATCACAACAACACCATTCTACGACCCCTCTTGAGTCCAGCTCCAGTTCGGCTACAACATCTCCAATCTTAGCATCTCCGTTTCAAGTTTCTTTTGATCGACCACAAAAGTACTGCAACATTCAAGAATAATTGGATAATACAGCTCCAATTTCACAACTTGTACATTCTCACAAGGTATCCCATTCCCTCGGCTCTTCTTACTCTTCCCTCTAAAAAAGAACAAGAACCCTTAGTCAAGCTGCAAAATCAGATAATTGGTAGTTGGCTATGCAAAAAGAATATCAGGCTCTCATTAAAAATGATACTTGGCGCTTAGTTTCGTATGATCCTTGCATGAACATCATCGGAACTAAGTGGATCTATAAGATAATGAAGAAGACCGATGGTACCATTTATCTCTACAAAGCCCGACTTGTTGCCCAAGGATTTCACCATGTCCCGAGACTTGATTACATTGACACCTTTAGTCCGATTGTCAAACCAATCACTGTACGAATGATTCTCTCTATTGCTCTTGCACATAGCTGGCCAGTGCATTAGTTGGATATAGATAATGCCTTTCTTCATGGCATGCTTGATGAAGATATTTATGTACATCAACCCAAAGGGTTTGTCGATCCCAGACACCCAACTCATGTCTACAAATTAAGAAAGGCACTCTACAGGCTTAAGTAAGCACCTCAAGCTTGGTACCCTCATTTGAGCTCCATCCTCAAACAAATGGGCTTTCACAACTTTGATCCATCTCTATTTATCTTCATCTCCAACCAATCTGCGCTGCTCCTTTTTGTGTATGTCGACGACATCATTCACATTGGGAATTCTTTTGCAACCATCCATGGCTTTCTTAAATCCCTTAGTTCGGTATTTCCACTAAAGGATTTAGACTCTCTTCATTATTTTTTGGGTATCGAGGTCAGCCATTCCTATGGTAGTTTGTACCTCTCACAGCAGCACTACATTCTGAACTTGTTACGTCAGACGAACTTGGAAGGGGCCAAACCTGCAAGCTCACCCATGGCTACCTCTAGCCGACTCTCCAAGGATTCCTGAAATTCCTTGCCTAATCCCACGGAGTATCGTAGTATTGTTGGAGCTCTTTAGTACGTCACCATTACTTGACCAGGTATTTCCTTTGCAGTTAACAAAGTATGCCAGTTTCTTCACTCTCCCACTAATGATGATTGGATAGCAGTCAAGAGAATTCTTTGCTACCTCAAAGGTACTATCTCTCATAGCCTCACCTTCCAGGGTTCCACATCTTGCCAATTAGTTGCTTACACTGATGTTGGTTGGGCCAGTTGCCCGGATGACCGGCGCTCCACTAGCGGGTATGCTATCTATCTTGGCTCCAATCTCATTGCTTGGAGCTCCAAGAAACAACAAACAATAGCTTGCTCCAACACTGAATCTGAGTTTAGAGCCCTTGCAAATACTGTGACAGAATTACTGTGGGTTCAGTCCCTCCTCAATGACATTGGTTATTTGACTCCTCCACCAACCGTTTGGTGTGACAATATGAGAGCTACCCACTTGGTAGCCAACCCTATTTTTCATGCTCGCACCAAACATGTAGAAGTGGACTTCCATTTTCTTCGAGATCTTGTCACTCAAAAGAAGCTTCAAATCTGGTACATTCCCACAAAACATTAAGTAGCCGATGTTTTCACAAAGCCACTCTCTTCAACGAGATTTGTTCACCTTCGGGCCAAGCTTCACATAGCCCCGTTCAGCTTGCTAGGGGATGATAACATAGAGGTCCATGGGCCTATGCATGACCCATGTATGACCTCGATGGACACTAAAGACTCCAGGCCCATAAATCTCAAGTAACCAAATCTTTGGGACCCTTCTAGATAACTAACCTATCTAGATCAACTAGGGTAACTCTGATCTACATTCAAGATAGAATCTATCCTAGATAACCCTCATCTAACCTAAAAAATGTATATCATTCGATCTTATCCCTTGTAATTCTTAATGTAATTCAATCACTGTGATTATAAATAGAGTGGCACTCGGCCCTAACCAGTTAGCCGAATTATTCTTTTTTTTTTCTATTGTTCTGTTTTAGTTTTATTATTATCTTTCTCTCTATTTGTTGTTTCAACTGGTATTAATGATTCAATATTTGGCGGTAAAGAGACAAGTATTATTGACCCTGTAGTCATTGCTGAAAATGATAATGAAAAGTAGAAAGACTCGATGGCGAGTCCAGGTGATCAACAAAATCATATTGTTAATGATGAAGCTTCTAAACCATGCATAAATCATGTAGTTCTTTAAGTCATAGACATTGTTGCTCCGGTGATTGAGAAAGCATGCACCCCATTTTCCAAAGATGATATCACAATGGTACGGAAAAAAGTTGATATTATCAGTGACATCTCTAAGACTTACTCAATCTGAGCATAGAAAATGTGGTATGCCTGTTCCCTTGGAAGAACTAAAAGGCTTCCAAGATAAAATTGCAGATAAGGTGATTGCCATGCAAAAACTATTTGAATATAAAGAATAAATAAGTGCCCTCCGTATTGATGTTGAGAATGGGGATGTAACCCCCTCTCTTTTATCTACAGATAATCATGGTGTTCAGCCAACAGAGGAGGAAACAATTGTTGAATCTGCATTATAACAAGTCAAATGAAAATGATAGAAGAAAAACAAAAATTACAATGTTCACCCATCTAAAAAACGTATTACTAGATCCCAAACGATCAAGGTAAGTCCTCTTCTTTCCATGATTAATTAATATTTTAGTATGGAGTGCTAGGGGTCTGGATAACAGACCCACTATTTGCTGCATTAAAAAACTTAAAAACTCACATAATGTGGGACTGCTAGACCTGGCTAAATCTAAAGTACCTGCCACCAAGATGCATTCATTAACACAAAGAATGAATTTTGGTGGTTATCTAGTGAACAACGAAGATGATTTTCTGTTGGTAGTGCTTTGGCACCCATCACCAAGATGCTAATGTACATGTGTAGGTATTATGGCAAGGCGGAGGTTGGTCAGTCTTTGAAGGTTCGGAGATGGTGGTGGGAAAGAGAGAGGATATAGGGAAGAGAAGAGGACAGAGGAGATAAGGGAGTTGCCTCGTTGTGAGAAACCTAGGTCAAAGTCATCATTGTGTTGTCTCCCCCTGGGGAAGAATTGCTCTCCCCCTTTTATAGAGAGGAAGTTAAGGTTATCAAGGAAGAAATTCTTTCCTGTTAGGAAAGGGGATATTTTATGTTAGGAAATAATATTTTTCCTTTTGTTTGAATATTAAGGGATCATTATTAGAGAATCTTATCCCTTTCGGATTCTCTCCGTATGTGACCCTATTATACTGATGTGGCATGGGTGGCATCATCGTTTTGCGGGCGTACTTTCATTAAACCCGCATGTGTAGTTTAAAGACGCACGTGTAATAGACATTTATTCCCGATTTACTGTGATTTCATAGTTCTGTAATGGTGTCGGGTTCATCGCAACTCCGTGTGTGTTCGGGGTTCATCGCAAATCTGTACGTGTTTGGGTTTCATCACAAATCCACACGTGTCTTAGTTTTATCGCAGATTCGCACTAATCGAAGTTCATCGCGATCTGTCTTGATTATGACTTCATCGCAATCGCAGATCTGTGATGAACTCATCGCAAACGTGTGATGGGTTATGGATTCATCATAGGCATCCATGTAGTATTGGTTTGACACCCTCTATACTTTGATGGTCTTAGCAACCACTGTGTACCTACATGTAGTTTACCATCACCGGGACTACAACGTAGATGCTAAAAGAAAATCATATGGAGAAATCCTAACTAGAACACCTCTGTAATGGCACAACAACACTTTATCAAAGTGATGTAAGGGTCACACACTTGCGGTGAGCACAAAATGCCATCCAACACTTGCAATGAGCATGAAATGCCTTCTGTGACCTATGATGAGCATAGTGTGCTATTCGAGACTAGCGATGGGTTGAGAATGATAACACAACTCTGTGACGAACTCAGTACACTACCAACATCCTACGATGAGCATAGAATGGCAGCTAACATTGTGATGAACGATAAACCAACCCAAAGCTGGAAATATATGCTCATAGACAACTCGCACTCCATATAGTCGCGACAAGCCGTGATGAAACTCTTCAAAGTTGATTTATAGAGACATCTGAATGCATTAGACGATCAAAAGTCCCGACACATGTCTATAAGAAAACCCATGAAGGGGTCCTTTGGAAAAGGAAACTCTATTCCTAGAGTGTCTCGTTAGACACGTGGTGAAACCTTAGTGGAGTTCATTTGATAGCTGACATGAGGATAAAGATCACATTTCTAATTGGGAAATGCCTCTTTTGGGATCTTCTCCTAATAGCCTCAAGATCCCGTTTATAAAAGGATAACAACTCTCCCTCACATCAAACACTACTAAACCCTAGGGTTTCTTTGAGCTTTCTTTCTCTTTCTCTTCCTCTTTCCCTTCTTCTTTCTTCACCGCCATTCTCTTGGACCTTCAGAGGCTTGAGCAAGCCATGGTGAACATGGAGTCTATGGTACTTACAACACTCATTGTAACATGATACATTTGACCCTTGGTTTTGGTAAACAACCACCTTCCTTGTAGATATATGGGGGTTTCTCTCCATAAAGGCAAGGCAAGGAAATCCATGTTTGATGAATTGATGAGGAAAGAAACTCAAAAAATTGAGTCTTGGAAAGAGAAACTACTCTTAGTTGGAGCAAGAATTACTCCCTTCTATGCGGATGCATTTGTTGATGGTTTTTCATATCCCTAAAGCTATTATGTGAAGTCTTGAAAAACAAATCGCCACTTTCTTTGGTTCGGTTCTGAGGAGGAGAGCAAGCATAGTTGGGTTTCTTGGATTGATGTCTGTAAAGGGTGGTCTTGAGATAAAAGGTTTGGTTGAATTGTGTAAAGTCTGTAGACTTAATTTGGAGGGTTTTAACTCAGGATGGTTGTTGGTCCAAGTTCTTCGATGCCAAATTTCTTTTTAGGTGGCATTCATAGGGGGAATACAAAGGTTCCTCAACCTAGAAAATTAACATTGGTTTGTTGGACTATCTCTTTGTTTGCACTACTTGGCATGTTCAATCTAGTAATATATCTTTTTGGCTAGAAAATTGGTGGGATGATGAACTTCTTTTCAGATATGCTTTAGATCCATCCCTATAGGATCAACCCCTATTGAATAGCATTAAGGATGGCTCGGATATCCGAGTGTGGAAACAACCAAAATGGCAATTGTTTAGTCTACAGATCATCATACCTTCTTGTTTTCGGTAAGTTAGCCACTAAAATTTGGACCACTAGCTTTTAGTAGTTTATTGGGCATATATTCCTAATATTTAGACCCAATCAACTAGAGCATGGTTACTTTTTTGGCTCTCACAGGGGGCAGAGAGAGAGTGTGCAATTCTTAGGTGAAAGAAATCATTGTCTCTATCCCTTTCTTTATCATTTGGGAAATTTGGAAAGAAAGGTGTAGACATAAATATGAGCGCCAATACAATTATTCTCGAGATTTAGACATGGATTCAAGAAACGTGGTCCAACTTTCTTGGATCACTTGATCCTCGAATCTTTAAATGTTAAGCCTCTTCAAAACCGATGTCCAATAGCCCGTATTGTTCTAATGTGCCAACCTAGAAGTTGTTGGACAATGGTTAATGTAGATGAAGCCTTGAGAGGCAATCCCACTGGTTCAAGTGGTGGAAGGTGTCTGTCTTTAGAGATGATCATGGGCAATTCATTTTTTTCCTTTTCCTCCTATATTATGGGTGCACCTCCAACATTGTTGCTGAATTCAGGGCTATTTGTAACACTATTTTTCATGCCAAGTCATTGGGTATCTCGCATCTCATTGTCGAGAGCGACTCCAAAGTTTTGATCTAATTTGCTCTAGGTCCTCTTGGCCTCTTCCAAACTCCATTGGACCATTCTTCATTGGATTGATGAGATTTCATATTTAATGGCCAACATGAAAATCAATTTCTCTCATATTGTTCATGAAGGTAATGATGCAGTAGCGGATGGGTTTGCAAATTTGGCATGTGATGGCTCTTAGAGCTTCCTCTTTTACTCTAAGAGAGTTCCCTCCCATGTGCAGGCTATAGGCTTTGTCGTAAATAAGGCTATATGGTTTTTTATGATATTTTGAGTGCTGTACGCATATTGTATCTAGGCTTGGGGAAAGGTGAGCTACATCCTCCCCTATACGTTTTTGAGCACAGTGATTTTATTACTAAAACTTTTAAGATGGCCACCCCTCCACCTAGAGTAAAGTTGGGGATAAAAAATGGAATATAAATGGATTGTACATTTTGTTTTGATGTTTTGTTCAATGTCTCAACCTGTTAGTGAATCAAACAGTTGAACCATTCAAACCATCATTCGACCCTAATTCTAATTCTGGGTTTCCTAAAACCCATCCTATTCAACTTTTTGTGATCTTTACAACCCTATTATACAAAAAAACAACCTCAATTGTTGGCCTCAAATTTCAATTTTTGGCTTTTATATTTATAAAAAACCCTTGTATTGTACATAATAGATGGATGACATGTCACGATTTGACTCGTCCAACCTCCGACAATTGAACTATTGATTTGTGACCTAGAGGCAAAAAATATTCAGACTCCAAGTTAGTTTTTAAAACATCGATTTTATTTGTTGGGTGAAGTAAATAATATTTATTCTAAAATACAAACTACTTGGTTAATTAACTTAAAATTAACTAATTTAAGTGCAAGTAGATTCTTTAGTCTAATAATATACCAGTAAGTATCTTCATTTTAATATAATTAATATTTATTAGTAATTACAATTTAATGTAAATATATCTAATATATATATATATATAATTATAGTTAAATTGAAATGGATATAGGTATAGATAAGGTTAATAAATTTTAGGCAATTTAATGGAGTAACAAAGAGGAGAGAGAATTAGTGGCAACATTTAATAAAGGAGAGAGAGAGAGTTATGACATAATTAATGAGGACATATAATTAAAAGAGTTAATGGGAAAGAGGAGAGAGAGTTAATGGTGATTTAATGATGAAGAGTTAAAAGTCTTACGGATTTTCCCAATGCAGATTTCTGATTTTCACTGCAAAGCTATAAACATTCAAGAGGTCAATAACCCACACTCTATGCACTAACACCCGCCCATGAATTGACATGAATTCGGAATTGGCACCTACCCGACAGTACTTTGAGCCTACAAATTCTGACCCTGGGCTGATTAGCCATTATCTCTAAGTTATTTTGTTCAATTTTAAAATTAAAAATTCAAAAAAAAAAAAACTAGAAAAAAGTGCATTTCAGAAGAAACCAAAAAGTAGGAAAGTGCTAGCTTGGCACATTCCATTTTAATATATAGATATAGATTTGAGAGTAGAGTAAGTTATTGGAGGAGAGAGAGTTAACATAATGATTAATATGGAGAGATAATTAAAGTAGTTGATGAGAAAGAGAAGAGAGAGTTAATGGTGAGTTAATGAGGAGAGATGAAAGTGTTAAAAACTTAAAGTTGATTCATCATTACTTGATTTATTTTTTTAATTGTAAAATAATAATAATAATAATTCATTAAAATCGCAAAATCTATAAATGGTAGGGAATAAAGGAAAGGCTTGTTAAATGGCATGCCCAATTTGAATATATATAATAGATTAATGAGTTGTTATTGCCTCAGCCTCCACCAGCATGCATGTTCCCATTGTTGTGATGTTGTTGGTTGAACTGACCTATGCCTCATCCTTTGATAGTAATAGAATTGTAAGCAAAATAATTTAGATGGCCTTGAGATTTTTTCTATTGATAGGATTGGTTTAGCTAAGAAGCCAAGTTGGTTGAAGGAAATGAAGCATTAGAAGGTTGGGAGTGCTATGCGAATCAATGTTTTCAACTTGTCGTTGATCCGGCTGATTGAATTGTTCGAACCGTCACCCGGTCAGGATTCTGTGTCTGGTTCAGTCTTGGTCAAGAACCGTTTGACAAGCTGGTCTGAATGTTGAACCATTTGACCGTGTACCCATTCGACCCGATGACTGGGTTGCAGGTTGCACACTCAATGCATGTAAACTTTCAAAGGCCATAACTTTGCACTCTGATGTTCGATTGGGGTGATTTTTTTTTATTTTAGGTAACTTTTCGAGATCTAGGCGTTCCAAGGCGCAATGCCTTGCCTTGCTATTTTCGCGAAAAACCCCTTTTTTGGCCTCAAATTGCAACTTTTAATATTTTTTTATAAATAAAAAAAGTAAAAGCTGAATTAGAAAACATAAATTAAATATAAAAATACATATAACATATCTAAAACACATATATATATACACACACAGATATATATATATATACTGTGAAGCATGATCGACATTAGGGCGATTGGCAGTTGCAATTACAAGGGACTTGTACTTGGTGCCGAGTCCTAAAACTTTTGCACATACCCTTGGATATAGGTATGATAGCTTCAAAGTTTGAAGATAATACAATGACTTGGACTGGTATCCATTCAGTTAATGAGGAAATTAGCCAATTCAGTACCAATTGATCAAGCTGCACCCAATTAGCATACACAGGATTTGGCATTTTCTATCCAATGCCTGAAGGATCATCCATTTCCATTTCAAGAGCCTTTGTAGTTCCCTTAAAAAAACCCATCAACTGATGAGTTCACAGAATAGAGAGGAGTTTTCCAAACCAAGTAATTTTAGCCATTTAGCTTGATGGGCAAGATATGTAATGTTTGAAAGAGCGGGAATATCGATTGCAGTAATAGTCCCAAAAACAAAGTTGGAAGTTGAGTTGGAACTGTCCATGGATGAAACTAGGTTTCTTGCACTAGTAGCCATGGTAATAGCTTTGATACCAAGTTAAAAATAAAGATCAAGAACAAAGGAAACAGAGTGAAGAGAACTCTCAGTGGTTGATCCACCTAGATTGTATTGTTTATATACTATGTATAGGTATAGAGTTATGATAAGTTACAACTCTTGTTAAGATAACAATTACTGAAAACTTTTGTGTATCAGTTCATTGAATATCACCGGAAGAGGTATTGTAGTATATATACAAGCTGGATTAGTTGTAAAATACAATGGTGGCTTGCTATACCTAAGAATATAGATGTAAAAGCTTTAGCAATCATGAGAAATCATGATACTAGTGGACAACTATGCGGTGACGTGGCCAAAAGTATCATAATACTCCCCCTCAAGTTGGTGAGAAAATAGTGTGAACCAACTTGCAAGTCAAGCGTTGGAAAGCACATTTGCCAAGAGTTTTGTGAAAACTGTAAACTGATGAGCTCCTGTAAACTGTTGTGGTGTATCTACAGCAATTTTACAACCAGGTTGTGATCAAAATTTTTAAACAAAACAGAGCAAGCTAATGAACACTATAGAGGCAAAATTTGATAGAGAAAAGGAAATGACAAAGAACAACTTCAATATGTATTCCACCTTCCAATACATATAGAGAACTCTTTAAATAGACCCAAGGCTAACAATGTATTAACTTCTATGATAACACATTCAGCATATCTAGCTGAAATTTATACCAAGTAATAAATAATCAAAGGGTAGAGCTTGCATCCTCAACTTGTTACGCAATTTTTTGAACCGGTGCTCTACTAGTGCCTTTGTGAATATATCTACCACTTGATCTTAAGTACAACAATGCTTTAACTCAGCTTCCTTTTCGCAATAAGTTCTCGAATGAAATGATGACATATCTCTATATGTTTGGTTCTTCCTTGATGGATTGGATTTTTTTGTGAGAGTAAGTGGATTTGTTGTCACAATGTATCCAGGTTGCTTCATTTTTCTTCTCATTCCGGTCATCTCAAATCCTTCTAAGCCAAATAGCTTGACATGCAGTTCTAGTAATAGCAATATACTTTGCTTTTGTACTTGAAAGTGCAATAGTAGATTGCTTCTTTGTTGCCCAAGATATATCTCCTAAACTAAAACTGAATAGGTGATGAGAATGCAAAATATTATATTTTTTTCCCTTAATATTTAGTCTTTTATACTTATTTTATACCCAAATGCATTCATTATTCTTATATTTTGATTTAGGGCACAAATAGAGGCGTTAAGTGAAAAACAAAGTTAATCGGGTAATTTTGGACAATTTCGGCACCTCGTCGTAATTTGGGCATAACGCTTTCATCCGAACTTCGATTGAGATGATTCAAGATGAGTTGGAACGATAAAGAAAATATATACAATTTTCATGTTTTGAGTTTTAATAGATACTGACTGCATCGAGGTCAAAATCGGGCCCGAAATAGCTGCAATCGCATTGCTGACGTGCTAGAAACATTCCTTAGCCTGCAAGTTTTCATACGCGAAATCACCACTCTCCCACTTGCATTAGAACTTTGTTTTATCTTATTTTTGATATACTGTTATTTAAAGAAATTTTAGGAGATTTTGTTGGCTTCTCTTGGGGGAAGTAGAGGGAAAGAAAAGAAGAGGAAAAAACAAGAAGATGATAATCAGACCTAGGGCCGCCGCACCTCTCTTCTCTTCTCTTCTCTCTTCTCTGATTTTTCTTGAGTTTTCACCATGACCATGCATGGCTAAACTCTGATACTTGGTCGAAGGAAACATAAGCCTCAAAATCAACAAAACTGTAAAATCTAATTTGATTATTATTGTTTGATTTACATTTTGAATATCGAATATTCTTCTATGTTTATGTTCATGATTGTTTCGTCTGATTGCTAGGAGGCCTACTAGTTTATTATTAGTTGCAATCTACTAGTAGGTTAGATATCAGATCTGTAATTGTTTGATCCCTCTAATCTGCGAAGCAACTAGAGTTTAATGATTTGCTGCGTCAAAAATTGTTAGATCTTAGGAAGAACACTCGACTGAATTAAATGCAATCGCTTGTGCTTGTGTTGTTTAGCTTCATCGATCTCTAATGCTTAAGGCTACTGCTGGATTAAATCTTTAACATTTGTTTAGGGGTTATTCAGTAGTAAGAGTTAAGAGGATCGCTTGTTTTCTGATTAACTGAGATTAGGGAGATGCAGAAAAATAATTCCTACGATGAATATTCAAAGTCTGAATTGATATATCTTTGCATCGATGAGCAGTAGTGAAATTCATAGGAGTCTTGGTAGGTTTACAGTTTAACGTGCCAAACCTTCTCAAGATATCCACAACATATTTCCTTTGATAAATAAAAATTCCATTAGCATCTTAAACAACTTGATTTCCAAGGAAATAGTGCAGCAACCCCAAATCTAACATTTCGAAATTATGCATCATATCCTCTTTGAAGTTTTTAGCCATTTTAAGAGAGATCCCAGTATAAATCATGTCATCCACATACAAACATACAATCAAAATATCATTAGCATGAATTTTTACATAAAGAGTAGGATCACTAGCACTCTTATGAAAACCATTTTCTACAAAATACCTATCTATTTTGTTGTACCAAGCTCTTAGTCCTTGTTTGAGCCCGTAGAGTGCATTCTTTAACTTATACACTTTATGCTTCATGCCTTCCTTTTCAAATCCCTAGGGCTACTCAACATATGTCTCTTCCTCAAGCTCTCCATTGAGGAAAGCTCATTTAATATCAAGCTAAAATACTTGCCATTTCTTTTGGGCTGCCGAGGCCAAAACAGTTCTAATAGTATCAATTCTAGAAACTAGTGCAAAAGTTTAAAAAAAATCAATACCTTGCTGTTGCACATACCCTTTTGCAACTAAGCGTGCCTTGTGCCTTTGAAGACTCCCGTGTGAACTAAATTTGGACTTGAATATCCGTTTCAGTCCAATGGCTTCTTTACCGTGAGGTAGATCAACCAATGTCCATGTGTCATTCTTCACAATAGAATCTATCTCTTCTTGCATTGCATTACATCATTCTTCTTTTGTCACTGCATCTTCAAAATAGGTAGGTTCCATAGAAAATAAAGCAAATTCACAAGAAGCATATATCTCATCAAGTCTTTTCATCTTCCTTGGAGGGGTTGAAGGAAGAGAATCAGATGTGGTTATATCATCCATAAGCTCAATAAATGTTTCATTTGGTACAATACATAAAGGCACATTTTGATTAGTTTCCCAATTCCAAGCTTTATTTTCATCAAAAAATCACATCACGACTTATGATTAATATTTTGGAGATAAGATCATAGAGTCGATAGCCTCTTGTCTCCTCACTATACCTAGTGAAAATGCATTTTGTACTTTTAGCATCTAATTTTCTCCTTTGTTCTGAATGTTCAAATGCATAGACTATAGAACCAAAAGTTTTAAGATAACTTACATTGGGTTTTCTTCCTATCCAAGCTTCATATGGAGTTCTATCTCTGATTGTTGTTATGGGAAATCGATTTATCAAGTACATTGTTATTGCTACTGCTTCAGCCCAATATTCATTTGGTGGCCCTTTATCTTGTAGTATGCTTCTTGTTGCTTCAATAATGGTCCTATTTTTGCACTCAGCCACACCATTTTTTTGTGATGTATAACTGGCTATTAACTGCCTTTGGATCCCGATGCCACTGCAAAACTCCTTGAATTCTTTGGAAGTAAACTCACCACCATGATCTGTACATAAAGTAACAATAGAACATCCACACTGTTTCTCAACAAGTACTTTAAATTGTTTGAAAATGGAGAAAGCCTCAGATTTTTCTTTCATGAAATATACCCAATTCATTCTTGTGTAATTACCAACAAATAAAATGAAATACTTATTCTCACTAAAGGAAGCAGTTTGCATAAGACCACATATGTCAGCATGCACAAGTAACAATGGTTTATTTTCTCTCCATGATTTTCCTACTGGAAACTTCTCACAGTGTTGTTTCCCATACACACATGCTTCACACACTTTTCCATCATTTTTAACAAGTAGAAGACCAATAGCCATATTCAGTTTATGCATCAAATGCAACCCACCAAAATGCAAATGCCCATACCGTCTATGCCACACCATGGAATCTTCACTAGATGCAGTAAATGCATTAATTGCAAGCTTTGAAAACTGAAACATCTTATTTTCTGTCATGCTAATGGAAAACATCAACTTCTTATCGTTCTTATTATGTACCATCCAACTACCATTGTCAAAAACAATATAGTAAACCTTCTTCATCAATTGTCCCAAACTTGACAAGTTTTGGGCTAAACCAGGAACATACATTACACCATTAATAAATTTCTTTCCAATCAAAGTGGTAACAACAATAGTGCCAATTTCATGCACTTGAACTTGGTTGTTGTCACCCATTGTCACTTGTCTTTTGATGGATTTGTCATGTTCAACCAAAATAAGTTTTGTTTCTAGTCATGTGATTATTATACCCACTATCCAAATACCATGTATCATCATTTACTCCATTATGGGCAGTAAGGCATGAGAGAAATGATTTGTCATCACTCTCATGTCTATTTTCTTCTTTTTCTTCAATAGAGTTTGCTTGTTCCCTAAATTTCTGGAAACAATTTTTCTCAATATACCCATATTTTTTACAATAATAACACTGTGGTGAATTCCTATTTTGATTGTTGTTATTCTTATACCAACAATCCTTATCAGCATGATTAGTTCTTTTGCAATATGAACATGCAACAAAATTGGAACCATGATTACCTCCATTTGAATTTCTCTACTGGCCATTAGATTTGCCACTGCGTCTTCCCTAGAATCCACCATGTCCACAGCCTCTTCCTTTATAACCTCTTCCAGCATCTTTAAACCCTTTCTTGGGATCCAACTTCATCTGCAATACTTGCTTTAATGGTGTATCAATAACTTTATTCAGTTTTTGTTCATGTGCTTGCAGAGAACCCATTAATTCATTCATAGAATGACAAGATAAGTCCTTAGACTCTTCTATGGCAGCAACAACATGATCATATTTAGATGAAAGACTTCTTGAAACTTTCTCAACAACTTTTTGATAAAATAATTCCTCTCCATATAACCAAATTTGATTCACAACTGAACCAACTCTACTAAAACATTCTTGAATTTTTTCACAATTTTTCGTAGGTAGATTTTCAAATTCATGTCGGAGAGCTTGCAATTCAACAATAAGTACCTTACTTGTACCTTGATACTCCTCCTGAGAATACCCCATGCTTTGTTTGAAGTGATGGCATTCATAACTTTTGGAAGGATGTTGTCCACCATGGCCTAATTGATCAATGACAATGCCTTGGCATCTTTCCTCTTCTTTTCCTTAAATTCATTCCACTGAGCTACTGTCATTTTATCAGGTTCTTTAAACCCATTTTCTACAATATCCCAAGCTTCAATTGACACAAATATTGTCTTCATCTTAATACTCCCAAACAAATAGTTAATTAGTGCCACCAAAAATAGGAACAACCAATGAACCATTCACAGCATTACTTGCCATGCTTCTACTATATCCGAAGTAAATGGAACACCCAACTTCTGAATCAACAAGGTTCTGATACCACCTGTAAACTGATGAGCTCCTGTAAATTGTTGTGGTGTCTCTACAACAATTTCACAACTAGGTTGTGATCAAAATTTTTAAACGAAACAGAGCAAGCTACTGAACACTATAGAGGCAAAGTATGATAGAGAAAAAGGAAATGATAGAGAACAAGTTTAATATGTATTCCACCTTCCAATACATACAAAGAACTCTTTAAATAGACCCAAGGCTAACAACTAATTAACTTCTATATGATAACACATTCAGCATATCTAGTTGAATTTTGGGTAAATTTTTTAAATTATCGCTACTGTTTGTAAAATTGGCTAACTGTACTCTTATTGTTTACATATTGTATTAAAATATCCTTAGTGTTTTTAAAAATTGATATCACCGTTAAGTGTTAACGGAAAGAAATGAAATATCGAATTTGCCTTCCACTGTTTCTCAAATTTTCAAAATAAAACTCAATAATGAAAAAATGCTCCTTTCCAAGTACCGGTTTAGATTTTCAATTCAGATTTCTCTTATTGCTTTACCACCACTCCCAAGATGAAAGCTCTAGTTGAAGTGGCTGCAGCTGCGAGCAAGTTCTTTTCTAGGTACTAGTTCAAAACTCCACAATGTGCCCATCCAGGCAGAAGGTCCACTTGGGTATTACCTTGATAAGGAGTCTTCATTTTCATCAAGGACAAGGAACTGGTGCTGATCAATCACTTCGTGTTGATGAACGATGAACCACCCAAGTTGGAAAAATGGAATGCTTTGGGGCTGAGAACAGATTCCACGGCATGGTTTGCCATGAACGGGATTGGTGAGCTTCTGCAACAAGGGAAGCTCAAGGGTCTATATTAGTTTTCAACCCATCAAAATCTCAATTTGAAATCCTAAAATTTTCCTGTCATGGAAGTAATGACATGTGACATATCTGAAAGAAAACAAAATCGCAGCTCGCCAGATGGAAATTCTAGTTGAAAGAAAAAGAAATTCGCATACTGGAGTTACATGTGAAATCCTCGATATTGCAAATTGCATGTGAAATTATCTTTTTCTGCAATTACAAGTTGTGACTAAATAACATGTCGAGAAAGAAAGAGGAGGGGAGAGAGATGAGAGTGAGCGGACGAGCAATGTGCGAATTAGCTGACCTGAGCACAACTCAAAGTCTTCGGTTGCTGAAGCTGAGGCTCAATGCTCATCAAGCACCCATTGGGCGGCGTGGCTGTTGCATTTGTAGAGGGAGTAGTAGCCATGCCGTTGCCTTTGGTGGAATTAAACACTTCTTCCGGAAGCCGAGGCTCTTCATCACCAATAATGTCCTCGTCGTCATCCCGTCCTCGTCACCATCATCATTAATACCGAAGAACCTATTCGAGCTATTGTTGGATTTTAATGTTATAAGAGATTAAATCCAAAGGGTTTGATCCGTCAATTACATGAGAAATTTACTTGCACACTTATTTAGAAAATTAATTTTTCTCTTACAAAACCCCGTTTAGAATTTGTCCCATATTAAAAAATTATAAGTTTTGTTTTCAGTATTTTAATAGGAGCTGATTTACACTCCTTAGAAATAGTAGAAGAGAGTAAGGGGGTTTGATACCGCACACACGTGTGCACAATTCTAGTTGATCATCATTGATCAACGCTGATCAACGTTGATAAGATCAATGGTCACCATTTGATCAGGTGTGATCCAGAGGCACAATTCAAAGTTAACAGTCCTTAGTTGTTAACTACCTTTTAAACACTCGCAATGTTTGAAATTGTGACTGTTCAAGGTGCCTTCTCTAAACCAGCACCTACATTTTCTTCATACCTCTTCATAATCTATTTAAGGAGCATGAATTAGACTTCAAAAAATACATTTTTTCGAAATCCATTTTCTCTCTCTCTCTCAGTCCGGTCTACTACAGTCTCATAAAAGGTTTCTTCAGAGATTCTTCAACTTTTCTGGTTGTAGATTCTTGCCCAAGGCTCTGTTGTATCCTGGGAACGGATTTGCCTGTAACCCAACAACAAACTCAATGAAACTGAGTGGGGGCAAACAACGTTCTAAAGATAGTGTCTTCAGACGCGCCTTAGAACTTTTCCTCCAAATTTACAGTGACTCCATTTCCCAATAATTTTAGAACATTATTCTGCAATGGAGGCAGAAGCAAGCATAACTTCGATCAAGATGATGAACCAAGATCTTGTTCGACTTGACCAGTTCGATGGAGCAAACTTCAGTTGATGGCAAGACAATATGATCTTCTTTCTGACCACACTAAAACTATACTATCTATTGGACCCGAATCTGCAATCACTTCCTAAACCCACAGACAAAGACTCAAAAAAACTAAAGAATGAAAGAGCAAAACGGGAAATGGACTCACTTCTGTGCCGAGGACACATACTGAATTCCTTATCAGACCGGCTCTACAACTTCTACAAGGAACTTACATCTCCAAAAGAAATTTGAAAGGCCATGGAATTCAAATACAAAGTGCAAGAAGCAGGTACGAATAAGTATCTTATTGTAGAATACTTTGACTTTACCATGAATGACCATAAACCCATATTGGAGCAAGTTCATGAACTATAGGTGATAGTCAACAAAATTCGATCGTTTGACATCATCATTCCTGAATCTTTCCAAGTGGGAGCAATCATTGCCAAACTTCTACCCTCTTGGAAGGATTACAGGAAGAAGCTTCTACACAAGGCTGAAGAACTTACCTTGGAGCAAATTCAGCAACACCTTCATATTGAAGAATAGTTTTGGATTAGAGACAGTAGGGATAAAACCATGGCCGGTATGCTGAACTCTAAGGTCAATTTTGTGGAAAACGGATTAAAGAAGACTAACCCTGCATTACAAGTAAAGAATAAGGATGAGAACTTCAAGAATAGCAGCAATAAGAAAGGATCATGCTATATTTGTGAAAAGAAGGGGCATTATGCCCGAGTCTGCCGACATCGGAAAGGCGGAACCAAGTCTGCAAACATGGTAGAAGACAATCTAGTGGCCATGATTACTAAAGTCAACATGGCAGAATTGTCTTCTGGATGGTGGTTTGGTTCAGGCGCCACAGTCCATATTTGCAAGGACAAGTCCTTGTTCAAGACATATGAAGAAGTGACTGATGGCCAGGAGGTACAGATGGGAAATCAAATATATGCTAAAGTTACTGAAAGAGGCAACGTAGAGTTGAACTTCACCTCCGAAAAGACACTGACTCTCCTGAATGTTCTCCATGTTCCTAACATTAGAAAGAACTTGGTCTCAGTAAATCTTGTCTGAAGGAGGGGATTCAAAGTTTCTTTTGAATCCGACAAACTAATCCTATCCAAGAATGGGATGTTTGTTGGAAATGGATATGGTTGTAATGGTATGTTCAAATTAAATATTAATGAAGGAAAAGTTTCTGCTTATATTGTTGATTCTTTCTCTTTATGGCATGATAGATTAGTACACTTGAATTTTAAATCCATAAAGAACATGAGCAAACTTGGTATAATTGCTTATAGTAATGAATCAACTGAAAAATGTGAGATATATGTAAAATCTAAAATGATTAAGAAACATTTCCCTAGTGTTGAGAGAAATTCTCAACTTCTAGAACTAATTCATTCTAACATCTGTGAACTCAATGGCGTATTAATTAGAGGAGGTAAGAGATACTTCATAACATTTATAGATGACTTTTCTAGGTACACCTATGTCTACCTTATGAGAACTAATAATGAAGCCTTTGACATGTTTAAACTGTACAAGACTGAAGTTGAAAATCAATTAGAAAAGAAAATTAAAATCCTCAGAAGTAATAGGGGTGCTAAATACTTTAAAAATAAGTTTAATTCTTTCTGTGAAGAATTTGGAATAATACATCAGTGTTTTGATCTCTATACCCTTCAATAGAATGGCTTGACCGAAAGGAAAAATAGAACACTTATAGAAATGATAAACTACATGTTAAAAGCTAATGCACCCTTAAACCTGTGGGGGGAACCACTCCTAACAGCCTGCCATTTACATAACAGAATTGTTTATAGAGTAAATAACAAATGACCATATGAATTATGGACAAGAAGAAAACCTAATTTAGTATATCTAAAAGTGTGGAGGTGCTTAGCATATTATAGAGTTTCAGATCCTAAAAGAACCAAGTTAAGACTCAGAGCTAAGAGAAGTATGTTTGTTGGATATGTAGAACATAGCAAGGCCTATAGGATTCTAGACTTAGAGTCCAACATAATAATTGAAACTAGAGGTGTTGAATTCTTTAAGAATAAACTGTGTTCTGAATCTACAGAAAATGAATCCGCAGAAAATGACAGAGAACCTAAAAGAGAAACTTAGATCTCAATACCTGTTGATAATAATGAGACTGAAAAAAGAAATGACACAACTGTAACACCTACAATAGAACCTAGAAGAAGTCAAAGACAAAGAACAGAGAAACACTTAGGTTCAGATTTTATCTCTATTCAGTCAATTGTATTTTTGGTTAATGCTAATAGAGAGAAGATTTTAAATAAAATACTCATTGTCCTAAACATTGAAAATGATCCAAAAACCTACAGTGAGACAATGACCTCTAGAGATGCTGTCTTTTGGAAGAAAGCTATAAATGATGAAATGGATTCAATAATGTCAAATAACACATGGGTATTAGTAGACCTACCTCCACGATCAAAACCAATCAAATGTAAATGGGTGTTTAGAAGAAAATAAAGTACTGATGGAGCTGGACAAACTTTTAAGGCTAGATTGGTAACCAAAAAATTTAGTCAAAAGGAAGGGATTGATTACTTTGACACCTATGTACTAGTGGTTAGAACAACTTCTATTAGAACACTCATAGCATTAGCATCTATTTATCACTTTTCTGTTCATCAAATTGATGTTAAAATTGCTTTCTTAAATGGTGATTTAAATGAAGAAGTTTATATGGAACAACCAAATGGATTTGTTCTTCCTAGAAATGAGAAGAAAGTCTGTAAATTGGATAAATCACTATATGGATTAAAATAAGCACGTAAATAGTAGCATGAGAAATTTGATTCTTGCATTTTATCTTTTGGTTTTAAACATAATAGTGCTGATAGATGCATCTACTCAAAATTCACTGAAAATTATGGAGTAATTGTATGTCTCTATGTTGATGAAAGATTTAGGAGAAATAGATACCATATTGGGAATAAAAGTTAAAAAACATAGTAGGGGTTATGCATTAAGCCAATCACATTACATTGACAAAGTACTTGAGAAATTTAAGCATTTAGGGTTTAAAGAATATAGCATGCCATATGATTATAGTATAAAGCTAGTAGAAAATACTAATAGAGCAATTGCACAACTTGAGTATGCTAGTGTAGTAGGAAGCTTGATGTATGCTATGCTTTGTACTAGACCTGATATTGCATTTGCAGTAAGTAAACTCAGTCGATTTACAAGTAATCCCGGTGCAAAGCACTAGAAGGCAATTGAGAGAGTTCTTGGGTATCTCAAGAGAACCTTGGAACTTGGCTTGTTTTATTGTGATTATCCAGCTGTACTAGAATGGTACACTGATGCAAGTTGGATTATCGGTAATGGAGATAACAAGTCCACCTCTGGATGGATTTTCGTCCTTGGTGGGGGTGCGATCTCTTGGGCATCCAAGAAACAAACTTGTATATCTCACTCGACCATGGAATCCGAATTCATAGCCTTGGTGGCTGCTGGAAAAAAGGCTAAATGGATTAGGAATTTATTATTGATAGAAAACTTTGGCCTAGTCCTATGCCTCAAATTTCCATTTACTATGATAGTGAGGCAACTCTGTCAAGAGCCTACAATGGTACCTACAATGGTAAGTCCAGACATATAAGTCTGAGACATGAATTTGTTAAGCAACTGATTCAAGATGGAGCTATCACTATAACATATGTGAGGTCAAGTAAAAACTTGGCTGATCCTCTTACCAAGGGCTTGGCCAGAGAATTGGTAAGAATGACAACCAAAGAGATGGGATTAAAAACCTTTACTTAGTCACCTGTAATGGTAACCCGACCTAAACTGAAAAACCATCAGTATTGGGTTTAATGGGTAACAACAAGTTACAACAATGTGACTGTTAGCACTGACATTGAGAAATTTCCCATAACAACATAAATAGTGTTGTCCATTATGATGAGAGGTTGAGTTAAACTCTTAATGAAGTTTTGAAATGTGTTAAATAACGAAACACATAGTGGAACTTCACCTATGTGAACATAGAAGTGGTGTCGCTTCTCATGAGAGTTTGGGTTTGCTCTCGGGATTGTTCATGAAACCAGGAAATAAGCACATGGCCATAATAGTGCTGAGCAAAACTTGAAACTCTTGCAGAGGCTGGACATTTTTATGTGTATGGGTGTCTCCGTTATGTTTTGAAAGTAATTGGTTTAAGGTCTTACCACCAATAACATTGACAAGGCTCTGAGATATCTATACTAACAAAAGGTTTAAGTTGATAAACACCTTTAGTATGCATAACTGTGTCATAGTAGTTTGGATTGAGAGAGAACTATGTAATTGGTCAATCAATGTGGGGGATTATTGGATTTTAATCTCATAAGAGATTAAACCCAAAGGGTTTGATCAGTCAATTACATGAGAAATTGCACCTGCACACTTGTTTGGAAAATTAGCTTTTCTCTTACAAAACCCAGTTTTGAACTTGTCCCACATTGGAAAATTATAAGCTTTGTTTTCAGTATTTTAATAGGAGCTGATTTACACTCCTTAGAAATAGTAGAGGAGAGTACGGGGGATTGACACTGCGCAACGCGCATGCACGCGTGGGCGCACATGTGTGCGGCGCAATGAGGCGCTTTAGAGGCACACTTTGCTTGCACTCGCGAAGAGCGGCTTTGGTTTTGGTGCAATGCTGACCGTTGATCACCGTTGATGAGATCAACGGTCACCATTTGATCAGGTGTGATCAAGAGGCACAATTCAAAGTTAACAGTCATTAATTGTTAACTACCTTTTAAACAGTCACAATGTTTGAAATTGTGATTGTTCAAGGTGCCTTCTCTGAACCAGCACCTACCTTTTCTTCATACCTCTTCATAATCTATTTAAGGAGCATGAATCAGACTTCAAAAAACACATTTTCTCGAAATCCACTTTCTCTCTCTCTCAATCCGGTCTACTACAGTTTCACAGAAGGTTTCTTATGAGATTCTTCAACTTTGTTGGTTACAGATTCTCGCCCAAGGCTCTGTTGTATCCTGGGAACGGATTTGCCTGTAACCCAATAGCAAACTCAATGAAACTAAGTAGGGGCAAATAATGTTCTAAAGACAGTGTGTTCAGACGCGCCTCAGAGCTTCTCCTCCAAAGTTACCATTTCCTAATAGCTATCACCAAAGGTGAAGCCTCATTGGATGTAGCCAACTGGTAGCAGTGGTGTTAGTTGGTTTCCCACCATGTAGCCGACTTTCAACCTCCGACTACGAAACTCGAAGAATTTCCCTCTCTCATTCTCGTCCTACTCTCTTATATCCCTCTGTTTTCCATCGCCAGTGGGGAAGCAGCTTCCCCATTTGGATAGAAGTAGCTTTGCTGGTTGAAAATTTTGAGGGGCTCAGCCCGCACAACCCTGTTTCTGTCTCTTCCGGCACAACGATCATTCCCTCTCTATCGTTTTCGGCACGGAGAGCATGACTTTGGAGAAGCCGTCAGTTTCACTAGATTTTCTCGTTCTCTGGATGTTATCTTCTCCAACTCTCTCTTCTATTGCTCCTGCTCTCGTTCCTATTGGTCTTCGGCGTTGTTATCCGCCTCAGGAACTCGTCCAACTTTAGTTCCAATGCGTTCTGCTTCATGTTTCCGCCGAAGGCAGAGGAATAATTCAGTTTCTGTGGCCATGTTGGGTTGCAGAAGATCAGTTTGTCGAATGTTTTTTGATCCATTGTGTTCGATGGATTGAGAGAGATGAAAGTAGTTATAAGTAAAAATCGAAAAAGCAAAAGCACAAGGATTCGCAAGCAATGAATTCTCTGTTCACCCTATGAAGCAAGGAGAACAAAGCATGTTGACCGTTTTCTCTTGGACAACAGTGGTGGTCAGGGGTTTTTGGACAACAGTGGTGGCCGGGGGTTTTTTGACAACAGTGGGATTCTATTAGTGGTGGTTGAGGGTTTTTTGGACAACAAGGTATTTTTGGAATTTTTTAAAATAATATTGATCATGTGATATCATATGTGACTGAATGTGATAGAAAGTTAACATAGGGGAAGTTTTAATAAATTGTCAGAAAACTTAAGAGTACAGATGGGAGAAGATCCGTGAGTAGAATTTGGAACTGCACATTGGAAAAAGTCATTAAGACCCATAAGAAATTGCATTTAGGCACCATTTGTTTTTCGGTAAGTTATTTATCCTGGTAAATACACTTACCAGTTAAGTGTTTCCTAGGAAAGACTTACCTGGGTAAGTGCATTTACCCATGTTCTTTTATTTCCCATGTAAATAAGGCAATAACCATTTTAACCATAAAATTCAATTATTAAAAGGGGCAATTTTGTCCCATTCAAATGTTGGCAACTTTCCCCTGGGTGGAAAATTTATTTACCTACCTAAGAGATGGGTATCACTTACCTAGAAAAATAAACTTTCCCCGAGTAAGTGATACCTAAGAGATGGGTATCACCTAAGAGATGGGTATCATTTACCCATTCAAATGTTGGTTACTACTATACTCTTTGGATACAATGCAGGAGCAAACTGGTGATGGTGCATAAGTGATCAATTTGTCCCCAAAAGATTTGAAGACATTATAATTAGATGCAACGGAATAAGTATGCTATTGATGGTTTGCAATGGCCTGACGTAACTAGTAAATGTGTAGCCCATTGTTCAGAGAATGGCGTTCCTTTAGTTCTTTCCAAACTTGCTCTACAGAGTCAGCATACAGAACACTCGGTGCCAAATCTTTGTGGATGATGGCAATGGGTATCATATTGTTTATCTTTGCCAAGCCAAATAGTTAAGATTAGAAGACTCTAGTTGCTTGATCATGCCATCAGCGAAAACCGATTTATTCTTTGCTAAGAGATCCATGCTCATAGCCCGACTCCACATGGTATAATTGTCAACAGTTAAAGGTAAGCAAACAAGGATAGAACCTAACTGGGTTATCTGACTACTGATGCAAATAGTATGGACTATCAACCGACTTAGTTCTGGTTGTCTGGATGGAAGCCATGGGAGATTGAGTGGATTCAAGACCTATCAAATGCTTTGTAATTACCATGTAAACTTCTGTGTATCAGTTCATTGAATATCATCGAAAGAGGTTTTACAGTATATATGTACAAGTTGGGTTAGTTTTAAAAATATAGAGGTAGCTTGTTATACGTAAGTGATGGAGGATGATTTGACCTGACCTACTGAGACGATGACACATGGACCTGACTCAGCACGAGCAATAGCTCAGCATCGTGGCCTGACCACAACTAAGTAACGAGCTTGTAGAGCAGCTTGCTACGTCATGGCTCACTGTGGGGGGAGCTCACTACAACGCGAGCTCCAGGTCCCCCGAGCTATTGAGAAGGGAACACTCCAAGACTATTACAACTCGCGAGCAAGGGTAATCAGCTCGCCCCAACACTTAGGCAGAAGAACTGGCCTAAAGACAATCTCGATGAGGGCCACCTCGAAGTATCCCTAGGAGCTCGCTACAAAGTAGCTTGCGGCAAAGATAGCTCGCTATGCGACAGGGTAGCTCGCTACAAAGTAGCTCACAACTAGGCAACACGATGCTCTCAGGAAGCTTCTATCTGACAAAGCCGTACCCGTTAGACTGCACCACGTCTCTCGACAGACGGTGCAGTTCCTACCCATTTGACACTCTGCACCCATGTCTCTCGACTGACAGTGGCGTGCCTGTCCCTTCGGGACGTATCACTCACCCAAGCGGGTAGTACGTTGTAACGATCACCTGCACAGACCTAGCAGGTAACGACTGCGACAGAAGCCCAATGGCGATTACGCCCGATTTGACAAGAACGCCTCTATAAAAGCCTTTTAGGCGAAGGGAGAGAGGACACTCTCACTCACTCATAGACTCTCTCAGATTTTATCTGAACTTGAATTCTTACTTGCTCATGAGCTAACCTCACGAGAATAGTGATCTTGCATGACCTACACTCTTAGCCTTTTACACTCTTTTCTTCCTCTCTAGCATTCTAACTTAAGCTTCAGAGTATTCCCGCCGGGCAAATCCCCGGGAATCCTTCTTCTTCGTCTTCTCAGGTGTCGTTCGTTGCCAACAAGGAGCCAATCAACAGCTAGCTAGGAGTGCCCGGATCGTGCCGCATCATTTGGCGTTGTCTGTGGGAAACGCTTCTAAAAGCCTTCCTCTAAGCTTTTACAGTTTTTTTTTCCAAAAACTCAGCATTCATGGCTTCTTCCAGTAATGCCGGACATGGTACCAGTCAGAACGCTTCTGGAGAGCAGCCCCAGCTTCCTACTGTCTGTATTGCACAGTTCACCGTCCCCCTCTCCGTGGACGGAGTCCCCAGTTTGAACGTGCCTCTTACAGTAGCACCCGCGGTCGCTCCACTCCCTTCCACAGTTGGAGCAACCTTTGCTAAACCCTCAGTTGTGCCCCCAGCGGCCAGCCTGAACTAGTTGGAGGATCTAATGCAACGCATGCGAGCCATGCAGGCTCAAATGCAACAATTTCAACAATTCTAACTCTACCAACAACAAGTGTTGCACCAGGTTTCCCAATATCAATACCAGCAGTAGTTCCCCTCTCTGCCTCAGGCCCAGCCGTCGCTTCCCCTCGGCATCCGTCCACAAAGCAGACCAAGCCCTCCTGCCGGGGTGAGCGACCTCGCCGAGGATAGGCCTCCCAGGCCCAACATCCTGCCAAGAGCCAAGCCTCCTCCCATAGCAAGAAGGAGAGGTCAACTACCCCCGCCTCGCAGCATGTGGGCAGGTCGGGGCCTCCCATCCAACCAAGCCTGTATCGCCCCGGCCTTCATAGTTCGAGCTCCCGTTCGCGGAGAATCCATTCAAGGTCCTGGCCGCGGATTATAGGCAGGGCCCTTCGGTCCAGAGTCACCACCAGCAGTCTGAGCTCGTCTAGCTCGGCGACACTGAAGCATCAAGCACCAATGCCAAGCCAGCGAAGCAACAGCAAAGACGCCGGAGAGCTCGCCGAACTGCCACCCGAGTCTCTCCCGAGCTCAAAGGAAAAGAGGAGGTATGCTCAGGTGAAGTGAAAGCTATCCCTCTTCTCTCAGTTTCTTCCCGTTGTCTCCAGAACTCCTTGCTATCCCCATGCCAAGGGACTTCAAACTCCCCCCACTGGACAAGTATGACGGATCCTTCGATCCAAATGATCACGTGGACGCCTTCCAGTCCCAGATGCACCTGGCAAGAGCCAGCGAGTCCTGCATGTGCGTGGCCTTTTCCACCACTTTCAAAGGAGTAGCCCGCACCTGGTACCGAAACCTTGCGCCCGGTTCGATAAGAAGTTGGGCGCAGTTCGTGCAAGTTTTCACCTCCCACTTCGTCACCCGCAAAAGGTGCCCGAGAACTCAGGAAAGCCTCCTCGGCATAATCCAAAAGGAAGGGGAGTCCATTCGGAGCTACATCAAGCGGTTCAATGACACTTGCTTGCAGATGCCCGACCTGGACCCCACAGTTCCCCTCACCGCAGCCAAGCGAGGTATCACCCACAAAGAGTTCAAGTGGCATGTAGTTGTCAATCAACCCAAAACCATGACCGAGTTCCTCAAACTCGCGGATCGGTTCATAAGAACAGAGGAGGAAATCAACCAGAAGGGCGAGCGGGCCCCAGAAAAAAGAAAGAGGGAGCCATAACCCCCGTCTCAAGGCGACAACAAGAAGAAGGAGGACACAACTTGGGGGGCAAGGCCAGTCTAGCCCTTCCGATTTCCAGCGGCAGAAAGGGACTACACACCCCTCAACACAAAGTGGGCCGAGGTCCTCATTGCGATCAAGGACACCCTGTACGAGAAGTGGCCACCTCGGCTGAAGGCCGACCATAGTACCAGGAATGTAAATTTGTATTGTAGTTTTCATAAAGATCACGGTCATAGTACCGAAAGTTGTAAAAACCTCCGTGATGAGATAAAAGAACTCATCCGTCGCGGATATTTGAGAAATTTTGTACAAAGTAATAATAATAATAAAGCAGGTCAGCAAGGGGAGCAAAGTAGAGACGCCCCCGAGTCCAGCAGGCAAGCAGAACAGCCGCAGAAGCAGCCCCCCGAAGAGAGACCAATTCGGGGGATCATCCAAGTTATAGTCGGAGGTTCGATTGTGGCGGGCTGCACCTCAGCAACAGCTCGCGCATCAGCTCGTGAGACCGACAGGGAAGAGCAAAACCCCGCGAAACAGCCAAGGACAAAAGAACCCATCTTCTTCACAGAGGATGACGCACGTGGGGTCCACTCCCCACATGACGACGCGCTCGTCATAAAGCTGAAGATCAATGACTTTGAAGTCAAGCGGGTCCTCGTCGATTCAGGCAGCTCGGTGGATATCCTATTCAAAGCGGCCTTCAACAAACTCCAGCTTCAGGAGAGTGAACTAAAGCCCGCGAACACTCCCCTGGTAGGCTTCAGTAGAGAGGAAGTTCGGCCCCTAAGAAGGGTGATAGTACCTGTGGAAGTCGGCACCTGGCCTAGCATAGTGAGGCTCAACCACGACTTGTTGGTGGTCGCAACCCCCTCCCCGTATAACGCCATAGTAGGTCGGCCAATTACCCATGCCTTATGGGCTGTGGTGTCCACCGACTACTTGGGCATGAAGTTCCTCATGGACTTCGGCATCAAGGTAGCGCGAGGTGACCAGCTTGAGTCTCACAAATGCTACGTCACCGCCCTTAAGGCAAAAACCAAGGTGGCCGATGACCTCGAGTTGGAGCGACCTACGGAGCAAAGCGAGGAGCGAGCTGCGCCCACAGAAGAGACCGTCTCTATCCCGGCCTCGGCGGGAGAGAAAGCCCGAACTCTTCAGATCGGTGCTTCCATTAACGAGCCCCTGCGATCTAAACTGGTACGCTTTTTAGTTGAAAATTTAGATGTTTTTGCATGGTCTGCGGCAGAAATGCCCAGCATAAACCCAAGCATCATAACTCATTAACTTAATACCGATCCTGTAGTTAGGCCTGTTAGACAGAAGAAGCGCAACCTAGCCCCAGAGCGATAGAGGGCAGTCAACGAGGAGGTCGGGAAGCTCCTTGCAGCCAACAAGCCTCTAAGGCAAGTCTTACTTAAGCCCGAGGTCTCTGGTCGACTGACGAAGTGGGCCGTTGAGCTCAGTGAGTACGACCTCCAATATAAGCCGCGAACTGCTATTAAGGCCCAAGCCTTAGCAGATTTCATTGCGGAGTGCACTTTCAGCTCCGAAGTTCCCAGGCCGGTTAAGCACGAGGCCCCCAGCTCGGGCGAGCCCGGAGCTCCCAGGCCGGTTGAGTCTGAGCACCGTGAGGTAGCAGCCAGTGCGACATCTCTCCTAGTTAGGCTAAGAGCGAACTGGGATGAGGAGCCCTAGATCCTTCATGTAGATGGCTCCTTGAACCAGTAGGGCAACAGAGCCAGAATAGTTCTACACAGCCCAAGTGGCACGAAACTGGAGTACGCACTACGCTTTGAGTTCACGGCATCCAACAATGAAGCAGAGTACGAAGCGTTGATAGTCGGGCTAGCTCTAGCCAAAGAAGTGAAAGCCAAGCACATTATCATCTACAGCGATTCCCAGCTCGTGGTCAATCAGGATAGGAGAATACGAAGCTCGCGAATCGATTATGATTGCCTACCTGGCCAAAGTTAGAAAGGCTCTGCCCAACTTCCAGTCACACTTCATCACGCAAGTCCCGAGGTCTGAGAACGCTGAGGTCGACGCCTTGTCCCGGTTAGCCAGCACCAGTGATAACACCATGAGAACCATGAACATAGAGAACCTTCCTTGGCCTAGCATTCTTGGGGGGGGCAGAGGAGGTTGCTACTGTCGTTTAAGTAGAGCTGAGCTGGATTGACCCGCTCGTGAGCTTCCTGCTACATGGGACCCTCCCTGCAGATCGCAATGCCGCTAGAAGGGTAGAGCGTTAGGCGGCCAAATACGTCATGATAGACGAACGACTGTACTGAAGATCCTACACACTCCCCTACCTGCGCTGGTTGCGACCTTCCGAAGCCGAGCTCGTACTCCGCAACACTCATGAGGGCCTGTGCGGTGGACACTTGGGGGGTAGGGCCCTCGCCCAAAAAGCACTACGATAGGGATACTACTGGCCAACAATGAAAGCAGATGCTATTGAGCTTGTCAGAAAGTATGACAAGTGCCAGAGACATGCCAACATCCACCATCAGCCCGCTGCCGATCTCAAGTATCTCACTAGCCCGTGGCCTTTCGTGCAATGGGGCATCGATATACTTGGACCGTTTCCACCGGCAACAGGCAAGAGGAAGATTCTAGTGGTTGTAGTGGATTATTCACCAAGTGGGTAGAAGCCGAACCTCTTGTAACAATCACGTCCCGAAACATTCAGAACTTCTTTTGGAAAAACATAGTGTGCCGCTTCGGGTTACCTCGGGTATTGATCTCGGATAACGATAAGCAGTTCGAGGACATCAAATTCCAGAGCTGGTGCCAAGACATGAGGATCCGACAGAACTTCACTTCGGTTGCACACCCTCAAGAAAACGGTCAAGCAGAAGTCACGAACAGAGTTATACTCCACGGACTGAAGGCACGGTTAGACCAAGCTAAAGGGCTATGGGCGGACGAGCTATCCAGTGTTCTATGGGCTTACCGAACCACAGAGAAGACCGCCACAGGAGAGACTCCCTTCAACCTCACCTACGGCACCGAGGCAGTCATCCCAGATGAGATCGAGGTTCCCTCGCTACGACTGGAAGCATACGACGACAAGACAAATGAACAAATGAAGATGAGCTACGTAGCAACCTCGACCTACTCGACAAAGTAAGGGACCTCGCATATATCAGGACTGCAGCCTACCGGCAAAGAGTAGCTCGGTACTATAATGCCAGGGTCAAGAAGCGGAACCTCCGCGTTGGAGACCTGATCCTTTGTAAAGTTATGGTACCTGAGCCCGGTGCTGGCAAGTTCGGACCGAATTGGGGAGGACCCTACCGAGTGAAACGGATACTCAGGGAATGAACATATGAGCTCGAAACCCTTGAAGGGAGACAAGTACCTCGGACATGGAATATTGTCAACTTAAGGCAATATTACCTGTAACTACTGAGTAGACCATGAGTCACTCCCAGAGCCTAAGGGCCAGAAAGCCATGCTAAAACGACCTCGACACAACAAGACCCAGTTGCCCCTACGGCATGGGCAAACTACTGAGTAGACTGTGAGTAACTCCCAAAGCCTAAGGGCCAAAATGCCGAGCTAACACGACCTCGGTGCCATAAGACCTAGTCGCCTCCATGGCATGGGCAAACTTAAAGGGTAGACTATAAGTCACCGCCTCAGCCTAAGGGCTAAAACACTGAGCTAACAAAGACCTCGACATCAAGAAAGACTTAGCCACTTCAGTGGTGAAGGCAAAGTATGAAATATCAGAGGTGCAAGTAGCTCGGGTTTAAACCTTATGAAGCATAGCTCGTCTCAGTACGTTGGTTGAATTAAGGAATAACCAACAAATGTATAGTTCAGGCATACATGGTAATCACTTCGCGGTATACCATAGGGATGCCTTAAATGTTAAGGGACAACTCGGGATAACGACTACTGAAAAGTCTTACTTCGGGTATGAAGCTCTAATAGCTCGAGTGATGAGATCACTTTAGCAAAAATAAAGGGAGCACGCCATACTTTGAAGAAAAAAGAAATTTCATTACCATTCCAAAAAAAATAAAAAAACTGAGCTAAACAGCTCGAGAAAGTTCAACAAGAGATAAAGAAGGGCACAACCGCCCAAGAAGATCTTTTCAAGGCCGGGTTCTGGCACCCGGGAGCCACCGACTATCAGAAGAACAGAAAAGCAGAGCCTTTAGCCTCAGGGTCCACCTCCTCCACCTTGTCCTCGTCCTCGTCCTCGTCCTCCGTGGAGTCAGGCTCTTCCTGCTCCGCCTGGTCCGTTGTCTCGGGAGCCAGGCCCTTCATTGTGATGCCGTCAAGGTTGAGCCCAGAGAATTTCTTTCGGACCAACCAGCGGTAGAGCTTGAATCTGGAGCGGTACGAGCTTGAGCCATACTCCACCTGGAGGTCATGATACTCCTGCGAGTCCTTGAAGTCCTAGACTGCCCTCTCCCGCTCGGCCTCCACCATGGTATTGAAGTTCTGAGTTCAGCCCAGAAGTGTGGACTCTAAGTCCCGAACCTGTGGGTGAAGGAGCTCCCTCTCCACGGCCACCCTCGACGACTCCTCCCTGTAGCGCGCGCTCTCCTCGGAAATCCTGGCGATCTGCGCCTCCTGGTCCCGGATGAGCTGCTCCTAGGACTCGCTTCCCTTGCGAGTGTGAAGGAGCTCACCCCGGGTCTGGTCGAGTTTGCCCTAGAGCTTCTGAACAATGACCCTCTGATTGCGAGCGTCGCCGGAGTGGATGTTCGTCTGGAGGGCCATGGCATGGATGGCAGAGTTCACCTGCCAACAAGAGACTAAGGTCAAAAGACAGCAAAAGGAAGCTAAAAACGAGGAGTGGGGAAGGACCACTTACCACCATACAGTGAGAGGCGGCGAGCACGACGAGCTCCCTGGGCTCCATCTTCCCCCACTTATTGATCTCCTCGTTGCAGATCACCCTTCGGCTCTTCCGCCTAGCCACAACGTAATCATTAACACCCTCCCAGTTCCCCATTAGGAGCCGTGGGTAGGGAAATGGACAGGAAGGACCAGGGGAAACCACCCCTTGCTGCGAGAGCTCGCCCTCCTCGAGGCTAACTCCGCCAGCACCTCCTTCAGATGGAGGCAGCGGAACTTTAGGCGGTGGAGAAGTAAAGTCTAGCTCAGCAAACCCGAACTCAGTGCCCCCAGAGGTGGGGGTCCGATCAAGACGCGACCTCTTCACCTTGCGCTCCTGGTTGCTCGAGAGAAGGCGGTGCGCGTCAACGCTGGACATGATGGCTGCCAAAAAACCACAAGATATTATTTCGACAAGAAACAAAATATTGTTACAAGGCACTACGCGACCTAAAAAGGCAACCTACCCGGGCTTAGGCCAGCCTGCACGAGCTTCTCCTCGATCAAGTAGTCCGAACAGAGGAAGCCTACCCAGGACAACATCATTTTCCGAATTTCAGGGTCCAGCTCGGCCTCGGGGTCCTGAATGACGCCCCCTTCAAGAAGTTGGGAAGGGCCACCCCTCGGGGTTACAGACCACAAAATAATCCCGCTTTCAGGCAGGAATCTTGTTTGGTAGCTCGTATAGGAGCTTATAGCCACGGCGGGGAGAGGTAGTAAAACGCCTCTCCGGAGGAGCCCCGGGAGTGGCATTTTTGATACAGAGAATAGAAGCAAAAATGTCTAAGTCCAAGGGGAGACAGTACTCATAACACAAAGAAATGGTCCCAACCATGTTCCGGATAGCATTGGGATGAAGCTGATCGATGGTAACATTAAAGTCGTTTAGCACCTCCACTATTAGGGGGTGCTGGGGAAGACACAGGCCAGCCTCGAGCTGTTCTTGGAAAGTAACTATATCATTGGGACCATGCTCCCAAGGAAAGTTACCAGTGGGGAGACTGTAGATGAGGTCCCTAGGAAGGTGAAAATAGAGGATTAGAGACCTGAGTCTCTCCGCCATCATGGAGGAAGGACCGAAAGTGTTAGGCTCCCTCCCCCGAGAAGTAGAGGCCACGTCGCCGGAGGTCTCTCGAGCCTCCGGAACCTGCCCCCAAGCTCCCCCCGAGCTCGAGGGAGCGTCGCCATCCTGGTTACCGTCCCGGTAATAAGTATGGTACGGATACCCAGACATGATTGACAGTGATTGAGACTCACCAGAAAAGACAAAACGAAGTGAACGGAAGAGCTCAGGTAGACTAGATGGACGCGCGACCTCAGAATCCAAAGACAACAAGATAGCATGAAAGGAAATGAGGCCTAGGGGGCCCTCCTATTTATAGTCATTGTGCCTCCGAATCAACGGCCCAGATTGAGGGAGATCTGACGGTTCACAGTCAAGCTGACCGCATGCCTTCTAAAACCGAAATGTGACTGGCTGCACGTCTCCCATGATTGAGGTAATGGCGGCTGCACGACATCCGGAGTTAAGAGCCGCTTCAGCGCGTTTTTTTGGTATTTGAAAAGTCAGAAATCCCCTGATTCCCGCACACACATTTAATATGAGCAGTCAAACAATTTTGAATTTTGGTCAAATCAACCCGTCACACTTCATGAACTCCTCACGCTAAGGCAGCACTCTTAGCCCGAGGAGTGGGGAGCAATTGATGGAGGATGATTTGACCCGACCTATTGAGACGATGACACGTGGACCTGACTCAGCACGAGCAACGGCTCAGCATCATGGCCTGACCACAACTAAGTAACGAGCCTGTAGAGCAGCTCGCTACGTCATGGCTCGCTGTGGAGGGAGCTCGCTACAACGCAAGCTCCAGGTCCCCCGAGCTACTGAGAAGGGAACACTTCAAGACTATTACAGCTCGCGAGCTAGGGTAATCAGCTCGCCCCAACACTTAGGCAGAAGAACTGCCCTAAAGACAATCCCGATGAGGGCCACCTCGAAATATCCCAAGGAGCTCGCTACAAAGTGGCTCGCGACAAAGATAGCTCGCTACGCGACAGGGTAGCTTGCTACAAAGTAGCTCACAACTAAGCAACACGACGCTCTCAGGAAGCTTCTATCTGACAAGGTCGTACCCGTCAGACTGCACCACGTCTCTCGACTGACGGCGCAATCCCTTCCCATTTGACAGTCTACACCCATGTCTCTCGACTGACGGTGGCGTGCCTGTCCCTTCGGGACGTGTCACTCACCCAAGCGGGTAGTACGTTGTAATGATCACCTGCACAGACCTAGCAGGTAATGGTTGCAACAGGAGCCCAATGGCGGTTACGCCCGATTTGACAAGAATGCCCCTATAAAAGCCTTTTAAGCGAAGGGGAGGGAGGACACTCTCACTCACTCACTAACTCTCTCAGATTTTATCTGAACTTGAATTCTTACTTGCTCACGAGCTAACCTCACGAGCACAATGATCTAGCGCGACCTACACTCTTAGCCTTTTACACTCTTTTCTTCCTCTCCAGCGTTCTAACTTAAGTTTCGGAGTATTCCCGCCGGGCAAATCCCTGGGAATCCTTCTTCTTCGTCTTCTCAGGTGTTGTCCGTTGCCAACAAGGAGCCAGTTAGCAGCTAGCTAAGAGTGTCCGGATCGTGCCGCATCTGTAAGTATACAGATGTAGAAGAGTTGGTAATCGTGAGAGATCATGGTACTGATGGATAACCATGTGGTGACATGGGCAAGAGTATTGCAATAATTACAGCCCAAGATTAGATAAGATGCTAACAAGTCAATCAGATTCAGGTCACTAGAGACATAGGCATAGAAACATTTACGTCTCAACTTTCTCAACTAGAGACCTATTCATGGGCCGGGCTCAGGCTTAGTTTTTGCCAAAATTTGAATGGGCCTGACCCAAAACTTGAGCCCAGCATAGTGTAAAGTCAAACCCAAAGCTCAGCCTATAAACAGGCTCAGTCCCAACTATATAGGGTTGGCTGCATGAATCTTGTTTCTTCATTCCACTTTATTCAATGTTAATGTCCATCGCTAATTCCCATGAAGTACATAATTACCTTATATATATATATATATAAATCATCTTGCATCCAAATTTATGAAGGGAAGATTTGCCCATCTAAATCTAAAGCTTTATTATTAGTCATTCGTTGGGACATTTTTGTTCTTCTATTAAATACTATACTAAATGCCATCCTTTTTTTATATTAAATCATAGTTATCCAATATAAAGACTTGTAGCAAAAGGGTGGAATTTAGAATTTGAAGAGAAGAGATGATAAAACATTACAAATAACACCAATATATGTGAAAACAACTTGTAGGACAAAGGTTTAACAGAAAAGTATGAGTAGAATGATAGAATCAATTACTATACTATGATATAAAGGTAACAAAGTAAAACTTGAAACAAAAGTAAACCAGAATTTGTACTTAACCTGTTCACACACCCATTCACCTGCACCAATATGAATCTTCACTACAAACAAATAAAACCTAAGGCTCAGTTTGGGAAGAGTACAAATAAAAATATGTATAGTACAAATACAGGGTCTATAAATACCATATATACAAGGTTTTGCACAGAACATATTTGTATTTGCACTCTTCCCTAACTAAACCTTAGGCTGTATTTGGATGCAATGTAAATCAAGAACCGATGTAATATTTACATCGGTTCGGTTTTGTAGGCGTTTGGAAAGAGGGTGTAATTATTATTGATGTAAAACTCCATTCTAGTTCAGTTTTGCATGTGTTTGGATGGAGTGGACACATCAGCTTTAAAGTTTTACATTGATAATCGATATAAAAACTATATCGATTTTATCGATGTAAAACTTTACACTCTTCCACCCATCACTATTTTCATAAAGCAACGGTCACTTTCATTGTTCAATGTAAAACGGATGACGTTTCACACTGATTCCAAATGCAACCTTAACAATAGTATACAAGGTTTGGCACTAAACATATTTGTATATGTACTCTTTCCAAACTAAGTCTAAATATGTACGGTGCAAATCTATATATATATATATATATATATATATATATACTACTACTACTACTACTACTACTACTACTACTACTACTATTAAAAGTCAGAATAGCTTCCCATGTCGTTTGCAATTTGTGAAACAAATACCCCTCTTTCTTTGAATTTAGCCCTCAATTTTGAGGGTAGAAAGGTAACTTGAGTGCAACTATTAAGTTCATTTTATTTCCTCTCGTTAAACCTATGTTTATGGTAGGGGGAAATTTCAAAAATTTCTTTTTACACTTCCAGGACCTATGTCTTGAGCAATTTGCCCCCTCCTCCTTTTATAAGCCTTAAGGATCAGCACTCCTAATCCAATTAGGAGGAGTCTTTTATCCAAATCTTTATTTGGATCTAGACTCTTTAAGTGGATAAGAATTATCATCTTATCGTAATTGTTAATCCAAACCCATATCCATACCCATAATCACCCAAGTCACATGAATGGTTAAGCTGTCATGTGACACCTTGATTAATCTAATTAATCATGGGCTTTAGGCCCATTAAGTAAGTGGCTCACGTCCCCAATTAGTTGCTGGCCAATTTGACTCTCTTTGTATGGCATGGGACCCCAACAATGACCTCACATAAGCCCATATGGGTTCGGCCTAGCTTCTGTGAAAAGGCCTGGTCAAATTCACTAATAAGGACAATGAACCCCTGAGTCCATCAATATGGGCTCTTAACGGGCCGAACATTTATACTAAATGGTCCTTGAGTCTAGTCATCCTATGAAGGCCCAAGGACAATGGTCTTAAGTGAGATATAGCCCATCGGGTAAAACAACCCTAAATGGTCTCCTACACTTAACCTCACAGCCCTTAATGATTAACCACTGCCCAACAGGGAAGGACCACTCCCCTGGCTACAAGGTGTAGTGTTGCACTCTCTACTCGGATGGATCCCGGGATTAAAACCTTTTGTGAACATTTTCTTAAAATATAATATATATATATACATATATTTCATATAAGTATATTTTGCAAAATAAATCTCAAACAAGTTTGAAATCAACTGCCGGCAGTTTTGGTTTCCATCAGAAAGAGTGCAGTCCCGATCATTCACTTTGTCCGACAAAGGGGCTGATCCTGTCACTATGATCACCCACTCGAGTGAATTCTCAGACTATCCCAACATACCCAGGTTTTGACCTTGAAGGATCTCATTGATTGGTAAATCAAAGAAAGCCCAATCTGACACCCAGTGCAGTACCATAATCAAGTCTAGGGGTTATGTATAACTTTCCAGTTTTGTCCATCAGTCTCCAAGGTCCAGGGCATAACTAGAAATTGGTCCGGGTTTAGTGCTTCGAATAAACACACACTACATGTGCTTTGGGTCTAACCTTGACAACTGAGACAGGCTGCCCTAACCTTCTTGGCAGCACATTAGTGTCAGCCTTGGCAAGATAGACATCCCCAAGTCTATCCAATGGCTGAGAATATTCTAAACTAACATGAGTCTCACAAGTGTCCAGTTTAAGGGTAATTACACAGAAACACACCAAATATAACATGAATCAATTATGTACTTTTATTCATTTACAATAAATGATATGCACATCAATCTGATTGGAGCTAAGGGCATACACTATCTATGTTCCTTCTCCATTTATGTGTCATTTCTGATTCATGTTATCTTACATAGAATGATCTTTTATCTATGTTCCTTCTCCATTTATTCATCTTTGAGATTTCCCTCCTATCTCAGTGATGAGGACATAGTGCATGTTCCTAGAAATGTGGAAAATCACATAGGTGCATGGAGCCAATTGTTTCAGCAGCGAAACCCCATCACTTTCTGTGAAGGATCATATCCCCATCTAATAAGCTTTTCCTTTGGCCTCTACCAAACAAGGTTCATTGCCATTTTAGGTTAAATCTTTCTATCCAGAAATTGTTGACCCGTCATATTGTGGACCCCAGGATAACATGAAAGAGTTTTAAATTTTAGAATAGACTTCTCCCACATCAGTCTATGACGCCCTTATCATCTCATGAAGCAATTCAACCAATTAGACCAGCAAATGGGTAGCCCAATTTTATGGTGCATCTCCACCCACCGATTCAGCCCGTCTCCATGTTAATGACGAAAGGCCTTTAGAGAATTCATCACATGATATTCTCTATCACTTGCACTTATATTAATCTAGAAGGAACAAGTTAAAACAATCCCTAGGTCTGGTTTAGGTCATACCAAAGTGGCTCCCACTGACTTTCATAAAGTCAAATTCAAATGGACTCAAAACGGGCTAGGGTTCCACGAGGTTCCTCTTGGGGAGAAAACTGATCAGGGGGGCCATTGAAAAGGGAAATCATTGAATGATTTGAAGGCACCATGGCAATGATGTGCATTCAACCATGGTGTTCGCAGAGAACCACACTCGATTAAACATGGGCCAAGCACTTATAGCCCATGTACAAATCACATTCAACACATCACAAGCATTCACATAACCACAAATTGATCCAATCAATTAATGGCTTGTAAAACTCTAATTAATTTAAGTTAACACACAATCAGCCCATTAAGGCACATGAATTATTCAATAATATCATCTAGGTATATGGGTTGAACTGCAAAAAGCAGTTCGGCCCATATAGCCAAGGATCAAAGTATCAGAAACGTAAGGTGTGTCAAAAAGATAATTTTAAGAGACGTACCGGGATACGCTTTGGATACGTATGGATACGAACGAAAAATCAAGATACGCATAAATATGCTAAAAAGCTTAAATAAATCCTAAAAAAATATATTAATAACAATAGCTACAAGTTTTAGATGATTGTAAATAAGTTATTTAAAAGTAAAAAACTATAATTTAATGGTCTATATAAAATTTGGGATATCGAGACACACTTAGTAACTATTGACAAATGATGGAATAACTAAAACGTGAAAAAACAAAAAAAAAAGAAAAACTAAAATGTATATTGATATACATTAGTTTTAAAATAATCAATATAATTTATCTTAATATTTATTAATACATAAATTTTAATAATTAATTCTAACATTTATTGATAAGCATACACTAAGAAAAAGTGAAAATTACTTAAAAATAAAAATGCATAAATAAATAACAAGCAAATGGGTGTGGCTTAGTGGTGAACCTCTAGTTCTTAAAGCCTAATGTTTAGGGTTCGAATCTTGTTATTTCTAATTTGTAGTTTTATACTAACAAAACGAATTTAATGAGAAAGAGGGTTATTAATTAACAAAATTAATTAGAAGAGAATTCCAATTAGGCGCTAAAACTGAAATTCAAATTTAAAATTATGCAATAATTATAGGAGTAATTAACTAATTAATGAGAGGATTTCATTTAAATATAGGAGTAAATATATAATTAATGAGAGGTAATTCGGCCTTACATATAATTTAATGAAATTAATGAGAGAGAAGGGGACTTGCATATAGCGGTGGGCTGATGTTGCTTTAATCTTCTTCCCCTCCACGCACTCTAGCAAGCCTTCCAATGTTAAAAAATAGAAAAACCCTAATTTTCTATTAATTACATCAGAATAAATCCTAATACATTTTGTCTAAAAATAAAAAAAAGTTATTTACAGACCAATGATCAAATAAATAAATAACTAGGTGCACAAATCTTGGCGCCAATAAAGAATTCGATCTCCATCACACCAACAACCCAAAAATTCAAGAAACAATGATAGAACAATTCTAAAATTATTGCATAATAAAATAAAATTAATTTCAGATCAAATTGCCCAAAAACTAAGAACCGATTTCTTAGTTATCTATAAACTACACAAATCGACTAGAACAATTCTACAGATTTCAGTTTAATTTTAGATCTAATTTAATTCCGGTTCAAGATTGAACTTTTGGCTTTGATACCACTAAAGGAAGGGAAATCCAACATATGGATGGCCGAACCATGTAGGATGGTAGGGTGAAATTTCAAAAATTTCCTTTTACCCTTCCGGGAATCGTATTCCTAGTTTTAGAAAAACCGTATTTTTCAAGGATCGTTCTTGCACCGAAACTGGACCAAATTTGAAACAAAAAAAAATAAGGGAGAAGAATACCTGATACGGAATCCACACATGTAATTCCCAAAGTGGTAGTTCATGTCCAAAGAGGGTATAAAAACTAGCTTCCACTGAAGACGGCACAACATGAATTAAGTTGGCTCAGCAACAAAGTCCTTCAGCAAGAACTGTAATACAAAAGCTTGGATCGAGCAAGGGATGTGAGCACGAATTCAATCTAATTTTTCTTGCAAAAATCAAAGACCAAGACTGATCAAGATCAGTCAATAGTGCAGAACGAATTAGGGTTTCAGCAACAAGAGCATAAGGAGAGAACTGAGAGTAGAAGTGTGTCTGGAGCAATTCGCTCCCTCATCCGTTTATAAGCCTTAAGGATCAGCACTCCTGATCCAATTAGGAGGAGTCTTTTATCCAAATCATTATTTGGATCTTGACTCTTTAAATGGATAAGAGTTATCCTCTTATCCTAATTATTTATCCAAACCCATATCCATACCCATATTCACCCAAGTCACATGACTGCTTAAGCTATCATGTGACACCCTGATTAATCTAATTAATCATGGGCTTTAGGCCCATCAAGTAAGTGGCTCATGTCCCCAATTAGTTGCTGGTCAATTTGGATCTCTTTGTATGGCGTGGGACCCCAACAATGACCTCACATAAGCCCATTGCCTAGCTTCTGTGAAAAAGTCTGGCCGAAATCATTGATAAGGACAATGAACCCCTGAGTCCATCAGTATAGGCTCTTAACAGGCCCAACATTCACACTAAATGGTCCTTGAGTCCAGCCATCCTATGAAGGCCCAAGGATAATGGTCTTAAGTGAGATATAGCCCATCAGGTAAAGCAGCCCTAAATGGTCTCTTACACTTAACCTCACAGCCCTTAATGATCAACCACTACCCGACAGGGAAAGACCTCTCCCTTGGCTACAAGGTGAAGTGTTGCACTCTCTACTTGGATGGATTCCGAGAATTAACACCTTCTGCAAACCTTTTCTTAAAACATAATATATATATATATATATATATATTTTGCAAATCAAATCTCAAACAAGTTTGAAATCGACTGTTGGCAATTTTGGTTTCCATCAAAGACAGTATAGTTCCAATCATTTACTTTGTCCAACAAAGGGGTTGATCCTGTCACTATGATCACCCACTCGAGTGAATTCTCAGACGTTAGAGGCCTAGGAATGTTCCTAGGGGCGAGAGCTTCGACGGTCAAGTTAGTCGAGAGATCAAAGGAAGCATAGGTCACCACAACAGTGTAAGTGAGCTTAAGTATGTGTGCTTATCTCTGGCTATAGTGCCTCTTTTGTAGTAGGAGACACCTAGGTGGGGAGTAATGCATGATGTGTAATTATCTCGTATATTGTGGTCACGTAAGGTGACCCGAAGAGGCATCAGACAACCCTGACCCCATGTCATTAGCTCATGAGTAAATGCACCCAGGTAGAGGTGTCAATTTGACTGGATTTGGTCCAACCTGATCTGGTCCAATGTGAGTCCACTTACAAATATACTGGACAATCCAATCCAAATCCAATACAAACCAACTCCAATCTAATCCATTAAAATGTAAATTGTTTGGATTGGATCCAATCCAAACCAAATGAAATATAAAAAATTATATAAAATAACAAAACATATAAAAAATTATAAAAATATATTAAAATGAAGAAAATCTAAAAATTATAAAAAATACCCTTTTGGCATTGAAAAACTAAAAGTTATTTTGTAAAAGCACTTTTATGAAAGTACTTCTGTGCTTTTGTAAAAATGCTTTATTAAAAGTAGTTCCATAAAAGTTCTTTTATAGAATTACTTTTATAAAAGTACTTTTGAAAATGTGTTTTTATAAAAGTACTTGTGCTTTCATAGAAGTGTTTTCGTGTAAAAGTACTTTTATAGAATTGCTTTCGCAAAAGTGTTCTTATTAAAGTTCTTTCATAAAAGTGTTTTTATAAAACTATTTCTTTGAAAGTGCTTTCATAAAAGTACTTTTGCAAAAGTGTTTTCGTAAAAGTACTTTTCATAAAATTATTTTTGTAAAAGTGCTTTCGTAAAAGTACTTTCATAAAAATAATTTTATGCCAGCTTCAGTTTTGATTAGTTTCAAATTGGACAAGGGTTGGCCTCATGATTTGATTATTGAAATTTTGGTTTAGATCCAATTCAGACCAATAAGAATATGGACCAATTTATTTTGGATTGGCCTAACCCAATAGTTATAATGGACTGTCCAAATCCGATTTGATAAGGTTTGAATCGTATTGGATCCAATTCAAAACCGGTCAATTGACACCCCTACGCCCAGGATGTGCTCCTGCATTAAGTGCTCCACAATCGTTAAGGGCGGGAGTTACCCGAATGCCCTTAGGGAACTATCATCAGTTGAGAATACCCATGGCTGATGCTACATGTCAAGATCCGATGGACTGACCAAATATACCTATACCAATATACATACATACTAGGGGTGTTCACATTAAATGTCAAACCGACTCAGCCCAATCCGAGTTGGTCGGTTTTGATTCGTAAGAGAAAATAAACTGACAACTCAGTTCGATTTCGGTTAACCAAACCAAGCTGATCCTATATGTTTAAGTAATTATTAACTAGTCCCTACCCTATATGTTAAATGATGATATATTTGTGTTTTGTTTGAACTTTGAAAAGAATTGGTTATTTATGATAAAAACAAAAAAGTAAAACCAATACAAATATAATACAATGGTACAATATTTAATTCAGTTTTGTATAAATTTAAATATATATTGACAAAAAAAATCAGTTTTGCATAAAAAACTAATTGATTTATATATTTATTTTGATTCTGCATAAAAACTAAAAAGGAATAAACATAAATATAAATAGATATTTTAGTTTAAAATATATATAAAAAACTAACTAAACCGATAAACCGACCCCAACCAACCCTTCATGTTTGGGTTGGCTTTGCTTCAGAGTCAGTTGGTTTCGGTTTAATGAATAAGTAAACCGACTAAGTCAGGTCAGTTGAAGAAAATGACTCAAACCGACCTAAGCAAACCCGTGAACACCCCTAATACATACATAAAAACTGAAATTTGGAAACAAAGTAAAAAAAATAAAGAGTAAAAGACTTAAACCTCCCTTCAAATTTCTCCTCTATACTAAGATGTCTCCTCCCCTATGGGGTGATGCTATCAAACAAAAGCCTTCTCACCGTTGGCAATCCATAAAGGTCTGTTTCTATATGACATCAAAAGAGATGATTTTTTTTTAAATCACAATTTTGCCCTAGCATACTATTTTTTCTCAAGAATTTCTTCTCCTCTATATTTCAAATGAATGGTTTTATTCAAAGTTTGAATCACACAGGAGAGATGGAGAAACTATTGGTCAATCCATGACCGCCCATGGAGACTTAGAAGGACAGCCACGTGACTTGGAGTTTTACCTCTCATTTTTTACTCTGTTTTTCCAAGCCATGGAGACTTGGAAGGACAAACTCTAGGTCACATGACTTGGACAAAAACGTGGGCTAGAGTGTTTCATATTTTTTAGGCAAGTTGGTCATGGCCTAGAAAAAATTTTCTATAGGACTATTCCTTGATAATTTGTTTCCCGGGCTTAAAGTCTGTTGTGGATGAAAATCTAAGAAAGTGTAAGAAAATGTTGTTATATATCTGTTGCTTTTTTGGGTTTTATGTCTGTACTCTGTAGTGTTGGTTAATGCAGGCTTTTTTTTTTTCTTTTTTTTGTGGTGTTATATGCCTATCTTTATTTAGTTTGTTCTATTTTCTGGGATTATTCTTTTTTTTTATTTAGATTGGAGATTTAATGCTAACCTTCAAAAAGACTTGGTTTTGTCGATGATTCTTGTGCCATTTCTCCTAAACTGATAGCAACTGGAAATGGTTGATGAGCTCAATCCAATATTAATGGTTTTCTTTGAAAATTTTAAGAATAGTAAAGGGCAAAAACAATCTTTTCACCAATTCTATTAAACATAAACGACCTAATATTTTGACAAGGAAGGTTTAAGTCCTATAATAAAGAGAAGGGAGGTATAAGTAGTTATCACAAAATTGGTGAGAGGTTTAAGTCTTTTACCCAAAAATAAATGACACAGGTGTATCCATATTTTGAGCCATGGCTATTATTATTGTTGTCATCTGAAACTACCACATGCAATGCCATGTATATGTATAATGCAAAAAAAAACAATACAAACTATAAGGTTTTTCACTCTACATATTTGTATTTGTATAAAAATCTACAATATAATATCGTGTATATTATATTTATAAATCTTATATTTACAATGTACATATTTGTATTTATACGATTTCCAAACTGAGCTTAAAGAACAAAGATAAGATGTTGGGTAGGAAAAACTTCATATGAAAATACCTTATGTTGATTTTTGTTTAATGTATTTAGATAACTGATTTTCCTTATAAATTTGCTTCACAATTGTGCCATCAAATTAAATCTATATAGTTAAATAGGAAATTGAATCTATAGAACTCATCCATAACCAATTCAGTCTCCTTTTTATTAGCCATGTACAATGTGGTCACTTCCCCAGAGAACATGGGCATCCTTTAGCTTATTAAATACTAATTTTTTACAATATTTTTCCTTCTCTTTCCTTCATCATATAATGAAACTCGACCAATGACCCTGGGGATGAAGTGATGGTTTAGCATCATTCACAAAATGAAACGTTGGACGATATCTGTTTAACTGGAGGCTCTCCATGAGTCCATGGTATGGCCAGTGGGCCTGTCATCTCATGCATTCTGCCCTTGTGTCCCATCCACTAATTTGACTATTTAAATACCAAAAAAATGGTTCAACTATAATGCCAATGGAAAAACTTATAAAAATGTAAAAGATAAAGTAAAGAAGAATCTCTATCTAGAGTAACTTTTAATACCTTTCTCTTTGATTTTGACACAATAAGGTGACAAATATGTTATTCTCGCATTAAATTCTTGTTTCAACAATTCAAAAGTGGAAGACTTTTTACTATTGAATCGATATTCAAAATCATTCTATTGAAAGTGTTTAATTTATTCTAGCAAAGCATTATAGTATTATACTTTTAAATTCTCATATCCTCAATGTGCCGGTCACATAATTCACTTCTTCACATGTATTCATCCAATTCAAGAACCCCATATGGTTGGAATCTATGTTGGGTAATGACCATTCTTTGTAGTAAAAAGCATATATTTTCCATACCAAATTACCAACCCATGGTTCTAAAATGCTTTGAGACAAAGCACTGACCTAAAATGCCTAGCCTCAAATACCCTATGATATATAAAGAGGTTACCACCTCAAATTACCTCACCTTTTCAAATTGGAGAGGCGTATACTTATACTTTAAAGTTGATATTTGTCTTTTATAGATTATAAATTAAAAGTTAAATTCAAATATCATATATCAATTATAACTGTTCAATGCACTGTAGAACCAATAATAATGTTCTATGAAAATAATAAAATACATGTGACCCACACATTTTACAGTGAGGCCTATGAATTTATTACTGGTGTGATACATTATTATCGGTTTCACAGCTCGTTGAACAGCCATCTTGTTCAGCTAATGCAAATTAAATGTTAATGCTCTCTAAAATTCAAATAAATTTGAGTGTTTAATCGGTTATGAATAAAATGAAACAATTTAAATGCAAAAATATCCCATTGTATCTCTCTTATTACTAAATGAAATAATCCTAATGTGCTACCTATATATCTTATGTGAGAATAGCATCTCCATTCACATAGTTTACCCATGGTAAAGTGGCACTTAAAAAAATGATAAATGGCAGTGGACCCACAAATTTATAAACGAAAATAATAGTTATGTCTTCCCTTTAAATAAAAATCGTTAATACAATAAAAAGTGAACAAAATTGTAAAACAGTTTTGTTCACTCTGACTTTCAAGCCATTTAGTTTCAAGAAAGAAAATGTATATGATAAAAAATATTCATTTGAAAATTTTTTAAATTAGTTCATGTTGAAAAATATACTAGAATATATGTAAATTAAGTAAAAGTATTATTTTAAAATATAATACAAAAATTAAAAAAAAAGAGTATTCATATTAAAAAGAATTTATATATAATAACAAGGAAATGTATAAATTCATAAAAATTGCAATACATCCATCCATCCATCCATCCATACATACATATATAATATTGTATTTATATACTTAAAATTAAAAAGAAAAAAAAAAACTATATACATATTTTCTATACACACACCTTGAGGATTTTACCTCATATGCCTCAAGGTACTTTAAGACCTTGCACCAAGCTTTCATCGACTAAGAGTCAATTATTTGGCATACCAGCCCCTTTTCTTAGGTATAAATCTCTACAACAAGCTTGAAAAAAAGCCCATGTGATAGAACAAACAATATATATTTTGTCAAAGAAAAAAAAAACCATATCTTTGTCATACTCTGAATCTTCTACCCACAAACTTTTTCTTCATCCTACCCACAAGACACTACTGCCATGTCATATATAGGAAACATCTCCTCGGGAGTGATAAGGGAGATGCTTCCAATATATGCCTGTAATTTCTTGTAAGAATGTGAGAAGAATTTGTGAGTAATAGACCTGGGGTATATTTGCATTAGTTGGCAACTTGGCATAAGAGATCTAGATCATAAGATGCCAACGGGTTGGTTGATAAGGTCGTGGAGACTTGGGATTGAATCTCGCCTGCACCTAGATCGGGGGTTTAAGGGTTTTGAAGACGGGCTATCCCACCCGTTGGATAAAAAAAAAAGTAAGATACGGATCAGGGTATAAATTCATCCTGATCCATTTGATCACACCCCTATGAAAGGCAACTGAGACGTTTAGGATATAACCGTTTTTTTTTCTTGGAATTATGGAAAGTGGCTCAGGCGGGGACAACTGACCAAGCTTAACCAAACCTGGATCATAGTAACCCGATTGCCTCCAATATATCCTATCAACTGCCAGAGTATTGGTCTAATCCTATTTGTGTGGCCAGAAGATGAAGCTCCTCGAGTGGTTCAACACAAAACGCCCCTTGGCCAGTAGCTGCATTTGGGAATTGCAAAATTAAATGAACTGATCATTCAAGGAAAGAAACCAGACTCTAGAGAAGTCATGTGCCAGGGCTAGGCCCTTTGGCCTTGAGCTCCAGAAAGCAGCTCAAAAGAACGCTTGGGAACAAGTTCTGAATCTGATAGATATGGACTCAATTTTCATGGAAGAGGGTCTGGGCTATTTGTTGTGTGCTCTGACGAAGGTTCTTGTCTTATTACAGCAGGATCAACAAGTACGAAAGGTGCCATGCGCCATAAGAAGCTGAGACAAGAGAATTGCTGCACGTTGTGAATGATGCTCAGGCCTCAGACTTTAGTTGGATTTTTCTGAGAGAGGGATCAGCAGAAATGGTCCACCGTCCACCAGTATATTCAATGTTCTTGAGCAAGCTATCTCTATTGTCCACTTGTATCTGAATTCTCAATACTGGTCCGTCGCCCATATTTTGGCTCAACTCGCTTGCACTGGGCTGAGGGGAATGGCCTCTGAACTTGCCCACCTGGCTAGCTGGCTCAGAGAAGACCTAGATGAGGCTGATAGTGTTAGGACCCTAGGGCCCCTTAGCTGGGCTGTCCCTAGCTAATTCTATCCAATCATTCCAATGATGCCCGCTTAAGGCACCAACAGTGATTGCTTTTGTAGCCAAATATGGTATTAGGGTAAAGGGTGTTTTTGGTAATAGAGCTAGAGTCATTTGACGAAATTACCCTTGTTAGGATCTGTAATGTAGAGTACTTTTGGTTCATTAATAAATTGTTTAATCAGACTACAGAGACTACAGACTAGGTCTCTCCACTGGGCCCTCTCTCTAGCTCAACCGGCCAACTGACTGCCTATCGGGCCAGGTCTACCATCTACGTTGTTAATTTCACTGTTGACATATAGTCTATATGAATATAGGATTGTAGGCACAAGTTACGGTGCTATGTAGCAAAACTCATGGTCATGGGCTTTCCTTGTATGACATATTGCTTCTTCTCTGATCTCAGAGCGTGCGGAGCCGTCTTTGGCAGATGCAGTGCTCAGAACCATGGGCTCACTAGCGGTTAGTCTGAACCAAGTCTCAAGTCCCTAGTTAGTTTGTTAGCTGTCTACGTGATCGTGATCTGACGACATCTGACGCCACCACCACCACGGCGGAACCACCGTGTACGTCTCCTCTCAGTCACGCCTGCCCGAGGAAGCCTAGAGACACTGCCTCCAACCATTCGTAGACAACTTGGCATTTGATTACGTAATGGGCTCTCTAGGGGGTGGTAGGGGCTTAGGGTTTTGGACTTTTGTCTCAGGATGACACATTTTTCCGGATTTCCGGATTTCCTACTCACTGATCTATCTGACGCGAACTGAAGACCATCATCATGGTCCAAAGTTTTAATTAGGCCAGGCCCAGGACATGCTTTATTTTAGGCCCAGATTCAACTTCTGTTTGGTTGGGCTGACCCACGTCCAGCACAAAACCTTAGGTCCAAAACTATTGCATAACCACCCCCAACCAACCATAAATGTTAACGAGGATGGGTTTGAGTTGAGGACTTGGACCAACCGCAGCCTCTGTCCAGCCTAAATAGAGTGGACTGGGCTTTGCTTGACCAGCCTGGTTTATGTACTGCCATGGTTCATATTGGTCCTCGTGAATTTAGAGGGAAACATTGTGAGAATAATGAAAAACCACGCCGATGATCCACTTCTTCGAATTGTCACTCAGCATCCCCTGAAAAAAGAGGTGTGGAATCAAACGCATGTAACTACAGGCTCTCTTTTATGGTAATGTCATGGACCTCACATGCACCCGTTCTTGCTTTATCTCCACCCATACATTTTTTTTTTTTTACTTGGATTTTCGTCCAAAACAACATTAGTTGTAAATGCTGTTTAGACTCATGTTTAAGATGTGTTTTGATGTTAATAAATTCATTAAAAGTTCTAATGTGCTAAATATGCAACAAATCTAAATAAGTTCTTATTAGTCATAATTGTGATAAATAAATTTGTTGATAAGTTTCAGTTTGGAAGGAATACAAATACAAATATGTACAGTATAAAAACATTCAAAATAATACAAAATACAAGGTTTTGCACTCTACAAATTTGCACTTGTACTCCTTCCAAACTAAGCCTAAATAAAAAGAAATGAAAGTATTGCTTGATTCGGCTGTCTAAGCTTCACAATTCCCATACCATCTCCAATCTCTCCAATGAGTATGTTCTAACAAAATTCAAGTATGGAAAGGTTACAAAAAGACTTCGGCTTTGGAGTTGCTCAAGAAGGTATTTGCTACATAATAACTCATCAAGGATGAAGTATACATCAAGTTATAGTTTATGATTCATATTTGTAGGTTCTTGACATAATAACTAATCAGTTGCTTGAGATGCGCTTTTGGTGATACTCGATAAAGCCTAACTCAGTTAAGTTGAGACCAACGGTTAGAATATGTTTCTCTCCTAGGCCTTTCTTGGACTTGAACACATTTTAAATTCTTAAAAATGTTAGACAGTGAATGCCCTTAGCTCCAATCAAAATGATGTACATTATGACATTTATTGTAAATGAATAAAGTACATATTTGATTCATGTTATTATAGTGTGTTTCTCTGTAATACCCTTAAACTGGACACATATGAGACTCGTGTTAGTTTAGAATCTTCACAGCCGTCTGAGAAGATTTATCCGGCCAAGGCTGACACTAATGTGCCGCCAAGTTGGTTGGGGTGGCTTGTCTCAACTGCCAGGGTGAGACTTGAGGTACATGCAGTGTGGGTTTTCTTGAAACCCTGAACCGGACCAGAATTCCAGTATTGCCCTGGACCTTGGAGACTGATGGACAAAACTGAAATGTTACACCTGACCCCTAGACTCGATTATGATACTGCACTAGGTGTCAAATTGGGCTATCTTTGATATGCCAATCAATGAGATCCTTAAAAGGGGTCAAAACCTGGGTATGTTGGGATAGTCTAAGAATTCATTTGAGTGGGTGATCATAGTGACAAGATCAGCCCCTTTGTCGGACAAAGTGAATGATCAGGGATGCACTCTCTCTGATGGAAACCAAAGTTGCCGGCAGCCGATTTCAATCGTTGAAATTTGTTTTTGCAAAATATATTTATATAGAGATATACATATATATATTATGGTTTCAAAATGTTTGCAAAAGATTTTAATTCCCGGGATCCATGTGAGTAGAGAGTGCAACACTGTTCCTTGCAGCCGAGGGAGAGGTCCTCTCTTGTCAGGTAGTGTTTGATCATTACTGACTGAGGGGTTAAGTATAAGGCCATTGAGGGTAATATCTGATGGGTTAATCTTACATCTGCCCACAGTCCTTGGGTTTTTATAAGGTGGCTTGACCAAGGACCATTTAGTGTAAATGTTGGGCCCATTAAGAGCCCATGGTGATGGACTCAGGGGTTCACTGTCTCCTACAGTGAATTCGGCCAGGCCTTGTAACAGAGGCTGGGCTGAACCTATGTGGCTATTGCATAGATCAATGTTTGGGTCCCACGCCATACAAGGTTATCCAACTAGGCAGCAGTTTGGAGGATAAGAGAGCACATAGACTTAATAAGCCTAAAGCCCAATTCGAACTGGTTTAATATGATTAATTAAAGAGGGGCGATTCTGGGATTTAGATCAGCAGATAGGATAGGGATAACTCCCTATCCACTCAGAGAGTCTAGATCTAAATAAAGATTTGGATTAGGAAACTCCTAATGAGATTAGAAGGGCTAATCTTTATCTGCAGATAAGATAAGGGATTATCCTTATCTCTTAAAGAGAGTACAAATCCAAATACAAGATTTGGATTAGGAAACTCCTAATGGGATTAGGAAAACCTTTCTTTAAGGCTATAAATAGAGGAGGGCGAACCCCAATTCACCCCAATCAGATTACAGATTCAAGAGAGAATACAGCTCCAGTTAGACTGACGCCATCTTCTGCTCTTGCCTCCTTCTATTGCTGCCACCATAGCCAGTTCGATCTCCACCTGTAGGAGCGATCAAGAAACGTTCTTGATATTAGTTTTTGGTGAAAAACTTATCTGAAGTCGTGCTCACTCACCCTCCATCGAATTCTTGCTGATGAGTTCGGTTCTTACTGAAGAACCACCTACTGATTTAGCACCACCCTACGTTGTGTCATCTTCAGTGAGAGCAGTCTTTGGCATTTTCCTTGGGCGTGAACACCTTCGTTGGGAGTTACTGTTATTCCGTATTAGGTATATCCCTCTCCTATCTTTTGGTTTCAGATCTGGTCTGGTTTAAGGTTCAAGATTGATCCTTGAAAATACAGTTTTCTAAAATAGGGAATGTGATTCCCAGATGGGAGAGAGAATTTTTTGAAATTTCGCCCAACCTACCTATAGGGTTCGGCCATCCATATGATGGATCTCTCATCCCTTCAAAAAATCAATATTGAAATCCAATGGAAGAATGCTCAAAACTTTGGGTAATATTTCCAAGGTTTCTAACGGTTTAGTTGTCATTAATTGATTAACCAAAATTGTATAATTGACTAACTTTAACAAGCAAGCATGAGTTGCCCAGGCCTTACAATATAGTTGACTACTAGTGACAGTCAAAACATGAAATTTCTTAATTATGTGATACAATTGACTACCTCAAAATACATAGTTGACTACCTATGACAGCCAAAGCATGAAATGCCTAATTGTGTCACAGACACAGTTGGTTAACCCAAAATGCATAGTAGACTACTTGTGGAAGTTGAAATATAGAAATGCCCAGATTGAGTGGAGTAGTTGACCACCTAAAAATTTTATAGCCAATTAACTCTAACAAACCAAATTAGAACCAGTGATTGAAATATCAATATGATATATTCAAATATAGGGGTGTATTGTATTGGTATCGATATTGGACGATATTGAATACACTACGATTGGCATTGTATCATGCCAGTCGTGCATATTGAACGCAAGTTTAACTCATTAGAAATTTAGTACTTAGTGTCTTAAGCTATTAAACCACCCTTTAATTTGTGATAATAAGCGAAAGAAAATAAATTTTATTATCTTTATTGTAAACATGCAATCTAAAGAATTAACATATGTTTATGTTCAATAATTTCAACTTAAAATCTACAATTTTATATTTATATTAAAAATTGATTTTCTACTCTCAATAAATTTATACAAATAAAAATATTAATAATAGAATAATTATTTACATGAATATATATATATATATTAAAATTTTAATATACCTTTATAAATTATTAATTGATATTTTAATTTACACTAGATAATAACATATTCATTATTTATAAAAAATAAAAAACTTGTTTACAAAATATTCAATCATATAATATTATATTGAATCCATCAAATACACTAATTTAAATTTATATCAAAAATGATTTCTTATTTTAGAAAATTTATTGAAATAAAAATATTAATAATGGAATAATTATTTTAGTAATTAAAATTATGAATTAGCATACGATAGGTATTTTAAATATTTTAATATATAGATATGAAATATTTTAAGTTAAGATTATATATCTTATAAATTATCAATTGATATTTTAATTTACATTTTATTGTTTATCAAACATTTCAAAACTTAATATTTAGTTGACTTATTTTGTTAATGTTGAAAAGTAAAAATAGTAAAATAGAATATAATTGATATAGTAATTAAAACGGATAAGTAGACTGCACTCCACCTCAAAATTCTGAATTCTACTATAGACCTACAACAATTCAAAGTTTCAAACACCTCCACTTGAACACCAATGCTTGCCTATGTATTGGCATCGATTCCGAGCTGGCACCTACCCCAACTATATGGTGGAGCTAAGATTTGTGGGGGTGGACTAAATGGTAAAAAACCCTAATTAAAATATAATAATTGCATTAAATAGAATATAACATAATAATGGGTTTTTGCATGTGTTAATTTGTAAAGATCAATATAATGGAATACATAGATATCATACGATTAAATCATACATTTCTTATATATTTATACTTTATTTGTGACTATTTTGACCTTAAAGTTAGTGTAATTTATGTATTTACAAAATTTGCATGTATTTTCTTAGTTTAACCATATGCTTCCACATCTTTCATCCATATTCATGTGTTTCTAAAGCGTATCCGTATCCAAATTATTTAATAAAATACCCTATACTGATACTTTAATCCTTAATTAGAACGAGTTTCAAACGACTAAATAAGAAGACTCAATCGACAAAGGGAGAAAAAAAATTCCTCCCGTTGTCTAGTAGATGACTACCAAAATATTGTAGTCGACTACTTTGATATAATTTGATTGTTTGAAATTTTAAATGGCCATTGCTATGTTTGGTAAACCTTCTATCATATTGGAGATGTTCTAAATCATCACCAAGTATAGTAAGAGACCTCCAATGACTATAAAACGATCACTTGCTTTCCGAACCTCCGTAAATAGATGCCCCTAGCTGCGTTCAGATTCAGTGCATTTGGACTCGAAGGGATTTTTTCTTTGAGTCCATCGATATTTTGACACGCCATTCAGTATTTAATTGACCATCACTTACAACCGATTGAAAACTTATTACTAATAAAAATATTTTTAAATAAAAATTGATAAGTTAAGCTAATGCTGAGAGAAAATTCCAATGCCCTCGTTTTCAAACAAAAACAGAGGTTAAGATGCCTATCATGGTGGAAAATAGTGACCAATATAGGCTAAGTAATCAGGATTAACACTGCTGGTACATATGAGGTCATAGAGGATGATGTGGTAGTGTCGAGAAAAATAGGGTAGTATGCACTGCCAAGCTGATTGATCAGTGCCAAAGCCGTAGGCGAGGACAAAGATCTTGTCGCCGGTACCGGCGACCCTGACATTGAGGGCTTCTAGGAGAGTGATTTTGTTGAACAGGACCCTCTATGGCTACGATTCTACGAGAAGCACTCCAGAGTTGGCCTCTTCTTCTTCTTCCCCATCTCCCTCTCTACGGCACTCCTCTTCCGAGTTATTCTTCTTCCCCTCTTCTCTTCCTTCCTCTACGGCGGAAGAAACAATTAGGGTTTAATCCCCTTCCGTCACGACCAGTTACAGTTAGGGAGCCTATGTACAAGGCTTTGCCTCTCTCTCTCTCCCCCCAAAGAAGACAACGAAGAGAAGTCTCTCTCTTTGGTGAATGATTTCTCCAATTTATTGGATGAAAGAATATTAATTGATCGAGGGAGGGTTTTGCATGATCTACCGATTCTGCTTATCAAAAAGGAGAGAAACCCTTCTCCTTTCAACAAAGATTGCCCGCTAGAGTGAAAGAAGAAGAGTTCTCGCTTCTTTCTTATTTAATCCCTCTTCGATTTTTTTTTTTTTTTTGTTTAATGGTACAGAGTTATGGAAGAGGGAATTCATCGTGCCAACCGGTTCCCCTTCTCTTACTTTTGATGTGTCATTAAATGGTTGGAATCGAAGGGATTTCCCTTCGAGTCCAAACGCACCAAATCCGAACTGCCCCTAGCTTGATTAAAAAAACCAAGCAAAAAGAAACAAAAAAAAAAAAAACTGGGCTATTAGTGTACATAATATGTAGTTGTTTTTGTAAAGTTAGTAAGAGTCTTTGGCTTTGTTTGGTGATTGAGTGGTTTGAGAAATAAGTACTTATTGCATAAGTATGTATTTTTAAGTATTTATTGTTGTTTGACAATCGTTTTCCCAAACTACTATTTATTTTAAGTACTTATTGGGATGAGGATGTTTGGTGAACCATTTCTCCAATAAGTACTTAATTTAGTAGAAATGACATTTTTAACCCCTATTTCACACGCTCATACAAATATTGGTTTTTGCATATTATATTGTTTATTTCAAAGGAACTTGCCACATCACTACTTCGAGATAGATATGGATCCACATGTAATGCACGTATAGTGCCACTTGGGCCCAAACATGGCTCTAATACAACAACAACAATGATGATGATTGTTAACACCAATACACTATTAATAATGATAATGATATTAATCATGATTGTTAACACCAACACCAACACACTATAATAATAATAATAATAATAATAATAATAATAATAATAATAATAATGATAATTATATTAATCATGATTGTTAACACCAAAACACTATTAATTATTTTTATGCAATAAGTAGCAATATAAAAATTACAAATTGCATATTATTCCAAAAAATAAAAAATATGCATTATGCAAGAAGCAAAAATATGGAAAAACACCACAAGTCTATTCGGCTAATGATATTACCCAATTTATTATGCAAGAAGAATTAAAAAATATATATATCACCAATTATTAAAATTAATATTAAAAAAAAGCAAAACAAAATGTAGAATATGCAAACACATAACAAAAAAAAATCAGTAATTACATATTATTGGTGTAATATTCAACAAAATCCAACAAAAGTTCTATTTATTCATATAGATCATTATACACCAAAACACACATATAACATTGAATCATTATTCGATCAATATCCTTGAAAAATAAAAAAAGTTGGTTTTCACCAAAATATACAAAAAATAATAAATAACACAAAAAACGACCAAATACTTGCAATTAGGAAGCCTTACCTCTAGTCGCCAGCTATTTTCCGGTGGGTTTTCCATTTAAAAAACTAGATTTGGAAAAAAACGCAAAGAACAAGGTCATGCGTTCAAAAATGTCAAAAAAATACATATAGAAGGAGTTTGGATGCAAGAGAAACCAAAGAAACTAGAAAATGAGCCACCCACCGGTCGCTTTTTAGTCATTTGAGAAGTCGCTGGTTGCCCCTCTCTTTGAACCCACTGCTACAATGCTCGACTTGGACGAATGGAGAAGACAGAGGGTTTTCTCCTTTCATTGGGGCAATTTGGGCACTTATGAAATTTTTTTAGCGACTGTTTCGTCCCAAATGTTGCTTATTTTTTAAGTACTTATTTTTGAGACAAGCACTTATTCCTAACTTATTTTCCAAACAAGAATTAAGTGCTTATTTTCTACTTATTATGTGATCCCATTACTTATTTTAAGTGAAATCAAACAATGCTTTTGTCTTCTTTAAAGAGATCTCTAAGCTTCAATAGTTTTTAAAGGTAAGTAAATCTGAAAACTCATAGAGTTCATATAGTCTCACCCATCTATTGTGAGAATCTCTTCTTTGAACCGAGCATCTCAAGTTATACTCTCGTAATTGAGTAATTTTGTGTTGTAATTTGTTTTATCTACCTACTGAGAGGCTTTGAGTCCTGTTGAAGAACTGCAATAGAAAGTAAATGAACTTCAAAGCAACTTTGGTTTCATGTTTTTCCACATCATAGATTTATCTTCACTTTAGATTATAGTCTTTTTAAAAGCAAATTTTATGAACGCTCAAAATATTTCTTTTCTCTCAATTATGTTTTCCACAACCCAAATTTCAAAAGAAAAACTTATCCAAATGGAACCCTACTTATCCAAATCAAAATAATCTAATGGTAATGCTTGGGATTCTATTAGTAATTTTTTGGGACTTAACTTCTATTATGTGATCATAGTTCTTATATATATATATATATATATATATATATATATATTGTTCTAAACCCCAACCTATACTACAATATCCCCCTTGAATTGTGATTAGGGGTGGCAACAAGCCGAGCTTTTGACAAGCTACTCGAGCTTGGCTCGGTTTCAACCGAGTTTGAGCCCAATTCAGTGGCTTGATTATTAAACGAGGCTTGAGCTCGGCTCGTGAGACTCGCGAGCCGGTATATATATATATTATAATTATTAATTACTATAATTCTTAATTTTTTAAATATAAAATAATTTATATATATATATATATATTTTATTTTTATAATAAAATATTTATAAAATATATAATAAAGTATTTTTATAAAATATAAAACGAGCCGAGCCAAGCTAAGCTCGAGCTTATGAACTTTTGACTCGAGCCAAGCTCGAGCTCAAGGTTCTAGCTCGAACTGAGCTTGAGCTCAAGCTCGAGCCTTGTAGAATAGTCTCGAGCCGAGCTCGAGCCTAGTACTATTTGGCTCGGCTCGACTTGACTCAAATCCACCCCTAATTGTGATAGATTCTTCCACTTGTCAATATTTCTAACTATAGAAACTCGTAAGAATTTTTGAGGGTGGATGGATCAATAAAACCCCATTTTTTTGTAAATTTAGTGTAGGTTTTAGGGATATTCTAGAAGTCACCTAAGATGTGAAAGAATTAAAAAAAAAAAAAAGTTTCAAGTTACGACTAAATTTTTCATGCATCAAAAGCTCGCATGAACTTGATGGACCCACCTGAGCTCCACATAGGCCCAATTCCAGCCCAATTATGTTAAATTTTAGCTCAGTTTGGGTTTATTAGTCGGGCTATACCATGGGATTATTCCAGTCTTGACCCTTGGGCCCAAGCCTTGGGATTGCGCCATGACCTTAAACCAAGCCGAACAACCCAAATTGCATCCCTAGGGGTAGAGATGTAAATTAGTCGGGCTAAATGGTAAACCCTCCTCGATCCCACCCAGATCAGCCTTATTGAGTGTCAAATTGTGTTGGGTTGAGGTGGACAGTCAAGCACCTAGGGGTGGCAGATGGATGGATAGGGTTGTGTTGGAATTTGGATGTGGGTTGAATACTAACCTATGCATTGGTCACCCACACCCAGTGGTAATCACAACTTCGTTACAGATAGAGCTCCAGTTCTGAATCTGTATAAGGCTTCCATCCACAACCACCGTGTTGAAGCTTAGCTCCTGGTCGCCTACGTCAAGAACAGCCTTCGCTTCTGCAAACAGAAATAAACTAGCTTCGTTCTTAAAGTCTATTTCCTTAGCTACTGCAGTCAGTACCTTCTGCCAATCATTTACACTCCTATCAACCATTAACACCATTCGTTTTCTCCATTTATTCGTTCCATCACCCATCAAAAAATTCTCCGATGTACAGAGGAACAGGCAACCACCATCAGGAAGTGTAGGACCTTGCACCTCTACACTCCCACTTGTTCCACTCACACCCACCTCCTCCTGAACCTTTTGGCCCTGATCTTTGGATTTCTGGCCAACTGCCTTCTCACCTTCCGTCTTCTTCCTTTCCTCAGCTACAAGAAAAGACTGCAACTCCTCCACAAAGACCAGCCACCCTTTCTGCATCTTACCTTCCGGCAAACATACCATTTGTTTTCCACTTATGCCAAATAGCTCAGTCACGGCAATGAACCACCCCTTATAATTCCTCCTCAATTCAATTACAAAGGTCTTACCTGGAACTGACATAGAGCTTTTCCAGCCTTCCTCCTTACACGAGTTAGCACCATCCACAAAGCCCTTCACCCATACAACAACCTCCTCCGGTACCAGTATTGCCGCCTTATTGTTCTCTCTGATTTTCAGAACACACCTTCCTTTGGTCCATTCCTCTTCCAGCTTGAAAGACTTGGCTTCAATCGTCACCTCAGACCGCCATCTTCCAGTTACTCTGAAACCCTTCTCAGCAGCCATCTTCAATCAATCCTCTTCTCCATATGATTATCTATTTTGGAAAGACTCCTATAACTTAAAATTCCATGTTTACACAACAAACTCAAGAAATCCAGAATATTAGTCAACTTCAAACTGTATTTTAATCTTTATAGTTCTTGTGATCCTACAATACTAATTATTATGGTCTGTTTGGTTGGAAATGGAATTGGATTCAGAATCAAAATCGGAATGGTCTACTCTTCCTACCTGTCTGGTTCATATAGGAATCGTAATTGGAAATTGGAATCAGAATTAACTGGAATGGATTCTATTTTCACAAGGGAGGGGGAGGGGATGACCATTCCCTCAAATGGGGGAAACCATTCCAGCAGGAATGGAAATGGGATTCCAATTCTGCTCAATTAGCTTCCCAAGCTGTCCCACTATATACATACAATGTTCACAACCATGCTGCCATTAAAAGTTCATAAAGAAATTAATTGGTGACAAAGGGACTTTTGGTGGAGAGGAATCGACGAACATCACTCTCTTCATACAATTGCATGGCAAAATGTCGTCTCCCAAACTCAAGAGGTCTTAGTTTTCGAGATTCCTCATGGTGAACAAGGACATTTTTGTTAAACAAAGTCAGGTGCGTTCTAACTGTTCAAATTCATTATGGGTACAAGTGATGAAGACAAAATCTTTCCCAAAATACATCCCATTCATTACACGCCTAACAAATAGAAGCTCCCTTTGGTGGAAAAAGGTATATACTATCTTGTAGGATCTCAAAACAGATTTAATTTGGATGCAAAGAGACGGATGAATATTTTATGCATTGGACAATCCTTGGATTTCAAGTGCAGCTATAAACTACTTTCAAGGCTCTCAGAATACTAGGTCATCATTTTTGAAAGTTTCTAATCTTCTACTGTCAGATGGCACTTGGAATAGATATCTCCTCCAGCAATTATTCTCCTCAAAAGTAAATCAACTAATTTTACCAATTGTACCAAACAATGAACTCTTAGTAGATTCATTAGTATGGAAGAGGCACCCAGGGTACATTCATAGTAATTAGTAAGGTCTACCTATTTAACTAGAAACCATCTTCTTCCACCCATTTTAATTGGTCCAAGGTTTGGAAGACCAAAATTCCATACAGGTACCAGGTTTTTACTCGGAAGATAGTATTGGACAGAATCCAACAAGAGACAGGCTTAGTAAATAAATAAACCTGGCTCAATGTCAATGTGTTATTTGTGGCCTTGTAAAATAAACAATGCATCAGCTATTTTTTCCACTGCTCTTTTGCAAGATGCATTTGGTTATCTTCTAGACGGGTATCAATGCTGACAAAATACATAATTAACCATTCCATCAAATCCTCTCCACTTGAATTACCGATAATATCATCTCAGTTCTCTTCATCAGAGCAAACAATATCTTTTGAGAATTCAATTTCTGCTTTATCATATATGGCAACTCATAATAAGATCCATTAAAACATAGAACCAAATCCTAAACAAATAGTAGATTATAGCTTAGTAGCAGTTGTGTGACAATCTCTCACATTACAGGCAACAATGCTTTACACGTTCTGGACTCCAATCAAACCTTTTTGTTGTTTACAGAGATCCTTTGATCCAGCTACAGGTTCAGCAGGAATGGGCTACACCAATCCAACATCCCATGTCAAGAATAATAGTCTCATTTGGAAGTACTAGATGTCAAGTAGTCAACAGCTATGATTCAGACATCAAGGCAATTAGAGTTTTTTTTCTGATGCAGAATGGCTCATCTCAAAACTCAATGCCAGGTTTTGGATAAATCATGGATAGACAGAATACATTGGCATCATATAGTAGAAATACTACACTTTTTGATGTAATATCATTTGTATATGTACCCAGAACTTGTAGAGAGACTGGGCCGAATGGGCCCTAGCCCATTAGTGTCTTTCTTATTAGTTCTTTCATGTTATGTTTTCTTATTGGGCCTTCTCTTTATGGGCCTTTAGTTTTTTTTATGTTTTTCTAAGTTTAGTGCTGATGTGTACGCCTACTTAAGGGCCTCCTTGTAATTTATGTAACTTAAGTATGTTTTATAAAAGATAAGAGTAGGGGAAAGAGGAGACATTCGAACTCATTTTTTTCTACTTTGTTCTCCAATCTTCCTCCTTCTACTTGCTGCCTCCTTCTTCTTCTCTGATTTCTTTTACTTTATTCTGAAATATTCTACTGATTTTATTAGTTTTGAATCACATCTTGGTATCAGAGCAGGTCTCTCTTCCCTTTCCTTTTTTTTCTTTTTTTCCCATACATCTTTTTTCTAATCAAAAGGTGTATGGAGAGATAAATTGCTGATTATTCAGAGATCTTGTTTGCCTAGTTGGTAGAGGGTTTGGAGAGTCCAAATCTGGTCGAAGATTGCCAAGAAAGTGGGACTGCAATTTTTTTCCCAAAACCCTAGCCGACTAGAGAATTTCCAGTTATGGGTTGAAGAGGCTGTTTGGGTGTGGCACTCAAGGCTTGGAGGGTTCCTTTTTATCTCCAAAAGTGGGCGGCTGCAGTTGGAAGTCGTTTAGATAGCTCTGGTTTGAGCGGCTACCTCTTCTCTCTTTCTCCCCGGAGGCCAGGTACGGTGGAACTCTAGTTTTGGGGCTTTTGAGTGCTTGACTGACCTTAGTTAGGTCTATAAAGGTTAAAAACATTGTTTTTTGTTTTTCGTTTGATTGATGTAGCAATCTGAAAGTGAGGTGAAGTAGATCCCGGTGTCGGGAGTTGGTCCCGTAGATTCTTTGTTTACAGGAATGACTACAATTAAACTTGATGGAACAAATTACCTTGCGTGGGCACAATCCATTAAAATCCATATCTGTAGTAGAGGTAAACTACGGTTTCTAACAGGTAGTAAGGCGATGCCGAATGAGTCTGACCCTACATATGAGAAATGGATGCAAGATAACTATACAGTTATTGGGTGGTTGGTAAATTCTGTGCAGCCCACATATAAGTCAACACTATCTGTGGATGAATTCATCTAAGGAGATTTGGGATAGTGCGACAGAGACATTCTCAGAAATTAAATGTTGCAAGGGCCTACAAATTAAAGAGTGATGTGAAGAATTTAAGACAGAGGGAGAAGAGTGTGGTTGTCTATTATTCGATGTTGAAGTCACTATGGCAGGAGTTGGATGTTATGGAAACATTTGCATGGGAAAGCACCAAAGATGCAAAATTTTTAAGGAAATTTGTGGAAAGAAACGAGGTGTTTGAATTCCTTACAGGACTCAATCCTGAATTTGATATTACAAGGCAGAATATCTTGGCCAAGGATGATGTGTCACTTGCACAGGCATACTCTATGGTGAGAAGTGAAGAGTGCAGGTGACAGGTACAGCTACAGACCCCACCTCCTCCAGAACATTTTGCACATGCTGGAATAAAACCAAAGGGGTTGAATGAGAAAAAGGAAGTGATATGTGAATACTGCAAGAAGCTGAAACATACTAAGGATTCTTGTTGGAAGCTTCATCCAGATCTTCTTCCTGAGAGGTTCCGGAACAACAACAACTCTAAGAAGGGTGATCAGTCTGGAAAACCCAAGAATGCAAATGTTGCCACAGTGTCTGAATGTGAAGAAAAATTTGCTATGGAACAGTTGGCAGTAGTGAAGGCAGAATTTGAGATATGGGAAATTGATAAATCACTTGGAGTTTACTGTTGCATCTTCCTCCTCAAGCACCACCTCTACATTTGCTTTTGCCCATTCAGGTATTCATGCTTCTACAAATCATGCTACGGTCTCAAGTAATCGTAGAATTCCTTGGATTACAGATTCTAGTGCATCAAACCATATGACTAGCCTACCCAACCTCTTTTGCTCATACTAGCTCCTCTCGGGTAGAGAGAAGATTTCTCTTGCCGATGAGTCTCTTGCTCTGATATCTGGCAAGGGGAATATTAAAGCCTTTGATTCACTTGTTTTATCCTATGCCCTTCATGTTCCCAAACTTAGCACTAACCTTTTATCTATTAGTAGTTTAGTCAAATCATTGAACTACAGCACAACTTTCTTTCCTACTTATTGTGTTTTTCAAGACCTGAAGTCTCAAAGGACGATTGGGAGTGGCCATGAGGCGAATGGGATATACTTGCTGGATGTCTCTGATCAAAGTCTTGGATTACCTAGTGGAGTTACTTTAGAGTCTGTTTTATCAGAGTCAGTTAATAGAGTCATGATATGTCATTTCAGATTTGGTCATTTGTCTTTTTCAACTTTGAGTCATTTGTTTCTAGAAATGTTTTAGGGAATATCCCTATCGAGTCTTCATTGTGAGTCATGTGAACTTGCTAACCATTGTAGACAATTTTTTTCAGTGAGTAATAAAAGATATGTTTCTCCATTCCATATTGCGCACTCTGATGTGTAGGGGCCATATAATTTACTTGCTATGGGAGGCTACAAATATTTCATTCTTTTCATTGATGATTTCTCTCATTACACATGGATTTACCTTCTGATATCCCGGGATGAAGTACCAAATATTATACAAAAGTTTCATGAACTTATTCTTGCCCAGTTTAACACTCGGATCAAAATATTCCGATCTGATAATGCAAAGGAATATTTTGAGAAGAGTCTCTCCTCCTACTTTGATACCTTTGGAGTTATTCATCAGAGCTCTTGTTCCTACACTCCTCAACAAAATAGAGTGGCGGAAAGGAAAAATAGACATGTGGTTGAAGTTGCGAGGAGCCTTCTTTTTGCTTCCCATGTTCTTGTTAAATTTTGGGGTGACACTGTTCTTACAGCTACATACTTGATAAACCGAATGCCTTCTCGGGTTCTAGGATTTAAAACTCCCTTTATCTTGCTTTTTCCAAATGAAGATCTATTTTCTCTTCCTCTCCGAGTGTTTGGGTGCACTTGCTATGTCCATGTTCACAGTCATCAAAGACATAAGTTTGAGCCTAAAGCACACAAGTGTCTTTTTGGGATATGCCTCCACACAGAAAGGGTACTGCTGTTTTGATCCAGTTTGTGGCACTCACTTTGCTTCTAGAGATGTCACATTTGTAGAGTCAATCCCTTTCTTTGGTACTTCTCTTGAGGGGGAGCATTCAGACGAGTTGTTTGCATTGTCACCATCTATTCTTCTTCCAATTCCCATTGAACCTTCCATAGAGTCTACTCTAGTTGAGTCATCTATCCCTACTCCCCCTCCTCCTACTCATCCCCCTTCTTTTCTTTCCCATCCTATTATCCAGAGGTGGTACCAGAGAAAAAGACTCAGAGACATGCAAATTGTTTCCACGCCTTCAGATGTGCCTCTTGCTCCTCCCATCACTACTGAGATAACAGGTCCGCCCTCTTCTACCACATCGGATACCTTCCCTGACCTTGATCTCCCTATTGCCCTTCGCAAAGGCAAACGAAAATGCACAACTCGTTGTATTTCCAAACACCTGTCCTACAGCCTCCTTTCCCCTTCCTACTATTCCTTCCTTGCCTTTGTTTCCACACATGTAACTCCCTAGTATGTCCTAGATGCCTTGTCCAAACCAGAATGGAGAGATGCTATGATGACTGAATTAGATGCTTTGCATAAGAACAATATTTGGGAAATTGTGGATTTGCCTAAGGGAAAGGAACCGGTTGGCTGTAAGTGGGTGTTCACTATTAAGTATCATTTTGATGGTACTGTTGACAGATATAAGGCCCGTTTGGTTGCTAAAGGATATACTCAGATGTATGGTATTGACTACTTAGAAACTTTTGCCCCAATAGCTAAGATGACTTCAGTTCAGATTTTGCTATCTTTAGCTATTGCTTTTGACTGGCCTCTTCATCAGTTTAATGTAAAGAATGTCGTTTTGAATGGGGACCTAAATGAAGAAGTCTATATGTCTTTACCTCCAGGGGTGTATGGGAAGGAGATGCAAGGAAAGGTTTGTAAACTGAAGAAGTCTCTTTATGGCCTTAAGCAGTCTCCCAGAGCCTGGTTTGACAGATTTCAGGTTGCTCTTGTTGCTTTTGGATACGCACGGACTCAGTCGGATCATACTTTGTTTGTTAAGAGGAGAGATTCCTTAGTGACCCTCCTGATTGTCTATGTTGATGATATTGTGGTTACAAGAAATGATACTCAGGAAGTTGTTCATCTCAAGAGTTTTCTTAACACTGAGTTTGAAATTAAAGACTTGGGAGAACTCAGATATTTCTTGGGAATTGAAGTTGCCAGATCTAAGGATGGTATCTTCATTTCTCAACGGAAGTATGTTCTTGATCTCCTTGCAGAGACTGGGAAACTGGGGGCTCGACCTACTTCTACTCCTATTGATATAAATCATAAGTTGTCAGCGACTGAAGGTGAACCGTTGCTTGATAAGGGGGTGTTCCAGAGACTGATTGGGAAGTTACTTTACCTTTGCATGACTCGGCCAGATATCTCCTTTGCAGTTAGTGTAATCAGCCAGTTTATGCATTCTCCTAGAGATACACATTTAGCAGCTGCTGAGAGAGTTCTGTGCTATCTAAAAGGGACTCTAGGGAAAGGTATCTTGTTTTCTAAGCATGGACACATGAAGCTGGAAGCATACACTAATGCTGGCCGGGCCGGATGTATTGATGATAGGAGGTCTACTTCAGGTTACTGTGCTATGGTAGCAGGGAACATTGTATCGTAGAGGAGTAAGAAACAGTCTGTAGTGGCATGATCTTCAGCTGAAACGGAATACAGGGCAATGGCACATGGACTCTCTGAACTTCTGTGGTTGAGATCACTTTTAGATGATTGGGTATAGACTGTGCGAAGCCAATGATGTTATATTGTGACAACCAGGCTTTCTATCAACATTACATACAATCCTATTCAACATGACAGAACTAAACACATTGAGGTTGACAGGCATTTATACGAGAGAGAATTGCCTCAGGAGAAGTCTATCTACCATTTGTTGCTTCTAAAGAACAGTTGGCTGAAGTTTTGACAAGAGGTGTTCCTAAAGGAAAGCTGGTTCATTATATAAGCAAGCTGGGCATGATGGATATCTATGCTTAGCTTGAGGGGGAGTGTAGAGAGACTGGGCCGAATGGGCCCTAGCCCATTAGTGTCCTTATTAGTTCTTTCATGTTATGTTTTCTTATTGGGCCTTCTCTTTATGGGCCTTTAGTTCTTTTTATGTTTTTCTAAGTTTAGTGTTGATGTGGACGCCTACTTAGGGGCCTCCTTGTAATTTATGTTTCTTAAGTATGTTTTATAAAAGATAAGAGTAGGGGAAAGAGGAGACATTCGAATTCCTCCTTCCTTTCTCCTTTCTTCTTGCTGTCTCCTTCTTCTTCTCTGATTTCTTTTACTTTATTCTGAAATATTCTACTGATTTTATTAGTTTTGAATCACATCTACTAAAAAAATTAGGGCCCACAGTTAGCATACTCTACTTGTAAATGCAGAGATACCATGCTTGTACATACAAATATGATCTAATAAATAGCCCTATCTTCTTTGCCCCCCCCCCCCACACACACAAAAATGCATCTTAAAATTTTCTTTCCCTTACTCCTAGCAATACCTTTATTTTTAACCTTTTATTGAATAGAATAATCAACTAAGGGAAAATCTATGATGCAGGAAAGATATGGAAGAAGCCCAAGAACTAAATAAGAAAAAGTAGAGAAAATAAATATCATGAGAAGCAATTTACAGATACTATCCAGCATTACATAGTTCCATAAGGAATTTCTTGGACAGCAAAAAGGTGCATGCTGCAAATTGCCAGACGCCCAGTTTAACCATCTTGCTAGTATTTCTCCATTAAAATAAATGACACTCCCTAGGCCCTTAAGACACCAAAAAGTCCTAACCCATGAAGTCATAAAAATAATAAATTTCCAGAAAACCAGGTAGAGTATATTAATTAATTACTTGATCTTGATGAATTACGGCGGCAATATTCCAAGAAATGTTTTATACTGAGATAACTTCCCAACTAATTGAACCGCACAAAAGTAGGAAAAAATGGAAAAAATCAGTAAAAACCAGCATTATATTATGGTAGAAAAATGTTACATAATTATATCACATAACCAGGAATTCAAACAGTTTACATTGTAGGACAAGAGCAGTATGGAGCAATTTTTGGCTACCAGACGACTGGTATTCTTTGTACACAAACATCCTGGAAATATCTGATCCCCATCAAAAATACCTATTTTCCTCGGTCTGTCATGCGCTTATCAAGGCTGATCCCGACCCCAGGTACCCATTTTCTTCAGAGGGGATATAACATGTCATGTTAGAATAGCAAATAGCATGAGACCCTTATTCAGAAGACAAATTCTCCATAATCGGACAAGTCATTGCCATCAGAGAATTCATAATATACATCATCAGACAGGAAGTCAACTTCAGAAAATCCAGATGGGTAGTCCTCATCCACCGTTTCATAACCATGAGCGTTAGGATCAATTTCACAATAATCGAAGTCATTAGGAAGGCTTAAACATCTAATTGCATCTGCGCATCTCTTCTGCAGCTCCCCTCCCAGATTCACATTGAAGCACTGACGCAGGTCAAGAGATTCAAGGTGGGGACAACCATCAAGAATGGCTCGCAGGCCATCATCCGTCAATTGGTTCCCAAGAAGCTGGAGGTTGCGCAATTCGGGCATGCACCCAGCAATAGTAAATGCCTCCTCATCCCACTCCACATCTGAATTCCTGAATCTCCGGCTGTTAAGTTTAAAGGTTTTCAAATGTGGGCAGGAGCAACCAATGACTTCAAGTACTTTGTTTGAAAATGTACAACAGTAGGATAGGTCAAGCTCCTCCAACAAGGGAAGTCCATTCACTACTTCAATCAATCCATCATCTGTTACTCTATGGCATGACATGAGCCGAAGGCATCTCAGTGGACAGGATCTGAAAGAAGGTATGGAGTCAGAATGGTTTTGTTGCACTGAAGGTGAGAGTAACAAGCATGAAGACATTATATTCAAAGTTTGTTGCTGGCATTGACATAGTGGATTCCATGTGACAATACTAGTTATCTATATATGCTTCACTTAGCTGTCTGTTTATCTTGACAAATGCCTCATTAGTCACTCAAATAGACCAAACCCAAGACTTCCCATAGCATGAGGGAGGAGACGAGAAGTGTTTTTTTGACGAGTAACATAACAAATTTTACTAATGAAATAAGCAAATATACAACAGATCAGGCATCCCAGAGGTTGAGATGACCTGATCTCAAAAGAAATATATTATTGGGAACACCCATCTCCCCCAAAGCTTGTTATTTCATTAATACATGCACCAATGACAACTTTTTTTTTCAATTGGCACAGCAATGCCAACTCTTTTAACTGAAAACAGGAACAAAAAACAAAAAAATCTTTGGAAAAATCCCTTTTGCTTATTGGCCTGAATAAACTGCAAGTATTTCCAAAAATGTACTCCAAAGGTGCTTTGGTGATGCAGGAGATGAAGAGTCAAAATTGGAATTTTATAAAATTTTATGTATTTCTATATTTTTAGACAGTAGGGGTATTTTTGTTATTTTGCAATTTTCTGTAGGGTCCAATGATAGGGTTTAATTTGTTTAGTTAAAGTTTGTTTATGTTTAAAATTTCAGAGTCATTGCATAAGTAGGATTAGAGTTATCGAGTCTTCTTTGAATTGAAATAGGATATGACAACTTAGTTTGAGTCCTACTAGGATAAAGAGTCTAACAGCTTAACTCCTAGGATTATTATGAGTTTAGACTTGTTGCTGCCTTGGATGGGCCGAGGGCAACAAAGTAAATTCGCTTCCGAGCCGAGGGCTGACTGATGAGTCCAAGGTCTGCTGTGGCCGAGGGCCTGTAGGTCGGTCCTGCGAAGAGAGAGAAGAGATCAAAGGCCCCGGGTGCTAACCCGAGGCGAGGACTCCGATGGTCAAGTTAGTGAGGGTGTGACGAGAGGTGGACAAGGCCTGAGGTTGGGATGCTCAGACGAGGCCACGCAGGAGACAAAGAAGCTCTCAATAATCAAGAGTCTATATGTTTACCTTGGGGGGGGGGGGGCACCCCCTATTTATACTTGAGACCGCCTAGAGGTAGGTGGACATGGACAGCCAGGATGGTAGTCCGGCCATGAAGGCACGGCCATCCAAGGCCGCCTCATGCAGTCACGCCATTGGTCTCGCATCACACGCCGGCCTCTACTCTGTGTGATGCTCTCATTGGGTCCGTTCTGCGCGCCGCCTTTTGCCACGCACAGGCATGCCATTGGCCCTGGCTATAAGCGCCTACATCAAGAGTATAAATATGTATGGACGTTTTACACAAAGGCAATGAAATATATTGAGTTTTCTTCAGCTTATGCTAGTTATGGTGAGTGATTCCCATGCCCTAGAGTGATTCTAGGCACCCTATGAGTGATTCCAGGTATTTTCTCTCTTCTTTCTCTCCCTATTTTCTCTCTCATTCCTTCAAGAAGCCATTGCAGCCATCAACAGCCATAAAATCCTGATCAAGAAGACCATTCAACATTCTCTTAGGACTAGAACTGAGTTGGTCCTACATCACTTGGATTCCCTGAAAGAAATCTATTGAAATTTAGCTTTGGGTGGATATAGCTCTCCCATAGTCATGGTGAATAACATGCCCACATGTCAATAAGCCAATAAGCAGCCACTATGGTTATCAAATCAATTGATGTTTTTAAACATTGCTTAATCCACAAACACCCTAGCATTCCTTTCTTCCTATACAGATCATATTATAGCAGCTCTAAACCCATCTCCAAATAGGGCTGTACATGGGTCGGTTCGGTTCAGTTTCATTTATTTATGCCAACCAAACCACTATTATCGGTTTGACTATTGAACCAACCGAAAAAGAGATAAAACCTATTGAAATTTTGTTTTACACATCAGTCGGTTTAATTGGTTACCCGAATAAAGGAGAAGGATGTGTGTTTCTTCCAAGAAATTGTTTTTACCGTTTGTAATGATGATGGTACAGTACTGTGGGTCCTACTTTCAATTAAAAAGCTATTTACCAAAAGTTTGTATTCATTATTCAAATTTTAAAATAAGTAATTTATTTAATCGAGACTTGAGAGTTAAAAGAGCATCAATTGACCACTTTTTAATTGTGACTTTGGGATTTTACTTTTTACCTGATAGGAGATGTAAGATGTGTCAGTTGAGGTGACAAAAAGTGGGAATGTGAAGAGGTATCAGACGTGAAAAATAAATCAGAGAATACTATACTAGTCATGGGAAAAGCCAAATTTTTTTGGGATATGCACCACAAATCCCACATTCGGCATCTCATGTTCCTCTTATGAAATATATCAGTCAGTTCTTGGTTTACATAGATATATATCCACAACCGAACCGATTCGTCGGTTTTTAGAATTTATCAAACCAAAACCGACCAGCTCTTTTTTAAAACCGACTATTTTCGGGTCGAGTTGGTTCGGCTTGATCGGTTTGGTCGGTTCATAAAATTATATGAACAGCCCTATCTCCAAATGGGGAAATTACTAATGCTGAAGGTAAGGCTGTTTATGAGGAGAAAATCATGCAATAATATGCCAATTTATTAAGTATTAAAAGAATGCAAATTCCTTTGAACTCATCCCCATTCATAATGTAGTGAAAAACTATTGTTGCCACCAAGTCTAGAATGCTTTACCAAGGTTTTGAGGTATAGGCCCTTATAGGATAGCATTATCTTTCTTAAAATCTATCTCCATATCGTGCACAAAGGAACAATACCCATGACTACCTTTGGCAATTTGTCATAACAAATAACTCACATCATTTACTTACTACAAAAAAAAAAAAACACATCATTACTGAATATGTTTTTCATGGTCAACAATATCATGACAAAAGATTCGTTAGTCATTACCATAAACAACTGAACCACCAACTTACCAACCATAATTGTCAAGGCGACAAGGCCCTTGGAGGCTCGCCTCGCCCAATCACCAAGTAGTTTTGTGCACTATGTTATAAAATACTTTTATATTTTTAATTTTTGACATTATAATTATAAAATAGGCATTATTAAACTAGAATACTCATTTTATGTTTATATGTACTAATTTCTTTTTATTACTTTCTTATTTGTTAGGGTTTAATCAATACAAACATTGCTAACTGTTGTATTGAACCCATGGTTCAAAGTATCGATACACCTTTGTGTATCGGTAGAGGTGTATCAGTACTTATAATGATACTCCCCCTATTTTTTTATTTCTTTGGTTTTCAATTTCATTTTTAAATATATATATATATATATATATATATATTTTAAAAAATGGGTTCCCGGAAACACCTGTAAACATGTGTATTGGGGCGCCATTTTAAAAAATGGGTTCCCGGAAACACCTGTAAACATGTGTATTGGGGCGCCAAAGATACAAATACAATACACCCAATACGGGGCGTATCGTAGTTTTTTTAAAAGAACATAGTTTTTTATAAAAGAACATAGTTTTTTTTCCTTCCAATCAATTGTGTGATGGTATAAATTTGCCACAAACAAGTGGGTCATACCAAACATTCACAGTTCCACACTAACAAACAAAGGTTGTAATTCCCCATCTAGCCATTCTAGCCTATATTTACTAGACAAAGATTGACAACTAAGGTGGTGTTTGGACAAGCCTTCTGGAAGTATTTTTCCTGCTTTAGGTAGCAAAAAGCTGCTTCAGAGCTGGTAGCATGTGTTTTCCAAAGCAAAGACAATAAAAGCAAAAATACTTGCCCTATGAAAAGCATGAAACAAGAATATAATGCTTTGAGATTCGACCATGCGGCTTAGGGCATTTTTGTTTTTCATAAAACAAGAAAGGAACAAATATTGCTAGAGTTGCAAAATACCACGTCTTTAGAGTTGTTACGTGGCACTTTTAGGTCATGAAAGTGCCTCGTTGATTACTTGCTTAATTTGATAAGCCATTCTCTGAACCAATTATCACAAAAAATATCTCACTTCCATAGGATATTTTATTGCTTTAAATAATGACTCCATAATGAATAGTCTACTGTATGGTCTTCCCTAGAGGGAGATCGATCCATGTGCACTCCTCTAGATGTTGCCTCTAAATACATTGTTTTTTTATAGTAAAACAAAATGTATTAAAAAAAAAAGATTGCAATAAAGGTAAACAGAAGTCGCCAACGAGAAGAAAGAAAACAACCTTTCACCAAGTGATTTAAAAGGCGCGCCTAAGGCATGCCTAGGCACAAAGGCAAGGCGCATTGTAGGGTATGCGCTTACCTAGGTCCTAGGAGCAGCACTTTTGAAAGGGGCATGCCTGGTGTGCCTAGGCATGCGCCTGATGTGCCTTGTGCCTCAGCCCAGGGGTGCGCCTTTTTAAATTTTTACGCTTTTTTTTAACCTAGCAGATGGGCCGGGGCTCCACCCCCAACCCCCAACCACGCCTCTCGAGGCAAGTCCGTGTTGGTCTTAAATTCTTAATTCTTACACAAAAAATAATGATTTTATAATTTTAATTGCCTTTTAAGAAAATATTTTATTAGGATGAAAGAATGAACATTAGCAAATAACCCACTATTTTCTAATGTTGTTCATTCATTCATCCTAATAAAACATCTTCTTAAAAGGCAATTAAAATTATAAAATCATTATTTTTTGTGTGAGAATTAAGAATTTAAGACACTAACATAGACTTGTTTGAGCTTGCCTCGAGAGGCTTAGTACAAAGGCGGCTCGTAGAATTAGGAATGCAATATTTTTTACATCACATTAGCTACTTGAAGTAATGCAATTGAGGAAAAAAGAAGTTGTGGGTTTTACACGCTTGAAAATGTTTTATATGTTTGATTTTATTTTTAAATTTTCATTTGAATATTCTTTACATGTTCTATTTATGTATTTTAATTTTAGATAATAGGTTTTTTAAAACATCTATTTTAAAATTTAAGTTTATACTTTTATTAATATTATGTCTAATATTTTTTGGAATTTTTTGACATTTGTTTTTTGATTTTTTTGGCATTTTTTTGTATTTTTGCACCTTGCTTCAAAAAGGTGCACGCCTTGCCTTGCACCTTGCACCTTGCACCTTGGGCACAAATTGCCCCTTGCGCTTTTAAAACACTGCTTTCACCCAACCACAACTCAATTCCAAAACCTCAACATCCCATAGAAATAAACACTCCAAATAACAATCTCTCCAAACCCAAAAATAAATAAATAAATACATAATTGCTAGTATCCGACCCACACAAAAGCCTTATATCACAACAAATTTCTAACTTAAACCCAACAACTCAATAGACAAACTGCCTAACCAACCTAATATCAAAAAGACCAAACCCCAAGCAAAGGCCCAAAATCCAGCAACACGAAAACACTAAATATTAACTTAACATCCCCAATACTTTACACTATCGCTCATCTTCTCCATTGATTTGAGAAGAAACCTCTTTACTTCTCTTAAGAACCCTTTTAGTTTTCTTCACCTTCTTTAGGCCTAGTGTTTTAAAAGTGCAAGGCGCAAAAAAGGCGTAGGGGTCAATTTGCGCGTGAGGCACAAGGCGCAAGGCAAGATGCAAAAATACAAAAAAAAATGCTAAAAAATAAAAAAAAATGTCAGAAAATTCAAATCAAATGCCAAAAAAATAAAAAAATATCAAAAAATATTAAACATATAATAAAAATATAAACTTAAATTTTAAAATAATGTTTTAAAAAACCTATTATCTAAAATTAAAATACATAAACATAAGATGTAAAGCATATTCAAATGAGAATTTAAAAATAAAATCAAACATATAAAACATTTTCAAGCATGTAAAACCTCTAATCTCTTTTTTCACTCAATTGCATTACTTCACATAGCTAATGTAATGTAAAACATAATACATTCCTGATTCTATGAGCTGCCTTTGTGCCACGCCCCTCGAGGCAAGCGCAAACAAGTCCATGTCGGGTCTTAAATTCTTAGTTTTCACAAAATTTGGTAATGTTGTTCATTCATTCATCCTAATAAAATTTCTTAAAAAGCAATTAAAACAATAAAATCATTATTTTTTGTGTGAAAACTAAGAATTTAAGACCTAACATGGATTTGTTTGGGCTGGCCTCGAGGGGTGTGTCATGGCGATCCAAGGGCGGAGCCCCCGGCCCAGCTGTTATGTTCAAAAGAAGCAAAAAAGCGTCAAATTTTCAAAAGGCGCACGCCTGGGCTGAGGCACAAGACGCATCAGGCGCATGCCTAGGCGCACCAGACGAGCGCCTTTTGAAAGGGCTGTGCCTAGGACCTAGGCGAGGCACATACCCTGAAATGCGCCTCGCCCGTGCGCCTAGGCACGCGCGCCTTTTATATCACTGTTTAGACCAGACCCAAATAAACCCCCTTTCAATCTAGTAAAAAATTTAAAAACTTTAACAGTTTGATGGTTTTTTCTGATTTCTGAAGTGTCTCACTGCATTAGGAAACTTTTTAAAATCTTTGAGATCCTTAGATCTCTCATTTATCCACTCTAACTCCAATACTGCATTCTCCTCAAATGTCTATTCTGCAACTGTCTCTTCACCCTCTTTGTCAACCTCCCCTATAACTCCAGCTGACCTCAGCCTATCTAGTATATCTTCTACCCTTAAATTAAAACCATCCCCTTCAGTATCCAATTTATCATTCTCCCAGCCCTTCTCCTTCAATTCTTTAAACGCCTCTCTTGCAAACTCTTCGCCCCCCAGAAAGAACAAACCCAACCTCATACTCACCCCCACTTCTGCATTCACAACCTCCTCAATCTCTATCAACCTTTCTACTAATTACCTCTTCTAGTTGGTCATCCCATCCTCAGGATTAACCACATCTTATCCATCATCAGTTAATGGTTTAGTCCTGTAATTTTCTCATCACTGTTATCCACTACATCACTGCCATCTACTTCTCCTATCTCGTTGCCCACATCCCCTTTATTTTCTCCACCATCACAAAAGTCTTTCTGCCTCAAACCACCATATAAACTATTTTCCCCATCAATATCTACCAAAACTAACTCAATTAACCCCTGCTGAACTAATTCAACCTCATCACCTTCCTTACCCCCTCTCCCCACAATTTCTAAATCACCAGAAATCTCAAATGAAGCATCATCCTCCCTCCCTCGTTGAATGAACTTCCTTTCACCATCTTCCCACAACTTCTATAAGCTCACCTTCAAATCCCCAGTGAAATTGTAAGTGAAATTGCAGTAGAGGCAAAGATGGTTAGAGGACTCCTCCTCTCTTCTGCACAAGGAACAGAAAAGATCTGGAAGGTTAAACACCTTTCTTGCTAGCATCTGTGCTTGGTAAGGCACCTCTCCCAAACTACCAGCCAAGTAAAAAACTTGATCTTTGAAGGTGCAGCAAACCTCCAGATTGTTTGGTAGGAAAAGGGAAAGTTATAGCCATATTCAACCCTTTGTAGCAAGACTTAACAGAAAACAGGTCAGATCTAGACCATTTTCAGAATCTGAAGTCTTGAACTTGGGGGTTAACTGCATGAGATTGCAGCATACCAAAAGATCTGAAGTTAATTGCACCTCCTAATCATTGAAGCTCCTTCTGAAAACAGGGGACCAAACAATATTACCACCTACCAAATTGCAATGATCTGCCACCAGAGCATCTTATTGATGGCAATAAAATATAGCTCGGGAAAGAAATCACATAGAGGCCTTTCATCACACCACGGATCTGTCCAGAACTTTAGCTTGTTACCATCAACAAGCTGGTATCTAATGCCTTCCATACACTGCAGCCATAAGGTTGCAAAGGGGTGTTTGTGTCCCAGCCATTTTCACCATAGCCATACTTTTCAACTAATAATCTTCTCCATAATTAATCTCAACATTCTCCTCCACGACCTAATTTCTCCCTACACTTGCTGAAGCCCATAATCTGCCTTCAATGAACCAACTTCATTCACTAAGGTTTCCTCCTTTCTCAAAACAAGGTGACAAGTTGAACCCTTGATGACATCTTCTCCTGCTACCCATCTCCTTTGATGACACAACAAACCTCTCCTCCTTCTCTTTGTCTCTGTAGATGAACTTCGTCACATAGTACATATAGCCTCCCAAGTTTTGGAGCAAGCAAACTTCTGTAGATGGAGCCCTCAAGACCTCACAATCACCTTAAGTGCCAATCTGGATAGGCCCATCATTACTTTTAACACACTCAATTTTAAATGGACAACTCTCCCTTTTGATCCAATACCCCTGTCATTTTTAAACCCATCCTTAATAGGCTCACCCATCCCTGAAAGATCCTTACCAGTGTGGGTTGGCGACTTCAAATGAAAGATATTCAACCAGACAAAAACCATTACCAACCTATTCTTGTCATGTATTCCACAACTAGTATAAACATATTTACTTGCCTAGTTAACGTATACATTATTGTAGGCACCCCCTGTTTCTGATATATCCAGAAAGGGGCTACACAAGACTGGGAGGGGGGCATATCCCCAAAAGTCAAAATAACAAATATAGACTAGAGACCAAGGCAGGTTAAGCAAATACAAAGAAAGAGAACCATGAGCATTGTTTTGAGCTTCATGCACTAACAAGTCAGTGACCCGGTTGGCTTCCCAGAAAATACAATGATACACCACACCATGCTTGAACAGCTCCTTTACCTCAAGGCAGTAAACAATGATGCTTCTCAATCTCCACGGCAGACCGATCACTTTCAGAAGACACAAAATCACCAGCTTTGGTTCCCCTTTGATTATTATGTGATAATTCTTGAAGCTCAATGATTCCTCGCAATACAAGTGTTAAAATAGTCATTGGTTCACCTTTAGTGCCACAGGGGCACTATTGTATTTTTAATTTATTTTTGATTGCCATAATATAAGTACCAATGCTGGCACCGCCAGCACAACTTTTTGACTTTTTTTTGAAGAATAAAGAAAAAATTTATTAAAAATAAAAGGAAAGAAATACAACAGCAAGGTGATAAGATATCACCAGAATAAGAAGAACAACCTCAGAGAGCCCATAAAACCCAAAAACCCCATAACTTTTTGACTCTTAATCTTCTTCTCTTCTTTTCTTCTCTCCTCTCCACTCTTCTTCTCTTCTCTTGCTGCTTTCTGCGTAGTATTTTCAGTCTAATATGGTATCAGAGCAGGTCTATTAGGCCTGAAAGCAAGATCAATCGAAGTTTTTTTTTTCTTTTTGCTGGGTTTGTGTTTGGAGAAGTCAGAGAACACCATCGGACTGGTCTGAGGAGGGTTTTCAGATCTGTTTTTCCTTCTCTCTTGGCTGTGTACCAAGAAAAAAAAACCAGTAACAGGTTTATGTGATTGATGTGAAGTTTTTAGAACCTGTTTGAACCTTTTTTTGTGGATCGTGTGATCCTTATGGTGTGTTTGTAGGTCGGGGATGACCTGTATTTTGCTGTAACAGCAGTAAAGTAATTTTTTGGTGATTGTAGGGCCTTGTTTGGCCTGTGTGGTGATTGTTCCACAATTCCTTGATGTTGTATATGTTTTTCCAGCAGCAATACTTTGTGTGAAGTGGAGAAATTTAATCTTTTTTTGGTGCTGGACTGTAGTGCATCCTAGTCTTTATGGCTTATTAGGTGTGACCTGAAGTAGTTACCATGACTTCTGAGGACTCGACTACCTCTGGTGTCTCCTCAATTCGAAATGGGCTGAGTGGGGGGATAGATTTGAACTTCCCTATGACTGTTATACCCCTAGATGGGCTTAATAACCTAGAGTGGTCGAAGGGAACCAAACTATATTATATATCACTGCAAGGGAGAAGATACGGTATATCAATGGAAAGATTAAGGAACCTAAGTCTAGAAGTGCTGAGTAAGACAAATGGAACCAGGAAAACAGCATGGTGATGTCATGGCCTCTAGCATCTAAGCAGCCTCAACTCTCAAGTGACAAGAAACTTTATGTAGGCTGATACAACTTACGAAATCTAGGAACAAGCTATGTCTACCTATTCTGAACAGTGGCATTATGCACAGATTTATAATTACAAACAAAGTCATCTACTTGTAAACAAGGGGAGAGAAGTCTTTTTGTGTACTTACTCATACCTGCCTCCATTTGGAAGGAGTTGGATCATTATCAAAGTGTGAACTAGAAAATAGAAATGTGATGAAGATGCTAAGGCCTACAAGTCTCTTGTTTCACAGCAATGGGTGTTTGCTTTTCTTTTAGGTCTAACCCTTTGTACGAGTCTATTAGGGTACAGATCCTAGGAAGTAAAGACCTCCCATCAGTCCAAGAAGTGTATGCCCTAGTACAATTAGAGGAGAGTAGGAGAAATTTCATGAATAGTTCTGAGGGAGAATCAATTGCTTTGGCAGCTAAAGGGGATGTAGTTGCAGGTGGTGGGAGTTCCTTTAAGAGGGGGGACTTCTAGAAGAAAGCAGATGACAAGGATAAATTAAGAGTGCGACTCAGGAGTTAAGTAATCAGGTCTGGATCAGAATAAGAAACGAGGACAACAAAGTCCGTGGAAGCTCAATGTAGCAAATATGGCTTCTCAGGAGACTCAGCCCTCTACTACTATTGTGAGTCAGGAACATCCTTCTAGCTTTTTTAATTATCAAAAAAAAAAAATCCTTCTAGCTTTAATCCTAGGGAAGATATCATTAATTCCTTTCGTGACCATTTGGAGTTGTATGGTAGAGTAATTCGTCAAATGAATTATGCCCTCCTTCCTCAACTTCCTTTGTGTCTACATCAGGTAACTTTCCATGTGTCTTCTGATCTTCTCATTCCACTAACTCACCTCGAATAATAAACTCTAGGGCCTCAAACCATATGAGGGGTAAGTCAAATTGTTTTAAATCCTACCTTCTTTCTAGCAAGGACAAGGTGATACTAGCTGATGGTTAATTCTCTACCATACCTAGCCAAGGAACCATCTCCCTTCCCTTCGATCTTGATCTTTCTAATGTTTTGCATGTTCCAAAATTGCCTATTAACTTGTTTTTTGTTGGTAGTATTACTAATTCGTTAAACTATTCAATGACCTTCCCTTCTTGTGTAATATAGGATTTGGCTTCAAGTAAGACGGTTGGTAGAGGTAGTATGGTGGACGGGCTCTACATGCTAGAGAATAAAGCTAATCCTGTAGTCATATAGTCTAAGAGTCGATCTAAGAAGAGTTAGGTCTATTTATGGCATAGTCATCTTAGTCATTTATCTTTTGAGTCATTGAAAATTTTGCTTATAGAGTTTTTTAAGTCAATGTCAATGTCTGAGTTTACATGTCAAACTTGTTAGTTGACCAAGCATTGTAGAACTCATTTTTCTTCAAAAAATAATAAATCTAAATTTCCTTCTCATATTGTTTATTTTGATGTTTGGAGTCTTGTTATTTTACCTTCTAAGACTGGTTATAAGTACTTTACTACACTTATTGATGATTAATCTAGATATACATGGGTGTATCTAATGTGATCCAGAGATGAAGTGCCAAAATTTGTAAAAGATTTCCAATGCATGGTTTTCACCTAATTTTGAGCTAAAATCCAAATCTTCCAATCTGACAATGCCAAAGAATATTTCCATAGTGACCTCACAAAGTTTTTTGCTTCGTGTGGGGATCCTTTCACCGCAGCTCTTGTGCTCGAACACCCCAACAAAATGGCATTGTTGAAAGAAAAAACTGCCATCTTCTTAAAGTTGCATGCGGATTACTAATACATAATGGCACAAGAGATGGTATTCCTTTCTCTCTTCCTTTAACAGTGTTTCTATTCCTAAGAATGTGGCAGAAACTCTCTTAGTGCTTGAATGGACAAATGAAATGAAGGAAGAGATCAATGCTTTACATAAAAATGGCACATGGGAATTGGTGGATCTTCTTGAAGGAAAGGAACCAATAGGGTGTAAATGGGTGTTTACAGTAAAGCATGGGACAAATGGCACAATGGAAAGGTATAAAGCCCGATTAGTGGAAAAAGGGCTTACTCAGGCGTATGGAGTGGATTATGTAGAGACATTTACTCCATTAGCTAAGATGAACTCTATCAGAGTCCCTTTTTCTCTAGCCACTAACCTTGATTGAGACCTTCATCAATTGGATATCAAAAATTCCTTCTTGAATGGTGATCTTGAAGAAGTGTACATAGTGAAAGATCTAGATCCCTTAAGGTATTTTCTTGGAATTGAAGTTGCCTGCTCACAAAAGGGGATCTTGATTTCGGGAAAACTCAGGGTGAAACCAGCTAACTCCCTCATTGATTGAAATCACAAATTAGGTGATTGTCATGGTGAGACTATCAAAGATGTGAAGCAATTTCAAAGCCTTGTGGGAAGGCTCTTATATCTATCCATGACTGGGTCGGACATTGCTTATGTTGTGGGTATTCTTACTTCTTAGTTAATTCATGCATGCCCCTAAGACCACTCACTTAGAAGCAACTAAGAGAATCTTCAAATATCTCAAGAAATACTTAAGGGCTAGTTTGTTGTTCCAGAAGCATTGGCATTTAAAGGTTGAAGTGTATACAAATGTTGATTGGGCAGGATCAGTTGATGACAAAAAAAACACCAGGTTACTGCACCTTTGTGGGAGGGAACCTAGTCACATGGAGAAGCAAGAAACAAAATGCTATGGCTAGGTCAAGTATTGAAGTTGAGTATAGGGTAATGTCTCATGCAATAGCTGAGATTATGTGGATAAAAAATTTGTTGAGTGAGTTGGGATTTACAATTGATAGTCCCATCTCCCATGTCCTTATATTGTGATAACAAGGCTGCCATCAACATTGCAAGCAAACCAATTCTCCATAATAGAACCAAGCATATTGAGGTGGACAAACACTTTATCAAGGAGGAACTTGTTAGTGGGGAAGTATGTACAATTGTATTCCCTATATCAGTTCCAAAGAGCAGCTTGCGGACATCTTCTCAAAGGGCCTACACCACTTGCAGGATAATGACTTATGTGACAAGTTGTGCATTGTTGGGTGTGGGTCCAGCCCATATGGAAGGGCCCACCCCACCTTTATTTGCTCCCTAAAAAAAAGGGAGCCGAATAGTGGTAGAAAGGTTACCACATTTCAGTTTTTTTTTCCTTGGCGTCAAATTAGTAACCACTGAACAGAGAATAACGAAGAAGAAAAAAAACTCAAAACCAAAAAAAAGGTTTTTTCTAGTTCTTTGAGTTTTGTGAAGAAGAAGAAAAAGCTGGCTCTTGTTCCATTCAAGATCAAGTTCGGAGGTGCCTTTCAAGCCCGTTCTTGATGATATTAAGTGTTGGAGTTAAGAATCCCACTCTAGTTCAGATTTGGTGATTCTTCTTCTTTTTCTCTACTTCTCAGTTCAGATTTACAGCAACTTGGTGATATCTAAACTTATGTTTGTGTTGTATCCACCTTGCATTTGGTGATGTTAATGCTGTTCTTGTGAGCCAAGGATTATTTCCTTGATGTTTGTAAGCCTCTAGTTGCAACTAGAGAAGACTATTGTACCCATTAATTTCTGAATTAGTGGAAGACTTTTACGAACCATAGGTCCTGTGGTTTTTCCCCAATTTTGGGGTTTTTCACGTAAAAATTCTGGTGTGCTATTGTGTGGTGATTGTTATCTGTTTTTCTGTTACTTGGCTGAATTGTTTACTTGTTATTATTGTTGTTGGTAAACCCATTTTGACACACAAATTTGGGGGAAAGGTTCTTGCTGTCCTGAGATTGATTTTACATTCATTTCTGCTACTATAGTGTAACTTGCCCAACAGTGGTATCAAAGTCAGGTTGGCTGAAATTAATTGTTTGTATTGATACAAATGGAGGAATCCTCGGGTGTTATGATAAAATTGATTTCATCGAATTATGCCATTTGGAAACCCAGAATGGAGGACATTCTTTATTGCAAAGATTTGTACCTACCCATAAGAAGTGATGATGTAAAGCCAAATGACAAGTCAAGTGATGAATGGGGAATCATGCATAGAAAAACTATAGGCCAAATCCGACAGTGGATCGACCACTATTTTTCACCATGTTGCACAAGAAACTAGGGTTGATGTTTTATGGAAAAAATTAAAGTCTATGTATGAAAGGAAAACAGGTTTAAACAAGACTGCTTTGATTAGAAAACTAGCACACTTGAGATATAAAGATGGGACTAATATGTCTGAACATTTGGGTGATTTTCGAGCTTTGATAAATCAATTGACTACTATGAAATTGAATCTGGATGATGAAGTACAGGCCTTGTTGTTACTTAGTTCCTTGCTTGACAGTTGGGAAACCTTGGTGGTTTCAGTCAGTAATTCAGCCCCTAATGGTATAGTAACCATTGACACAGTCAAAGATGCTTTGTTGAATGAAGAGTCCAGGAGGAAAGAACAAGGGACTTGCTCAGAATATCAATCTCTTGTAATAGAAAAGAAAGAAAGACAGGGAAGAAGTAAGAGAAGAGGTCCCCGTAACAAATATGATAAAACCAAAGGAAGGTCCAGGTCCAAGAAAAATATCATTTGTCATCACTGTAATAAACCGGGACATTACAAAAATGAATACAGAGTCTGGAAAAGAGAACAAGCCAAAGGAAAAGGTGAAGGCAAGAAAGAAGAAAAAGATACTACAGCTGTTGCAACCAAGGGTGATGTTGTTATTGTTTGTGATGATAATTATGTCAACTTTGCATGCCCAGACAGTGATTGGGTCATAGATTCTGGTGCTTCTTTTCATGTTACTCCCCATGGTGAATTTTTCACAACTTACACTACAGGTGATCTTGGACATGTTCGTATGGGTAATGCTGGTACATCCAAGATTGTTGGCATGGGAGACATTTGTCTAGATAGCAATACTGGTTGCAAATTAATTTTGAAGAATGCTAGACATGTTCCTGATATCCGCCTAAATCTGATTTTCACTAGCAGGTTAGATGATGAAAGTTATGCAAATACCTTCAGTGATGGAAAATGGAAACTCAGTCGGGGCTCACTCATTGTGGCAAAGGGAAAGAAGCACAATACCCTTTATTTGATGCAAGAAAGGTTGAGCAAAGGAGAGGTGAATGCAGTTCATGATTCATCCATTGAGCTTTGGCACTAGAGGCTTGGACATTTGAGTGAAAAAGGGCTTCAAATACTTTCTAGAGAAAATCTTCTTCCTGATGTGAAAGGTATGCCTCTTGAAATATGTGTACATTGCTTAGCTGGCAAACAAAGTAGAGTTGCATTTCATAAATTTCCTCCATCTAGAAAGCCTCATGTTTAGAAGAATGAAAGAAGAGAGAAGAGTGAGAGAGAAAGAGAGAAGAGAGAACGAAGAGCCAAAAGTGCTGCTGGCGGCGCCAGCTTTTGATATATATACTAGGGCGACAGAACATAAAAAATAAGAGGAAATTACAAGAGTACCCCTGCAGTACTATACTTAGATAAATAACAGTCTTTTAACAGGTATATTTGTTATTTTAATTTATCAATAGGTTATTATTTAGTTAAGTTTCAAGTCTCACATACAAAGGTTTAGTAGATAGTAAGTTATAGACATTCTCTTTTGGGTTCTAGTGGCATTTATGTAATCACATCAAATAATTTTCGACTCTTAAAGGGCAGCCTAGTGCACAACACTCCCGTCAATGCGAGGTCTAGGGAGGGACAGATGTACGTAGCCTTACCCCTGCACATATAGAGAGGTTGTTTCAAAGATTTGAACCCAGGTCAACCAAGTCACAATAGAGCAACCCAACTGTTGCACCAAGGCCCACCCTCTTGTTAGGCTATAAATTGTTCTTTTTATCTTATTACTGGAATGGATGAAGAAATTGAAAGGTGAACATTAATTTTCCTTGCAAGCATGCTTTATTTAGTGATTTAGATGAAATACTTGAATGGCTCTATTTCCCCTTGAAGTAATAATCCCCAGGGTTCTCTCGTTCTTCTATTTGTTATCTTCTTCAAGCTGAAGCTCTTTTAATAGCTATTGCAACCATCTAAGAACCAATAAAAATTCAACTATGGGACTATTGCAGGATCTAGTGAATAGGTACATGAAAAAATTTAGAAATTTTAACCTTCTCATGACTCTTCTCCACATTCTCTCTATAAGATCCTAGTCATTCCCCTTGGAACTTGTACCTTGATTTTTTTTTGTAGGAAACGGTAACTTTCATTGATGATTTGAAAAGATTACAGATTTAGCACCCACAAAATGGATGGAATATCAAAACAAAATCTTACAAACAAGCCCAAAACAAAGTCTCCCCTGTAGTTCCTTGCTTAGATAAAGTGTCGGTCATTCCACTTGCTAACCGTACCAATTTAAATTGCACCCCAGTCTCCCTTTCTAAGCTAATAATCTCTCTTAGAGGCTGTCTAAGAGACCAAACTCCTAAGTTTCCAGATTGCATCCACCCTATTACCAGTTTGGAGTTTCCTTCCACTTCTAATTGCTGCATTCCCCATTGTTTCGCCAGTCTCAATCCTTGAAGTAAGGCTGACACGTTTTCTACCCCTCTCAAAATTTACATGTTTTCTACCAACACAACAACTTCCTAATCTTATCTCTTTTGGAAAATTACGGTTGTTATGTTCATTAGTAAATTTGTTGAAGATATGAAATATAACCAAGGTATCGTATTTATAAGGCTCTTTTACCAATATAGATGCAATCCTACCAATCAGCCATCAAGTAGAATTAAGAATCTTCTTTCAACTGTTTTTCCAACCAATAATAAGATTGCCCAAAATTGCAATGAAACAAAGATTCATTATTTAGTTTTTCTCTCTCTCAAAATTTACGAACTTTCTACCAGTATAGTGTCTTCAATACATGCATCAAAATTTTGTGACAAATTTGATTGACTACATCCACTCCCTAGACATAGAAGCAAATAAAAGTTAAAAAAGAAAAAATCATAAGCAAACAAAATGAAGAAGTAGACCATCCTACAGCTCAAAACCGATTATTCTCTCACCTCCATCCAGAATATGGAAGATATATCTAAAAGCAAACTAGGATCGTACATATTGTTTCATTAATTGGCTTTTACTGCAGACTCGACAAAGATAAGTGCAGTTGCCCAAAGGAATTCAACGATTAAATGGGTATGATTGCTATGGAGTTCAATCTACAGACTTTCCAAGACGAGTATGCTGGGCAAACAACACAAAACAAAGAACCCAATTCAAACAGCATGAGATACACAGTTACCCTGCGAACCCCCCCCCCCCAAAAAAAAAAGAAAAAAAAATCCAAATATTCCATGAAATTTCCAGAAGAAAAAAAAAAAACCACAACTTCAAATAAGCAACCTCAGAACAAACCAACAAAAGAAATTTCATAGAACAGACACCAATATTCTTCCCTGAAAAAGAAAAAAAAAAAAAAAACAAAACAAAACAAAATGGTCGCAGAAATAAGAGAGAGACGAGTATCTTACCTTTCGGTGATGTATCGCAAAAGCTCGTCAGTGCAGATGTAATCCACGGAAAACTCAACCAATTGCCCGCAGCTCCTGTCAATGGCATGCCTCGCCACCTTCTCTAGATCAATATCCATATCAGGCCACGGATATCGCAAATCGATGGCAAGCCAGACCAGGGGCTCTTTGCAGAATTTTCGCCAGGAAGAACAGACATTTTGGACATTAAAGAGGACATCAAAGACGCCGAGCTTCGAAAATACCAGAGACAGAACATCTCCAGGCAAGTCAAGCCAATTTCTCACCTCTTCCGACGACTCCATTCCTATGAAACCTTTATGGAGGAAATTGCATCAAAATCCTCGGGTTTACAAAAGGGTAAAGTGCATTTGAAGGATTCACAGAGGCTGTTCTCAAACAAATAGAAGAACTTTCTTCGTTTCCCTCACGATTTTAATGTAGGTGGTCTCGAACCAACAGAGCTGCAGCCTCAGTACCTTCGCAAGATTGGATTCTAGTCTCTAGACCGACCCGGGGCTGGTGGGGTGTGTCCTCGGGGCATTGGACCTGGGGTTGCAAGATTTGTTTGGCGAAAATTCAAAGCCCTGTACTTTAGGGTAGTCTCAGTTTATTCTAACTTCAAAACATGTACTGAACTCTTAAAAACCATCAATTTAATCCCAGCCGTTAGCAGCCTCTCAGTTATTTGTACCACGTGATCACATTTGTCATTTAAAATTTTTTATAGTGTCAAAATTACACTTCAAATTTTGAAGACAATGTTTTTCGTCACCTACCTTAAAACTGAACCAAAATAGACATTATTCATTGTTTTCATCCTTATATAATCCATATGTACTTCCATCTTGTTGATAATATAACGACCAATCAATGAATCTATTTGTCCAATGCCCAATTACTTTCTCCAAAAGAATTAGAAATAACAAAATCCATAAAGAAAAAAAGTCTCATAACCGATGAAATCTAACAAAGAAATGATGGACAAATAGAATGTAATGTATATAATTGACTAAAAAAGAAAAAGAAATGCAAAATGGGAAGAAGGAAAATGACGCAAGGGAGAGAAAGAAGAAAGATCAATGTATTGGAAAGGTTATAAATCAGATTTCACATGGTTGAAGCAGGTTAAATGGTTGGCCAAATTTTTAAAATTTTTCTAACCCAACCCGAAAACCAATTTTCTAGTGATTTTGAAATTTGAAATTTTGGGATCGATCTTGCACTGAACCGGTTCCAGTTCCAAATTAAATCTGATCATACTTGATATGAAGACCACTGTGTGCAACTCCTAGGGTGATAGTTCACACTCAACATCAGTCCCAAAACCGACCTTCAACTGAAGATGGTGTAGTATGTACGTGAAGTCAATTCAGCAACATTGTTTCAGCAAAACCGGTTCCCAATTTGCTTGGATCGATGTGGATATGTGAATTTGATATCTTCTAATGTTTTTATTGCAAAAACATAGTAGAAAACTGATGGAAATCAGTCCCTATCACAATTGGGTCAAATTAGGGTTTTTGGGAGGCAAGGGATAAGAGAAGAGAGCAAGAGATTGGAGAGAACTAGTGAATTTGCCCTTCTCCTCTTAGTCTCTTATATAGAGCACTCTCCTAATCTAATTAGGAGTTTATCTAAATCAAATTTGGATCCGGACTTTATCTTTAATTGATAACCATTATTTTCTTAAGAGAATGGGTGTTTCATACCCAAATTCATGCCCATTTTCAATCCAAATCACATAAGTTGTCATGTGATGTCTTAACTAGTCATATTAGTAATAGACCTTTGGCCCATTCCCTTTAATGGTTCACATTCCAAGATGTTGCATGACCACTTTAGGCCTGAATATTATATGGCATAGAACCCACAAAGGTCTCACACAAGTCCATAAGGGTTTGGCCCCACCTTTGGAAGAGGTTAGGCCAAGTTCACTGTTCAAGAGCAGTGAACCCCTGACCCAATCAGCTTGGGTTCAATTTGGGTCCAACATTTACACCAAATGATCATTGGATTCAGCCACTCTATGAAGACCAAAGGATAATGGACTTATGTAAGATAAAGCCCATCAAGTAATCAGCCCTGTAATAGACATTCCTAACATTGTTCAAAATCGTAACCTAGTTCAGTCCCATTACAACCCAAAAGTTCAAATCGCAACTTAGTTCAGTTCCATTGCAGCTCAGAAGTTCAAATAGCAAATTGATTCAATCCCATTGTAACTCAGAAGTTCAAATCATAGCTTCTTTCAACACCATCATAGCCCCGTAGTTCAAAATTGCAACTCTTTTCAGCTTCATCACACCTTAGTTAGCCAAATCGCAAATTTTTTTAGCCTCATCACATCTCAATTAGCCAAATTGCAAGTGATCCTATGAAGGAGGAAATGGAGAAAATGAAGGAAAAAATCCAAAAACTAAAAAGGGTCCAATAACCTAGGCACCACATATTTTAGAGAATTATGATTATACCCTGATGCAAGACTCCTAGAAAATTTTAAAATACCCAAATTAGAAAAGTACAATGCAAAAGGATGTCCTCAAACCCACCTCAAGATCTTCTATGGGGATATGTTCCAATATGGGTCAAATGAGAAACTTCTTATCCAAATGTTTTAGAAAATTTTGATAGGAGATGCTCGAACCCGATTTGCTATGTTGGACCCTATAAAAAAGAAGTCTTGGAAACAAGCTTATGAGGCCTTTTTGGATCTTTACTCCTTTAACATGAAATTGGTTCCTAATTAAGTGACTAATAGGGCATTGTCGTAGAAAGAAGGATAAAATTTCCTTGAGCATGCATATCGATGGAGGGAAATGGAGATGCTCGAACCTGATTCACTATGTTGGACCCTACAAAGAAGAAGTATTGAAAACAAGTTTCTGAGGCCTTTCTGGATCATTATTCCTTTAACATGGAATTGGTTTCTGATTGAGTCAACTTAGAGGCTTTGTCATAGAAAGAAGGAGAAAATTTTCTTGAGTATGCATATCGATGGAGGGAAATGGCATCGAAGATAAGGTTCCCATTGCCTAAGGAGAAAATGGCAAGATCTTTCATAAAAACTTTATGGGATCAGTATTATTCAATGTTGATTGGCTAGCCTCTTAAGGATTTCAATGAGGTTGTTAGGGGGCCACAAGAATTGAGGAGGCTATAAGGCAACGGAGTATTAATCCCTCGACATTTGCAATAATTGGGGGAGATGGTCAGACCCTCATTAGTAGGGATGCAAAGGGTTTGGATCGGATTCGAATAAGGGTATATTTGAATCCAATATGATACTATTCATGTTGGATCCGAAGATCTGATAAGATCATATAGGATTCAGTTTGAATTAGAATCCTATCAGTAAGTTGGATCTTCGGATTTGATCTTATCCGACTTGTTTTCTTTAAAAATTAATAAATTATTAAAAGAAAAATAGAATATACTAATTTAAATAAAATAAAAACAAAAGTACGAATATTTTTAATTAATTTAATCATACATATACATGTTTTTTATAAAAAAATAAATAATATAACAAATTTATAAAAATATAATATAAAAAATATATTTATAAATAAATAACATATATATGTATTATATATATATTCACATTTTAAATATATAATATATATCGAATCGGATAGGGGTGATCTGAATTCGACTCGAAGATCTGAACAAGGGTAACTTGAATTCGACCAAATAGAATTGAATCTCAGATCAGATCATGATTCGATCCATTTTTACCCGTACTCATTAGGAAGCCTCCCATCGAGAAGAAGTCAAAAAGTGATGTACATGCTATCTCCTCATCCCCTTACTGACAAATTTGGCCTAATTTTATTACAACCACTTATCCCAATTATCTACAACCACCATCTTTCTTGCCTACCACATCGTTAGCACCTATTCCACTCCAACCATTTTGGCCAGCACTGGCTCCACAACCATACCAACCACTCGCTCCCTAGCAACCACTTGTGGTAACTGACCAAAACCCTCACACCCAGAAAGAAAAGAGGATAGAGTTTACCCCTTGTCATATATGCTTTCTCTATTTTCTGAGTCCAAGTTTTTTATAGTAGTTTATGAATCTTGTTAATTGTAATTAGACCTTGGGCCAAGCTCGAGATTGGATTTTTCCAAAATTTGAATAGGCCCAACCTGTGAACAGATGTAATTGTGTGATTCATTACAAGTAGTTTATTTAGTAATTACTTATCTTGGGGGTTGTTCCAAGCAAGTCTTATAAGTTTGGCAATTCAGAATATGAGTTTGAATGTAGCTGAGTCTTTGGTTTCTTAGAAGAAAAAGTTCTGTTTATCTTGCTCTTATATCTTTAGTGGATTCTTTAGAGTGGCAAAATCATTATTTTTGAGCTCTCTCTTGTGTGTCTCTCCTAAACCCCATTTTGAGAATTTGTATGTATCAAAGATTGTCCAATTTAATCCTAAAACCATCAATATACAATAATCTTTTGACTTAGTTAAAGCCTACATGGTCCAAATGTTTAAACCATTGAACTGTTCAAGCCAATTTGTAGATCACAATTCATACTACTTTATAATATCAACCTGATCGTTATAATTACTGACAGTGCACAATCTAGCAGCTCTCACTCTCACATGTCAGATGACTCGGACGCCAGATTGGATGCTTTCCTTGTCGGTGGCCGAGCTGAGTTGGCCTGAGCTAGGGTTGGCCAAGTTGTGCTGTTCTGCAAGGGAAAGAGTTAGAGTGCCTAGGTTGTTTTACCTGGGGTGAGCACTCCGATGCTTAAGTCGGCGAAGAGTTCTTAGGAATTCTTGAAGATTTAGAGAGTGTGAAAGCTTAATTGCACATACCTCTTCAGGTATAAATGAGCCCTTTATATAGGCGTAAGTGGTCAGAGACCTCTTGCAATGAGTCTCATGTTCTCACGGAGCCGTTTCTGTTAAGTCGGGAGAGTAATGACATCGGTTATGTAATTTGAGTGGGGGTTGAGGTCCATCTGATTAACTCTAATTCATGCAGTGTGGGTAGGTCGGACTAACGTCAACTCATCAATGCTCTAGAGATCCCGGATTGAAAATGAATCTATGTGACAAGTCAGTGAGCATGCCTTGTAGGTTGCCTATGGTACTTCTCATAGCTCAGCCACTTTGGAAGTAGGTCACTCCTAGTTCAAAGGCCTATTAGCTTGGCCAAGCTGAGGTACTCCAGGTTGGCCTATGCGAGGTGCTATGAGCCGACTTGTCGAGGTGATCTACTTACTCAATGCCGAGGTGTCAATTGGATGCCATGCGTCATGATGTCATTCGGAGGACCAAATTACCCCTCATCAATTGCCCCCACTCCCGAGCTGGCGTCAGCTCGACGAAGGGAGTAGTTCTCAATATGGTAATTGGTCAGGTTGGTTGCTCGGCTCGCTCACCCAATCCCGTTCGAGATTAGGCAGGACCATGGCAGAATTCAAATTTTAAATTTGAAAGGGGTGGCGTAAGATTTAAATTCAAAATTGCCTACGCGTAGTGGCGCCTTCTCGACCGTCGATTCGTTGTCAATGCGCCTCAACCATTGATCTTTCTTCCCAATAGGCTATAAATATGGGCTCCCCTCTGAGCTCCCACTCGCCCAATTTTTGGAGTTTTCTCTAAGGAAGAGGGTGATAAATCAGAGGAGATCTCAATTGACGTGCTGCTGTCTATTCGCTTATCGTAATCTTGTCCGTCGCTGGTGTCAGTTTTCCTATCTTTGTCACATGGTGAGTAGCTTCCCTTGTAAATATGTCTTTCAAGCCTTTTGAGGTTAGAGGAGGCATTCACCATGAGACGAGGAGGGCACTCAAGCCGGGAGGACTTCATTGTCTCAACCGGAGGCCAAGGTGGAGGCTCAAGAGGAGGAGTCTCCCTTCGGTCCTACTGAGCTATCCGAAGAGCGTATAGTCGAGCTGTACGGTTTTTACCAAATTCCCAATAAGTTTGATTGCATCCAGCCTGATCATGACCATTTTCCCTAGAGTCATGGTAGTAACGAGGTCTGTGTCTTCGAGGAGGCGCTGGTTGTTGGCCTTCGCTTTCCTTTACATCCTTTCATTCCTATTGTACTTTCTCATTATAGTGTCTCTTTAGGTTAGCTTCATCCCAACATTGTTCGAACTTTGATAGGTTTGATCTCTTTGTGCCACCACCACAATTTTCCTTTAGATTTAGACATTTTTGTTGGGTTGTATGTTATGAAAAAGGGCCCCCACGTTCCTTATTGTTTTTATCTTCCTTTCCGCAAAGGCTGCAAGCTTTTAGATGGCTTTCCCTCGAAAGTTAAAGATTGGAAGAATAGATACTTCTTCCTCTCTCATAGTACTGGCTGGAACATGGACACCATAAGGCAGAGGGATTAACAAAAATTCGATGTAGAATTCGACAAAGAGTACCGGCCTGAGCCATGTAGGTAGGTCGGCGACTTGCCCTTTTGTACTTGGCATTGGAATTTAATTTTCAGCCCAACTAATTCTTTCTTGCTCTTTTCAGATATGGCTAGTATGGAATCACTCTTGGAAGCATCCAAGAAGAAGGTGTCCAGAAAGAGAAGGAGGGTCGATCGCTCTTCCATGGAAGGTACCTTAGCAAGTGTCGAGGTGAGGTCACCATCATTTGCTCCAAATGTTGTCTACTTAGAGGGAGGCGGCGACCCTATGAGCACCAACCAGGTCTCTATGGGTTCTATTGACTTTCCACCTCAGGTTGGCCAACAGGAGCGTCTTGCGGACCCTTATACCTTAGATATTCCCCATTTCGACCTGAACATTGATGTTTTTGTACTTGACCGCCTTAATGATCCATATGTGGCCCTTCAGATGGGAAGAGGCATGCTCCTTCCTGAAGACGTGCAGTATTATCGTGGCTTGGACCCAATTGATGTCGGTGCTCGAATGACTTTGTGTATTCTTCAGGTTTGTCCTTTTGACTTTTGAAGCTTTTGTGTTCTTGTTCTATAGTTCTTGTGTTAACTATACTTTTCTTCTTTTGGTAGGTGAACGCCATGGGTCAGGTTCAGCTGGATTAGGTTGCCTCAAGCTGGAGGGAAAGGCATGAGCTATAGGCAAACATTGAATTGAAGTCTCAAATGCAGGGTATTCAGATTGGCGTTGAAGAGGATCATCAATGATTTATCCAACTGTGTGGGAAGATGCAACGCGAACTGGACGAGACCAAGGAAATAGCAGCCATTGAATGTTTCTGTGACTCCTCCGAGTACGCTCAAGAAAAGGTGGAGAACAAAATCTCCACAATGAGAAGGGGATTTAAGCTTTGTCGCCACTACTTGAAAACCTTGCACCCTGACTTCGACTTTGACACTTCCTCTATTAATGACGTGCCAGATGAGCTCGCTGTTCAAGTTGATTGGGAGCCTTTGATTCCTGATGAAGAAGAAGACGTAGCAAGCACAAAAGAGGGCGGAGAGGGTGACGATGTCGATGATGAGCTGCAAGGCTGTGATGAAGAATAGGTCAGCCTTGATGTTGGGTGTTTTTCTTACTTTCTTGTTGATGTTTTTGGGAGCCTGCGTGCTCCTGTAAGATGATGTTTCTTAGGCCTATGTCCCCGTGTTATTCAAACTTTTTCTACTAGAGGGTTTTCCTGTCTTCTTTTTTTTTTCTTCTCCCCTTTTTGCTTTTTTGATGTACCTCGACTTTAGAGACTTAATGAAATTCGCTCCACTTCTATAAATACATGATTTCTCTTTCAATGAAAATACTAACTTTATGTCTTGGAATTTAGTCGAGCTACCGGTAGGTCGGCTTGGGTGCCTTAGTGCTAAAATCATTCTGGCATCCCTTAGGATTCTTTTGATCAAGCTACTGGGAGGTTGGCTTGGGTACCTTAATGCTGAAAGCGATTTGAAATCCCTTAGGATTCTTTTGACCGAGTTATTGGGAAGTCGGCCTAGGTGCCTTAGTGCTGAAAGTGATTTGGCATCCCTTAGTATTCTTTTCACCGAGCTACTGGTAGGTCGACCTAGGTGCCTAAGTAAAATTTCACAAATTCACAGATGTAGCTTGAAACTATTCTTTTCTTTCACAAATAGTATTTCTTTAGGTTGTCTATGTTCCATGAGTGGTGTACCATCTTCTCCTCTAGTGTTTTGAGCTTATACACATTCTCACCAATCACTTTGAAGACTTTATAAGGGCCTTCCCAGTTCAAACCTAGTTTTCCCATACCGGGCTTAGGCACCATAACCTTCCTAAGTACTAGGTTGCCAATTCTAAATTGGCGTCTCTTGACTTGGGCGTTATAGTACTGAGCCACTTGTTATTGGTATGCTACGGTCCAAATGTAGGCGAGATCACAAACTTCTTCTATTAAGTCAAGGTTGGCCTGTAAATCGTCTTCATTAGTCTCTTCATTAAAAGTCTCAAATCGCAAGGTTGGTACTTTGTTTTCTGTTGGTATCACAACTTCAATCCCGTATGTCAGGTTGAGGGGTGTTTCACCTATCTTCATCTTGATAGTTGTTTGGTAGGCCCATAACACGCTGGGCAGCTCATCCATCCACAAGCTTTTAGCTTGAGCAAGCTGAGCTTTAAGGCCAAGTAGGATCACCCTGTTTGTTACCTCAACTAACCATTAGCTTAAGGATGGGCGACTAAGGTGAATTTTTGTTGTATGCCCATTTCTGTGCACCAATTCTAAAACTTATATATTCAAATTGATTGCCATTGTCCAAGATCAATACCCTTGGTAGTCCGAATCTGCATACGATATTCCTCCAAAAGAAGTTCTAAACGTTCCGAGCTGTAATGGTTACTAGTGGCTCGGCCTCTACCGCTTCGTGAAATAATCAACTGCTATGACTAGGAATCTTCTTTGTCCGGTCACTAGTGGAAAGGGGCCTAGTATGTCAATTCCCTATTGTGCAAACGGCCATGGACTAGTAAGATACTTCAAGTCAGCAACTGGCTGATGCAGGATATTGGTGTGTCACTAACATTTGTCGCATTCCTGCACTAGTTCAATTGCGTCAATTTTTACTGTCGGTCAGTAGTATCCTTGTTGCAATGCTTTTTGGGCAAGCCCCTGCCCCCAAGTGTCCTTTGTAGAGTCCTTCATGAATCTCCAACAATACTCATTTTGGTTCAGCTCGGCGTAGGCAATGCATGTAGGGGAGTGTAGATGATCTCCTATACAACTGCTCGCCCATGATTACGTAGTGAGCTGCAAGTCGCTCTACCCTCTGGGTCGCGTTATGCTCCTTTGGTAGGGTCCCATGGCGCAGATAGTCAATGAGCGGATCCATCGAGCTTGGTTCTACTGTCATCACAAGGATGACCTCATTTGCCACCTTTTCTATAGTCAGGCACAACAGGTCTTCTATATAAACTGTCCTTCTTATGGAGTCGATTGCACTAGACAACTTTGAGAGTGCATCGAGTTCGGTGTTCTCTAATCTTGGAATTTGTTGGATATGCCAAGAGTGGAAGCCGAGCAGGAGCTCCCTTACCTTGGCCAGGTAGGTCGACATGGCAAGCTCCCAAGCCTCATATTGCCCATTCACTTGGTTAACTACTAATTATGAGTCGCTGCACACCACAAGATGCTTAGCCCCGACTTCCTTCGCTGGTGATGTGTTAGACAGTGTATGCCCTTAGCTCTAATTAGATTGATGTACATTAAACATTTATTGTAAATGAATAAAAATACATAATTGATTCATTTTATATCTGGTATGTTTCTATGTAATTACCCTTAAATTGGACACTTATGATACACGTATTAGTTTAGAATGTTCTCAGTCGTTGGATTGACCTGGGGAGGTTTATCCTACCAAGGCTGATACTAATGTGCTGCCAAGTCAGTTGGGGTGGCTTGTTTCAGCTACCAGGGTTAGACCCGAAGCACATGTAGTGTGTGTTTGTTAGAAACATTGAACTCAGACCAATTTCCAGTTATGCCCTAGACCTTGGAGACTGATGGGCAAAAAGGGAAAGTTACACCTAACCCCTAGACTCGATTACGGTACTGTACTAGGTGTCGGATTGGGATGTCATTGATATGCCAATCAGTGAGATCCTTCAGGGTCAAAACCTGGGTATGTTGGGGCAATCTGAGAATTCACTTGAGTGGGTAATCATAGTGACAAAATCAGCCCCTTTGTCGAACAAAGTGTATGATCTGGTACTGTACTCTCTCTGATGGAAACCTAAACTGCCGATAGTTGATTTCAAACTTGTTTGAGATTTGTTTTGCAAAATATATTTATATATATATTATGTTTTTATGAAAATGGTTTGCAAAGGTTTTAATTCCCGAGATCCATCCAAGCAGAGAGTGCAACACTGTACCTTGCAACCGAGGGAGAGGTCCTCTCTTGTCAGGTAGTGTTTGATCATTATGGGCAGAGAGGTTAAGTATAAGACCATTTAGGGCTTTTATACTTGATGGGCTAATCTCACTTAAGACCATAGTCCTTGGGTCTTCATAAGGTGGCTGGACTTAAGGACTATTTAGTGTAAATGTTGGCCCACGAAAAGCCCATGCTAGTGGACTCAGGGGTTCACTATGTTTAGCAATGAATTCGGCCAGGCCTTGTAACAAAGGCTAGGTTGAACCCATATGGCTTTTGTGAAGATCAATGTTAGGATCCCATACCATACAAAGAGAGCCAAGTTAACTAACAATTAATAAGGGATGTGAGCTACCTCCTTAATGGGCTTGAAAGCCCAAAGATTAATTGGATTAACCAATATGGACGAATTTGGATATGGATATGGGTTTGGATAAGCAGATAAGGATAAGAGGATAAATGTTATCCACTTAAAGAGTCCAGGTCCAAATAAAGATTTGGATTAGGAAACTCCTAACCAGATTAGGAGATCAACTCTTTAAGATCTATTTAAATAGAAGAGGGTGAACTGCAAAAGGGCTACACACTGCTTCCAATTCTCCCTCTCCGTCTGCTCTTGCCGCCATATACCCTATTCGATCTCCATTCTTGGACTAATCAAGATTGGATCTTGGTTCTGATTTCTGCAAGAAAAATCAGATCTGAATTTGTGCTCACCTCCCTTGCTTGATCCTTGCTGAAGGATTGCAGTTCTTGCTGAAAGGGCTGCATTGCTGATCTTGCTTCATCTCAAGCTATGCCATCTTTAGTGGAGGCAGGATTTGGCATCCTCTTTGGGCGTGAACACCTACTTTGAGAGCTACATATGTGGATTCTGTATCAGGTAATGCTCTCTCCTTTTTGGTTTCAGATCTAGTCCATTTTGGATCAAGAACGATCCTTGAAAAATGCAGTTTTTGTAAAACTGGGAATACGATTCTGGGAAGGGAGAAAGAAAATTTTTGAAATTTCGCCCAACCACCCTGCATGGTTCAGCCATCCAAATGATGGATCTCCCTTCCCTTCAGTGGTATCAGAGCCAGGTTGAAGTCTTGAATCAAATTTAGACCATATCTGAAGTTGCGCAAATTAGCAAAAACTATTCTTCCCGATTTGTGCAAATTAGTAGTTTTTCTGAGAATTCGGTTCTCAGATTTGGGTGTTTGATATGAAATTAATTCTTTATTATTCTAAAATAATTATGGAATGGTTTTGTGATTATTTCTTGAATTTTTGGGCTGTTTGTGTGATGGAGATCGAATTATTTTGTGGCGCCAAGATCTGTGCACCTTGCAATCTTTATTCTATTCTTTTGGTGTGTAAATAATTTTTATTTTTATTTTTAGAGAAAATGTATTGGATTCGATCTGATGTAATTAATAGAAAATTATTTTTTACTATTTTTTTACATTGGAAGACATGCCGGAGCATGCGGAGGAGAAGAAAAATTTTTGCAGAAAAGAGATCTACAATTTGCGATTTGCAGAAAACAAATTTGCAATCTGCGATTTGCAGAAAACAAATTTGCAATATGGGATTAACCCTTTTCTTGCAGGTTTGAAATTTGTTCGGATCATCACACTTATAGCCCCATGATTATGTTTTCTTGCTGTTCTTGATTGTCAATTTCAGCTGTAATTAATTTCAGATCATAATCTTGATTAGTGGATCATGTATTGGACACCAAACCCTAGGTCGAATTGACCTAGTTTAGTCCAAACTAGTTGGACCGAACCCATGGTTCAATGGGGTCTGTTCTCAGACCCATGGGTCATGTTTTAGGTAACCCAAATTCGGTTATGAGCCAAGGGTTTGATGGCCCATCACATGATGCAATTTAGTCCACCCCTGAAAAGCCCTGTTTTGCTAAGTTAAAGCAAGATTAGCCCATTTTCAGCATAAGAGCTATATGGGCCGAACTACCTTTTGTAGTTTAGCCCATATACCTAGATGATATTATTTGATAATACATGGGCCTTAATGGGCTGATAATGTGTTAACTTTAATTAATTAAGATTTTCAAGTTATTTAGTTGATTGAATCAATTATGTGGATGTGATTGTGTGTGATGTGCTGAATGTGATTCGTACATGGGCCATAAGCACTTGGCCCATGTTTAATCGTTAGTGGCTCTCTATGCACACCATGGATGAATGCACATCATTACCATGGTGTCCTAAAGATCATTGGAAGATCTCCCTTCTCAATAAGCCCCAGATCAGCTTCCTCCCCAAGAGGAACCATGCGGAACCCTAGCCCGTTTTGGGCCATTTGAATTTGACCTTATGAAAGTCTATGGGAGCCACTTTGGTTTGACCTAAATCAGATCTAGGGATGTTTCAACTTGTTCACTCCAGTTATATAAATGCATGTGATAGGGAAATTCATATGATGAATTCTCTAAAGGCCTTTTGTCATTAGCATGAAGATGGGTTGTATTAGCAATGAGAAGATGCACCATAAAATTGGGCTATCCATTTGCTGGCGTAGTTTGTTGGATTGCTTCATAAGATGATAGGAGCATCATATACCAATGTGGGAGGGGCCTATCCTAAAATGGAAGACTCTGTTACGATACTTTGAAATCCACGATATGATGGGTCAACACTTACTGGATAGAAAGGTTTAACCTAAAATGGCAATCAACCTTGTCTGATAGAGGCCAAAGGAAAAGCTCATAAGATGAGTGGATATGATCATTCACAGAAAGTGGTGGGGTTTTGCAGCTAAAACAGTTGGCTCCATGCATCCATGTGATTTCCCACATTTCTAGAGACATAACCGTGTCTCCGTCACTGAGATGGAGGGAAATCTCAGAGATGAAGAAATGGAAATGAAACATAGATAAAAGACCTTTCTATGTAATTAATATGAATCAATTTTTAGGTCGTGGACTAATAATTTGTGTTGCCTTTTATCAGAAATGGCAAACGGACAATTTGCCAAATTATTGGATGATAATAAGCTTAAGGGACCTAATTATGCTGACTGGTTTCGTAACCTTATGCTGGTTTTGATGTCCAAGAAATTGGACAAGGTTGCTAAAATCCCTACACTGAAACGTCTGGGTGATAGGGCTTTTGAGGTCCGTAAGAAAGAATATCAGGAATGGGAGGAGAAGAACTCTCTTGCCCGATGTTACATCATAGCATCTTTAGATAATTAGATACAGAGACAATTCGATAAGATTGAAGTGTTCAAAGATATCATGGGTAGTCTAAAGACTATGTACGAGGAGCAGAATATTTTTGTTCGACAGAAGGTCCTCAAACTATTGATGACCACCTAGATGACCGAGAGCCAACAGGTCCATGACCATTGTTTAAAAATGATGGGTTATATTAACGAACTGGAGGCTCTTGGGTCTCAATTAGATGAGGACACTAAGACCAATGCTATCTTAAACTTTCTGCCTCCCTCCTTCAATTAGTTTGTCATGAATTACAACATGAACAAGCTAAAGGTTAGCCTTCAGGAACTCAACAATATGTTGTAGAGGGCTGAAGATCTGATTAAGAAGGATAAGTCGATAGCCATGCTTGTTGAAGGTGGCAAAGCAGGCAAGAAAAAGAGGAAGGTTAGGAAGAAACCTCAAAAGAAAGTTAGCAAGCCTAAAAAGCAGAAGAAAGACAAGGCATTAGATGCATGTCAGTTCTGCAAGCAGACCAGACACTGGAAGAGGAACTGTTCTCGGTATCTAGAGACTAAGAAGAAAGGTAATTTTGAATCTTTTGTCATAGAGACCAATATGTTGGTCACTTCTGCATCCTCGTGTATTGACTCTAGGGCTTCTACTCATGCATGTAATAGATTGTAGGGGTTCAAGATAAGTAGAAGGCTGAGTGACGATGAAGTGACGCTTTATTTTGGGACTTCTGGAATAGTTGCAGCTACAACTATAGGAACTGTAAATTTATTTTTCAGAAAAGGAATTGTTACACTTAAAGATTGTCTTTATATACCTACTTTGAGAAGAAATTTTATTTTTGACGGAGAACTTGAGAATGGTTTCTATGTCCTCCGTCCTTCTCTAGAAACAAATATAACCGAAACTACGTCAAAAATTATCCCCAAGAAAAGATTACGTGATACGGTTAATCCCACGTGCCTGTGGCATAACCGACTTGGCCACATTAACATAAATTGTATCACAAGATTGGTAAAGGATGGTCCTTTGGATTTTCTAACTGTAAAAGATCTTCCAACTTGTGAACCTTGCCTTAAAGGTAAGATGACGAAACAACCATTTACGGGAAAGCCTAAAAAATCTAAGGGCACACTTGACCTGATACATGTTGATGTATGTGGACATGCTGATGTATGTGATTCCATGAATGTTAGGACACGTAACCAGCACATTTATTTTATAACATTAATAGATGATTTCTCTCGGTATGGTTACATGTACCTAATGAGACATAAGTCTAAATCCTTTGAAAAGTTCAAGGAATTCAGATAAGAGGTCGAGAAACAATTGGGAGACAAATCAAAGCCCTTCGATCAGATCGAGGAGGCGAATATTTCTACGATGAATTCATAGACTACTTAAAGGACAATGGGATTGTATCACAGTTTGCTCCTCCTGCTACACCACAATAAAACAGTGCATCAGAGAGGAGAAACCAAACTCTATTAGATATGGTCCGATCACTTCTCGTTCACTCAGAACAACCTATATCCTTTTGGGGATATGCATTGGAGACTGCGATATACGTGCTGAACCGGGTCCTAACCAAATCTGTTCCTAAGACTCCCTATGAGCTTTGGACCGGTAAAAAACCATGTGTAAGACACTTAAAGATTTAGGGTTGTTTGACACATGTTAAAAGAACAAGTGTTGACAAATCAGAATCCAAGACCAGTCGTTTCTTATTTTTAGGCTACCCTAAAAGCTCTATAGGATATTTATTCTATGACCCAAAAGAGCAAAAGGTGTTTTGCAGTCGAAATGCCTACTTCTTAGAAAGAGATTACATCTTGGACAATCATCGTTAGGAAATCGTTCTTGATGAGGAGAGCCCAGGAGTAGTGGGAGATGTCCCACAAGCTCCAGATAATATCCAAGTTATAAGATCTACCTAGGCTTCTAGATCTCCAATTCGTTACGACTATGATCAAGAAAGTTACTTATTGGAAGCCATGAACAGTGAAGAAGATCCCCTGACTTATACGGAAGCTATGTTGGACTTAGATTCCTTGAAGTGGGTAAATTCAATGAAAACCGAGATGGACTCGATGGAAACCAACAAGGTCTGGACTCTCGTAGACCCACCCCCTAGGGTGAAAGCAATTGGTTGCAAATGGATCTACAAGAGGAAGAAGGGCCCTGATGGGAAGATTGAGCTCTATAAAGCTCATCTTGTAGCTAAGGGGTACACTCAGAAAGAGGGAATCGATTTTGAGGAAACCTTTTCACTAGTGGCCATGCTTAAATCCATACGGATCCTGCTAGCTGTAGCAGCACCCTGTGATTATGAGATTTGGCAAATGGATGTCAAAAACGCGTTCTTGAATGGAAATCTTACTGAAGATATTTATATGCAACAGTCGCAAGGTTTTATTGTTGTGGGTCAGGAACACATGGTGTGTAAACTAAACCGATCCATCTATGGACTTAAGCAAGCTTCTAGAAATTGGAACATCCAGTTTGACTATACCATCAAATAGTTTGACTTTGAGAAAAATCCGGATGAACCCTATGTTTATAGGAAAGTAGTGGGAGATAAGGTTATGTTCTTGATTTTATATGTAGATGACATTCTACTCATTGGGAATGTTGTAGGAATGTTAACTACAGTGAAGGTATGGCTTTCACAGCAATTCTCCATGGAAGATCTTGGAGAAGCCTCCTATATCTTGGGACTTTGATTCTATAGAGATAAATCAAAGAGGATAATAGGATTTTCCCAGTCTACTTACATCGACAAGATTGTCAAAAGATACAGCATGGAGAACTCCAAGAAGGGATTTGTCCCTTTCAGTCACGGAGTCACTCTCTCTAAGGGTATGTCTCCTAAGACTCCCAAGGATATTGAGGGCATGAGAGTGGTTCCTTATGCCTCAGTCGTAGGGAGCATCATGTATGCCATGTTGCGTACTCGACTAGACATTACTCAGGCTATGAGTGTGGTAAGTAGACTCCAATCAAACCCAGGATAGGAGCATTGGACAACTGTAAAGAACATACTCAAATACCTTCAAAGGACAAAAGAGTTTTGTTTGGTATTCGATGATAGTTCACTACAGATCCTAGGGTATACCGATGCCAAATTCCAATCAGACCCAAATGATAGAAAGTCTTCATCTGGTTACATCTTTATGATGAGGTCCTGTGTAGTTAGTTGGAAAAGCAACAAACAAGGGTCCACAACAGATTCCACGACCAAAACTGAGTACATTACTACAAGTAAAGCTACGAAGGAAGTAGTATGGATGAAGAAGTTCATTCACGAATTAGGAGTAGTTCCATTCAACACATCACCCATTCCACTGTTGTGTGACAACACTGGATCCATTGCTTAGGCTAAGGAGTCAAGAGCCTACTCAAAGTCAAAGCACATCGAGAGGAAGTACAATGTACTATGGGAGATTATTGGTAGAGGAGGGGACATCCAGATTCAGAAGGTAGCCTTAGCGGAAAATGTAGTAGTCCCATTGATAAAGCCACTAACACAGAAAGTGTTTGAGAAACACGTGGACAATATGGGACTCCGGCTTGTACCCGATTGGACCTAAGTGCAAGTGGGAGCTGTTAGATAGTGTATGCCCTTAGCTCTAATCATATTGATGTACATTAGACATTTATTGTAAATAAATAAAAGTACATAATTGATTCATGTTATATCTCGTATGTTTTTGTGTAATTACCCTTAAACTGGACACTTATGAGATTCGTGTGAGTTTAGAATGTTCTCAGCCATTGGATAGACCTGGGGAGGTTTATCCTACCATGGTTGACACTAATGTGCGGCCAAGTCGGTTGGAGTGGCTTGTCTCAGCAGCCAGGGTTAGACTCGAAGCACATGTAGTGTGTGTTTGTTAGAAATACTGAACCCGGACCAATTTCTAGTTATGCCCTAGACCTTGGAGATTGATGGGCAAAAAGGGAAAGTTACACCTAACCCCTAGACTCGATTATGGTACTGCACTAGGTGTCAGATTGGGCTCTTTTTGATATGCCAATCAGTGAGATCCTTCGGGGTCAAAACTTGGGTATGTTGGGGCAGTCTGAGAATTCACTTGAGTGGGTTAATCATAGTGACAGAATCAGCCCCTTTGTCGGACAAAGTGAATGATCAGGGATTGTACTCTCTTTGATGGAAACCTAAACTACCGGTAGTTGATTTCAAACTTGTTTGAGATTTGTTTTGCAAAATATATTTATATATTTATTATGTTTTTATGAAAAAGGTTTGTTAAGGTTTTAATTCTTGGGATCCATCCGAATAGAGAGTGGAACACTATACTTTGTAGCCAAGGGAGAGGTCCTCTTTTGTTGGGTAGTGTTTGATCATTATGGGCTAAGAGGTTAAGTATAAGACCATTTAGGGCTTTTATACTTGATGAGCTAATCTCACTTAAGACCATAGTCCTTTGGCCTTGATAAGGTTGCTAGACTAGAGGACCATTTAGTGTAAATGTTTGGCCCATTAAGAGCCTATGCTAATGGACTCAGGGGTTCACAATGTTCAGTAGTGAATTCGGCTAGGCCTTGCAACAGAGGCTAGGCTAAACCCATATGGCTTTTGTGAAGATCAATGTTAGGGCCCCATGCCATCTGAGTTCGTGCTCACCTCCCTTGCTTAATCCTTTCTAAAGGGTTGCAGTTCTTGATGAAGGACTGCATTGCTGATCTTGCTTCATCTTAAGTTGCACCATTTTCAGTGGAGGCAGGATTTGGTATCCTTTTTGGGCATGGACACCTATTTTGGGAGCTACATGTGTGGATTCCCTATCATGTAATGCTCTCTCCTTTTTGGTTTCATATTTGGTCCAGTTTGGATCAAGAACAATCCTTGAATAATACAGTTTTTCTAAAAATGGGAATACGATTCCCGAAAGGGGGAAAGAAAATTTTTGAAATTTCGCCCAGCCACCCTACATGGTTTGGCCATCCATATGATGAATCTCCCTTCCCTTCATGATAGCCCGACTATCAGTGCCTCATATTTAGCTTCATTGTTCGACGTTCGGAACGCGAACCAGATGACGTACTCCAGCTTTACCTTGCTAGGCCTGTAGAGGATTAGTCCAGCCCCGCTTCCGCACTACTTAGATGAGCTGTCCACATTGGGGATCCAGGGCTCCTCATCCTAGGCGAGGGTTTCCTGGGCCAGGGCAAGTGGAGAATTGGTTGATGCCTCCAAAGTGGTTTCTAGTTCGGCAACTTCAGGGGTCGGCAAGTTGAAGGTACACTCGGTGACAAAGTTTGCCAGGACCTATGCCTTGATTGTTGGTCGTGGCTCAATCCAGATGTCATATTCATTGAGTTTGATTGCCCACTTTAGAAGTCTCCCTAACACCTCGGGTTTCTGTAGGATTTACCTTAGAGGTCAGTCGGTTAAGACTACGATAGTGTGGGCTTGGAAATAAGGTCTTATCTTTCAAGCTGTTAACACTAAGGCGAAGGCCAGTTTTTCAATGTCCAGGTACTTGGTCTTAGTGGCATGCAACACTTTACTTACATAGTATACTGGTCTCTATACCTTTTCTACTTCCCTAATAAGGACCGATCTGACTACCTCGTCACTCGTAGAGAGGTAGAGCTTGAGCTCATCCCCGAGCTTAGGTTTAGTCAATAACGGTGGAAAACTTAAATACTCTTTTAGCTTGTCGAAGGCAAGATAACACTCTTTGGTCCACTCAAAATCTTGGTTTTTTTTATGGCCTTAAAAAATGGTAGACACCGCCCAACTAACTTAGACATAAATCGATTCAAGGCGTCTATTCGACCAATTAGCTTTTGTACTTCTTTCATGGTCTTGGGAAGTCTTATATCTAAAATTGCCTAGATTTTATCTGGGTTGGCCTCGATGCCATGTCAGCTAAATAGGTATCTGAGGAACTTGCCTGACGTGATGCCATGACACTTGTTCGAGTTGAGTTTCATGTTGTACTTCCTTAAAACATTAAAAACACATTCTATGTTGGCTATTAAAGAGTTAGAAAATTTAGTTTTTACAACCATGTCATCTACATACAAGTCAGTGGAAAGTTGCTCTAGCATTTTTTAGACTAAAGGGCATGACTTTATAACAGTACAAGACCATCTTGATTATAAAAGTAGTTTTTTCTTCATCATCCGAGTCCATAGAAATCCAGTTGTAGCTGAAGTATGCATCCATGAATCTCAATAGCTCAAACCCTAAGGTTGCATCTGCCAGGCGGTTGATTCGTGGGAGAGGGAAGCTATCTTTCGAGCAGTCTCCATTAAAGTTAGTATAGTCGATGCACATGCGCCACTTGTTGTTGGCTTTCTTCACGAGAATTGGGCTTACGATCCAGCTCGAATATTGGACCTCTCTAATGAAGTTTTCTATGAGTAGCTTCCCAACTTCCTCGTCTACTATCTTTCATCTTTTTGGGGTGAGGTTCCTTTTCCTCTATTGGACTGGTCTGACTGTGGGGTCAACATTTAATTTATGAGTTATTATTTTAGGGTCTATGTCGGGCATCTCAGTTGTCAACCAAGCAAAAATATCTAGATTATTGAGTAAGAAACTTACCAGGTTGGAGCGCACTGGTTCAGTTAGGCAAGCTCCTATTTGTACCATCTTCTTTAGCTCGGCCTCTGAGACCAACACTAAGACAGTATCTTCCATAGGTTGGGCTCGCTCGTCTATGTTCTAAGGAGGTGGCTCCAGGTTGACGTCGATGGCTATCTTGCCCTTGGACTTAAAAGCTGCTACATAACATTTGCGAGACTCTAGTTGGTTGCCTCGCATAACTTTGGTACCTCCAGTAGTAGGGAATTTCACTATCAGGTGGTAGGTTGACACTACCGCTTGGATGGCATGTAGAATAGGTCAGCTTAGGATGGCACTGTGAGGGGAGGGCATTGCGACGACAAGGAAGTCATGATCAAGCCGAGCCTGTTACAACTGGTACCCTCACTCGGCCAAGGGGCTAGGCTACCTCTTTGTTGAAATCAACCAAGGGTATGTCGACCAACTGCAGGTCCATTTTGCTGAGCTCCATGTGCTTGAATGCTTCTTGAAAGATTATATCAACCGAGCTCCTTGAGTCAACCAGAATTCTTTTTACCTCAAAATCATCAATTGTTAATTTCACTACCATTATTGTGCAGATACTGTATACCGCATATGTCATCTTTACTAAAATAAATTACTTCTTCTTTGCAGGGGCATTTCGGCAGATTGTCTTTGTCATGTTCAAGTTCTCAGACTGAAATTCTTCCTATTGAGGTGGTACATCCTGCTACTATCGACCCTCTGGTTATCATATTAATAACTCCCCAGATAGGCCACTTTAGTGGCTGCTGGTTTTGGGGATCCTGATCTCTCTCCTACTCCCTACTGGTTTGGGGTGCCTCTCTGTGTTGTTCGGTAGGCCGACCATCTTCTTCTCTCTTGATGAATTGTCTGAGGTACCCACAATGAATCAATTCCTCGATCTCGTCTTTGAGGCTCTTGCAGTTCTTTGTATCATGACCTATGTCATGGTGGAAGTGGCATTATTTATTTAGGTTTCTATTTGTTGGGTTGCTCTTCATCCTAGGCGGCCATCTTAGATACTCTGCTCTTTTTATTTGCATTAATATTTTGCCCCTTTTTTCATTTAGGGTAGTATATGTTTTATTATACACAGAGGGGTTCTGGACCATCAGCATGATCCTGAACTCTAGTGAGGGAACTTTCTCTTCCTTCTCGGCAACTTACTTCACCAGTTGTGAGGTGATCAACTTCTTTTAGGCGACTTTCTTCTTTTCCTTGACTTGCTGCTTCTTGCTTTTTCTTCTGCTCACTTCCTTTTTTCCAGACAACTTTAACTGCGATCTTAGTGCCTCTTCCACTTTTATAAAATTGTCAGATTCGGCGAGAAATTTCTCCATAGAAGTTTAGGGGTTCAGTTTGATTTCACAACGTAGGTCGGGGTGACGGACACCATTTTTTGCTATGGTGAGTTGTACAGCTGGGTCAAGGCTGAGAATTTGCAAATGTTCCAAGTTGAATATTTTAATGTACTCACGGAGTGTCTCATTAGGTCACTAAACGATGTTCAATAGGCAGGTCACAGATTTAGAATGCCTTTTACTGGTGGAAAAATGAGTGATAAACAGGTTGGCGAGCTGATCCCAGCTTTTTATGGAGCCAGGAGCCAATCTTGAGTACCATAGCCAAGCTATGTCTCGAAGTGTCGTGGCGAAGGTGATACACAAACTCACATCATTCACACCATGGAGCTGCATTAATGCTTGAAAGTTGTCGGCAAGGTCCACAGGGCGAGGTTCAAGATATGAGTCGCCCTGAAGTGGTGCCTGCTTGGTTGACTGCTCTGCTATCTTCTTTTTTGTCCATCATGCTCATAGACGGAGTGAGTTGACTTTCAATTGAGGTGTGGTGAGCACGCCTATGGTGCCTTCTTTTGGAGCCTTCGGAAGAGCTAATTCTTTTGGAGCTAATTCTTCGGAAGAGCACGCCTGTGATAGCTTGACTTTCTACCAGGAGCTAATTCTTTTTCTGGTTGGGAACTCGGTTCTCTACCAGGTGTTGGTTGAGGTTTTGATCGAAAACCCCATTTAAGAATTGATTAGGGATTTGGCTGGGGACTTGAGCTGGGGCTGGGTTATGGTTCAACATATGGCATTTTGCTGTTGTAGCCGGGGTTGTTGTACTCGGTGATTCTAAGGCTACTGCAGCATGGGTTGTTGTGTCTGCTGTTGTGATTTTTTCTGCCCCCCATTAGGGCGGTGAACTTGTCCTCCCAGGCTCTTATCTAGTTGCTCATTCACCGTATGCATTGCACTAGGTCATAGAACTGGCATGCATCGACCCCAGTGGGAGCCACGATAGGCTCAACCACAGGAGGAGGAGCATTCACATGAGATGATGCGACGATCGGGTTTACTACGGGTTGGATGCCTGATGGAGTCAAAGGTACTTCAATCTGTCTGATGGTCACTGAGGGCACATCTGGGATCATTTTGAGCTATTCGTAGCCCCCAATGACTTGGTTATTGTTGTTGTTAGAGGGTTGGTTGCTTGATGATGCCATGTATATAAGTGTAAGGTATTCAGAAGGTGAGAACTTAGCTTTTAGTAGCGTGTCCCCACAGGCAGTGTCAATTGATAGTGAGTGATCTAGCAGCTCTCATGTGTCAGATGACTCAAATGCCGGATCGAATTCTTTCCTTGTCGGTGGTCGAGTTGAGTTGTCCCGAGCTAGGGCTGGTCGAGCTATGTTGTCCTACAAGGGAAAGGATTAGAGTGCCCGGGTTGTTTGTACCCGGGGTGGGAACTCTGATGCTTAAGTCAACGAAGAGTTCTTAGGAATTCTTGAAGATTTCGAGAGTGTGAGAGCATAATCACGTGTACCTCTTTAGGTAGAAATGAGTGCTTTATATAGACGTGAGTGGTTAGAGACTTCTTGTAACGGGTCTCATGTTCTCGTGGAGCCATTTCTGTTAAGTCGGGAGAGTAATGACACCGGTTACGTAATCTGCATGGGGGTTGAGGTCCATCCAATTAACTCTAATGCGTGCGGTACGGGTAGGCTGGCCTAATAGTCGACTCATCAATGCTTCAGAGATCCCGGACTGGCAACGGATCCATATGGCAAGTCAGTGAGCATGCCTCGTAGGTCACCTGTGGTACTTCTCATAGTTCAGCCAGTTTGGAAGTAGGTCGCTCCTAATTTAAAGGCCTATGAGCTCGACCAAGTTGAGGTATTCTAGGTTGGCCTATGCGAGGTGCTACGAGCCGACTTTTTGAGGTGATCTGCTTACTCAGCACTGAGTTGTCGCTTGGATACCATGCGTTGTGATGTCATTCAGAGGACCAAATTATCCCTCATCAATTACTATTTGGTAATATGACTTGAATTTGAAAAGTTGAAACAAATTTGACCAACCAATCAATTGAACAATCATTTAAACAATATGTGTGAGAGAAATGCTAAAGAATATGACTACAATTAGTTAATTGAATAGATAAGTCTAAAAAGAAGCCAACATGTGTGTGTGTGTGAGAGAGAGAGAGAGCTATTATGCAACAATTGACAATAACGACGTGAATCTTCTCTTCATTATCTTTTCTTTAGTTTCTTCCTAGGGTAAATTACAAATTACCACCCTGTTCTTTGGAGGTAGTGACATGTAGCTCTATAAAATTTCATTTATGATAAGACCCCCTAAACTTTCAAACTCTAGAACTTTGTTGCCTTTTCATTAACTGGATTGATTGGAAAAAGTCAATTTACTATAATTCCCTTTCAAGATTAAAATGGGTGATAGGATGACATTTCAAAATGATAAATGTGAGCAGGGCAAAGCAAATTATCTCTTCCCCCCCCCCCCCCCCCCAATTTGGATGAGAAAATACAAAAAAAAGAAACATAAGGGTTTACACAAGTAATCTAATTTAAAGAACAAGATGGTCCTATAAATTAAGGAAAGGGTAGTTTGGAGATTTAGAAATGTTTAACAAGCACATAATAGTCATATGAGAATCTTTTTTTTTGAAGATGTAATACTAACAGAGAGGAAAGGAGTTGGAATTTGAAAGTTTAAGAGGGTCTTCGTTGTCCCAAATGAAAGTTTAGGGGGTTAAGTGTATCTACCACCAAAGTACATGATGGTAATCTATAGTTTACCCTAATTATTATTTTTTATAGTAAAGTTAAAAATAGTATTAAAAGGAAAAGAGATACAAATCAAAAGAGCATCCTACAAAAATAGTTGTGACAGTCTTCAATGCAGTCAAGTACCATCCAAAATCCAACATAAAACAAATCTTCCTTAACACAAACTACAAAATATCGACAACATTCACCACTATACAACCAAGCAAGAACATTCATCCCCAGGCCCCAGCCAAAGATGAACCCCAAGCACCTTCCCCTACCCCTACTTTTAGTGCTCTTAAATTGGCCATTCCTATCTTTGGGGGACATAATATACAAATATGACACTTTCTTTAACTTGGCACCATCCTAAGTATCTCTAAGGACACCTCCCTCTTACACTTAACCACTACCATACTTTGTTCTTTCTCTCTTTCTTTTTAAACTACTTCCTTATCCTCTTTTTCTTCTTCAACTATTCTTACATCTAGTGCTCTTAAAGTGGCCATTTCTAGCTTTGGGTGGCTTAATTAATGACATCACTATACAAATCTGGCACATTCTTTGACTTGATATCACTCCTATACCCCTAGGAACACCTCTATTAGGGAATATAGGTGGTTAAGATAAGATGGAAGAAGTTTGAGTTTGGTTTGGATGGACTTTAGATAGAGTTTATCTTTATCTCTTCTTCTCTGTTTAAGTAGTAATCCCATTGCTAATAGTGACTAGAATCTATTAGTCTTTTCTCTGATCTTTCAACCTCACTCTTACACTCAACTCAACTACCAACCAAACTTCTTTATCTATTTATTTTAAATGGCCTCTTCTTCTTTAACTGTACCACTCTTTGTTTCTCCCATATTATATCATATATTTTTAAGCTATATGCCCTAATATTTTAATCTAAGGTTCTGCATTTACCATCATGTTTATGGTTCAATTTGTTCAACCCAAATGGCCGAACTGATGGCCCATCATCTAGAATGATTTGGTTGGTTTTTGGTTTGGTTTTAAAACATTGGTCATCCATGAATTGGATATAATATCATATTTCTATTTGTTAATTATTTATATATATTAGATGAAGATGAACTCATCTAACATTATATACTATAATTGTAGTAGCTCAACTTTCCATGTATTTTAAGGTAATAGCTTGTATATTAAAATTTTATTTAAATGATCACAACCCCATTTCTGAAGAAACTTTGTCTTGTTTGTATTTTTGTTGTTTCTCTTGTCCTAGCCCCTTGGACCATGTAAAAACACCTTTTCCCATATTGCTTAGGAAAAAGGTGGGGTTCACCTTATAAGATAACTTGCTCTCCCTATGGATAACGATCCATTGGAGGAAAATACATTATACATTTTTCTCACATACATGTGGGAATTGGGGAGGGGGGTAAACATTTATGTGAGCTCCGTGAAGCTCATGGTCGGCTCAAAGAAATGAAGTTGCCACCCATTTTTAAAGGAAATGGGCCCTCATTTTTATATTAAAAAATTGATTTACTTGCTTTGATAGTGACTCCATTCTTCGCCAAGAAATGCACTTTAGCGAGATAATTTAGATCCTAGGATTGGGAGAGGGAAGGTGTTAGGCACCCCTCTCTCCAAGCTACTATAGCAGGGGAGTTGGCTAGGCTTTATTTCACACGAAACATAATAGAAATATTTGTTAGAATTTTTGAATCTAGAGAAACATGCTCTTAACTTCTCCTAAGATCGATTTTGAGGTGATGTTATTGGGTCTTAGGTATACCTAAGACCCTTGCCCCTCTGCCTCTATTCTCAATCTTGGAGAAGTAAAGAATAATGGTTTTCCGAAGTCTCAGAACTTTCAGACAACCCAGAAAAGACAAAATCGAACTACCAATGTGGTGAGAGGCTTACCTCTTGTATGCTGCCTTGTTACCGAGATTCCTACAACTAAACTGAACGAAGAGAGAGCTTGAATGAGCTTTTAGGTAGTTGGACGTTTGGATGTGTTGTGGCAGTTTTAGATTTGAAATGTGGTAAGTGGATTTAGAATTTTAGGTTCAAATATTTAGGGGTTTTCTCATGAATGAAGCATCTATAGGAGTTGGGAATGTTCCTCTAGCTCTTTCTTTTTGTCTTTCCTTTCTTTAGATCCCCCCTTTATCATTTTTTCTCCCATCTCCTTTAAACTCGAGTTGGATCAGTATTTATAGAGAAGAAAAGGGGAAGAGTTCTGAAATTTGCCCAATCAGAGAGCCTAGACTTGAAGATAACTTTTTCACAACAATGGGTAAAGAATTTTCAAAGGAAATGGTATCCAGTCAAGCCTTCTTCTTTGGTGAAGGTTTTCTTTGATTTGGGGGTGGTTTTCATGGGTTTTGTGCGTCTAATGGGAGCTTGGGGCGTGCCTGTCATGGCAGTCTCGTATTTGGGGCTGTCAGTGGCAGAAAATGTAAATTTAATGAACTTTTAAATGTAGTTTTGTCTTTTCTTAGTTTTAAGTGACAATATCTTTGGGTTTTGGGGTTTTTCGTCCATTAGGTTCAATTTCATAGGTCTAGGTGTTTGAACAGGTCAAGAATGATCTCTTATCATCCATCACCCTCTTGAGTTTTCAGGTTGGGACAGATGAGGTGACAATTCTATTTGGCACGTCAAGATGGAATTTTCTTAGTTTAATGGTTGAACGAGTGAATTAGGACGTGAAATTTGATGTGTTGGGGTTTTTTGGGTCTCTAAACATAGTGATAAGGTCTAATTAGCCAAATAGGGTTGGGATAATGGAGATCTATGGCTGACAAGTTTAGGTCAGTAAGATTTGTTGAAATTGAACTTTTTTTTGATAAAGGGACAAACAGGATAATTTTGGGATGAAATTGGGTGGGTAGGAATTTTTGAACGTCTTGAATCTAGGTGGTGGATCTTTTATTAGAAGTGTATATTGGCAGATTTGGTTTGGGTCTAGGTTTTAGCTAATGGTTTATTAATTATCACGAAGGCTTAAAATGGAATCTCACTTTTTAAATGGTCAAATGGTGCAGTTTGGTCATAAAATTTGACGTGTTGGGGTTTCTATGTCTATAAACATAGTGGTGAGGTTTAATTGTCAAAATGAACTTGGATAATGGATGATAAGATTTTATCAATGAGATGTACTAAAGTTAGGGTTTGGCTTGATGGTGGGTCAAACGTGGGAATTTTGTGAGTAGGTATTGATTAAGGTGAGAAGTCAAGTGGATAGTTCTGATGTGAGAAAGAAATGGTTAATTTAGGTTTTCTAATTCTAGTTGTGTAAGACCATCATAATGAATTTAGGCGCTTTTGGGATTGGTCATTGTAAACTTGTAGTGAGATTCGGTAATTGATTGTATTTGAATGATCTTGAGGTGATGGATGCATTTGGCATGATGAATGATGGATGTGTGACCAATTTATAGTTTCCTAAGTTTGTAGGCCATATTTGATTGGATGTTGATGTTGGTCTTGATGTTTCCATTTGTCTTATGGGTTGTGTTAGAAAAGGAATTTTGGGATGTGTAAAGTCTTAATTTGATATATTTGTGTTTCCAAGTTTTGGAGTCTAAGAGTAGAGTAGAAATAAGTATAGTGAAGGGACCGGGCAAAAATTGGGTATTGACAGCTACCCCTCTTTGTTGGAGGTAGAAAGCTGCCGAGCAACAAAGTAAAAGGAGCACATGGAGATTTTTGTGAGGGCCAAGAGGTTGGAGGAGGAAATTTTGCTACTGGAATTTTAGTCAAGGTTGAAGTTGATGTAGTGCAAAGCCTTTGCCTAGAAGGTGTAGTACCATCCCAAGCCCTAGAAGGTGATTTCAGCTATTAAACAAACACATGAAAAATACATTGTTGTCATCCTAGAAATAGCTAGCATTAGTTGATGTTTTATTTTGACTTTTGGTTAATGCTTGCATTAGTGATTGATGTGTCGATTTGAAGGGTTTGATAGAGTTTAGAAACTTGTTATTTGGTACAACTTGTTAAGTTTTTATGGATTTTGATTTTTGGGTAGTTGGTTTTATGAAGTTCAAATTAATAATTTGATGAAAGCATATGGATTTTGAGTTCATATTGGATTTTAATTTTTGATAGTTGATGTTGAAGTTCCAATTAGTAATTTGATGAAAGCTTTTAGATTTTGATTTGTAATATCTGATAAAAGATTATTGAGTTCATATGGATTTTGAATTTTGATAGTTGATGTTGGAGTTCAAATTAGTAGTTTGATTAAAGCTTATAGATTTTGAGTTTATATGGATTTTGAATTTTTTATTTGATTAAAGTTTAATGGGTTTTGATGTTCAAATCAATTTATTTGATTTCAATATTTAATGGAAGTTTACTAAGTTAATATGGATTTTGATTTTTTTATGTTTTATGTTGAAAACATATTAGAAAACTATTTTGAAAAATTGACAGAGGTCATGTGATTGCTATATCGCATTTTATCGCTCTGATAAGTGTCGGGAGCCCTTTAGGTTGGAGTAGCTTACATGTTAAATCATCGACAAACCAAATGATGCCCCTAGTCATGATGGTGGTTTGAGGATAGGGTAGTCTAGTTATAAGTTACCAAACCTTCTATACTTCTGGACATACTATTGCACACTAGAAGCAAAAGATTTTTAAACTTTATAATTGATTTTAGGAATGTGCTTGAATTGAAATATTTTTTCTTACTTATGATTATTTATGTATGAGTGAGAAAGCTATCGATTGATTTGCATTTCTTTAAATTATGATTTTTGGATTATTCCAAGTGAATACTTTTGATTGATTTTAGGGTTATGCTCGAAGGCATATCGCATGAAACAAAAGCTTTTGATGGACTTTGGATTATGCTAGAAGTTAAATCACATGAAGTGAGAGATTTTGATTAATTTAGATGGATTTTTTATTATGCTTGAAGATGGACCATGCGAAGCGAAATCTTTTAATGAATTTTGATTGATTTTAGATTATGCTCGAAGGTGAATCGTATAAAGTGGAAGCTTTTGATGAATTTTGATGGATTTTAGATTATGCCTGGAGGTAAATCGCACAAAGTGAAAGTTGCATAAAGCAAATGATTTTGTTGAATTTTGATGGATTTTAGATTATTCTTGAAGGCAGATCGGATGAATCAAAAGATTTTGATGAATTTTGGATTGGTTTTAGATTATGCCCAAAAGCAAATCGCATGAAGTGAAATTTTTTGAGGAATTTTTTATCATGCCCAAGGGAAGATCGCACGAAGAGAAAGCTTTTGACAAATTTTGGATGGATTTTAGATTATGCTTGAAGGTAGATTGCACAAAGTGAAATTTTTTGGTAAATTTTGATGGATCTTTTTTATTAAGACTACAAATCACATGAAATGAAATCTTTTGATGAATTTTATATTATGCCCGAAGGAAGATCACACGAAATAAAATCTTTTGATGGATTTTAGATTATGTCCAAAGGTAGATCGCACGAAGTAAAAGTTTTTAATGAATTTTGGTGGATTTTAGATGATGCCTGAAGGTAGATCACATAAAGCAAAAGCTTTTGATGAATTTTAGATTATGCCCGAAGGCAAATCCATGAAGCGAAAGCTTTTGATAAATTTTGGTGGATTTTAGATTATGCTTGAAGGTGAATCACACAAAGTGAAAGCTTTTGATGAATTTTGATGGATTTTAGATTATGCTCGATGGCAGATTGCACGAAGCAAAAGCTTTTGATGAATTTTGATGGATTTTAGGTTAGATTTAGGATTTAATGAAAGAAATTTGGATGAAGACTTTTGGATTTGGACAAATTATATGAAAACCATTTGATGAATTTATGTAAAAGGATTTTGGATCAAATAAACTTGATGCAAAGATGTTTAGATAATTTTGGATTTGGATGAAAGAATTTTAGATAGATGATGCAAAGAACTTTAGGTGAAGTGTATGTCAAAATTTTGGATGAAGGAAATTTGTATGAAAAAATTTAGATGATTTGGATGAAAGACTTTTGGATTATTTGGATTTGGATGCAAGATTTTTAAATAACTTTGGATTTGGAAAGATTTTTGAAAAATTGGATGCAATTGAGCTTTTTATATTTTTTGATCTTAATAAACAAGGATTAGTTTGGATGGTCAGATCTTACTTTTGACAAAACAATGGCATTCAAAAGGGCCCGTCTACCCTTGCTGGGGTGTAAGATTTGACAATAGAAGCACTATATTGGTTTTAAAGATTCGTTTGAGGAAATATTCGAACAAGAGGTAGCTGCCCCTTCTACGTAGAGATTGAATCCTGATGACTTGTTGGAAAAAGTATTGCCTTTCCTTGTGATGAGGTAATTGATTCGAATGTTGAGTGAAACTTCTCATGCATGCCCTAAATTTAGAATGCATCTCTTTTTTGTTTACCTTTTTCGCCCCTGATTTAGTATTTCCAGCCCCAGTTTTTTTTTCTCTTTTTTTTTTTTACCTCAAAGGTGCTTGTACTTGATTCCGTCATTGTTAGAAAAAAAAAAGGTCTGTCCTAGGTTAGATTGCTTATATCTCAAAGATCGATGAGGTCTTTTTAGATGGGATGAAATGTGGCTTAGGACAGGGTTCAGAATTGAAAGATAAGAGGCTCAAATATTCTTTTGACATAGATTTTAGATGCTTGATTTGAGAAATAGGGCCTTTAGCACACATTTTTTTGCTTTTCTTTTTTTTTATTCCCTTGGGATGAGAAATGTTTTTCATGTCTTTCAATGCCATAAGCCATACATCTTTCTTAATCCAAGACTTTATGTTTGGGTGAAGAATGAGGTGGGGGAAAAGTGAAATTAGAGAATTGACGTTCAACCTTTCTAGCTTGACCACCCTAGTTTTTTCTTTTTCTTCCCTCTTTTTTTTTTTCTTTTTTCAAAATTGCATTTTGTTACCCCAGTTTTTCCTTTTGTCTTTATTTTCTTTTTTTAACTTATTGGAGGGGCATTTGAACATTTGACATTTGTCTCTTTAGACTAGGGTTTAGTCAAAGAATAGATTCAAAGGGTTGCTTGTTGGATCAAAGACAAGGTAATATGACCAATAGATGGCCTCCCATCATTTTTTATTGTTTTCATGACTCATGAAGTGAAATACATGTTAAGCTTGTTCCCGATTAACCGCTTAAGGGAGAATTATTACTTTTGAAAATGTTGGGGCCCTTTAGTGAGTTTGCCCCTAGTTCTTTCTGCTTCTTCTTCATGTTTTTTTTTCTTTTTTTTTCTTTTGCCCTTTTGATTTATGCATCCTTCAAACTTTTGATTTTTATCAAAGAAAGGTTTCAATCAAAGGCTCATAAGGGCTAACTATTGTTTGAATTAATGATAAGGGACCAAGGGAAATGATCAGCCAAAAATTGTTGGACAGTTTTGTATGCCCTTAGCTTCAATCAGAATGATGTACTTTATGAGTTTATTGTAAATGAATAAAAGTGCATATTTGATTCATGTTCCCTTGGTATGTTTCTGTGTAAACCCCTTAAACTGGACACTTAATGAGACTCGTGTTAGTTTAGAATGTTCACAGCCAGTGGGTCAGTCTGGGGAGACCTATCCTGATAAGGCTGACACTGTTGTGCCACCAAGTCGGTTGGGGTGGCCTGTCTCAGCTGCCAGGTTGAGACCCTAGGCACATACAGTGTAGGATTAATTGAATCTTTGAACTGGACAAAATTTCCAGTATTGCCCTGGACCTTGGAGCTTGATGGGAAAAATTGGAAAGTTACACCCGACCCCTAGACTCGATTATGATACTACACTAGGTGTCGGGTTGGGCTGTCTTTGATGTACCAATCAGTGAGATCCTTAGTAGGGGTCAAAACCTGGGTATGTTGGGACAGTTTGAGAATTCATCTGAGTGCGTGATCATAGTGACATGATTAGCCCATTTGTCGGACAAAGGTAATGATCGGGGATGCACTCTCTCTGATGGAAACAAGACTGCCGGTAGCCGATTTCAAACGTTGAGATTTGTTTTGCAAAATATATTTTATATGAGATATAAAAGTATATATATTATGGTTTCTAAAATATTTGCAAAATGTTTTAATTCCCGGGATCCATACAAGCAGAGAGTGCAACACTGTTCCTTGCAGCCGAGGGAGAGGTCCTCTCTTTTTGGGCAGTGTTTGATCATTATGGGCTGAGAGGTTAAGTGTAAGACCATTGAGGATAATACCTGATGGGCTAATCTTGCATCTACCCAAAGTCCCTGGGTGTTACAAGGTGGCTTGGCCGAGGGACCACTTAGGGTAAGTGTTGGGCCCATAGAGCCCATTTGATGGGTTTCAAGGGGTGCACTGTCCATAACAGTGTATTCGGCCAGGCCTTGTAACAAAGGCTAGGCCGAACTCATGTGGCTGATGTGTAGATCAATGCTTGGGTCCCACGCCATACAAGGAAGCCCAACTGGGCAGCAGTTAGGAGGGCTAAGTGAGCACATAAGGTTAATGGCCCTAAAGCCCATTTCGAACTGGACTAATTTAATAAGTTAAATATAGGCGGATGCTGAGAGTTCTGATCTGAATGTGATTCAGATCTGGAAACCTTCTAATAAGATTAGGAGAAGGCTGATATAATTTGTAGATAAGATACGGGTTTATCCTTATCACCTAAAGGGATGTCTGATCCAAATAAGATTTGGATCAGCAACTCCTAATTGGATTAGGAGCTGTTCCTTTAGAGTTACAAAAGAAAGAGGGGGCGGCAGCCTTTAGAAGACACACATACTCACATCCTCTTTGGAGCTGAAATCACAGAAGAAAGAACCAAGCAACCCTATAGAATTCTTTCTTGCCGCCTCCTTGTTCTTGCCGCCCAAGCTTGCCAATTCAATCTCCAGTTGTAGGAGAAGTCAAGATTCGATCTTGACATCAGTTATTTGTGAAAGGATTGATAGGAAGTTATGCTCACATGCCATCTTGCTGTTTCTTGCGAAGGACAGAGTTCTTGGAGAAGAACACTGCTGATTCTGCTCCATCCTACACTGCGCCATTTTCAGTGGGAGCAGTCTTTGGATCCTTCCTTGGGTGTGAACACCTTCATTGAGAGATAATATTTCTCTGTATCAGGTATACTTCTCTCCTACTCCGTTTGGTTCAGATCTAGTTCAGTTTATGGTTCAAAATTGATCATTTAAAATATGATTTTCTAAATAGGGAATGCGATTCCCTGTTGAAGGGAGAGAAAAATTTTTGAAATTCGCCCCCTTTTTTGGCAAGATTTGGGCGTCCATATGATGGATCTCTCATCCCTTCAAAAATGGCCTCTAGTCCTTTCTTTGTTCGATCAACAATTGATAGTGATTTTGATGCCTTGGTTTATGCTAACCTAGGAGTAGTTGTTGCAAATTGAATCAATTGCCATTATGCCTTCAATGCCTGAGCTATATGGGGCTTGTCCCCTTTTTTTGAATATTTCCTTCTTTGAATTTCTACTTGACAACCAATTTTTCATAAGAACATATTGACGGAAGTTATTGCAAATTTTCAACCATCAAATCTAGACACTTGAAGGATAAATTGGACTCATTTGAATTTGTTGTTTTGTTGGGAGTAAGCATTGAGATACAAACATAGATTGATAGATGACACAAAACAAACTTTCATTAAGTAAAAAAAAACTGAGTACACTGAGCTATAAGGCATAAAGAAAAACAAAGTTTAATGCAAATATACTTTGGGCGGCATCATGCCCACAAGCTCAAGCTCAGGATTGTATTGGCCATCACCAATGAGGCATTGGATAGAATATTTCAATTGCCAGAATTCATTGGTCTCATGTCCTAGTCCTTGATGGGAGGCATAGTAAGCCTTCTAGTTGAAATTCTTTGAATTCGTAGGAGGTTTCCAAGACAACAAATGAAGGTATCCTTTATCGACTAAGATGGGCAAAAATGGGAAGGATGGCATAGTAACGGACTAAACTTCTATACTTCTTTCTTGGATGGTTTGGGATTTGAGATAAAAGCTAGCAGTGTTGCTCTTATGCAAGAGATTAGCTAATCAACTTTGAAGGTTAACAAGTTCACCACTTTTCGAAGTTTTTCGATCTCTTGTTGGATTTTGAATTGATCTCTGATAGGTGGTCATCTTTCCTATTGAGAGCATTAGACTTTGGATGGGATGTAAACATGCATGAAATGAATGTTAGTGAAGTTGTTTATAATATGTGTGCATGTAATACATAGATGCTGCAAGTAATGCCTAGATTATAAGGGTTGGAACGTAGGGGGTGTTTGGGTGGAAAGACTAGGGTTTTAGGAGAGGATGCTAAAAGGTGTTTATTTGAGTGTCCTAAGGTTTTATTTTTATTGGATTATCCGAGTCACACCCAAGCGTCACTGCCCAAGCTACCTATGTACCCCTTGTGAGGGATCAAACGAGTTATAATTCTTGAAAAGGTTATAGATTTGTTTACATATTTTAAGGATGATTTAAGGGATACTATCTGGTGTAGATGAGGTCTTGGATGTTCCCTTTGAGAACTATGCAATTGTTCATTGAGTGTCCCGATCCATGGTGATAAGTACAATATTCTTCTAACTTGAAGCTCTTCGGTAGAGGACTAGGAATTAGTTTTGACAAGGAAGGTGTTAGAAATTCATTCTCAATTAGTTGAGGAAGCAATTGAGGTTGTGGAGGGAGGGGAGTGAATCGTCTCTCGACTCTTCTTTTGAGTGGATTAATAAAAGTTTGATGTATCTGTGTTGAAGAGGAAGGTTGACGTATGGTGGAAACTACTGTGGGTTCCTTTAGTGGATTTGTGGATGCTAGGTGGACTTTCTCATGCTTTACTTTCCATTTGATGTGTGCACCAACCTTTTGCAATTGATGAAAGTTTTGGAAAACTGTCCTATCATTAATGAATAGAAAGGTTCTCTGAATGGCTTAATGAAAACCTTAATTGCATTATCCTCTAACAAGGGTTCCTTCACTTTGATAGACATAATCTTTCATCATTTCAAATACACGAAAAGTTTTCATCCGGTCCTTGAGTAAGGTGCTCTAGATCACCCCATGTGGGCGGTGGGTGGAAATCAAAACTCTTGATAAATTGTTCCGCCAATTTGCTCCATGTCCTCCAAGTGTCTAGGTTGAGTTGAGTATACCAATCCAAAGTGGCTCCTAGAAAATAGTTGGGCTAACAATCTTTCATCGGATCCAAACTGAAAATGTCCATACAATAAAGAAGGATGCGAGCTCTGGGATAACTAGATTCATTGTACTTGTGGAATTTTAGGATTTTGACCTTTTTAGGATTGTCAAGGTTAGGTTGAGGGCACAAAGCATTGAACTCAATTATCTCTTTTGGTTGGGATGCTCATATGTCCTTCGTGTCTACCTTCATCTTAGCCACCTCTTTTTGGTAAAGTACAAATGACAACTTTTTCTCGATGAGAGGTTGATGAGAGACTTGCTCCATTACGATCTTGAAAAGGTTCTATCATTACTTAAAAGTGTTTGATTGGTGTTGTGCCGCTTTGTTCTGGCCTAAAAGTTAGTTGTCTCAAGGGTTTTTGTTAATGGTTCAATGAGGGTATCAACTTAGGTTGTAGGCATCTAATAGGTGGGAATAGACTACTATAGACTAAGGACTAGTTCTAATGATGCAACATGTGATGACCTATAGTGTGTTCATGCAAATGATGAAGTGCAAGCAAAAACAATGGCAAATTTTGACAAAACTTACTTGCCCTTAGTATTCACCTAGAGCTATCGAGGTTATTAGGGTTAGGCTAACTAGATATTGGATCCTAAGCAATAATGGGTCAAGGTTAAACTTGATTTGGCAAGTGTGTAGGGTGCTATGGATGAGGTTGACTTAATAGATTTGGTGTGAAGTGCTAGAGTTGAAGTGTCTACACAAGTGTTGGTCAAAAGGGAGGGATTGGTCATGTTCTATGGTCGTCTATCTATTGATTGGATGGATTCCTTGGAGTAGGTCAAGGGAACATAGAAAGGATGTGTAAGGATCTATGGGCAAGTAGACTAGGTTATGCAAGGGGAATGTCTTAAGTTAGTTGATCTCTATTGAAAATTGGGAAAAACATTTAGAAAGTAAAAACCAAGGTTGAGCTTGAAGTTAGAAAACAAATCCAATGTTTAAAGAAACTTTGAAAAACAAAGGTTGGGCTTAAACCATGCTTATGAAACAACAACCTTTTTATGTTGTTTCCTAAGAGCAAATTCATTGGGTCAAACATCTTCTCAATTTGGAGAAGTGCAAGAAAGATATTTGAGTTTGAAAGTTTATGAAAGATCATGAAAATGTCTTTTTGATATTGGCTAAGGGAATATCAATACCTACACCATATGTGTACATACTTGACATCCCAGAGTTTCGAAGGTATGAAGGTCCAAGTGGCCTTTTGATGTTATTTCTCAAGAGTAACTCATAGACTGAAACATCTTCTTGGCCTAAGTTCGGTTGAGGGAATGAAGTATCTTTTGATGCTGATCATGGAAGGGTTAGACCCTTTATCATATATATTTACTAGATACTCCCGGAGTGGGTCAAGGTGATGTTTTGATGCTACTTCTCAAGAGTTGATTCATAGAATCATGCATCTAATTAGCCAAGAGATGGACATAGGACAAATAATAGAAGGGTTGAAAATGGCCTTTTGATGCTACTTTTTAAGAATTGAGCTCATAGAGTCATGCATCTACTTAGCCAAGATAGGGAACAAAAACCTGGAGTTGGAAGTGGGCATTTTAGATGAGAGTTTCATATTCTAATAATTGCAGTTTTGATTTTGATCATAATTCATAGATTTTTTATTCTTAATTTTTTATTATTGCAATTTGAATCTTTGATGAAATTTGTAGATTTGATTTTGATTCATTTTTTTTATTTAATTGGTTTCGATTTATTTATCTTACATTATTATTGTTATTTGACTTTGATTCAAGATTTTGATTTGTTGAAGCTTACTTGGGATCTAGCTTAGACTTGGAAAATTGGGCTTAGGTGTTGCCTTTGGTGACTTTTAGGGTGTTTTAGCGTATTTTAATGGAAGATCAAATTTCCATTTTTTTGTTTATAGTGTTGAAAGAATTCGTGATTCATTTTTTTATCATATTTCTAAAGATGGCAACCACATAGTGCAACACTCATGGTGTCCTAGTCCTAATACACTACAGTTCTTCTATCCTACTTTCGTCTAAGGCTTCTATGTATGGGTATTCTAGGTGTGATGCATGGCATTGTTAGGTGGATTCTAGACTCAAAGGTTCCAACAAGGTTGCTAGCTTTCAAACCTCTACCTATGGAAAAATGGGCTTCTTTTGGTAGAGTCTTTGATGACCGAAGTCCAGATATATAGACCTACTATCCTTCCTCTAATAGGTAAAATAGGATTCTAATTCTATTTTAATGAGAGTGTATGTAATTGTGAGTGCTCAAGCATGCAAAGAAGTGAATAGAAATGCAACAAAGGACAAGGGGAGAATCCAGTCACATGTTCAAGTTTGCAAGTAACCCTATAAGTTTCTAGATGGTCACACTTTGGGATCTAAGAGAAGATAAGTTCTTTTGATGCTAGCCAAAAAAAGGTAAAGATAGAAATGAAGCAATATAAGAAGCTAAATATGGAAAGAAAATAAGGCAAACAACTAAAATTAACTATTAACAAATAAGGCTACGCACAGTCAATTTAAAAAAGAAAAAAGAAGTTTGAAGAACTTTCCTTTTAAGAGGACACCACAAGAAATGAGGGAGGGGGGAAGCCAAAAAAACAAAAAAAAAGGAAAAAAACAAGGGGCCTACTAGACAGGAATTGTAAATTTTTTCTATGGTACTGAAGGCTAGTCACTTTAGAGACCCAATGTGTTGTGATGGAGGGTGTGATGGTCTGATGTGATAACAGTGTGCTGAAAGGGTGTATTGGTGTGATGAAGGCATTCTGATGTGCGACAGGCATGTTTGAGGTGTAGTTAGCATGTTTTGAGGTGCGATGAGCATGTTTCAAGGTGCACTGAGAAGGTTCTAAGGTGTGATGTAAAGGTTATGTGGTGCAATGAACATGTTCTGAGGTGTGATGTGCAGGTTTCAAAGTGTACTGAGAAGGTCCTAAGGTATGATGAGAAGGTTCTAAGGTGCGATGAGTATGCTTTAATGTGTGATGAAAAAATTCTAAGGTGTGCTGAAAAGGTTCTGAGGTGTTATGGGAATGTTTTGAAGTGTGATGAACAGGTTCTAAGGTGTGATGAGTAATAAGGAAATGCAGTTTTGATGTTATGGTTTGCAAAGGCCCTGAGGTACGATGAGCAGGTTCTAAGGTGCGATGAGCATGCTTTGATGTGTGATGAAAAGTTTATAAGGTGCATTGAAAAGTGCGATTTTGAACTTCTAGGCTGCAATGGGATTGAAATGAGCTGCAATTTTGAACTTCTAGGTTGCGATGAGATTGAAAGGAGCTACGATTTTGAACATTTGGGTTATGATGAGATTGGAAGGAGCTGTGATTTTGAACTTCTAGGTTGCGATGAAATTGAAAAGACCTGTGAATTTGAACGTTTGGGTTGCGATGAGATTGAGAATGTGCGATTTAGCTATCTGAATTGCGATGAGACTAAGAAAATGTGTGGTTTTGAAGAAGATGTATTTTGGGTGAGGCCTTGGTTGCAATTTTAGTGAAGATGCAGTTTCAAGTGCAATATAGATAACGTGTTCTACTAGAAAGGTTAGCTTGGGCTCGGTAAGCCTAGGATGTGGTTTCAATGTGTGAGGGAGAGGTCTTCCACACCAAGAAACACTGGAATGTGATTTTGAACCGTGTTGGAAAGGTCTACCGCACCTAGACTTCCTGAGGCATGATTTTAGAATGCAACACAACAACTTTTAAACTTCTTAAGTCTTCATAGTGCACAACGAAGAGGCATGAAATTGAACCCATACAACACCCAATAAAGGTCCTTACTTACTCCCTAGTAGAGTGGCTAGCTGTGAGCTTTGGAAAGCTATTGGTTGACTCAAAGAAATGGAGTCACTGCCCATTTTTTAGAGGAAATGGACCCTCATTTCATATTCGAAAATTTGATTTACTTGCTTTGATAATGACTCCGTTCTTCACTAGGAAAGGCACATAACCGAGAGGTTTTAAATCTGAAAGGATTAGGAGAAGGAAGGTGTTAGGTACCCCTCTCTCCAAGCTACTTTAGTAGCCCAAAACATGAATTGTTCTGGTTCAATTTCAAACAGAAAACAACAATGAAAAGCGCTACTCAGAGCTCTAGAAATCAGGCAAAAATGCTCCCGACTTTACCCAAAATTGATTTGAGGTGATGTTATTGGATCTTAGGTACTAATTTCCTTAAGCCCTCACCTTTCTACCTCTTTTTCTCAATCTAGGTGAAACCGGGAATGCAAGTTTCCCATGGTTTCTAGACCTCAAGCAACCCATAGCTAAACTAATAACAAAGATTTATGAATTCAAACTTAGAAAAAATGATGGAATGAGTGATTTACCTCTTATGTACAACCTTGATGGGAGTTTTCCAACACTAGGAGAAAGTTCAAAGAATCTTGAATGAGATACTGGGGTGGATTGTGCTCTCCTTGGATTCAAATCTTGTAGCTAAAAGCGAAGGGGCAGATTTGAAGTTTGATCTTTAACGACTTTGGGATTTCAGGTAAAATGGAGCATTATAGAGGTTGGGGAAATGCTCTTTTTCTCCTCTTCTTCTCTTTTCAATCTCTCTCTTTCTAGTTTTCTCTCCTCTCCTCTCTTGAGCTCGATTTAGATCATTTTTTTAGAGAAGAGGGGAAGAGTTCTAAAATTCGCCTAATCAAAGAGCTTAGACTTAAAGATAACTTTTTCATAAAAATGGGTAAAGAATTTTCAAAGGAAATAGTATCTAGTCAAGCCTTCTTCTTTGGTGAAAGGTTTTCTTTGATTTGGGGTGGTTTTCACAAGTTTTGTGCATCCAATGGGAGCTTGGGGCGTTCCTGTCATGGCAGTATCGTATTTGGGGCGATCAATGGCAGAAAATGTAAATTTAATAAACTTTTAAATATGGTTTTGTCTTTTCTTAGTTTTAAGTGGGGGTATTTTTGGATTTTCGGGCTTTTTGGGTCTATTAGGCTCAATTTCATTGGTCCATGTGTTTGAATAGGTCAAGAATGGGTTTGACATCAACCATCACTCTCTTGAGGTTTTAGGTTAGGACAAATGTGGTGGCAATTCGATTAGGCACATCAAGATGACATCTTCTTAGTTTAATGGTCGAACAAGTGAATTAGGACGTGAAATTTGATGTGCTGGGGATTTTTGGGTCTTTGAACATAGTGGTTAGGTCTGATTGGCCAAATAGGGTCAGGATGATGGAGATGTATGGCTAACAAGTTTGAATCAATGAGATTTGCTAAAATAGAATATTTGCTTGATGATGGGTCAAATAGGGGAATTTTGGTATGAAATTTGGTGGGTAGGCATTTTTGAACATCCTGAATCTGACAGAGGTGGTGGATCTTTAATCAGAAGTGTAGATTGATGGATTTGGTTTGGGTCTAGGTTTTACCAAATGGTTTATCAATTATCGAGAATGCTTAAAATGAAAACTCACTTTTTTAACGGTCAAATGGAGGAGTTTGGTTATGAAATTTGACGTGTTGGGGGTTTTTATGTCTCTAAATAGAATGGTGATGTTTGATTGGCCAAATGAACTTGGAATGATAGATGATAGGATTTAATCAATAAGATTTGTTGAAGTTAGGACCTGACTTGATGGTAGGCCAAATAGGGAAATTTTGAGTTAAAACTTAATACGTAGGTACGGATTAAGGTGATAAGTCAAGTGGAAGGTTCTGATATGAGAAAGAAATGATTAATCTAGGTTTTCTAATTTTAGTTGTGTAGGATTGTCAAAATAGAATTTGGGTACTTTTGAGATTAATCGTTGTAGACTTGTAGTGGGATTCACTAGTTGATTATATCCGAATGATCTTGAGGCGATGGATGCATTGGATTAAGGCTGTTAAAAAGGAAGTTGGCATGATGAATGGTGGATGTGTGACCAATTTATAGTTTCCTATTTTTGTAGGTCATATTTGATTGGACATTGATAGGTCTTGAAGTTTTCATTTGTCCTATGGATTGTGTCAAAAGAGAGATTTTTTAGCTTTGTAAAGTCTTAATTTGATCTAGTTGTATTTCCAGTTTTGGGGTCAAAGAATAGACTACAAAGAAGTATGGTGAAGGGACCGAGCAAAAATTGGGTGCTGACAACGTGTTAGACTGTATCCTTTTTAACTAGTTTGATTTTAGATGTTGTTTGTTTAATCATTACTTGATCTAATTCTTGATGCTCTTTTGCTTTTAAACCTGCATGTCTTCTTTTTCTTTGTGTCCATCTAGGTGCATGTAGACTCTATAAATAGGGAGTTTGACAAACCTAATGGCATATCATACATATAGTTCTCATTGCTTAATTTGCTCTAACTCTACCTCTTCTTAATTTAATTGAGCATATTTTAATTAAAACGATTTGAGGATGACTAGCAAGTAAATGTATGTTTACCATAGGCCTGTGGGTTGTTTAATCTTAGATACCAATTCGTAAATTTCTTGTTGCACCAGAGGAGGCACAACTCAACATGTTTTGCACCTTCAACTTATTGCTTCATAACTCAGAAATTGTGTTTTACAAAATATAGTGGTTTAATTTACACCAAAACGATAGATTCCATTCTCTCCCTTCATCTATATTTTACAACATATAGTAATAATTTACAGCAATACATAAAATATCATGATTTCTAGATAGATAGATGTGACCTAAATAGATCTGATAAAAAGAATAAAGATGATGAGCATTTATAACTTCCATTCTCTCCCTTCATCTATATTTTATGTATCACAAATCGTTCGTGAGATAAACAATGTGTTGATGGGCCTTTGGGAACTTCCACTATGGGGTCAGATTGGTCTACTCCAATAGTTAGTTGAGGCCAACCGGTATCCAAATTAATGGAAGTTATAAATGCTCAACCTTTTCTCAAGTTAACTTCCTCAACCGGTATCCAAGTTAACTTCCTCAAGTTAGTTGAGGCCTTTGGGAACTTCCACTATTTTATTCATGTACCCAAATCACTTCGATCCCTTCTATTTTAATTCTAAAAATAGAGTAAATTAAATTGCATGTATACTTCATCTTGAGGTCAATTTGATATGGCTTTGGTTGAGCTAGGCTTAGATAAACCAAACCAAAATTGGGTAGAAACAATGGGGTTCAGGTACGTAGGTAGAGTAGAGCCCATCCCAACTTTTTGTGGGTAATAGTATGATTAAATACTAATGCTCTCTCATCAAATTAACGTCGTCCTCAAACAAAAAAATGAATGGGACACCAAAGCGCAGAGTGTATTAGGCCCGGACAAACCCTACAAAAAAATGAATGTGATTCAACCGTTAGTCAAAAGCCAAACCTGGAAATTTAAACAAATGTGGACCTCAAAGACATCAGCTGTTTTATTGCATAAAAAGGTCAAACCAACTGAACGCCAATGAAAAAGTCAAACAATCGCCTAGAGTTTCGGAGAATGACAAGCCCAAACCAGCAACTTTCACCAGATGGGTAACAACATCAACAAGAAGGAAATTGAATATACGGGGAGGAAAGTAGAGGGCAATTCAGAGGAGAGGGAAGAGAGAGGGAAAATACTCGCCCTCTCTTTCTTGGATCTCTCTGTAAAAGAAAGAAAGAAAGAAAGAAAAAAAAAGAGTCTAATAAAATCCATTTGCATCTCTTCTTCTACCTGTTTCTCCTCAATTTCATCCTTTCTGCCATTCATGAAGCTGGTGCACGCTTGGATCGGTCAATAAATAAAGTTTCTTGTCCATAAAAAAGAAAAAAAGTTTCCTCTTGTTTGTTCTTGTTTTGAAAATTTGAGACAATGAATAAGGGTCGTACATTTTCTTATTCTGATATATATCAGGTGAGTAGTAGCCCGGCCAGGCTGCCAGAAGATTCAACTCTAGAAGGTGATGACTATTGATCCATCACACTCCTTTTATATTGCTATATGTTTTGATAAACGATTATAGCCAAAAGCCATTTTTCTGTGGAATTCGTAGTCCATGTTTGTAATGGATTAATGTTTTTCTTTCTTTCTGGATGTTTTCAGCCACATAAATTACAATCTCTTTCTCTCACTCTCTCTCTCTCTCTCTCTGATGATTAAAATTTAGATTTTAATGTGTCATTCTTTTTCTGGTTTAGGTTTGGCGGCAAATGTAAAGCTACTACTGAAATTAATCAACGATCACAACGAGGCAAGTAATAAGGATTTTGATGGCCGGAAAATGCAGAGAGTGGCCGGCATGATAACCATTCTTGACGATGTCAAAGCACGGATCCAAAAAATACAACCACCTGACAAGAAAAGGCAAGCTTTTCTGCGGCGGTGCAACACTGATCTTAGGCCTAACAGAGTTAACAGTTCCCCAAGGGAAAGGAGGACAAATGACATGGTAAACGATGAAGAACAGAGGCTACGCAAGGAGCTGGATGAGAGTATGGCAGCAAGGAAGAGTCTGGAGAGAATGTTCTCAAGCTTAGGGAAGGAGAAGGAGATTATGGCAACAGAGCTTGCTCGAAAGGTTCATCAGTTGAATGGCATGGAAGAACATCTGAATGATCTCAAAGCACAGAACGAGATGTTGTTGGCCAAGGTCCAGACTTGTGCTGCCGAGCACAAAGAGAAGCCATGCGAGACAGAGACAGAAGACACAGAGAGCAGCGCCCTGCTGCTGCAAGAGCGCAACAAGGCGCTCTGGGAGCAGCTCATGAGGTCCCTAGACGGGTATCGATCCTTGAAGAAGAAACTGGACGATACACTAGAAGAGAATGCAGGATTTCAGACGAAGATGGCAGAGATAACTATAGAAATATCAGCTGGCCAGAAGAAGATTCAAGACATTCGACAACGAATGACCGAGAGCAACGAACAGCAGGAGGAGATTGAGGAGGAGCTATCAAGAATGGAGAACATGTTTCGACGATTGGAGATGAAGGTTTCAAAGAATTGGGAGAAGAGAAGCGAGTGCTTTAAACCCAAAGCCTACCCTAGCGCAGGAAAGCCTTTGATTCTTGTTTGAGCAAGGAAGGTGTTAGTACTTGACTAGTAGTAGTGCTAGTGCATGCCCCTGATCAAATGCTTGGTAGGGAATTCATATTTTGTTTAGATTTCCACCAAGTTGGCTAAACCCAGTTTTCCTGTTTTGGGGATTCAATTTTACTTATAAAGATGAAAACAACTTTACTGTATCAAATATACATGATTTCACTTGTTTGGATCGGATGTCATCTTGTGCCACGAGTTTGGCGGATCATTTGGAGGCCCAGTCTTTGCATGAGGATAACTACAGTCTACAGATACCACCACCATTTCATTCTTCAACGTGGGGAGCCCGGTTCTTCTGCATGTGGTTGAACTTGAACAAGTCAAGTGTTTTAGCCTATTAGATCCTTGTGGAGGATCCTCCATCCAACTACTCTTTGTTCAACTATGTGATCACATTTTGATTATTTTTTTTATACATTTTAATGTCATGGATCAGTTTGACTTAGCTGATCAGTGAGTTGGTTAAGTGACAAACTCTTGCATTGGCTCGACCCTATATATCGGTTCAGGTCCAGGTTTGACTTGATTGCATTTTGGGAAGGTTTGGGTTGAAGCTGGTCCACGTCAAACAATGTCCCTACTAACTTTTGAATTAGGCCCAGATGTTACCAAGAATATTTTTATGGGGCTAGGATTGGGCTACCCTAGAATGTCCATTGCGCTCAGTTTCGAATGAGTACAAATGCAAATATGTACAGTACAAATACAAGCAAAATAATACAAAATATAAGGTTTTGCACTCTACATATTTGCATTTGTACTATGGGTGATCATTTCAGCCCGGCCCAACCCAGACCCAGGTCCACATCAGGCCTGCAAATTTTAGGGTCGGGCTTGGGCTTAATACTTTAAGCCCGATTCAAGTCTAGGCCGGCCCGCATATATTTAAACTTACACATTTTGTGTATAATGTATACATATGTATACATTTTTTTTACATTATATTATATATTTTATATATAAATATTATAACATGACATGTATAATTTATATTATATGTAATATTTTATATTATATAATGTATAAAATAAATTTATATGCATGTTATGTCATTTAATATATAGATATTTAATGTTTTATATATGAGTGACATTGGCCCGAAATTAGGCTCGGCCCGGCCCGTGCAAGTATAGACTTGGGCTAGGGCTTATGTTTCAGGCCTGGAACCCCAGGCCTAAGCTATAGCCCTTATCATAAGTGCAAAGCCCAACTTGGCTCGGCCCATGATCACCCCTAATTTGTACTCCTTCCAAACAGAGCCTAAGGCTTAGTTTGGAAGGAGTACAAATGAAAATATGCGGAGTGCAAAACCTTATATTTTGTATTATTTTGTATGTATTTGCACTGTACAAATTTGCATTTGTACTCTTTCTAAACTAAACCTTAGACACAATCCTTATCCTACCTTAAGCTTAGTTCGGAAAGAGTACAAATACAAATATGTAGAATTTTAAAAACGTGTATTTTGTATTACTTTGTATGTATTTGTACCGTATATATTTGTATTTGTACTCTTTCCAAACTGTGTTTTAAGGGTAAAGTAAAACCAACTCAAATGCTTAAGGTGAAGAAAAGGATGGTAGCTAGTGAGAAGATCAAACATGGTTTTCACCAAGGTTGGGGTCTATAGGGGATAGGAGATGTTATAAGTAGAGGCTCTCTTATAATTAATAATCATATTGGAGAGAGATTTTATTAATTACTACTAGAGATTGTTTTATTATTAATTACTACCAATCAACATGTATCATAAACTATCAAAAAGTCAACAGGTATCATAAAAGTGGTCACCAATCAGGTTGTTATTTAATTATCAAAATTTACACTAGGGGGTTTGATTGATCCAAATCTCTATAACCGCCTCCCCCCATGTGAAGGTAGGACTTGATATCCCAGGTCTCCACTAAAATTAGCTAGAGACATTACCAACAGGATAGGCTGACACCTTCTTTTCACTTATTATATATAAGTATACTATTTGGGACCCATGCGATGCAAGGGCTTTGCTGTGAGAAACTGAGCTAAGAATCTTATGCCATTTGTAATTGGGTCAAGTCAAACTAAATCCAACACAAGCATTTTTTTGTATCATGTATTGTTTGATAAGGTTGTATTAATTTTCATTAAATTTTTTAATAATGTTTGTTAAGTTTCATTGTTGTTAGATAAAATTCCACTATTTTTATTAAGTTTTATTATTTTTAAATTAAATTTAAACAAATATTATTTTTTATTTATTGTTTGTAACACATGAGCTTTTTTAAGTGAAATTAAAGTAGAACCTTAGAGTTGGTCTAGGTCCAATGCAAGTATTATTTTTGGGTTATGTATTGTTTGATAAATTTGTATTATTCTAGATGGATTTTAAAATTTAAAGTAGTATTGAAATGATTAATTTTTTATCATTTTTAAATGGAACCCAAACTGTATTTTTTTAATTAAATTTAAAAATAATAACTTTTTAATCTTTAATCTTTAATATTATTTTAAGTGGAATGTATGTAGATAACTTAAGTAAGTTAAGTTATTAAAATTAAATAAATTCAATCAATTAAATATGTTAAGTTAGTTAAGCCAATTGTGTTGTCAGGTTAAGTTAATTAAGTTACTTATTAGGTCAACTAAGGTAATTTGTATTAATAAAGCGAGTTAAATACGTTAAGCAAATTATGCCCATCAAGGGATGTCAATGAGTCTGGTTAAATGACAAACTTGACTTGACGTGACTTTACAGGGTTGGGTTAGGGTCATGTTTCTTTGGGGGGTAAGGTTGGGTTAGGATTTTGATGCTTCAACACAAGTTGAGTTTGGGTTTCATTGGCTATACCAACTATTAGACAATGTATGCCCTTAGCTCCAATCAGATTGATGTACAAATACATTTATTGTAAATGAATAAAAGTACATATTTGTTTCATGTTATCATTGGTGTGTTTCTATGTAATTACCCATTAAACTGGACACTTATGAGACTCGTGTTAGTTTAGAATGTTCTCAGCCATTGGATAGACTTTGGAAGTTTATCCTGCCAAGGCTGACACTAATGTGCTGCCAAATAAGTTGGGGCAGCTTGTCTCAACTACTAGGGTTAGACCTGAAGCACATGTAGTGTGTGTTTGTTTGAAGTACTAAACCCAGACCATTTTCTAGTTATGCCCTGGACCTTGGAGATTGATGGGCAAAACTGGAAAGTTACACCTAACCCCTAGACTTGATTATGGTACTGCACTGAGTATCGGATCGGACTGTCTTTGATGTGCCAATTAGTGAGATCCTTTGGGGGGGTCAAAACCTGTGTATGTTGGGGTAGTCTGAGAATTCACTTTAGTGGATGATCATAGTGATAGGATCAACCCCTTTGTTGAACAAAGTGAATGATCGGGATTAAACTCTCTCTGATGGAAGACAAAACTGTCAGCATTCAATTTCAACAGTTTTTGAGATTTGTTTTTTTCAAAATATATTTATATGATATATATTATGTTTTAAGAAAAATGTTTGCAAAAGGTTTTAATTCTCAGAACCCATTTGAGTAGAGAGTGCAACACTGCACCTTATAGTCAGGGGAGAGGTCATTCCCTATTGGGTAGTGTTTGATCATTGTGGGCTAAAAGGTTGAGTGTAAGAGACCATTAAGGGTTGTTTACTAGATGGACTATATCTTACTTAAGTCCATTATCCTTGGGCCCATTAAGAGCCCATATTGATGGACTCAAGGGTTCATTGCATTTGGTAGTGAATTCGATCAGGCCTTTTCAATGATGCTGGGCCGAACCCATTTGGGCTTATGTAAGGTCATTGTTGGGGTACCATGCCATACAAATTGAACTTATATGGGCCAACAACTATCTTGCGATGTGAGCCACTTCTTTAATGGGCCTAAAGCCCATGATTAATAAGATTAATCAAGTGGTCACATAACTGCTTAAGTTGTCATATGACTTAGGCGAATATGGGTTTGGAGCACCCATTCTCATAAGAGTCTAAGACCTATCCACAGATAGAGTCCAAATTTAAATAAAGATTTGAATTACAAACCTCTTAATTTGATTAGGAGTGGTATTTCTTCAGGATTAAGAAAAGAGATATCGATATGCTCCAGATAACTCTACTATTAGTTCTCTTTCTCTCTCTTCTCTTGCTGCCCAAAAACTCTAATTCGATTTCCACTTTCTTAGACTGATTTTGATCAGATCCTTCTTTGAATTTTGCAAGAAAATTGTAGAGAAAAACCGTGGTAACCTCCCTTGTTCGATACATACAATTGGATTGCAGTTTTGCTGAAAACTGTGTTGGTGAACCAGTTTCACTCCAAGCTTCGCCATCTTCAGTGAAAGCTGGTTTTGGGCTTTGATTTGGGTGTGAACTACCACTTTGAGAGCTACATCTGTAGATTCCATATTAAGTATACATCTTCATCCTTTTGGTTTTAGATCTGGTCCGGTTTCGGTACAAGAATGATCCTTAAAAAATGCAGTTTTTCTAAAATAGGGAATACGATTCCTGGAAGGTTGAAAGAATTTTTTTGAAATTTCACCTAGCCATTTAGCATGGTTCGGCCATCCATATGATGGATTTCACCTTCCTTTACCAGCTAGGTCATAATACTCCTACATAGAGGGCACTCTTGTAATTTGGTATGACTTTTAAGTTTTAACTCGTTCCCATAAACTTTAAGTTTCTTATTATTTTTCATGTTTATTTTGGTTATTCTTTCATTATGGAGGAAGTGACACCTTGGAACCCATAAACAATTCATTAACGCTGCATTTGTTTGAGGTGCAAATTCAAATTTTACACCATGGAAAAATATGAACTGGTTTAGTGATCGATGGAAATTGGGACCGGTTGATTTTGAAAACTTACACTGATCATGTTTGGTTCTATGGTGTAAATTTTCAAACTGGGTCTCAACAAAAGTTGGATCTTGACAGAAAAAGGTGAACAAGCAATGCTTACGCAGTGAATTTTACCACTGCGCAGTGAATCTTATGGTGCTTCAATGCATACACCGATAGGATTTGAGCTGATACGCCGCTCACCACCGCTGGAACACTAATACACCAGAACTGGGTCTCGGCGGAACTCTGATACACAGGAACTGGGTCTCGATGGAACTCTGTTATGCCACTCGCCGCTCGCTGCTCACCGCTCGCTGCTCACCGCTCACCACTCACTGATAATGTCGAATCATAGTCTGTTTATCGATGAGGGGGATTGTAGGATTTGCATTGATACGCTGCTCGCCGCTCACTGCTCACCGCTCACTGCTCACCGCTCACTGATATGCTAGAGCTGGAGAAGATTGCAAGATTTTCATTATTGCCATTGGGAGTCCTGTGTGCTTTGGGGAAGATAGTGAACATGGCAGGTCGTAAGTAAGAGAAGAAGGAATAGAAGAAGAAGGAGAAGAAAAGAGAGAGGGAGAGGGAGAGGGAGGGAGGGAGAGGGAGAGGGAGAGGGAGAGGGAGAGGGAGAGAGAGAGAGAGACTAGAGAGGGAGTGGAAAAGGGATCTGGCTGGAGGTGGGGGATGCCGTGGAGAGGAGACACGAGGTAACCATTGGACAGAGGAAGAGGAAGGTAAAGCTTTACATCGATTTTATCGATGCAAACTTTCCACTGATTTTTGATGAATATACTGACAATAATGGACTTTTAAACTGATTGATGAGGTATATTAACACCTCTACCAAATGCCTGCAAAATCAAACCGGGGTGTAAAGTTTACCCTGGTTCGGTTTTACACCTCTACCAAACGTAGCCCATAGAAAAAAAAAAAACATAAATCAAATTCCAACTTAAATAAATGGCTATTGGGTTTAGGAGTGGCAACAGGGTTCGACAGGGCTAGTTTTTGCACACCTTGTCCCATGTCCAAAAAACACATACGCGCCACTCTATCGCCACCCCATACCTCAATAGGATTGAAAATCCCAGTCCTATCTCCATTCCTATTGGGAACAAGGATCCCAAATTTGCCCCTTCCTGCCCCAACCATTCCCACCTGCAAAACTATTTTTGAGAAAAGCATATTATAATATTTATAGATTACATAATATAAAATATTACATATAAGATGTGTTATACATGTCATATTATAATATTTATATATAGAATATTAAGCATAATATAAAATAAGATATTATACACATATCATCTATTGGGGTGGATTCAAGGTCAGGCTTGGGGTGAGGTGGAGAAATACCACTGTTGCTCTGCTTAGGAATGGCAATGGGGCAAGGTAGGGACGGGGACCCACTCCTCATCCCCGTTCCCACAAAAATTCCCGATCCCCATTCTCATCCCCGCCAATGGTGATAAGGTTATCCCTATCCTCATGTGTATCCTCATTCACTGAGAATTTTTTATGATGTCAATTATTTTATTTTCTTCATTTCATTTAAAAAATTACATATAAATAGGTAAAAATCCTATTAGGAAATCCAAATAATTTCAAATATATTCATCCATATTTTTAAAAGTATTAATATACATAGATACATACATACGTACATACATCCATCATATAAGTGGGTCCCTATGGGAGGTGCTCTCCCCATCCCCGCCCCATTTTGGGTGGGCCCTTGCGGAGATCAAGAAAATGGGGAAAATTGTCATCCCTAGCCTGCTCCCGATCACTAGTGTTTCATGTTTCCTTGAGAATCACCTCAAATCCAATCAATTGTCAAAAAAATCACCCCAATTAGGGTAGGTACAGTCAGATTGCCATCTATACTTGTGCTTTCAATGCATTGTAAAAATTTACAATTGAAAGGATGCAAGTCTCAGGTTAAACTCTTATAGGGTTGAATCAGTTTTAGAAATTATCATTAAATCGGGTTCAAGTAAAAGCATTGAAGGGTTGAATTAGGGTGAAGACAAACCCACACTAAACCTAGACCATTGAGTTTATTCTTTATCATTTTAGTTTGAACTTAAATTGATTTTAAATTGAAATTGATAATTTTTATTTTCATTAATTCTAATTTATTTAGTATGTAGTTATTGATGTATAGTAAATTTAAGTTATGATATTATGCCAAGTTTATTAATGTTTAAAATTTTTAATAATGTTAGAAATTGTTATTATAAATTAATTATAATATTACAACTTATTAATAATATCTTCCCTGATTAGAGAGAGATGTAATAGACAGAAATACCTCTACACATTCTCTAATTGTAAGTACATGGATTTAGGCCCTACAGAAATTGTGTTGAAGACACCCAAATAAGTGACCATCAAGCTTTCATATCACAACTTCCCGTATTTGAACAAAGAAGTTGTGAGCCTAAAGAAGCCCTATAGCACAACCCCACTTAACGTCTAAGTCGCAATGCACAATTACAATCACAATGAGACACATGGGAATCATTGTCAAGGCACAAAATCAAGTTTAACTTAGGCACTAGTGTCCTATGATCCAGCACATCGGCGTACGTAGTAATCTTTTACTTTGCGATGACATACCACTGAAACGTTGCAGTGCAATAGTACATCACAACTTGAGTACAGTTGCAGCATTGTTATTCAACACACATAAACACTGCAATGAATTGTCAACGCATTGATGTTTTGATCGAAGCATCTAAAAGCATGAGGAATTCCAAAAGTAAGGTTATAGCTAGATTCGTGCTCATGTGTGGATCCTGGGAAAAGAGTGAGAGCCCTAATCTCGGAATCTCTGCCATGACACATTGAGAAATCCTACTTGTGGACCTCAGAACACAAAATTAACCAATTAAAAGACCTTCCCACTTTTGAGGAAAGTCTCATTCTCCAATGCGTAGCTTCCTATTCCGTTAGAAAGTTTTCCTCTATAAATAGAGGAGACTCAAAACCCTCGAGAGGTCCAATACTGATCCCTAGGAAGAACCCTATCTATTTGTGTTTCTGACCTCCATTGAAGCTTTCATATGACCCCCTTACCACCTCCTTCTTAAGGCCATTCACCATCTTTCAGGAAGACCTACATTATTGCCTTACCACCCTGCTCATATTAGAACCTATGGTTATTTCCTGATCTTAGAGATGACAACCAGAAAGATAAATCTTGCCTTCATCCATAAAGACCCTATTGAGAATGAAGAGACAGTTCAATTCAACTAAACGAGAATGAGGCCTCATACGTGTTATAGCTAGGAAGTCAAAATATTTTATATTTATTTTGTCTTTTCATGTAGTAGGTAAAAGTAACTTTAGTTGGATCATTTTCTACTTTTTGTAAAATATGGGTTAGTTGAAAAGTGTACTTGAAGAAGCTTCTTACTTCTTGCTCAAGAAGCCATTCTTGTATGACTCTAACCAAGAGTGAAACCATAATAGTATGAAGTAATTTTCAGCCCTTCTCTTTTCTGTTTTGCCCTGTATTTTACTTCAATTTGCTACGTGCAAGTTTGTTATTTCTCCACTTTGCATGCACCCATAGTTAGCTGAAACTAAAGCCAAATCCTAACAAATGGAATCAGAGCTGCAAAGTTGAAGAAAATTTGGTTGTGAAGAGCAAAACATGGCCAACACTAATGCTGTTAATTTCAACACAGCCCAAGTTCTTATTTTTGATAGAGAAGACTATGATTTCTGATATGTTAAAATGAAAACCCTATTATTGTCTTTGGATTTATGGAACATTGTTGTCCTTGGATATGAAGAACAAAAAAATGTAACAAATCTTACAGTAGCTCAACAAAAGGAACTGAAGGACAAGAGAAGTAAGAATGCAGAGCACTTTTAATGATACAAAGAGGAGTTCATAAATCTATTTTTCCAAGGATAATGAGTGCTGAAAAGGCAAAAGAGTCCTGGGAAACACTTCAGCAAGAGTTTCAAGGAGACAAAAAGGTAAGGGCTGTTAAACTCCAATCTCTTAGAAGAGATTTTGAAAATATGAATGTGAAGGAAAATGAAAATTTAAATGATTATTTTACTAGATTTATGGAGTTGATAAATCAGATGAAAGCACATGGTAAAAATTTTGATGATAGGAGGATTGTTGATAAGATTTTAATTAGTTTACCTAAAAAATTTGATCTTATTGTGGCTATCATTGAAGAAACAAATGATCTCACTGAATTAAGTGTTCAAGAGTTGTTGACATCACTGAAATCATATGAGCAAAGATTGGCACATCACTCCAAAAAATCAATAGAGAGTGCATTCCAATCTAAGCTCAATGTTAGTTCCAAAAATCATGATGGAACATCCTCAACTCATGAACATGGAAAAGGAGACTCCTATAGAGGAGGTAGATATGCAAGAGGAAGAGGAAGAGGAAGAGGTAAAAACCAAAGAGGAAGAAGCAAAAGTAATTTTGACAGAAAATCTTATGATGAAGGGTCATTATAGTGGTGTTCTATTTGCAAAAGAAGCAGTCATGTTAATTGAAAAACATTGAGCTTGGTTGGTTTAAAGGAAAGCCGCAATGTCATTTTTGTAAGAAGTTTGGGCATCTACAAAAGGATTGTAGATTGAAAAACAACCAGCAAGCAAATTTTAGAAGAAAAAGAAGATGAAGGAAATTTGTTTTATGCATGTCAAAGTGCCAGGAAGGAAAACAATGATGTGTGGTTCTTGGACAGCGGGTGTAGTAATCATATGACAGGGCACCCAAATATTTTACTTGACATGGACACATCATTTAGCTCAAAAGTGAAGTTGGGAAATGGATAAATTGTTGAAGTAAAAGGCAAAGGCACAATTGGTGTTGAAACAAAGAAGGGAAGGAAATTTATACATAATGTGTTATTTGTACCTGAGTTGAATGGGAATCTTCTCAATGTTGGATAGCTTTTGGAGCATGGTTATTCACTCCATTTTCAAGATCTTGGTTGTACCATTTATGACCATGAGAAACATGTGATGAAAAATGTGAAAATGAAGACAAATAGAAGCTTTCCACTAGTGTTTAACTATGCAAGAAAGGTTGCTATGAATGCCAAGGAGATTGATGAATCTTGGCTATGGCATAGAAGATTTGGCCACCTAAATTTCAAGGGGCTAAAACTATTATCACAAAAGGAGATGGTTCAAGGGATTCCAAATAGTGAAGAAAAACATGAATTTTGTGAAGGTTGTGTACTTGGAAAGCATCATCGACAACCATTTCCTAAAGGAGTTGCATGGAGAGCCAAAAGTGTTGGAATTGGTTCATACCGATGTGTGTGGACCCATGAGAACACCCTCTCATTCACAAAATAGGTATTTCATTATTTTTATTGATGATTATACTCGCATAACTTGGGTTTATTTTATGAGAAAAAAAATCTGATGTGTATACTACTTTCAAGAAATTTAAATGTCTTGTTGAGAAACAAAGTGGGTGTTGCATTAAAAAATTGAGAAGTGGTCAGGGCAAGGAGTACACTTCAAAAGAATTTGATAATTTTGTGAAGATGGAGGAGGCATGGATAGGCAACTTAAAGTCTGTTATACTCCTCAACAAAATGGAGTATTGGAGAGGAGGAACCAAACTGTGATGGAGATGGCAAAATCCATGCTACATGAGAAGAAACTTCCCAAAACTTTTTGGGCTGAAGCTGTAAACACAACTGTGTACTTGATGAACTGGTGCCCTAGTGTTGCTATTAAAGGAATGACTCTAGTAGAAGCTTGGAGTGGAAGGAAACTATCGGTTAGACACTTGAAAGTGTTTGGTAGTGTGTGCTCTGCCTAAGTTCCAAAAGAGAAAAGATCAAAGCTTGACGAAACAAGTGAGAAGTGTATTTTTGTTGGCTATAGCTCTATGTCAAAGGGTTATAGGCTGTAAAGTTTGAAAACAAACAAGATGGTAATTAGTAGAGATGTCTTGTTTGATGAGAAAGCTGTTTGGAATTGGGAGCAAGAAAAAATTGAAGAATATGTTCCTGTTAGACAGTGTATGCCCTTAGCTCCAATCAGATTGATGTACTTGATGACATTTATTGTAAATGAATAAAAGTACATAATTGATTCATGTGTTTTGGTATATTTCTTTGTAATACCCTTAAATTGGACACCTATGAGACTCGTGTAAGTTTAGAATCTTCATAGCCGTTTGATAGATCTGGGGAGATTTATCCTACCAAGGCTGACACTGATGTGCCGCCAAGTTGGTTGGGTAACTTGTCTTAGCTGCCAGGGTGAGACCTGAGGTGCATGCAGTGTGGGTTTTCTTGAAACCCTAAACCAGACCGAAATTCCAATATTACCCTGGACCTTAGAGACAAATGGGCAAAACTGGAATGTTACACCTGTCCCCTAGACTCGATTATGGTATTGCACTACGTGTCGGATTGGGTTGGTCTTTGATATGCCAATCAATGAGATATTTGAGGGGGTTAAAACCTGGGTATATTGGGACAGTCCGAGAATTCATCTGAGTGGGTGATCATAGTGACAGGATTAGCCCCTTTGTCGGACAAAGTGAATGATCGGGGATGCACTCTCTCTGATGGAAACCTAAACTACCGGTAGTTGATTTCAAATGTCAAAATTTATTTTTTTGCAAAATATATTTATATAGAGATATGCATATATATTATGGTTTCAAAATGTTTGCAAAAGATTTTAATTCCCGGGATCCATGTGAGTAGAGAGTGCAGCACTGTTCCTTGCAGCCGAGGAAGAGGTCCTTTTTTGTTGGTAGTGTTTGATCATTATGGGCTGAGAGGTTAAGTGTAAGACCATTGAGGTTAATACCTGATGGGCTAATCTTACATATGCCATATGCCCACAGTCCTTGGGTTTTCATAAGGTGGCTGGACCCAAGGACCATTTAGTGTAAATGTTGGGCCCATTAAGAGTCCATAGTGATGGACTCAGGGGTTTACTGTCTCTTATAGTGAATTCGGCCAGGCCTTGTAACAAAGGCTGGGCTGAACCTATGTGCATGATGTGTAGATCAATGTTTGGGTCCCACGCTATACAAAGAGAGATAACTGGGCAGTAGGTTAAGGGGTAAGTGAGCACATAAGCTTGATGGGCCTAAAGTCCAATTCGAACTGGGCTTAAATTAGTTTATTAAAATGAGGCAAGATAGGATTTATAATTTGATTAGGATTAGTTGAAGGATAAGATAAGTCTTATCCATTCAAGCGTCTAGATCCAAATATCAGATTTGGATTAAGGAACTCTCTCCTAATTAGATTAGGAGGCTGATCCTGAGAAGACTATAAATAAAGGGGGCGAATTCCTCAGTTACACATACACACAACAATCTACAGAATTCTCCCCTTGTTCTTGCTATCCCTACCCAATTCGATCTCCACTTGTGGAACTAATCAAGAAGAGTTCTTGATATTGTTTATTGGCTGAAGAAATAATCTGGAGTCGTGCTCACCAACCCTTTACTCCATTATTGCTGAAGAATTCGGTTCTTGTTGAAGAACTGTCCTGTTGATCCTGCTTAACTACGCACTGTCATTTTCAGTGGAAGCGGGTTTTGGTTTTCTCCTTGGGTGTGAACACCTTCATTGGGAGTTACTGCTACTTTGTATCAGGTATATCTGAGGCTTCAACTCGTGTGTTGGTCACTTCTGCTTCCTAGTGTATTTACTCCGGGCTTCAACTCATGCGTGTAACTCACTGCAGGGGTTCAAGATAAGCAGAAGATTGAGTGACGGAGAAGTGACGCTCTACTTGGGGACTTCTGCAATAGTTGCAACTACAACTATAGACACTGTAGAATTAGTTTTTAGAGAAGGAATTATTGTACTAAAAGATTGTCTTTTTGTACCTAATTTAAGAGGAAATTTCATTTCTGTCTCAAAATTGTGCATGGATGGTTATTCTATCTTATTTAGTAATGTGATTACTATTAAACGGAATAACAAATTTCTCGCATACGGAGAACTTGAGAATGGTCTCTATGTTATCCATCCTTCTCTAGAAACAAACATTACCGAATCTACAACGAAAATAAACCCCAAGAAGAGAACTCGTAATACAGTTAATCCCACGTGCCTGTGGCATTACAGACTTGGCCACATCAACATAGATCATATCACAAGGTTGGTAAAGGGTGGTCCTTTAGATTTTCTAAATGTAGAAGATCTTCCAACCTGTAAACCTTGCCTTCAGGGTAAGATGACGAAGCGGCCATTTACGGGAAAGCCTAAAAGATCTACAAGCACACTTGACCTGATACATACTGATGTATGTGGTCCCCTGAATGTTAGGATACGTAACCAACACGTTTATTTCATAACCTTTACCAATGACTATTCTCGGTATGGTTACGTGTACCTAATGAGACATAAGTCTGAATCCTTTGAAAAGTTCAAAGAGTTTGGACAAGAAGTTGAGAAATAGTTAGGAAGAAAAATTAAGACCCTTCGATTAGATCGAGGTGGCGAGTATCTCTCTGATGAATTCAGGGACTACTTAAAGGAAAATGGGATTGTATCCCAACTAGCTCCTCCTGCTACACCACAATTAAACGGTGTGTCAGAGAGGAGAAATTGGACTCTATTAGATATGGTCTGATCACTTCTTGCCCACTCAGAGTTATCTACATCCTTTTGGGGTTTCGCATTAGAGACTATGATTTATGTGCTGAATTGAGTTCCAACCAAATCCGTTCCTAAGACTCGATATGAACTATGGACCGGTAAGAAAGCAAGTGTAAGACACTTGAGTATTTTGGGTTGTCCAGCACATGTTAAAAGAATTAATGCTGACAAATTGGAATCCAAGACCAGCCGTTGCGTATTTGTAGGTTACCCCAAATGCTCTATAGGTTACTTGTTCTATGATCCAAAAGAGTAAAAGGAGTTTTGTAGTCGAAATGCACACTTCCTAGAGGAAGATTACATTTTGGATAATCATCATTAGGAAGTTGTTTTTGATGAGGAGAGCCCAGGGGTAGTGGGAGATGTCCCACTAGCTCCAGAAAATAACCAACCTAGAAGATCTACCCAGGTTTCCAGGCTTCCAGTTCGTTACGGCTATGACCAAGAAATTTACTTAGGGGAAGCCACAACCAGTGACGAGGATCCCGTGACTTATTCGGAAGCTATGTTGGACATAGATTCGTTGAAGTGGGTAGATGCCATGAGAGCTGAGATGGATTCAATAGAGACCAATGGAATCTAGACTCTAGTAGATCCACCCCCTGGGGTAAAGGCAATTGGTTGCAAATGGATCTGTAAGAGGAAGAAGGGCTCTGATGGTAAAGTTGAGACCTACAAGACTCATCTTGTAGCGAAAGGGTACACTCAGAAAGAGGTAATCGATTATGAGGAAACCTTTTTGCCTGTGGCCATGCTTAAATCCCTTAGGATCCTGCTAGCTGTAGAAACATACCATGAATATGAGATTTGGCAAATGGATGTCAAAACCGTATTCCTGCATGGAGATCTTACTAAAGATATCTACATGTAGCAACCACAAGGTTTCATAGTTACAGGTCAAGAACACATGGTATGTAAACTCAACCGATCCATATATGGACTTAAGAAAGCTTCTAGGAGTTGGAACATCCGGTTTGACTCTACCGTCAAACAGTTTGACTTTGAGCAAAATCCGGATGAGCCCTGTGTTTATAGAAAGATAGTGGGAGATAAGGTTACGTTCTTGGTTCTGTATGTAGATGACATTCTACTCATTGGGAATGATGTAGGAATGTTAACTACGGAGAAAGTGTGGCTTCATACCAATTCTCCATGAAAGATCTTGGAGAAGCCTCCTATATATTGGGTCTTCGACTCTATAGAGATAGATCAAAGAGGATAATAGGATTATTCCAGTCTTCTTACATTGACAAGATTGTCAAAAGATATAGTATGGAGAACGCCAAGAAAGGAAATGTTTCTTTCAGACACGGGGTCACTCTCTCCAAGGGTATGTCTCCCAAGACTCCCGAAGAGATTGAGGGCATGAAAGATATTCCCTATGCTTTAGCCATAGGGAGCATCATGTATCCCATGCTGTGCACTCGTCCTGACATTTCTCAGGTAGTGAGTGTGGTAAGCAGATACCAATCTAACTCAGGGCAGGAGCATTGGACCGCTGTTAAAAACATACTAAAATACCTTCGGAGGACAAAAGAGTTTTCTCTGGTATTCGGTGGTAGTTTACTACAGATCTTTGGGTATACCGATACCGATTTCCAATCAGACCCAGATGATAGAAATTCTACATTTGGTTACATCTTTACAATGGGGTCCTATGTAGTAAAAATAGCAGATTCCACAACCCAAGCCAAGCACATTGCCATAAGTGAGGCTGCCTAATGAATGAAGGTGTTCATTCTGGAATTTGGAATTCAGCACATCACCCATTCCACTATTGTGTGACAACACTGTATTTATGGGAGATTGATGTTAAAAGGTAGCATCAGCAGAGAATGTGCTAGACCCATTGACTAAGTCACTAACACAGAAAGTGTTTGAGAAATACGTGGAAAGTATGAGACTCCAGCTTATACCCAATTGGACCTAAGTGCATGTTGGCGCTGTTAGACAGTGTATGCCCTTAGCTCCAATCAGATTGATGTACTTGATGACATTTATTGTAAATGAATAAATGTACATAATTGATTCATGTGTTTTGGTATGTTTCTGTGTAATACCCTTAGACTGGATACCTATGAGACTCGTGTTAGTTTAGAATCTTCACAGCCATTGGATAAATCTGGGGAGATTTATCCTGCTAAGGCTGACACTGATGTGCAGCCAAGTTGGTTGGGGTGGCTTGCCTCAGTTGCCAGGGTGAGGCCTGAGGTTCATGTAGTGTGGGTTTTCTTGAAACCCTGAACCGGACCAAAATTCCAGTATTGCCTTGGACCTTAGAGACAGATGGACAAAACTGGAATGTTACACCTGACCCCTAGACTCGATTATGGTACTGCACTAGGTGTCGGATTGGGCTATCTTTGATATGCCAATCAGTGAGATCCTTAGAGGGGGTCAAAACCTGGGTATGTTGGGACTGTCCGAGAATTCATCTGAGTGGGTGATCATAGTGAAAGGATCAGCCCCTTTGTCGGACAAAGTGATTGATCGGGGATGCACTCTCTCTGATGGAAACCTAAACTACTGCTAGTTGATTTCAAACGTTGAAATTTGTTTTTTTGCAAAATATATTTATATATATATTATGGTTTCAAAATATTTGAAAAATGTTTTAATTCCCGGGATCCATGTAAGTAGAGTGTGCAACACTGTTCCTTGTAGCCAAGGGAGAGGTCCTCTCTTGTCGGGCAGTGTTTGATCATTATGGGCTGAGAGGTTAAGTATAAGACCATTGAGTGTAATACCTAATGGGCTAATCTTGCATCTGCCCACAGTCATTGGGTTTTCATAAGGTCGCTGGACCCAAGAACCATTTAGTGTAAATGTTGGGCCCATTAAGAGCCCATAGTGATGGACTCAGAGGGTTCATTGTCTCTTATAGTGAATTCAGCCTGGCCTTGTAACAAAGGCTGGGCTGAACCCATCTGGCTGATGTGTAGATCAATGTTTGGGTCCCACGCCATACAAAGAGAGCTATCTGGGCAGCAGGTTAAGGGGTAAGTGAGCACATAAGCTTAATGAGCCTAAACCCCAATTCGAACTGGGCTTAAGTTAGTTAATTAAAATGAGTTAAGATAAGTGATGAGTGTACAAATTACACATATTTTATGAGGTTTTATGCATGGTTTTTATGCTGGTTTGTGTGAGTTTTACCCCAATTCAACTTAATTTCAGGAAATCATCAAGGGAAACCAACTTAGGAGAAAAAGAGCATAAAACAAAGAAAAATGAGCTAAATTGGAGGTAATTCAGCTCAGCTGGAACAAAAGCCCAGCTAAGAGGTCAAAGGAGAGCCATTCGGCCCATGCAGCCCATGCTGTACTCTTTGGGAGATGCCCAAAGAGAGAGCCTAGCCGTAGCCTTCCAAGGGAACCTATTCGGCCCAGCAAGGAGGAGGCCCATTTGCAGCTCAAGAGCAACCCAAATTGCAGCCCAAGAGACGCTAGGGGTGATAACTTCTAGAAGGTTCAAGAGAGGCTAGGGGTAGCAAATTCTAGAAGGTTCAAGAGAGGCTAAGGGTGGTAGCTTCTAGAATTCTTGGAGAGCTGAAGGAAAAACTATTTAAGGAGCTCTCTTGGAGGAAAAATAGGTTCAACACCTTGTGGTTCAAGCCCTTTGGGGAGAGAACTCCTTGAGTTCGAATTCTTGGAGGGAGAAGAGAGAGATAGGCGCAAGAGAGGAGAAGAAAGGAGACTCAAGCAACTTCAAGGGAAGAAGAAGCTGAATTCAAAAGGAGAAGAAGCCATTGGAGATCTAGGTTGTTCTTCCTTGATTTCTGTACATTTGGTAATCGAATTCAGCTAAGGATGATACGTATTTTTCTCCATTAATTTTTCTTTCTTGTTGTAATTGAAACATGATCTCTGTCATTTCAAAACTGTAATTAGTTTTTGAGGTTCAATCGAATAGATTAGATGCAATCTTGATGTTTCTTGATTATAAATTTAATTGTAGAACTGCTAGCCGAGTTGATCTTGATCTTTGTAATGTCTGAATTGCTTGAGAAAGAATTCAGGCACTCTTAATTCTGTTTGGCTAAACTGTTCTTGATTCTTGGAAGCTCTAGAATGCTTGAGAAAGACTCTAGGATTTCAGATCTTCTAATCAAGAACCGAATTGAGTGCAAGGTTAGAGATAACTTGCACAATTCGGTTGGTGTTCATTAAGCTGAAATGATGCCCTAGAATTGCTAAATCTTAATGCATGCATAAGGATTAGATCCTTGATAGAGATATAAGGACCGTCACTCATACATAGATTGAACATGCGCTTGAGAGAGACTATTCATTGCCTTGGGGTTTCACCAAACAAAGGTTGAATCCAAATCTAATCGAATGGCCTAGAGAACTAACTGCTGAATCATTTATGTGCTTAATTAATTTGTCTTCTCAACTTGCATGCAAGGTGTTTGATCCAATTTCTTAGAGATAGGTTGTTATCTAGGATTTCAGTTCTGAAGTAGACATACAATTTGGTTAATCAGATAAGAGTAGGCTGATATACTACTAGTAGTTGCTACATAAATCCTCGTGGGAAATGATACTCTATTCATCACTCTATAACTTGTGCGGCTAGTGCACTTGCTAGTGTAGCAAATACGCATCAATAGGATCTATAATCTGATTAGGATTAGCTGAAGGATAAGATAAGTCTTATCCATTCAAGAGTCCAAATCCAAATATCAGATTTGGATTAAGGAATTCTCTCCTAATTAGATTAGGAGGCTGATCCTGAGAAGGCTATAAATAAAGGGGGCGAATTCCTCAGTTACACATACACACAACAATCTACAGAATTCTCCTCTTGTTCTTGTTATCCCTACCCAGTTCGATCTCCACCTTTGGAACTGATCAAGAAGAGTTCTTGATATTGTTTCCTATCTGAAGAAACAATTTGAAGTCATGCTCACCAGCCCTTTACTCCATTCTTGTTGAAGAATTCGATTATTGCTGAAGAGCTGTCCTACTGATCCTGCTTCACTACGCACTATGTCATTTTTGAAATTTTGCCCAACCTTCCTGCAGGGTTTGGCCATCCATATGATGGATCTCTCATCCCTTCAGTTCCCGTGTCTAATTTGGGAGAGAACACAACCCAAAGAAACAAAGCAAGGCTGGTTGCTAAGGGCTATGCACAATAGCCTGGTGTTGATTATTTTGAAACATTTGCTCTGGTAGCACAATTGGATACTATTAGAGCTCTCATTGCATTTGATGCCTACAAAGGTTAGTTGTTATGGCAACTTGATGTTAAATCAGCTTTCATGAATGGAGAATTGAAAGAAGAGGTGTATGTAGAACAACAAAGCTTTGTGATTCATGGCAAAGAAGAAAAAGTGTACAAGTTAAAGAAGGATCTATATGTGTTAAAACAAACACCAAGAGCATGGTATAGCCAAACTTATGCATACTTTGCTAAGAAAGGGTTCATGAAAAGCAAGAGTTAGCCTACTTTGTATGTGAAGAAACAAGGTATGGATGATGTTCTCATTGTTGCTCTTTATGTTGATGACTTGGTTTTTATCGGAAACAATATGAAAATGATTGAAGATTTTAAAAATGAAATGGTGAAAAAAATATGAAATGAGCGACATGGGACTGTTACATCACTTTCTTGGTATTGAAATTTATCAAGGTGATGATGGAGTATTCATTTTTCAAAGCAAGTATGATGAAAAGGTTCTCAAAAAATTCAGAATGTTGGGATGCAAATCTGTAGCTACTCCACTAGATCTCAATGAGAAATTAATGAAAGAAGATGGTGGTAAGAAGGTGGATGAAACCTTGTACAGAAGCTTGGTTGGAAACTTGTTCTATCTTACTGCTACAAGGCAAGACATCATGTTTGCAGCAAGCTTACTGTCCAGATTTATGAACAGCCCCAGTCACATTAATTTTGGGGCTGCAAAAAGAGTGCTACGGTATGTGCAAGGCACCATGGATTATGGACTGAAATATGACAGAGGAAATGAAGTAAAACTGATTGGTTTTTGTGATAGTGATTGGGGAGGATGTGCTGATGACATGAAGAGCATATCTGGTTATTGTTTTTCCTTTGGTAGTGGTGTATTTCTTTGGTGCTCAAAGAAATAAAAATCAGTAGTTCAATCTTCAACAGAAGCAGAGTATGTTTCAGCTTCAATGGCGACATCTCAAACAATTTGGCTTAGAAGAATTATGGAAGATGTTAATGAGAAGCAAGAGAATGCTACGGTGATTCATTGTGACAACAAATCTGCCATTGCTATGTCAAAAAAACCATGTTATCATAGCGAAACCAAGCACATTGCTCTCAAACATCATTTCATTCGAGATGCCATTGAAGATGGAGAAATTGAACTATTGTATTGCAAGACTCAAGAGCAATTGGCTGATATCTTCACCAAGCCATTGGCAAGAGAGAAGTTTGAAGAATTAAGAGAAGCATTAGGAGTCCAACAACAACACATTAAGGGGGAGAATGTTACAACTAATGTGCTAGGAAGTTAAAATATTTTATATTTATTTTGTCTTTTCATGTAGTCAGTAAAAGTAACTTTAGTTGGGTCATTTTCTACTTTTGGCAAAATCTTGGTTAGTTGAAAAGTGTACTTGAAGAAGCTTCTTACTTGGCTTGCTCAAGAAGCCATTCTTGTATGACTCTAACCAAGAGTGAAACCATAATACATATAAAGTAATTTTCAGCCCTCTATTGCTCTGTTTTGCTCTGTATTTTACTTCAATTTGCTGCATGTAAGTTTGTTATTTCTCCACTTTGCATGCACCCATAGTTAATTGAAACTACAACCAAATCCTAACAATACGATTATAAGGGCCTCAACGAGCTAGAAATTCACTCCCATAAAGTTTACAGTCTCGTCGATCGTGTTCCCAAGATTAAAGAATAGGTTAGACATCATGCAGAATAACCTCCAAAAGGTGGACCACATTGATACCTTGGAATGTCAATAGGAGGAAATTAAGGAGATGTTGATGCAAGCTCTCAACCGCCCTCAGAATCCTTTGCCTCCATTAGTCCCTCACCAGCCACCACCAACCCAGTTTTCTACCCAAGTCCCTTCCCAGGAGAATGTCGGATCAGCACTAGTGACAGAAGGCCCTACAACCACCTTCCAAGACCTAGTTTATCAGACTGCAATGCCCCATAGTCCCCCTATATCATGAAGAGTTGTTCTCGCCTTTCTCACTTTGGTGCAACCACCCCACATGGTTGAGAAAGTCGTCGGTCCCTTTGAATCTCTAGTCAATTAGGTCAAGATTCATGAATATGTCTAGAGCCTCTTCAAAGCTAACCAGATATAAATCAAAGATTCCCTTTTCCTTCAAAAACCTTATCCCAACAAGACTTGAGCAAACCTTATCCAATCGGATACACATTAAACCTTGAACAACAGATAACATGAAAGCCCCTATGAATACATCAGTAAGTTCGAAGGCTCATTGGATGGAGACCTCAAAGTAAGAGAGTTTTCCAAGTCCCTGACCAGTCTAGCCTACTCTTGGTTTGTGCGACTAACAATAGGGGAATAGATTCTTGGGGCAATTTAGTGGAGAAGTTCAACACTAAGCATTTTTCCCTAGAAAAGTGCATGACTACGGAAGATCTATGCAATATAAAGTAAAGGGATGGAAAAGTTTTGCTAGATTATGTCATGTAATTATAGAGGCTACACACACTCTGTCCTGGATGAATGAGTAACACAGAAAGAGTTTGTGCCCAAGATAAGGCTGTCTTATAAAATTGGCATTAAGACTCATGGCTTCCAAGTTTTTCATAGCTTTGGAAATGCACAAAGAGAACAACTAGCACTATAGACACTCTTCCATGATGCAGCAAGGAAACATGGTGCAATAGTTTCAGCACTAGTATTAGGAGAGCTACACAGTAGAGTAGAAGCCATTCACCACTAGAAGGAACACATGAAACGGATTTAGCCCCATAAGAAGAGACAATGGGCCACCGCCTCCCCCACTGCTATTTTTTGGTTGTACTAGGAATTGGGTAATTTTAATCAAGAATAATTAATTGAAGATAATGTTAATAAGCCACCCCCACCCCACCCCACCCCACCCAAAGAGAGACAAGTGTGGCAAATAATGGTGTATCACTAGAACAACACCCATGACCTGATAGACTACTTCACTCTATGAAGAATCTCCGCAACCAAGGTCAGGTTGGACAAGTTCTTGAAAAAGGAAATCAACACAAGTGGATACTAACCCCTTCCCATTCATCAACAGGGAGGAAGCAACAACATGGTTGGAGTGGTCAACCATCCCACTACCACCTCCGATGCGCTGGAAGTGCAATTCTAGAAAAGTGTCAAGCTCAATGACTTTTCAAGAAGAATGACACTAATGAAGTGGTAAAGCAAGTAGCACTAAGAGCATTAATCAAGATTTTCAAGAATTTAACGCACCTTCCAAAGCACCAACACAGACAAAATTGAATTCTCGACGGACAACATATATATACTTGTAGTTGACTCATATATAGCATATCCGACCGATGTATGTGATGACCAAAATGGGGGTATATGAAATGAAGGGAGAGTTAATGGATCAAGGCAGTGCTGTGAACTTAATCTCCATCCACACCTTTTAATTGATGGGTGTGAATGAAGATGACTACTTATGGAAGTAATAGACATTAACGGGAGCATCTTGGCCACCAAAGGCTCCACTCAGCTCCCTTTGTTTATTAGGCCTTTATGACTAAGGAATTCAAAGTCATCCCTAGCTGCACAATATACCATGTCCTCTTGGGCAGACCATTGATCCACTACTTAAGACTTGTGCCATTGACCGATATCACTAGAGCATCAAATACAGGCACAACGGGAAGATAGTACGCATCCCAACAACTAGAATGTCAGTCAAGAGATTAGAGGCACACTTACATGATGTAATTTACAACATCGACTTGGAAAATGATGTGAGGCTTGCATTGCAAAGATAAAAGGCACAAGTTTATCGCTGCACAAGGAAAAGGACACAACCCCACATAAGAAACAAAGAAAGCACGTCACTGCATTAAAGTAACTAACCTTGATGGCTACATTTATTACACGATAGTAGAGGAGAACAAAAGAGCCATCTCAAAGAGCACCAAAGAAGGTGAAATTAGAAGAGGTACGTGAATTTTAGAATTGATTTAAACAATTGTAGCACATTTATTTCTACAAAATATCATATTTGAATACATATATTTTTTTGCTTAAAAAAACATCTTGTTGTTGTTAGACAGTTTTGTATGCCCTTAGCTTCAATCTGTTTCGATGTAGTTTTGACATTTAGTGTAAATAAATAAAGTGCATGTTTGATTCATGTTGTTTGGTATAATTCTGTGTAAGACCCTAACTGGACACTTATAGAGACTCGTGTTAGTTTTAAATGTTCCCAGCCATTGGATTGTTAGACAGTTTTGTATGCCCTTAGCTTCAATCAGAATGATGTACTTTATGAGTTTATTGTAAATGAATAAAGATACATATTTGATTCATGTTCCCTTGGTATGTTTCTGTGTAATACCCTTAAACTGGACACTTAATGAGACTCGTGTTAGTTTAGAATGTTCACAGCCGGTGGGTCGGTCTAGGGAGACCTATCCTGACAAGGCTGACACTGTGGTGCCACCAAGTCGGTTGGGGTGGCCTGTCTCAGCTGCCAGGGTGAGACCCTAGGCACATACAGTGTAGGATTAATTGAATCTTTGAACTGGACCAGATTTCCAGTATTGCCCTGGACCTTGGAGATTGATGGGCAAAACTGGAAAGTTACACCCGACCCCTAGACTCGATTATGATACTACACTAGGTGTCAGATTGGGCTATCTTTGATGTACCAATCAGTGAGATCCTTAGCGGGGGTCAAAACCTGGGTATGTTGGGACAGCCCGAGAATTCATCTGAGTGGGTGATCATAGTGACAGGATCAGCCCCTTTGTCGGACAAAGGTAATGATCGGGGATGCACTCTCACTGATGGAAACCAAGACTGCCGGCAGCTGATTTCAACCGTTGAGATTTGTTTTGCAAAATATATTTTATATAAGATATAAAAGTATATATATGGTTTCTAAAACGTTTGCAAGAAGGTTTTAATTCCCGGGATCCATATAAGTGGAGAGTGCAACACTGTTCCTTGCAGTCGAGGGAGAGGTCCTCTCTTGTCGGGCAGTGTATGATCATTATGGGCTGAGAGGTTAAGTGTAAGACCATTGAGGATAATGCCTGATGGGCTAATCTTGCATCTGCCCACAGTCCCTGGGTGTTACAAGGTGGCTTGGCCCAGGGACCACTTAGTGTAAGTGTTGGGCCCATAGAGCTCATTTGATGGGTTTTAGGGGGTACACTGTCTTCAGCAGTGCATTCGGCTAGGCCTTGTAACAAAGGCTGGGCTGAACCCATGTGGCTGATGTGTAGATCAATGCTTGGGTCCCACGCCATACAAGGAAGCCCAACTGGGCAGCAATTTGGAAGGTTTTTGAGTACATAACCTTAATGGGCCTTAAGCCCATTTCGAACTGGGCTGATTTGATCAGTCATCTAAAGGGGGCGAATTCTGAAGTGGGTCAGCTAAAAGGATTGGGCTTAGACCCTATCCACTTAGAGAGTCCAAGATCTAAATAAGATTTAGATATGGAAACCTCCTAATTAGATTAGGAGACAGCTGATCTGATCTGCAGATAAGATAAGGATTATCCCTTATCACTAAGGGACTTCTAACCCAAATATGATTTGGATTAGCAATTCCTAATCTGATTAGGAGCTGATCCCTTTAAGATTATAAAAGGGGAAGGGGGCGGCAGCCTTGAAGGACACAATAACATCAATAGCATTCTTCTCTTTAAGAAACAGAGATTAAGAGATTTCCTTCATACTGCGAATTCTCTTCTGCCGCCACCTTCCTGCCATTGCCATTCCTTCAGTTCGATCTCCAGTTCTTGGGAGCAATCAAGATTGGATCTTGATTTCAATCTTTTGGGAAAAGATTGATTGGAGCTGTACTCACAAGCCGTCTAGTTGATTCTTGTGAAGGGTCAAGTTCTTTTGAAGAACATTGCTGATTCTACTCCATCCTTCACTGCGCCATCTTCAGTGGGAGCAGATTTTGGATCCTTCCTTGGGCGTGAACACCTCCATTGGGAGATAGTATTTCTCCGTATCAAGTATAATCCTCTCCCACTCCTTTTGGTTCAGATCTGGTTCAGTTTATGGTTCAAGATTGATCCTTGAAAATATGATTTTCTAAATAGGGAATACGATTCCCAGTTGAAGGGAGAGATAAAATTTTTGAAATTCGCCCCTTATTCCGCAATCTTTGGGCGTCCATAGGATGGATCTCTCATCCCTTTAGTGGTATCAGAGCCATTGTTCAAATCTTGAACCAGTTTGTTTCAGATCTGAACCTGCGCAAATGGGCAGCAGGTGTTCTACCCGATTTGCGCAGATATGGGTTTTGGGAAATTTTGTTCCCAAAATTAATGGGCGAATAATCTGAAATTAATTTTATATAAATCTGATTATTATTTAGAATTGTTCTTTATGATTTTCTTGATTTATGGGCTGTTCGTACAAGAGGAGATCGAAATCTTGGTTTGCGCAGGGAACCTGCAAGATTTGCAGTTTCTTGATTTATTTATTACATTTGGTCTGTAAATAATTTTTTTTTATTTTTCTAGACTCAATGTATTGGTATTCGATCTGATGTAATTATTAATAGAAATAGGATTTCTATTTATTTTAATATTGGATCGAAGATGGCGGCGCAGAAAGGGAGATTTCGCAGAGAAGAAGATTTCGTAGATGGGAGAATCGCTATCTGCGATTTGCAGTTTGTGAAACTACATTCTGTGATCTAACCTCTATTTTGCAGGATGGATTGAGCGAACAGCCCTGATTTACTGATTGTTGTTTTTCTTTTATCAGTAATTAATTTCAGATTATTTTCTTGAATTAAATATTTAATTAAAGATCAAACCCTAGACCCATTCGAACCAAGATTGGTTCAAACTGTTTGAACCGAATCTAGGGTTTAATCAAGGCTGAAAGTCAGCCCTAATTTTCCCACTGATGGGCCTAAGGATTGATATTTAATTAAATGGTTAATTCGGCCCAACCTGTAAAAGCCCAGTTTTAAATAGTTAAAACTGCTAAAAGCCCACTTAACACATAAAGCTATATGGGTTGAACCGTTCGGCCCATATACCTAGATAATATTAATGGTTAATATTATGGATTTAAAATGGGCTTCAAAAGGGCTTTACAGATAATTAATTGATTGGATCAATTTATCCCTGCATGTGATGTATGGATGTGTGATGTGCTACGTACATGGGCCATAAGTGCTTGGCCCATGCTCAATCGACAGTGGCTCTTGCGCACACCATGGCTGAATGCACATCATTGCCATGGTGTCCCTTTTGGTCATTGGATGACCTCCCTCAGTGGTGGGCCCCACACCTCATCATGAGGTCTCGTGCGGAATCCTAGCCGATTCAGGCCCACCAAAATCTGGCTTTATGAAAGTCAGTGGGAGCCACTTTGGTTTGACCTAAAGATAGAACTAGGGCATAATTATCTGTTCCCTCCAGATAATATGAGTGCATGTGATAGGGAGATTCATATCATGAACTCTCTAAAGGCCTTCCATCATTAGCACGAGGATGGGTCCTTCAGTAATGAGGAAACGCACCAGAAAATGGGCTATCCATTTGCTGTTGGGCTTGTCTAAGTGTTTCATAAGATGATAGGGGCGTCATAGACCGATGTGGGAGGGGCTTCACCAGAAAATGGGAACTCTCTTACGGTACCTTGGCGTTCACGAATATGATGGGTAAGCACTCACTGGACAGAAAGGTTTACCTGAAAACGGCTCTGAACCTTGTCTGACAGAGGCCAAAGGGAAAACTCATATGATGAGTGGATATGATCCTTCACAGAAAGGTGGTGGGGTTATGCAGCTGAAACAGTTGGCTTCATGCACCCTATGTGATTTCCCACATTTCCAGAGACAACCCGTAGTCTCCGTCACTGAGAAAGGAGGGAAATCTCAGAGATGAATAAATGGAAATGGATCGTAGATTAAAATCCATATCTATGAAATGAACATGAATCAAATTAGGTCGTGGACTGATGTTTGCTCTTTTATCAGTAAATGGCAAACCGATCATTTGCAAAGCTACTTGATGACAACAAGTTGAAGGGCCCAAACTATGCTGACTGGTATAGGAACCTTATGTTGGTCTTAACCTCTGAGAAATTGGACAAGGTAGCAAAGAATCCTGCCCCGGATCGTCCGGGAGATAGGGATTCTGAGGCCCGAAGAAGAGAATACCAAGAATGGGAGGAGAAAAACTCCCTTGCCCGCTGCTATATCATTGCCTCCTTAGACAATCCAATTCAGAGGCAGCTCGATCAAATCGAACTTGCTAAGGACGTATTGGACAGTCTTAGGACAATGTACAAAGAGCAGAATCGTTCTACTCGGCAGAAGGTCTTGAAACAGTTCATGACCGCGCAGATGACCAAGGGCCAACAAGTTCATGACCATTGTCTCCAGATGATGGGCTATATCAACGAAATAGAGGCTCTTGGATCCGGGCTGGATCTGGTAACTCAGATCGATGCTATTCTCAACTCTCTGCCTCCATCCTTTAATCCATTCATCATGAACTACAACATGAACAAGCTGAACGTCAGCTTGCAGGAACTCAGCAATATGTTGCAGAGGGCCGAAGAATTGATTAAAAAGGATGAGCCCATTGCCATGCTTGTTGAAACTGGCAAATCGGGCAAGAAAAGGAAGGCGAAGTGAAAGCCCTAGAAAAAGGCTGCCTAACCCAAGAAACAGAGGAAGGACAAGGCATCAGATGCTTGTCATTTTTGCAAGAAGACCGGCCACTGGAAAAGGAATTGTCCTGCCTACCTGGAATCCAAGAAAGGTAATTTCGAAACTTGTGTTATAGAAACCAATTTGTTGGTAGCTTCTGCGTCCTGGTGTATTGACTCCGGGGCTTTAACTCATGCATGTAACTCACTGCAGGGGTTCAAGGTAAGCAGAAGGCTGAGTGAAGGAGAAATCACACTCTACTTGGGGACTACTGCAACTATTGCAGTCGCGGCCATAGGAACCGTGGAATTATATTTTAGAGAAGGAATAATTGTACTGAAAGGTTGTCTTTATGTACAAAATTTAAGAAGAAATTTGATTTCTGTCTCAAAACTGTGTGCAGATGGTTATTCTGTTTTCTTTAGTAATATGATTACTATTAAAAGAAACAACAGATTCATCGCATACGGGGAACTGGAGAATGGTCTCTATGTTCTACATCCTTCTCTAGAAACTCACATAACCGAAACTACGTCAGCTGAAATCCCCAAGAAGAGAGCCCGTGATACAGTTAATCCCACGTGTCTGTGGCATTACCGACTTGGCCACATCGGTGTTGACCAAATCACAAGGTTGGTAAAGGATGGTCCTTTGGATTTTCTAGCTGTAGAAGATCTTCCCATTTGTGAGCCTTGCCTACAAGGCAAGATGATGAAACGGCCATTTAACGGTAAGCCTGAAAGATGTACAGGCACACTTGACCTAATACATACTGATGTATGTGGTCCCCTGAGTGTTAGGACACAAAATCAACACATGTATTTCATCACCTTCACAGATGATTTTTCACGATATGGTTACGTGTACCTAATGAGACACAAGTCTGAATCCTTTGAAAAGTTCAAAGAGTTTAGACAAGAGGTCGAGAAACAGTTAGGGAGAGAAATTAAAGCCCTTCGATCAGATCGAGGTGGCGAGTATCTCTCTGATGAATTCAGGGACTACTTAAGGCAAAATGGGATAGTATCACAATTGACTCCTCCCGCTACACCACAACTTAACGGTGTTTCAGAGAGGAGGAATAGGACCTTATTAGATATGGTCCGGTCACTTCTCATACACTCAGAGTTACCTACATCCTTTTGGGGTTACGCATTAGAGACTGCGATATACGTGCTGAATCGGGTTCCAACCAAATCGGTTCCGAATACTCCATATGAACTTTGGACCGGAAAGAAACCAAGTGTCAGACACTTGAAGATTTGGGGCCGTCCAGCACACGTTAAGAGAACGAGTGCAGACAAGTTGGAATCTAAGACCAGCCGTTGCCTATTTGTAGGCTACCCAAAAGGCTCTGTAGGTTACCTTTTCTATGACCCAAGTGAGCAAAAAGTGTTCTGCAGTCGAAATGCGCAATTCTTGGAAACCGACTATATCCTGGACACCCATCGTCAGGAAGTTGTTTTTGATGAGGAGAGCTCAGGAGCAGTGGGAGATGTCCCACAAGTTCCAGGTAGTGACCAACTTAGAAGATCCACTCAGGCATCTAGGCCACCAGTCCGTTATGGTTATGATCAGGATAGTTACCTGGTGGAAACCTTGACTAGTGAGGAGGATCCCGTGACTTACGCGGAAGCTATGTTGGACATAGATTCCCAGAAGTGGGTGGAGGCCATGAGAGCAGAGATGGACTCAATGGAGGCCAATGGAGTCTGGACTCTAGTAGATCCACCCTCCGGGGTAAAAGCAATCGGTTGCAAATGGATTTACAAGAGGAAGAAGGGCCCCGAGGGCAGGATTGAGACCTTCAAGGCTCGTCTAGTGGCGAAAGGGTACACTCAGAAAGAAGGCATCGATTATGAGGAAACCTTTTCGCCTGTGGCCATGCTTAAATCCATTAGGATCTTGCTAGCTGTAGCAGCATACCATGATTATGAGATTTGGCAGATGGATGTCAAAACTGCATTCCTGAATGGAGATCTTACTGAAGATATCTATATGCAGCAGCCACAAGGCTTCATTGTTGCAGGTCAGGAAAACATGGTATGTAAACTTAATAGATCCATTTATGGACTTAAGCAAGCATCTAGAAGTTGGAACATCCGTTTTGACTCTGCTGTCAAATCGTTTGACTTCGAGCAGAATCCGGATGAACTCTGTGTCTATAGGAAGTACAGTGGGGATAAGGTTACCTTCTTGGTTTTGTATGTAGATGACATTCTACTCATTGGGCATGATATAGGAATGTTAACTACGGTGAAAGTATGGCTTTCGCAGCAATTCTCCATGAAAGATCTTGGAGAAGCCCCCTATATACTGGGTCTTCGACTCTATAGAGATAGATCGAAGCGGATAATTGGATTATCCCAATCTGCTTATATTGACAAAATAGTCAAAAGATACATCATGGAAAACTCCAAGAAAGGAAATGTTCCTTTCAGGCACGGAGTCACTCTCTCCAAGAAGATGTCTCCCAAGACTTCTGAGGAGATTGATGGCATGAAAGACGTTCCCTATGCCTCTGCCGTAGGGAGCATCATGTATGCCATGCTGTGCACTCATCCTGACATTGCTCAGGCAGTGAGTGTAGTAAGCAGATTTCAGGCCAACCCAGGGCAGGAGCATTGGACTGCTGTGAAAAACATACTTAAGTACCTTCGAAGGACAAAAGAGTTTTGTTTGGTGTTCGACGGTAGCTCACTACAGATCCAAGGGTATACAGATGCCGATTTCTAGTCAGACCCAGATGATAGAAAGTCTACATCTGGACATGTTTTCACGATAGGATCATGTGCTGTTTGCTGGAAAAGCAGCAAACAGGGGTCCACTGCAAACTCCACGACCGAGGCCGAATACATTGCCGCAAGTGAGGTTGCCAAAGAAGCTGTGGGGATGAAGAAGTTCGTTCACGAGTTGGGAGTTGTTCCGTCCAGCACATCACCCATCCCATTGTTGTGTGACAACAATGGAGCCATTGCTCAGGCTAAGGAGCCACGAGCCCACTCGAAGTCGAAGCACATCGAGAGGAAGTACCACGTACTGCGGGAGATTGTTGGTAGAGGAGACATCCTGATTCAGAAGGTAGCGTCAGCGGAAAATGTAGCAGACCCATTGACAAAGCCACTATCACAGAAAGTGTTTGAGAAACATGTGGAAAGCATGGGACTCCGACTAGTACCTGATTGGACCTAAGTGCAAGTGGGAGCTGTTAGACAGTTTTGTATGCCCTTAGCTTCAATCGGAATGATGTACTTTATGAATTTATTGTAAATGAATAAAGATACATATTTGATTCATGTTCCCTTGGTAGGTTTCTGTGTAATACCCTTAAACTGGACACTTAATGAGACTCGTGTTAGTTTAGAATGTTCACAGCCGGTGGGTCGATCTGGGGAGACCTATCCTGACAAGGCTGACACTATGGTGCCACCAAGTCGGTTGGGGTGGCCTGTCTCAGCTGCCAGGGTGAGACCCTAGGCACATACAGTGTAGGATTAATTGAATCTTTGAACTGGACCAGATTTCCAGTATTGCCCTGGACCTTGGAGATTGATGGGCAAAACTGGAAAGTTACACCCGACCCCTAGACTCGATTATGATACTACACTAGGTGTCGGATTGGGCTATCTTTGATGTACCAATCAGTGAGATCCTTAGCGGGGGTCAAAACCTGGGTATGTTGGGACAGCCCGAGAATTCATCTGAGTGGGTGATCATAGTGACAGGATTAGCCCCTTTGTTGGACAAAGGTAATGATCGGGGATGCACTCTCACTGATGGAAACCAAGACTGCCGGCAACCGATTTGAACCGTTGAGATTTGTTTTGCAAAATATATTTTATATAAGATATAAAAGTATATATATGGTTTCTAAAATGTTTGCAAGAAGGTTTTAATTCCCGGGATCCATTCAAGTGGAGAGTGCAACACTGTTCCTTGCAGCCGAGGTAGAGGTTTTCTTTTGTCGGGCAGTGTATGATCATTATGGGCTGAGAGGTTAAGTGTAAGATCATTGAGGATAATGCCTGATGGGCTAATCTTGCATCTGCCCACAGTCCCTGGGTGTTACAAGGTGGCTTGGCCCAGGGACCACTTAGTGTAAGTGTTGGGCCCATAGAGCTCATTTGATGGGTTTCAGGGGTTACACTGTCTTCAGCAGTGCATTCGGCTAGGCCTTGTAACAAAGGCTGGGCTGAACCCATGTGGCTGATGTGTAGATCAATGCTTGGGTCCCACGCCATACAAGGAAGCCCAATTGGGCAGCAATTTGGAAGGTTTTTGAGTACATAACCTTAATGGGCCTTAAGCCCATTTCGAACTGGGCTGATTTGATCAGTCATCGAAAGGGGGCGAATTCTGAAGTGGGTCAGCTAAAAGGATTGGGCTTAGACCCTATCCACTTAGAGAGTCCAAGATCTAAATAAGATTTAGATATGGAAACCTCCTAATTAGATTAGGAGACAACTGATCTGATCTGCAGATAAGATAAGGATTATCCCTTATCACTAAGGGACTTCTAACCCAAATATGATTTGGATTAGCAATTCCTAATCTGATTAGGAGCTGATCCCTTTAAGATTATAAAAGGGGAAGGGGGTGGCAGCCTTGAAGGACACAATAACATCAATAGCATTCTTCTCATTAAGAAAGAGAGGTTAAGAGATTTCCTGCATACTGCGAATTCTTTTCTGCCGCCACCTTCCTACCATTGCCATTCCTTCAGTTCGATCTCTAGTTCTTGGGAGCAATCAAGATTGGATCTTGATTTCAATCTTTTGGGAAAAGATTGATTGGAGCTGTACTCACAAGCCGTCCAGTTGATTCTTGCGAAGGGTCAAGTTCTTTTGAAGAACATTGCTGATTCTGCTCCATCCTTCACTACGCCATATTCAGTGGGAGCAGATTTTGGATCCTTCTTTGGGTGTGAACACCTCCATTGGGAGATAGTATTTCTCCGTATCAGGTATAATCCTCTCCCACTCCTTTTGGTTCAGATCTGGTTCAGTTTATGGTTCAAGATTGATCCTTGAAAATATGATTTTCTAAATAGGGAATACGATTCCCAGTTGAAGGGAGAGATAAAATTTTTGAAATTCGCCCCTTATTCCGCAATCTTTGGGCATCCATAGGATGGATCTCTCATCCCTTCATGGATAAGTCTGGGGAGATTCATCCTACCAAGGCTGATACTGGTGTGCCACCAAGTATTGGGATGGCCTGTCTCAGCCACCAGGGTAAGACCCTAGGCACATGCAGTATGGGATTACTTGAATCCTTGAACCGGACCAGATTTCCGGTATTGCCCTGGACCTTGGAGATAGATGGGCAAAACTAGAAAGTTACACTTGATCCCTGGACTTGATTATGACACTTCACTAGGTGTCGGATCGGGCTATCATTGATATGCCAATCAGTGAGATCCTTAGCGGGGGTCAAAACCTGGGCATGTTGGGGCAGTCTGAGAATTCATTTGAGTGAGTGATCATAGTGACAGGATCAGCCCCTTTGTCGGACAATGGTAATAATCAGGAATGCACTCTCTTTGATAGAAACCAAACTGCCGATAGTTGATTTCAATCGTTGGAATTTTGTTTTGCAAAATTAATATATATATATATATATATGTGTATATGTACAGTTTCAAAATGTTTGCAAATGGTTTTAATTCCCGGGATCCAGAGAGTAGAGAGTGTGGCACTGTTCCTTGTAGCCGAGGGAGAGGTCCTCTCTTGTCGGGCAGTGCTTGTTCATTAAGGGTTGTGAGGCTAAGTGTAAGACCATTTAGGATAATACCTGATGGGCTAATCTTGGACCTGTCCACAGTCCCTGGGTTTTTATAAGATGGATTGGCCCAGGGACCACTTAATGTAAGTGTTGGGCCCATAGGGTCCATGTGATGGGCTCAGGGGTTCACTGAGCTTTTCAGTGAATTCGGCTGGGCCTTGTAATAAAGGCTGGGCCAAACCCATGTGGCTAGTGTGTAGATCAATGCTTGGGTCCCACGCCATACAAAGAAGCCCAATTGGGCAGCAGATTGGAAACTAGTTAAACATTGAACACTTAATGGGCCAAAAGCCCATTTCAAGCTGGGCTGATATGATCACCCATCTATGGGGCGAATCTGAGATTAATGTTAGTAAAAGGATTGGGCCTTTAACCTTATCCACTCTGGGAGACCAAATTCAAATCAGATTTGAATCTGGTAACCTCTTGATAAGATCAGGAGTAAGCTAACTTGATCTGCAGATAGTATTAAAATAATCCCCTATCCAAATACTGATTTGGATTGGGATAACTCCTAATTAGGAGGTTTCTTAATCAAGAAGAAAGGAGGAGAAACCCTAAAAGAAATACATCAGATTTTGAACAAGGGGTTTTGAGGTAGCAAGAAATTATCCTGCGCCTAGAGGTTAGATCTCATACAGACTCCAGAGAGAAGAGAAGCAATTCAGCCATCTTCGTCCTAGGAGTTCTCCTCCAGCCGCCGCCATTCCCTCTTGCAAGATTTGATCTTTGCAGCAATAGGAAGTCAAGAAATCAGTTCTTGACATCAGTCTTGCAAGAAAGACTGAAAAAGATTCGGTGTTCAGAGTTTCCAGAGGGTTCTTGCGAATGATCCAGTGTGTAGGATGCACCCTGCTGGTTCCGTTCCACCCACAGCTGTGTCATCTTCAACAGGAGTGGATCTTGGTGTCTTCTTTGGGCATGAACACCAACTTTGGGAAATACTGTTTCTCCGGATCAGGTATAATCCTCCCTTTTTCTTTTTGGTTCAGATCTGGTTCGATTATGGTTCAAGTAGAATCCTTGAATATTGTATTCTAAATTTAGAGAATGCAATTCCTAGTTGGGAGAAGGTAGGAAAATTTTTGAAATTCGCCCACCCATTCCACAACCTTTATGGCATCCATTAGATGGATCCTACTATTCTTTCAATTGTTGCAATCACTTAGACAAGTGCTCTAACTTCCCCATCTGAACAAATTTTGACATATCCCTCTTTCATAAAACTAATGTTATTGTACCACTCCACATCATAAATTATGTGATACTCACCAGAAGTGAACAAATTTTCAAAACAAAGAATGCACAATGTCCAACCCATTTGAGAAAAACATCATACTCAATGTATACCAGGTACAAAGAAACAATCCTCAACAACATTAAAGACATTAGACAAATGATAACTGAATTGAAACTCCTCAAGTAGGTCTAGACAAACAAGCTAGTCGAATACTACGATGAAATGAGCCCTGCATCGAAACCATTACAAGACTCTAACAACACAATAGAAGAACCCTAGAAGAAATAAACATCATATACTCAGACAAGAATAAAAGACCCATGTTCATTTCTGTAAGATTGTAGGGCATTTACAAGGCCATCTTCTTAGAATTGTTAAAAGGTGAGTCCCATGAATGCAATCGCCCTGTCTAATTTTAGTGCATTTATTAAATTACATCAACTTTCATTGTAGAGTTTCAAGATGTCTTTACCTAGTCATACGACCAAATGCTTAGCCTAAACCATAGCCTAGTCAAGCACTCTTTGTATATTAATCTCAATCACAAGCTAGTAAAGTAACCCCAATAAATGTTCAAGCCCGAGATAGTATGAAAGGTGAAGGAGGACATAGAAAAGTTACTAAAAGTGGATTCATGTGTGCTCTGGTAGTTGGTGTGATTACATTGGGTGTAATGTACATGTCCAAGTAAGATGCAATTTTACAAACATTCACACTTTTATGTTAATAGATGGTACATTACTTGAACATGAAATTTCAGATATTTCCTACCTATTTTCTTAACTAAAATTAAAGATAAAAATTTGGAATCACTTTATAAAATTAGGTTGAAAGTATTTCATGGACATAAAAAACTTACTAAAAGTGGATTCATCAAACCTATAGCACATTGTAAGTGGTTAGCTAAATATTGTCCTTGTGAAAAAGAAGAATGGTCAGCTTAGGTTAGTTTACTAAACACTAGATATCGCCTTTTCTGATTACATTACCAAAACTAACACTAGATACATCAACTTCTCATAGGTGTTGCATCAATTTCGAGGACCTTAGTAAGGGTTGGCCTAAAGATGAATTGCCCCTACCCAATATCGAGATACTAATAATAGATGCAATGAAAAGCAACGAGTTGTTCCCTTTCCTAGATGTTTGTAGTGGCTATAACTAAATCTTCATGGACCCTTCAAATGCTCCTCATACAACCTTCAGAACACTTATAGGGAACTTCTACTACCAAGTGATGCCTTTTAGATCAAAGATTATCGGAACAACCTACTTGAGGGCGATGACATGTGTTTTCCATTATATGATGCACAAGGAGATAGAGTTCTATATTAATGACATTGTGGTGAAAACAAAGAAAAGAAATGATCACACCAAAGTCCTTAGGAAGACTTTCACAAGGAGGCTAAATCCACTCAAGTGTAAATTTAGAGTAGAATGAGTTACAACTGAAAACCTTGAGGCTAAATCCCCTCAAGTGCGCATTTAGAATAGAATGAGTCACATCAGGTAGTTATTCATCTAGATGATGTGAAAGTTGAGGTAGTTTTATAACTCCCCCCTCAAAAGAATGAGTCACAACTAAAAACCTTCCTAGACAAAGTTTCCTATCTACATAGATTTATCCAACCCAACCGTAGCAGTGGCTTCACTCCTTAAATTAACAAAGAAGGCTAATAACTTCTAGTGGTCGGATAAGCACAATAAAGCCTTTGAACAAATAAATCAAGCCCTAGCCTAAGCACCAATATGTCCCCTCCAAACTATATATCGCATCCAAATAGGAGGCCATGTGATGCATTATTGCACAAGGAAACTTAGAAGGTTAGGAGTATCCTATATACTATGCTAGAAGAACCTTGAAATATGAATAAAAGAATTACTCATACATGGAACAACAATGTCTAGCTTTAGTATTTTCCATGCAAAAGTTCAAGCACTACATCCTTAGGCCAAAAAGTCACCTAATAGCAAAGAATGACCCCATCAAATACTTCATGGATAGATGCCCTCTCTCAAGAAAATTGAAGTGGTTAGTGTAGCTCAGCGAATGCACAATTGAATATAACCAACCAAGAGCCATTAAATGCCAAGCAATAATAGACCTCCTCGTTGCCTTTACCACTGAAGAACCCTTAGAAATCTTAGAGGAGATACCAAGAGACTTACCTCATAGCCTTCAACAAGAGTTACGTGAGCTGCACTAATTCTAGTTTTGTAAGGTAAAGGGGAAACTTCTTTCACCATGGTTGTAATGCCCATCTTTCCAACCCTAAAAAGAGAAGATTGTGATTTGTGTTCAAATGCAAGGGAAAGCATCTATGGACAAATTGCCCCACTAGGTAGAGACACAAGACCAGATTAGGGAAGAGGATTGGAGATACCCTATAATTTAAAAGCTCAAAAACCCTACGTCCTCCCCCACAAGAAAAAAAAAAGGTTCTCTTGCAATATCAATTAGTGAATGGAGTCCTATACTATAAGATGGCTGATAGGGTATGTGCTTGCTATTTGGGCATTGAAGAAGGCAAGATAGTACTGAAAGAAACCCATGAAGTATGTTGTAGGAATGTCACTGTGATGTTGTATAGGAGATTGCAACACATGGTATATTACTGGTCAAACATGAAAACAAATGCGATGAAAGTGCAGAATGACTACAAAAGTTCATCTCAAGATAGAAAAAATTGAGAGCTTGGAAGTTGGGAGGCTGACTAGAGGGACTCTTGCATCACATACATAACAAACGATTCCCTACTGATAGACAAGATTACTAGGAAAAAACATCTTGCTTATAGTCAAAAGGTTCTACATGCTGGATGGGTTGCTTTATCATAGATCCGTCAATGGAAAACCCTTGAGAGGCATAGCAGGGGATAAAATTCCATGAATCTTAAAAACAACCCTCAATAGGAAGTCAATAACACACCAAGGTCAAAAAGCCTTGTGCAACCACATGTTACACCTAGGGTTTTAGTGGCCAAAATGCTTGATGATACAACTAGAAATGTCAAAAAGTGTTATTTCTATCAAATACATGGGTGAAGAATCCATCAACCAGCCAATAAACACCTAGTAATTGCACCTTGACCTTTCCACACATGGGAGGTTACTTCTTCATTATAGTCATCATCGACTACATTATAAATTAAGTGGGTCGAAACCATCCCCTTGAAAAGAATAGCAGCATCAAATGTCATCAACTTTTTGTGCCAATACATCATCTATAGATTTGGGGTACCCATGATAATCCTAACAAACAATGAACTATCTATCAAAAATGAAGAAGTTAAAGACCTCATGATACAGTATGGTGCCTACCTAGGCACATCAACAACCTATTACCCAAAAGGAAATGAGCAAATTGAGGCCATGAACAAAACCTTTCTAAATGCTAAGTAAGATGGTGGATGAACATCAATGAGATTGGGCAAATAAGCCCCTCCAACAAAGTGGGGCAGCTGTTAGCACCCAATTTTTGCTCAGTCCCTTCACCCTACCTCTTTGTACCCTCCTCTTAGACCCCATAAACATAGAAACACAACCAAATCAATTTGAGACTTTCCAAAAGATGAAATACCCTCCTTTGACATAATCCATAGCATAAATAAGAACCTTGAGATCAACATCAATGTTTGATCAAACATCATCCCCAGACTTGGAAAACTACAACATAGTTACACATCAATTTTCATGACTAAACTCCATAGATCCACCGTTCATCATGCCAACTCCCTTTCTAACGATCCCGATCTATGCAGTATTCAAACTTCAACTCCTAAAAATCAAATAAAACATATCTATCACCTCAAGATCATTAGGAAACAATCAACTAGCGAATCCCAACACGAATCTATGACAACCAGCCGTAAAAACATCAAGATCCTATTTTGATGGCACTAAATGATTGCCAAGATCGACCATATATTTCTTAGATCAGAACCATCCACTTGACTCCTCACCCTAATCCATGCCTACCTACCAAATTTTAGCTCAAAATTCCCTCGTTTAACCCTCCATCAAGCCTACATCTTATTTCAATAAATCTCATTAATTAGAGCTCACCATCCATCATCCCAACTTCATATGACCAATCAGACCTTACCATTATATTTGGAGACCCAAAAAACCCCAGCACATCAAATTTCATGACCAAACACCTTCGTTTGACCATTGAAAAAATAAGATTCTATTTTAAGCCCTCTTGTTAATTGGAAAATCATAAGCTAAGACCATGATCTGAACTAAATCTGTTAATCCAGACCTATGATCAAAGATCCATCACTTCCATTAGATTTAGAATGTTTAAAATTTCAGACCCACCAAATTTCATCCCAAAATTCCTACGTTTGACCCTTCATCAAACAAAGATTTTATTTCAGCAAATCTCGTTGGTCTGAACTTGTCAGCCATAGATCTCAATCTTCCCAGCCCTATTTGTCTGATCAGACCTTACCTCTATGTTTAGAGACCCAAAAAACCCCAACCCACCAAATTTCATGACCAGATTCATCCATTTGACCGTTAAACTAGAAAGATATTATTTCGACAAACCAAATTAAATTGTTACGTCATTTGTCCCAACCTGAAGCCTCAAAAGGGTGATGGATGATGTCAGACCCCTTCTTGACTCATTAAAACACTTGGACCAATGAAATAGAGCCTAATAGACCAAAAAAGCCCCAAAACCCAAAGATACTCCCACTTAAAATCAAGAAAAGACAAAATAACATTTAAAAGTTCATCAAATTTACATTTTCTACCACTAACAGCCCCAAATACGAGACTACCATGATAGGTACGCCCCAATCTCCCATTGGACACACAAAACCCATGAAAACCACCCCCAAGCCAAAGAAAATGTTTAACCAAATAGGAAATCTTGACTGAGCATCTTTCTCTTTGAAGAATCTTTGCCTATTTATGTATAAAACCTCTACTGAATCCCAAGCACTATAGCTGAATGAATTCAGACCTGACCCCCTCCCTTTCTCTATAAATACTGATCTAATTCGAGCTCAAAGGGGGGACAAAAGAGAGGAAACCTGAGGGAGGCCCCTAGAGAGATAAAAAGAGAGAGAAGAGAGCTTTCTTCTAGCCCATTTACTGCCTCCTGTTCACCCGAAATTCGGAGGTATTCTGAACCTTAGATTCCAAACTCGTCTCCTCCATTTTCAGTGGAAGTTGTTATAACTAGAAGCACTCCCTAGCTCAAGAACCCATTTGAACTTCACTTTATCTCATCCTAGTTGTTGGAAAACTTTTGACAAGGTACATACGAAAGGTAAGTCTTTTTTAGTTTTTCTATGTTGCTTGAGGTTATGAAATGTTGGAGAACCATCATTTGCAATTTCTTCTTGACTGAGAATAGAGGTAGAGAGGCGAGGGCCTTAGGGAGATTAATACCTAAGACCCAATAACATCACCTCAAAATCGGTCTTAGGAGAAGTTGAAAGCATGTTCCTCCAGACTTAAGAAATTCTTGCAACCATTTTTGTTTTTCTCCGAAAGAAACTGAGCCTGAAGAAACTGTATTGGGACCCAAAACTGTATTGGGCTGCTAGAACTACTTAGAGATCTAAAGGGGTGCCTAATACCTTCCCTCTCCCAATCCTTGGAACCCAAAACCTCTTGGTTATGTGCCTTTCTCATGGAGGATGAAGTCACTATTAGAGACTTAAATAGAGTTTTTCAAACCTAAAAATGAGAGTTCATTTCCTCTAAAAAATGGGTGGCGACTCCATCTCTTTGAGCCGGCCAGGAGCTTCCCAGAGCTCACAACTAGCGACTCCGCTGGGGAGTTATCAGGACCTTTGCAGGGTGTTATTCAAGTTCAATTTTGCGTTTTTTTTGTTGTGCACTGTAAAGATTTCAGGAATTAAGACTTGCTGGACTGCGATTCAAAATCACACCTCAAGAAGGTTAGGTGTGATAGACCTTCCCAGTACAATTCAAAACCACGTTTTAACATTCTTTGGTGTGGGTGACCTCCTCCTTGTATGCCCAAAACCATCATTGGGCCAAATGGCACCTGAAACTTCACCCAGAACTATACCTTTATCGAAATCGCAACTAGAGTCTCACCCAAAACACTTCTTCATCAAAATCATGCCTCATTTCATCTCTATCGTAGCCTAAAAGTCCAAAACCACAACTTTCCTTAATTTCATCACACTTCAAAAATCCAAATAGCACCTTCTCAAAAGCTCATCGCAACTTAGTTCAAACTCATCACGACCCAGAAGCTCATTGCAACTCAGTTCAATCACATCACAACCTAGAAGCTCATCGCAACCCAAAATCTCTTCTTAACTCAGTTCAATCTCATTGAAACCCAGAATCTCATCTTAACTCAGTTCAATCTCATCGCAACCCAGAATCTTATCGCAACTCAATTCAATCCCATCGCAACCCAGAAGCTCGAATTCGTAACTCAGTTCAATCTCATCATAACCTAGAAGCTCAAAATCGTAACTCAGTTCAATCTCATCACAACTCAGAAGCTGTTCATCACACCTTCTTCTTGCTCATCGCAAATTAGAACCTGCTCATTGCACCTCCTTCCTACCCATCGCACTATATTTCAATCTTATCGCACCTAAGTCACACCTATTTACCCTTCCCGCGCCTTGTTATTGCATCATACCCTCTATCATAGCGCACTGAATGTCTACCGCAACTAGTCTTCAATATAGCAGAAAAAGATTACAGTTTCCGGATGGCAGGCCCTGAGTTTTTTCCTTTTTTTTGTTTTTTTGGGCTTTTTTTCTTCTCTCCCTCCCCTTCTTTTCCTTTGATAATCTCTCAAAATTTGTAGTTTTTGCTTTCTCTATAATTGAATATGATTAGCCTAGTTTTTAGGTAACAATAATTTGCATTTGTTCCTTGTTCTGCTCTTTCCTTTTCTTTGTTTTAGTTAAAAGTGCATCCAGAGAATTTAGCTTCTATTAGATCCCCAAATGTGGCCACCTGGAGACTTGTAGGATTACTTGTAAACTTGAAAATGTAGCTGCGTTCTCCCCTTATTCTTTGTTGCTTTCCTATTCATTTTTCTTGCATGTATGAACACTCACAATTCACATACAGTCTTATGTAAATAGAATTAGAATCCCATTTTACCTATTAGGCGAAGGATAATAGGTGTGTACATCTGGACTTTGGTCCTCAAAGGCTCCACCAAAACCTTCAAACTAGCCACCAACCAAAGAAGCCCATTTATCCATGGGTGGAGGTTTGAAGGATAGAAATCTTGTTGGAACCTTAGAGTCTAGAACCCACCTAACAATTCCATGCATCACACCTAGAATACCTATATATAGAAGCCTTAGATGAAAGTAGGATAAATGAACTATAGTATAATTAGGACTAAGACATTATGGGTGTTGCACTATGTGGTTTCCATCTCTATAAGTAGAATAAAAAAATGAATCTTGAACTCTTTCAACTCATTAAAAAAACAAACAAAATAATAGTAATAATAATATTAATAATAATAATAATAATAATAATAGTAATGTAAGATAAAAAAATCCAAACTAATAAAAATCAAATCTATAAATTTCATTTAAGAATCAAACTAAATCAACTAAAAAAAAAACAACAAAAGGCAAACAATCAACAAAAACAAACAAAGAAGATTGGATCTTCCATTAAAAGACACTAAAACACCATAAAAATTTTGAAAACAACACCTAGGCCTAAATTTCCAAATGTTATCCAAGTCTAAGCTAAATCCCAAGTAAACTTCAACATATCAAAATCTTGAATCAAAGTCAAATAACAATAAGATAAAAAATCAAAACCAATTAAATAAAAAAACAAAGAAAAATCAAATCTATAAGTCTCATCTAAGATCAAACTACAACAATAAAAAAATAAGGATAAGAAATCTAGGAGTTAAGATCAAAATCAAAACTACAATTATCAAAATCTGAAATTGTTAACTAAAATGACCATCTTCTGACTCTAGGTTTTTGTTCCCTATCGTGGCTAAGTAGATGCATAATCTATGAGCTCAGCTCTTGAGTGGTAGCAATAAAAGGCCATTTTGACCACTTTCATTATCTATCCTATGTCCATCCCTTGGCTAAGTAGATGCATGACTTTATAAGATTAGGTCTTGAGAAGTAGCACCAAAAGGCCATTTTGATCCCTTTCATTTTTTGTCTCATATCCATCTCTTGGCTAAGTAGATGCATGACTCTATGAGCTCAACTCCTAAGAAGTAGTATCAAAAGGCCATTTTTTTTGGGGCCACTTCTATCTTGTGTCCACCTCTTGGCTAAGTAGGTACCTAACTCTACCAAAATGCTACCTTGACTCATTCTAAGTATTTAAACTCTAGAGGATCTAGTAGATATATATGGTAAATGGTCTAGCCCTCCCTTGACCAGTATCAAAGGATGTTTCATTCCCTCATCTAAACTTAGGCCAAGTAGATGTTTGTCTCTATGAATTACTCTTGAGAAATAACATCAAAAGGCCAGTTGAACCTTCATACCATCAAAACTCCAGGATGTCAAGTAGGTATACATATGGTGTAGGGATTGATATTCCCTTAGCCAATATCAAAAAGACATTCTCATGATCCTTCATAAACTTTAGACCTCAAATATCTTTCTTGCTCTTCTCCAAACTAAGTAGATTTTGACCCAATGAGTTTCTCTTGGGGAGCAACATCAAAAAAGTTATTGTTTCATAGGTGTGGAACATGAACTAATTACTTTCAGCATTTCCTTCAAATCTTAACATTTTCCAAAACCCAAGGGTATTTTCTAAATTATAACTTGATCCTAATTATAACACTAGTTGCCCAAGTCCCAAAATTAATAATAAAATGAGGGAAAAGAACAAATGTACCAAATAACATCAAATCCTAATATCTAACTCATAATAAAAATCTATTTCAGAACCATCCAATATATAAATCTATCAAGTCAACAAAAACACAATAAAGGAAAGGCTTATAAAATGAGGTGAAATAAAATAGTCAAAAACCGATTTTGAAAATTAATCCCAGAGGTCCCATCACCTCCTTTTCATCTATTTGATGGGTGGCGACTCCATTCCCAGCCCAAGTGGCAAAGAGAGCCATTTTCCGATGCTCACAATTATGAATACAAATTTCGATATATTATATATTAATATATAAATATATAATATATTACATATTATATGTTATATATTATATATTATATATTACATATAATAATAAAAAAAATTCGGTTAACCGGAATAGCCAAAAATCGAAAAACTGAACTGATTTAACCAAAAACCGAAACCGAAATTTTTGGTCCGGTTATTCGGCTTTAACCGAATAATGCTCACCCCTATTTAGACAATGCTGAATGGGTGGTTGGAACAGTCGAGGGCTATGAATGGGTGGCCAAAGCAATGGATGGTGGTGGTAGTGCTAAGTGAGAATGAGAGAGGCTGAGATTAGGGGTCGATTAATAGGTTTAAGCCACTACGATGGACGGTGTGGCGAATAGCAACTTTGGTGGCGGGAGTAGTGAGACTGAGAGTGAGAGTAGGGGAGAGGGAGAGGAAAGACAGAGTGGGAGAGGGAAAGCAAATTGTAAAGACGAAGAGTAGAAGAGGGTTTCGAATAGAATAAACCCCTCTCATAGGGGTGCATGGATCGAATCCTATTTCGTCGAATTCAGATCTCCCCTATTCGGATCTTCAGATTGGATCAGATTGGATAATATGATCTGATCAAAAATCGAATCGAACTCGGATCAACTCCCTATCCAATCTGAGAAGATCTGATCTGATATATATTATATACTTATAAATATAAATATATATAATACATATATTTGTTATTTATTTATTTATAAGTATATTTTTTATATTATGTTTTTATAAAAAATAAAATAAAAATTTGGATTGAATCAGACCCGACATGAATAGTGTTGGATCGGATTCGAATTCAAACTTATTATGTTGGTTCCGTTTTGTCCCAATTAATGTAATATTTGATTCAATATTTTTTGGATTATAGAATAAATTAATATAATTTAAGAGTGGATTGTATGGAAAATACTTTTTTATTAATTTGTTATCCATTTAAAATTAATTAAATTCATAAATTCAAAGTCTATTATAACATATATCATTTATTCTACCTTGAAAATTTTAATAAATTAGGATTTGATGCCACAAAAAGGTGTTTTCTTCCCACAAATATAGCAGGGTAAGGTGCTTTTAGAATTTTGGAACATGTAGATAGCAAAAGGTTACCCAAAATACAATAAAAACAAAACAAACATCCTCCCCATAGAACAACCAAGTTCAAAGCTATGGCCTTCAAAAGTTTACATACAAGATAAATTAAAAGTGAAAATTAAAAAAATTGAGAAAATTGAATGGTTACACAAAACCAGGACCGATTCAATGGTTCCTAGGTTGGACCAGCTAGGTGGATAGTTTTGGCCTTTTTTTTTTTTTGAAGAGAACAGGGTTAATGGTATGATTGAACTAGTATATAGTCTCACTAGCCGGTCTGGTTCATCTTTCTAAACATTGGTAGTGTATATATGTTTTGATAACTATTATCCGTGACTATAGTTATAAGTAGCTTTTTACCCAGAGATAAAGAGTAATTTAGTTGTGACTCTACTAGCTATAGGTCTACTTCTACTTTTGTAACTTATAGCCATTGATACTTTAAAACTGTGACTATAAGTATCTTTTAGCCACGGACAAACAGCTTTTAACCACGGACAAAATGTTAATAAGTAAAGTTCATCTTTTTGCTACGGACATGAAACAGTCTGTGGCTATATCCCATGTTTTAGTTACTGTTTTTATGACAGTAGCTAAAGTGCAGTAGCTATAGCCCCATTTTCTTGTATTACATCATCCATCTCATCATATATATGTAACCTAAAAACTTTAAGGCTAGTGGCAATTTGTACACTAGAGGCCGGCCAATACTACGAGAGGAGCTAACACGATCCAGCTGCTGTAACCATATGACTGCCTGGGAACAAGAACTTTAAAACTAAATACAAAATAAATGCAGCCAAATGGCATTGACTTTCCTCATACCTTATCGCAATGCCTGTATTTGTCTTGCAATCATTCCATTGTCTGATCCACCCATCCATGGAAATCTTTCCTTGAGGCTTAGTTGAATCAGTGACACCCTTATAACCCTTTAACATGTAATTTATTTCTTCGAATACATCCTGAAGCTCCACCAGAATGCACTCACTATGTTGTAGAGCCAATGGCGAAATAACCTCTCTCACTAGTAGCGACAACAACGCTGTCACATCCTTGATAGAGATGCCAAATGCATAGAACGCCTTGACAAATGTGTGAGTGCATCTACTCTAGTGTTCCAACAATGGCTCCATGTATTCCACACCTTCGCAACTGGGTAGATGCATGAACCAAAATCTACCCACCTCAGCAACCCTGCCAAATGTGGCAATCGACAAAACATAAGGTTTTCCAAAATATACTCTACCCAATCTGTGAAAGTGCTTGTATTTCTATCATCCTCTATCTTTGATTCATGGCATCAGAATGTGATGATGTTCTTTGGACGCCCATAGAAGCACAATACGTACCTCTCATCCCCCAATCAAATTGAAGGTTCCTTCTTCCCCCATCGCTACTGGCCATGGGACTAGAGTCCGAAAACCCTTTCCCTTGTCTTTGTCCTTCGCTTCTTCCATTTGTGCAAGCAGTTGTGCAATGTCTAACATACTGGTGTATGTGACAAAGGGATAGATCGTTTGAGTGGGATTCTTGTGTGGAGTTATGATCATCAGTACCATTAGGAATAAAATTTTGTAAAGGAAGTTTCTTAAACTACCCATATGGTTTAGCTAATTGACTAGTTGTACCTTTACTGTTTGAAAATTGACTTAAGCTACCCCTACTAATTCTGACAATTGACTAAGCGTCTCTTTGGAACCGTTGCTGTTGCTCCAGAAAATGGCGCCACATCAGTGCCATATAGGAAAAAATGGTGTTCCAGGAAACAGCCTTCTGTTTGGAACCGTTTTTTCATAGAAATGTTAGACAGTTTTGTATGCCCTTAGTTTCAATCAAGAATGATGTACTTTATGAATTTATTGTAAATGAATAAAAGTGCATATTTGATTCATGTTCCCTTGGTATGTTTCTGTGTAATACCCTTAAACTGGACACTTAATGAGACTCGTGTTAGTTTAGAACATTCACAGCCAGTGGATCGGTCTGGGGAGACCTATCCTGACAAGGCTGACACTATAGTGCCACCAAGTCGGTTGGGGTGGCCTGTCTCAGCTACCAGGGTGAGACCCTAGGCACATACAGTGTAAGATTAATAGAACCTTTGAACCGGACCAGATTTCTAGTATTGCCCTGGACCTTGGAGATTGATGGGCAAAACTGGAAAGTTACACCTAACCCCTAGACTCGATTATGATACTACACTAGATGTCGGACTGGGCTGTCTTTGATGTACTAATCAGTGAGATCCTTAGCAAGGGTCAAAACCTGGGTATATTGGGACAATCCGAGAATTCATCTGAGTGGGTGATCATAGTGAAAGGATCAGCCTCTTTGTCGGACAAAGGTAATGATCGAGGATGCACTCTCTCTAATGGAAACCAAGACTGTCGGCAGCCGATTTCAACCGTTGAAATTTGTTTTTGCAAAGTATATTTTATATGAGATATAAAAGTATATATTATGGTTTCTAAAATGTTTGCAAAAGGTTTTAATTCCCGGGATCCATATGAGTAGAGAATGCAACACTGTTCCTTGTAGCCGAGGGAGAGGTCCTCTCTTGTCGGGCAGTGTATGATCATTATGGACTGAGAGGTTAAGTGTAAGACCATTGAGGATAATACCTGATGGGCTAATCTTGCATCTGCCCACAGTCCCTGGGTGTTACAAGGTGGATTGGCCCAGGGGCCACTAAGGGTAAGTGTTGGGCCCATAGAGCCCATAAGATGGGATTCAGGGGGTGCACTGTCCATAACATTGTATTCGGCCAGACCTTGTAACAAAGGCTGGGCTGAACCCATGTGGCTGATGTGTAGATCAATGTTTGGGTCCCACGCCATACAAGGAAGCCCAACTGGGCAGCAGTTTGGAAGGCTAATTGTGTACATAACCTTAAATGGGCCTTCAGCCCATTTCGAACTGGGCTGATTTGATCAGTCAATTAAAAGGGGGGCGAATTCTGAAGTGGATCAGCTGATGGGATTGGGCTTAGACCCTATCCACTTAGAGTGTCCAAGATCTAAATGTGATTTAGATCTGGAAACCTCCTAATTAGATTAGGAGATGGCTGATCTGATCTGCAGATAAGATAAGGATTATTCCTTATCACTTAAAGGGACTTCTAACCCAAATATGATTTGGATTAGCAACTCCTAATCTGATTAGGAGCTAATCCCTTTAAGATTATGAAAGAAGAAAGGGACGAATATAGTTTTGTGTGATTGAGATTCAATTCTCTTCAGAGCAAAGAAATCACAGAAAGAGAGAATTTTCTTGCATACTGCGAATTCTCTCCTGCCGCCTCCTTCCTGTCATTGCCATTCCCTTTAGTTCGATCTCCAGTTCTTGGGAGAAATCAAGATTTGATCTTGATTCCAATCTTTTGGGAAAAGATTGGTTGGAGCTGTACCCACAAGCCATCCAGTTGATTTTTGCGAAGGGTCAAGTTCTTTTGGAAGAACGTTTCTAATTCTGCTCCATCATTCACTGCGCCATCTTCAGTGGGAGCAGATTTTGGATCCTTCCTTGGGTGTGAACACCTCCATTGGGAGATATTGATTCTTTGTATCAGGTATATCCTCCCTCCTATTTCTTTTGGTTCAGATCTGATTTGGTTCTTGATTCAAGATTGATCTTTGAAAATATGTTTTCTGAAATAGGGAATTCGGTTCCCTACAAAGATGGGAGAAAATTTTTGAAATTCGCCCTATCTATTCCGCAAGATTTGGGCGTCCATGTGATGGATATCCCATCCCTTTAGTGGTATCAGAGCCATGGTTCAAATCTTGAATCAATTTAATTCAGATCTGAACCTGCGCAAATGGGCAGAAGGTGTTCTACCCGATTTGCGCAGATATGGATTTTGGGAAATTTATTCCCAAAATTATTGGGCAAATAATCTGAAAAAAAATTTATATAAATCTGATTATTGTTTAGAATAGTTCTTTATGATTTTCTTGATTTATGGGCTGTTCGTACAAGAGGAGATCGAATTCTTGGTTTGCGCAGGGAACCTACAAGATTTGCGGTTTCTTGATTTATTCATTACATTTGGTCTGTAAATAATTTTTTTTTTATTTTTAGACTCAATGTATTAGGTATTCGATCTGATGTAATTATAATAGAAATTAGGTTTTCTATTTAATTTATTTTTGGATCGAAGATGGCGGCGCAAGGAAGGAGATTTCGCATATGGGACATTCGCTACCTGCGATTTGCAGTTTATGAAACTGCATTCTGTGATCTAACCTCTGTTTTGCCGGATGGATTGTATGGACAGCCCTGGATTAACTGATTCTTGTTTTCTTTTATCAGTTCTTTAATTTCAGATTATTTTCTTTAATTAAAGATTTAATTAAAGATCAAACCCTAGACCCATTCGAACCAAGATTGGTTCAAATTGTTTGGACCGAATCTAGTGTTTATTCAAGGCTGAAAGTCAGCCCTAATTTTCCCACAAATGGGCCTAAGGATTGATGTTTAATTAAATGGTTAATTTGGCCCAACCTGTAAGGCCCAGTTTTAAACTGTTAAAACTGCCAAAAGCCCACTTTAAAGGAACAAGCTATATGGGCCGAACTGGGTAACCCTGATTCAGCCCATATACCTAGATGATGTTAACTATTAATATTATGAATTAAAATGGGCTATTACAGATAATTAATTGATTGGATCAATTCCTCCCTGCATGTGATGTATGGATGTGTGTGATGTGCTACGATCATGGACCATAAGTGCTTGGCCCATGCAGATTCGATAGTGACTCTTACGCACACCATGGCTGAATGCACATCATTGCCATGGTGTCCCTACTGGTCATTTGATGACCTCCCTCAATGGTGGGCCCCACACCTCCTGAAGAGGTTACGTGTGGAACCCTAGCCAATTTAGGCCCACCGAAATATGGCTTTATGAAAGTTAGTGGGAGCCACTCTGGTTTGACCTAAAATAAACTAGGGCGTAATTCTTGTTCCCTCCAGTAAATATGAGTGCATGTGATAGGGAGATTCATATGATGAACTCTCTAAAGGCCTTCCATCATTAGCATGAAGATGGGTCCTTCAGTAATGAGGAAATGCACCAGAAAATGGGCTATCCATTTGTTGTTGGGCTTGTTTAAGTGTTTCATAAGATGATAGGGGCATCATAGACCGATGTGGGAGGGGCTTCACCAGAAAATGGGAACTCTCTCACGGTACCTTGGCGTTCACGAATATGATGGGTAAGCACTCACTGGACAGAAAGGTTTACCTGAAAATGGCTCTGAACCTTGTCTGGCAGAGGCCAAAGGGAAAACTCATATGATGAGTGGATGTGATCCTTCACAGAAAGGTGGTGGGTTTTGCAGCTGAAACAGTTGGCTCCATGCACCGTATGTGGTTTCCCACATTTCCAGAGACAAGTCCCTGTCTCCGTCCCTAAGCAGGAGGGAAAACTCAGAGATGAAAAAATGGGAATGGAACATAGATTAAAATCCATATCTATGACTTGAACATGAATCAAATAAGGTTGTGGGCTGATATTTGCTGTTTTATCAGAAAATGGCAAACAGACTATTTGCAAAGCTTCTTGACGACAACAAGCTTAAGGGCCCAAACTATGCCGACTGGTACCGTAACCTAATGCTGGTTTTAACATCTAAAAAACTGGACAAGGTAGTCAAGTCTCCTGCCCCGGAACGTCCGGGTGATAGGGCTTCTGAAGCCCGTAGGAGAGAATTCCAAGAATGGGAGGATAAAAACTCCCTAGCCCGCTTCTATGTCATTGCTTCTTTGGACAACTTAATACAGAGGCAGTTCGTTCAGATCGAACTCGCTAAAGACATATTGGACAGTCTGAAAACAATGTATGAAGAGCAGAACCGTTCTACTCGGTAGAAGGTCTTGAAAATGTTCATGACCGCTCAGATGTCCAAGGGGCAAAAAGTTCACAACCATTGTCTTCGGATGATGGGTTACATTAACGAGCTGGAAGCCCTTGGATCCGGGCTAGATCTTGGAACTCAAGTAGATGCCATTCTGAACTCCTTGCCCTCTTCCTTCAATGGGTTCATATTAAACTACAATATGAACAAGCTGAATGTCAGCATCCAAGAGCTGAGCAATATGTTGCAAAGGGCCGATGACTTACTTAAGAAGGATGAGCCTGTGGTGATGCTTGTTGAAGCTAACAAAACGGGCAAGAAAAAGAGGAAGGCAAAGAAGCCTCAGAAGAAGACTACCAAGCCCAAGAAGCAGAAGAAGGATAGGACAGCAGATGCATGTCACTTCTGCAAACAAACCGGCCACTGGAGGAGGAACTGTCCTCAGTACCTGGAATCCAAGAAAGGTAATTTCGAATCTTGTGTCATAGAAACCAACTTATTGGTGACTTCTGCATCCTGGTGTATTGACTCTGGGGCTTCAACTCATGCGTGTAACTCACTGCAGGGGTTCAAGGTAAGCAGAAGGCTGAATGATGGAGAAGTGATGCTCTACTTGGGGACTTCTGCAAGCGTTGCAGCTATGGCAATAGGCACCGTAGAATTAAAATTTAGAGAAGGAAATATTGTACTTAAAGATTGTCCTCTTGTGCAAAATCTAAGAAGAAATTTGATTTCTGTCTCAAAACTATGTGCGGATGGATATTCTGTCTTTTTCAGTAATACGTTTACTATTAAAAGAAACAATAAGTTCATCGCATATGGGGAACTGGAGAACGGTCTTTATGTTCTACATCATTCTCTAGAAACAAACATAGCCGAAACTACGTCGGCTGAAATCCCCAAGAAAAGAGCACGTGATACAGTTAATCCTACGTGCCTGTGGCATTACCGACTTGGCCATATTAGTATTGACCGAATCACAAGACTGGTAAAGGATGGTCATTTGGATTTTCTAATTGTAGAAGATCTTCCCACTTGTAAGCCTTGCCTTCAGGGTAAGATGACAAAGAGGCCATTTAACGGTAAGCCTGAAAGATGTACAGGCACGCTTGACCTTATACATACTGATGTATGTGGTCCCCTGAGTGTTAGGACCCGTAACCAACACGTGTATTTCATTACATTCACCGATGATTTTTCACGATATGGTTACGTATACGTAATGAGACACAAGTCTGAATCTTTTGAAAAGTTCAAAGAGTTCAGGCAAGAGGTCGAGAAACAGTTAGGGAGAGAAATTAAGGCCCTTCGATCAGATCGAGGTGGTGAGTATCTCTCTGACGAATTCAGGGACTACTTAAAGGACAATGGGATAGTATCACAGTTGGCTCCTCCTGCTACACCACAACTTAACGGTGTTTCAGAGAGGAGGAATATGACCTTATTGGATATGGTCCGGTCACTTCTCACCCATTCAGAGTTACCCACATCCTTTTGGGGATACGCATTAGAAACCGCATTATACTTGCTGAACCGGGTTCCAACCAAATTGGTTCCTAAGACTCCTTATGAGCTTTGGACCGGAAAGAAACCAAGTGTACGACACTTGAAGATTTGGGGTTGTCCGACTCACGTTAAAAGAACGAATCCGGACAAATTGGAATCCAAGACCAGCCGTTGCCTATTCGTAGGCTACCCAAAGGGCTCAGTGGGCTACCTATTCTATAATCCAAGTGAGCAGAAGGTGTTCTGTAGTTGGAATGCACTATTCTTGGAAAATGACTACATCTTGGACAATCTGCCTCAGGAAAATGTTCTTGATGAGGAGAGCTCAGATGTAGTGGGAGGTGTCCCGCAAGTTCCAGATAGTGAACAACCTAGAAGATCTACCCGGGTGTCCAGGCCATCGGTCCATTTTGGTTACGATCAGGATAGTTACCTGGTCAAAACCTTGACTAGTGAAGAGGATCTCGTAACATATACGGAAGCTATGTTGGACATAGACTCCCTTAAATGGGTAGATGCCATGAGAGCTGAGATGGACTCAATAGAGACCAATGGAGTCTGGACTCTAGTGGATCCGCCCTCCGGGGTAAAAGCAATTGGTTGCAAATGGATCTACAAGAGGAAGAAGGGCCCCGATGGCAGGGTTGAGACCTACAAAGCTCGTCTGGTGGCAAAATGATATACTCAGAAAGAAGGCATCGATTATGAGGAAACATTTTCGCCCGTGGCTATGCTTAAATCCATTAGGATCCTGCTAGCCGTAGCAGCTTACTATGACTATGAGATTTGGCAGATGGATGTCAAAACTGCGTTCCTGAATGGAGATCTTACTGAAGATATCTATATGCAGCAATCGCAAGGTTTTGTAGCTGCGGGTCAGGAACACATGGTCTATAAGTTGAATAGATCTATATATGGATTGAAGCAAGCTTCTAGAAGTTGGAACATCCGATTTGACTCTACGGTCAAAAAGTTTGATTTTGAGCAAAACCCGGATGAACCATGTGTTTATAGAAAGACCAGTGGTGACAAGGTTACGTTTCTGGTTCTGTATGTAGATGACATTCTACTCATTGGGAATGATGTAGGAATGTTAACTACGATAAAAGTATGGCTATCACAGCAATTCTCCATGAAAGACCTTGGAGAAGCCTCCTATATACTGGGTCTTCGACTCTATAGAGATAGATCGAAGCGGATAATAGGATTATCGCAATCTACTTATATTGACAAAATAGTCAGGAGATATAGCATGGAAAACTCCAAGAAAGGAAATGTTCCTTTCAGGCATGGAGTCAATCTCTCCAAGAAGATGTCTCCAAAGACCTCTGAGGAGATCGAGAGCATGAAAGACGTTCCCTATGCCTCAACCATAGGGAGCATCATGTATGCCATGCTATGCACTTGTCTTGACATCGCCCAGGCAGTGAGTGTAGTAAGCAAATTCCAGGCCAACTCAGGGCAGGAGCATTGGACTGCTGTGAAATGCAAACTTAAGTACCTTCGAAGGACAAAAGAGTTTTGTTTGGTATTCGATGGTAGTTCACTACAGATCCAAGGGTTTACAGATGCGGATTTCCAGTTGGATCCGGATGATAGAAAGTCTACATTTGGATATGTTTTCACAATAGGATCGTGTGCTGTTTGCTGGAAAAGCAGCAAACAGGGGTCCACAGCAGACTCCACAACCGAGGCCGAATACATTGCCGCAATTGAGGCTGCCAAAGAAGCCGTATGGATGAAGAAGTTCGTTCATGAGTTGGGAGTAGTTCCGTCCAGCACATCACCCATTCCATTGTTGTGTGACAACAATGGAGCCATTGCTCAGGCTAAGGAGCCACCAGCCCACTCGAAGTCGAAGCACATCGAGAGGAAGTACCACATACTGCGGGAGACTGTTGGTAGAGGGGACATCCTGATTCAGAAGGTAGCGTCAGCGGAAAATGTAGCAGATCCATTGACGAAGCCACTATCATAGAAAGTGTTTGAGAAACACGTGGAAAGCATGAGACTCCGGCTAGTACCTGATTGGACCTAAGTGCAAATGGGAGCTGTTAGACAGTTTTGTATGCCCTTAGCTTCAATCAAGAATGATGTACTTTATGAATTTATTGTAAATGAATAAAAGTGCATATTTGATTCATGTTCCCTTGGTATGTTTCTGTGTAATACCCTTAAACTGGACACTTAATGAGACTTGTGTTAGTTTAGAATGTTCACAGCCAATGGATCGGTCTGGGGAGACCTATCCTGACAAGGCTGATACTGTAGTGCCACCAAGTCGGTTGGGGTGGCCTGTCTCAGCTATCAAGGAGAGACCCTAGGCACATACAGTGTAAGATTAATAGAACCTTTGAACCGGACCAGATTTTTAGTATTGCCCTGGACCTTGGAGATAGACGGGCAAAACTGGAAAGTTACACCTAACCCCTAGACTCGATTATGATACTACACTAGATGTCGGATTGGGCTATCTTTGATGTACCAATCAGTGAGATCCTTAGCAAGGGTCAAAACCTGGGTATATTGGGACAATCCGAGAATTCATCTGAGTGGGTGATCATAGTGAAAGGATTAGCCCCTTTGTCGGACAAAGGTAATGATCGGGGATGCACTCTCTCTAATGGAAACCAAGACTGCCGGCAGCCGATTTCAACCGTTGAAATTTGTTTTTGCAAAGTATATTTTATATGAAATATAAGTATATATTATGGTTTCTAAAATGTTTGCAAAAGGTTTTAATTCCCGGGATCCATATGAGTAGAGAATGCAACACTGTTCCTTGCAGCCGAGGGAGAGGTCCTCTCTTGTCGGGCAGTGTATGATCATTATGGGCTGAGAGGTTAAGTGTAAGACCATTGAGGATAATACTTGATGGGCTAATCCTACATCTGCCCACAGTCCCTAGGTGTTACAAGGTGGCTTGGCCCAAGGGCCACTTAGGGTAAGTGTTGGGCCCATAGAGCCCATAAGATGGGATTCAGGGGGTGCACTGTCCATAACAGTGTATTCGGCCAGGCCTTGTAACAAAGGCTGGGCTGAACCCATGTGGCTGATGTGTAGATCAATGTTTGGGTCCCACGCCATACAAGGAAGCCCAACTGGGCAGTAGTTTGGAAGGCTAATTGTGTACATAACCTTAAATGGGCCTTAAGCCCATTTCGAACTGGGCTGATTTGATCAGTCAATTAAAAGGGGGGCGAATTCTGAAGTGGATCAGCTGATGGGATTGGGCTTAGACCCTATCCACTTAGAGAGTCCAATATCTAAATGTGATTTAGATCTGGAAACTTCCTAATTAGATTAGGAGATGGCTGATCTGATCTGTAGATAAGATAAGGATTATCCCTTATCACTTAAAGGGACTTCTAACCCAAATATGATTTGGATTAGCAACTCCTAATCTGATTAGGAACTAATCCCTTTAAGATTATGAAAGAAGAAAGGGGCGAATATAGTTTTGTGTGATTCTGATTCAATTCTCTTCAGAGCAAAGAAATCACAGAAAGAGAGAATTTTCTTGCATACTGCGAATTTTCTCCTGTCGCCTCCTTCCTGTCATTGTCATTCCCTTTAGTTCGATCTCCAGTTCTTGGGAGAAATCAAAATTTGATATTGATTCCAATCTTTTGGGAAAAGATTGGTTGGAGCTGTACCCACAAGCCATCCAGTTGATTCTTGCGAAGGGTCAAGTTCTTTTGGAAGAACGTTGCTGATTCTGCTCAATCCTTCACTGCGCCATCTTCAGTGGGAGCAGATTTTGGATCCTTCCTTGGGCGTGAACACCTCCATTGGAAGATATTGATTCTCTGTATCAGGTATATCCTCCCTCCTATTTCTTTTGGTTCAGATTTGATTTGGTTCTTGATTCAAGATTGATCCTTGAAAATATGTTTTCTGAAATAAGGAATTCGATTCCCTGCAAAGATGGGAAAAAATTTTTGAAATTTGCCCTATCTATTCCGCAAGATTTGGGCGTCCATGTGATGGATATCCCATCCCTTCAAGAAAATGGTGCTCCAAGCCACGCCTTAGAAATCGGGAAGGCATGGCTTGAAGCAACGCCAAATTTGGCATTTCCTAGAGCTTCAGCTTGTTGCTACCAACAGGGCAGTGATGTGACAATGGATAATGGGTAGAAGTGCAGAAAACGTTTCCTAGAGCATCGGTACCACCAAACAGAAAAAATTGTTGTTGCTCCAGGAAATGTCCTATTTGGCAGCAACGATTCCAAACAAAAAAAAGGCACGGTGCTCCAAGCCACACATCAGCAGCACCGTTTTCTGAGAAAACAGTGAGAAGAAGAGAAGATGAAAAGAAAGTTCACGTAGAGTTCTGGGTTTACTTGTTCTTAGCTTCTTGAGCTGTCTTACAAAATGTTTCAGATTACAAGAAATATAAAGTAGTTTTACTTTCACACTCAAGATCTTTCAGCTACCAACTCCCAAGACTACCCACTTAATACGAAAGACAAAACATAAAGGAAAATTACAGAATTACCACTCTAACTTTTCAACAGCAGCACCTACCTATTCCCTCATTCTGCTCTAGGCAGTGTTTTTTGTGTATTAATAGTTATAGCATTTTTAGCTTTAGTTTATACATTGAAAACTCATTTCTGTGCATCTCAACAACAGATTTCCTAATATAAATTTATCCAGGAGAATAGAGTTTGTGAAACCTATCTTACTGAAAATTAGTGTTTGGTATTACTATTATCAGTCTTATCCCACTTAAAGCATCAGTAAAATTACACTATTTTGGTCTATGAAAGGCCATATGGTACCACCATCATCAACAACAACAATTTCATGTTGTAGGCTGAGAGATATTTTGTTGAAGATAGTCAAACCTTCCTAGATATTCATGGGAAATTATCAATATATTCCCAAGATTTTACCATGTTTAGATTGTCTCTATCTTTCTGTCTCTCTCCCCTCAGGCCTCAATTGTATCAGTGAAAAGGTGCATAAATTTCATTTCTAGATCCCTAGAAAAGTCAAATTACACTTAGACAATAAGGAATATGTAGTAAAATGAGCACCTTCTTTGAGTTGTATATTATTGTACAATGTAGAAATGAACTTAGAGTAGGACCATGCTTCCAACTTTAAGAAACTCAAGATTACTAAAGTCTGCCCAGGGAAAATAATATCCACTATGTTTTTTAAACAAGAAAAAAGGAAAAAGAAGAGATAAAAAAGATATAAATCAAGTCCTGGGTGCTCAAATCTGTAGGTTTTTGGCAGTTATTTAATTTTCTGTATGATCCCCTCTAGACATGGCAGACCTTATCTATCTGTGAATTGACATGGGCAGTGCATTTGAAGTGTTTCTTTTCTTCACCTTTGATAGACTTGAATGGGTTTTGAGCCTTTCTACAAATAGAGTTCCTACAACCCTACTGTTGATTTAAAGGCTAGAGCATCTCAAGGTGGGGGCTTCTGTCCTTTGATTGCTAAAGGAAGAGACTTAGGATTCTTCCTTTTTTTATGGCTCCTGTGTTCTAATCTCCTTGGAATGTCTAGCTGAAGGTCCTTTAGCTTACACATGCAAATAGATTAAGTTGGAAGTGCTGGAATTCAACTTGGCTTATGTAGCTTGAACAAGTTTGTGCTACATCAATCCTGTTTTGTCATTCTATTCTATCAAGGGCCATATCAATTGACCATTATTAAATTGTAAGCCCCAAAATAATTTTTCACTACCTCAACCAATGTCCTTTTACACCTGGTCCTCTCTCATCTGAAGGGATGAGAGATCCATCCTATGGACGCCCAAAGATTGCGGAATAAGGGGCGAATTTCAAAAATTTTATCTCTCCCTTCAACTGGGAATTGTATTCCCTATTTAGAAAATCATATTTTCAAGGATCAATCTTGAACCATAAACTGAACCAGATCTGAACCAAAAGGAGTGGGAGAGGATTATACCTGATACGGAGAAATACTATCTCCCAATGGAGGTGTTCACGCCCAAGGAAGGATCCAAAATCTGCTCCCACTGAAGATGCCGCAGTGAAGGATGGAGCAGAATCAGCAATGTTCTTCAAAAGAACTTGACCCTTCGCAAGAATCAACTGGACGGCTTGTGAGTACAGCTCCAACCAATCTTTTCCCAAAAGATTGAGATCAAGATCAAATCTTGATTGCTCCCAAGAACTGGAGATCGAATTGAAGGAATGGCAATGGCAGGAAGGTGGCGGCAGGAGAGAATTCACAGTATGCAGGAAATCTCTCAATCTCTCTTTCTTTAAGAGAAGAATGTTGTTGATGATGTAAAAGGCTGCCGCCCCCTTCCCCTTTTATAATCTCAAAGGGATCAGCTCCTAATCAGATTAGGAGTTGCTAATCCAAATCATATTTGGGTTAGAAGTCCCATAGTGATAAGGGATAATCCTTATCTTATATGCAAATCAGATCAGCTGTCTCCTAATCTAATTAGGAGGTTTCCAGATCTAAATCTTATTTAGATCTTGGACTCTCTGAGTGGATAGGGTCTAAGCCCAATCCTTTTAGCTGACCCAATTCAGAATTCGCCCCCTTTAAATGACTGATCAAATCAGCCCAGTTCGAAATGGGCTTAAGGCCCATTAAGGTTATGTACTCAAAAACCTTCCAAATTGCTGCCCAGTTGGGCTTCCTTGTATGGGGTGGGACCCAAGCATTGATCTACACATCAGCCACATGGGTTCAGCCCAGCCTTTGTTACAAGGCCTAGCCGAATGCACTGCTGAAGACAGTGTACCCCCTGAAACCCATCAAATGAGCTCTATGGGCCCAACACTTACACTAAGTGGTCCCTGGGCCAAGCCACCTTGTAACACCCAGGGACTGTGGGCAGATGCAAGATTAGCCCATCAGGTGTTATCCTCAATGGTCTTACACTTAACCTCTCAGCCCATAATGATCATACACTGCCCGACAAGAGAGGACCTCTCCCTCGGCTGCAAGGAACAGTGTTGCACTCTCCACTTATATGGATCCAGGGAATTAAAACCTTCTTGCAAACAATTTAGAAACCATAAATATATACTTTTATATCTTATATAAAATATATTTTGCAAAACAAATCTCAACGGTTGAAATCGGCTGCCGGCAGTCTTGGTTTCCATCAGTGAGAGTGCATCCCCGATCATTACCTTTGTCCGACAAAGGGGCTGATCCTGTCACTATGATCACCCACTCAGATGAATTCTCGGACTGTCCTAATATACCCAGGTTTTGACCCCCGCTAAGGATCTCACTGACTGGTACATCAAAGACAGCCCAATCCGACACCTAGTGTAGTATCATAATCGAGTCTAGGGGTCGGGTGTAACTTTCCAGTTTTGCCCATCAATCTCCAAGGTCCAGGGCAATACTGGAAATCTGGTTCAGTTCAAAGATTCAATTAATCATACACTGTATGTGCCTAGGGTCTCACCCTGGCAGCTGAGACAGGCCACCCCAACCGACTTGGTAGCACCATAGTGTCAGCCTTGTCAGGATAGGTCTCCCCAGACCAACCCACTGGCTGTGAACATTCTAAACTAACACGAGTCTCATTAAGTGTCCAGTTTAAGGGTATTACACAGAAACATACCAAGGGAACATGAATCAAATATGTATCTTTATTCATTTACAATAAACTCATAAAGTACATCATTCTGATTGAAGCTAAGGGCATACAAAACTGTCTAACAGCTCCCACTTGCACTTAGGTCCAATCAGGTACTAGCCGGAGTCCCATGCTTTCCACGTGTTTCTCAAACACTTTCTGTGATAGTGGCTTTGTCAATGGGTCTGCTACATTTTCCGCTGACGCTACCTTCTGAATCAGGACGTCCCCTCTACCAACAATCTCCCGCAATACGTGGTACTTCCTCTCGATGTGCTTCGACTTCGAGTGGGCTCGTGGCTCCTTAGCCTGAGCAATGGCTCCATTGTTGTCACACAACAATGGGATGGGTGATGTGCTGGACGGAACAACTCCTAACTCATGAACGAACTTCTTCATCCACACAGCTTCTTTGGCAGCCTCACTTGCGGCAATGTATTCGGCCTCGGTCGTGGAGTCTGCAGTGGACCCCTGTTTGCTGCTTTTCCAGCAAACAGCACACGATCCTATCATGAAAACATATCCAGATGTAGACTTTCTATCATCTGGGTCTGACTGGAAATCGGCATCTGTAAACCCCTGGATCTGTAGTGAGCTACCGTCGAACACTAGACAAAACTCTTTTGTCCTTCGAAGGTACTTAAGTATGTTTTTCACAGCAGTCCAATGCTCCTGCCCTGGGTTGGCCTGAAATCTGCTTACTACACTCACTGCCTGAGCTATGTCAGGACGAGTGCACAGCATGGCATACACGATGCTCCCTACGGTTGAGGCATAAGGAATGTCTTTCATGCCATCAATCTCCTCAGAAGTCTTGGGAGACATCTTCTTGGAGAGAGTGACTCCGTGCCTGAAAGGAACATTTCCTTTCTTGGAGTTTTCCATGCTGTATCTTTTGACTATTTTGTCAATGTAAGCAGATTGGGATAATGCTATTATCCGCTTCGATCTATCTCTATAGAGTCGAAGACCCAGTATATAGGAGGCTTCTCCAAGATCTTTCATGGAGAATTGCTGCGAAAGCCATACTTTCACCATAGTTAACATTCCTACATCATTCCCAATGAGTAGAATGTCATCTACATACAGGACCAAGAAGGTAACCTTATCCCCACTGTACTTCCTGTAGACACAGGGTTCATCCAGATTCTGCTCGAAGTCAAACGATTTGACAGCAGAGTTAAAACGGATGTTCCAACTTCTAGAAGCTTGCTTAAGCCCATAAATGGATCTGTTAAGTTTACATACCATGTTTTCCTGACCTGCAGCAATGAAGCCTTGCGGCTGCTGCATATAGATATCTTCAGTAAGATCTCCATTCAGGAATGCAGTTTTGACATCCATCTGCCAAATCTCATAATCATGGTATGCTGCTACAGCTAGCAGGATCCTAATGGATTTAAGCATGGCCACAGGCGAAAAGGTTTCCTCATAATCGATGCCCTCTTTCTGAGTGTACCCTTTCGCCACCAGACGAGCCTTAAAGGTCTCAACTTTACCATCGGGGCCCTTCTTCCTCTTGTAAATCCATTTGCAACCGATTGCCTTTACCCCGGAGGGCGGATCTACTAGAGTCCAGACACCATTGGTCTCCATTGAGTCCATCTCTGCCCTCATGGCCTCCACCCACTTCTGGGAATCTATGTCCAACATAGCTTCCGCGTAAGTCACGGGATCCTCGTCACTAGTCAAGGTTTCCACCAGGTAACTATCCTGGTCATAACCATAACGGACTGGTGGCCTGGATGCCCGAGTGGATCTTCTAAGTTGGTCACTACCTGGAACTTGTGGGACATCTCCCACTGCTCCTGAGCTCTCCTCATCAAGAACAACTTCCTGACGATGGGTGTCCAGGACATAGTCGGTTTCCAAGAATTGTGCATTTCGACTGCAGAACACTTTCTGGTCACTTGGGTCATAGAAAAGGTAACCTACAGAGCCTTTTGGGTAGCCTACAAATAGGCAACGACTGGTCTTAGATTCCAACTTGTCTGCACTCGTTCTTTTAACGTGTGCTGGACAACCCCAAATCTTCAAGTGTTTGACACTTGATTTCTTTCCGGTCCAAAGTTCATATGGAGTATTCGGAACCGATTTGGTTGGAACCCGATTCAGCACGTAAATCGCAGTCTCTAATGCGTAACCCCAAAAGGATGTGGGTAACTCTGAGTGTATGAGAAGCGACCGGACCATATCTAATAAGGTCCTATTCCTCCTCTTTGAAACACCGTTAAGTTGTGGTGTAACAGGAGGAGCTAATTGTGATACTATCCCATTGTCCTTTAAGAAGTCCCTGAATTCGTCAGAGAGATATTCGCCACCTCGATCGGATCGAAGGGCTTTAATTTCTCTCCCTAACTATTTCTCGACCTCTTGTCTAAACTCTTTGAACTTTTCAAAGGATTCAGACTTGTGTCTCATTAGGTACACGTAACCATATCGTGAAAAATCATCTGTGAAGGTGATGAAATACACGTGTTGATTTCGTGTCCTAACACTCAGGGGACCACATACATCAGTATGTATTAGGTCAAGTGTGCCTGTACATCTTTCAGGCTTACCACTAAATGGCCGTCTCGTCATCTTGCCTTGTAGGCAAGGCTCACAGGTGGGAAGATCTTCTACAGCTAGAAAATCCAAAGGACCATCCTTTACCAACCTTGTGATTCGGTCAACACCGATATGGCCAAGGCAATAATGCCACAGACACGTGGGATTAACTGTATCACGGGCTCTCTTCTTGGGGTTTTCAACCGACGTAGTTTCGGTTATGTTAGTTTATAGAGAAGGATGTAGAACATAGAGACCGTTCTCCAGTTCCCCGTATGCGATGAATCTGTTGTTTCTTTTAATAGTAATCGTATTACTAAAGAAGACAGAATAACCATCTGCACACAGTTTTGAGACAGAAATCAAATTTCTTCTTAAATTTTGTACATAAAGACAATCTTTTAGTACAATTTTTCCTTCTCTAAAATATAATTCCACGGTTCCTATGGCCGTGGCTGCAACAGTTGCACAAGTCCCCAAGTAGAGTGTGACTTCTCCTTCACTCAGCCTTCTGCTTACCTTGAACCCCTGCAGTGAGTTACACGCATGAGTTGAAGCCCCGGAGTCAATACACCAGGACGCAGAAGCTACCAATAAATTAGTTTCTATAACACAAGTTTCGAAGTTACCTTTCTTGGATTCTAGGTAGGCAGGACAATTCCTTTTCCAGTGGCCGGTCTTCTTGCAGAAGTGACAGGCATCCGATGCTTTGTCTTTCTTCTGCTTCTTGCTTTTAGTGGCTTTCTTCTAAGGCTTCTTTGCCTTCCTCTTTCTCTTGCCTGTCTTGCCAGCTTCAACAAGCATGGCTACAGGCTCATCCTTTTTAATCAGTTCTTCAGCTCTTTGCAATATATTGCTGAGCTCTTGTAAGCTGACATTCAGCTTGTTCATGTTATAGTTCATGATGAACGGATTAAAGGAAGGAGGCAAAGAGTTAAGGATAGCATCTATCTGGGTTGCAAGGTCCAGCCCGGATCCAAGAGCCTCCAGTTCGTTGATGTATCCCATCATCCGAAGACAATGGTCGTGAACTTGTTGACCCTTGGACATTTGTGTGGTCATGAACTGTTTCAAGACCTTTTGTCGAGTATAACGATTCTGCTCTTCATACATTGTCCTGAGACTGTCCAATATGTCTTTGGCAAGTTCGATCTGATCGAACTACCTCTGTATCGGATTGTCCAAAGAGGCAATGATGTAACACCGGGCAAGGGAGTTTTTCTCCTCCCATTCTTGAGAGTCTCTCCTTCGGGCCTCAGAAGCCCTATCTCCCGGACGCTCCGGGGCAGGATTCTTTGCCACTTTGTCAAGTTTTTCAGAAGCAAGGACCAGCATAAGGTTCCTATACCAGTCAGCATAATTTGGGCCCTTCAACTTGTTGTCATCAAGTTGCTTTGCAAATGATCCGTTTGCCATTTTCTGATAAAAAAGCAAACATCTGTCCACGACCTAATTTGATTCATGTTCATTTCATAGATATGGATTTTAATCTACGATCCATTTCCATTTATTCATCTCTGAGATTTCCCTCCTTTCTCAGTGACGGAGACTACGGGTTGTCTCTGGAAATGTGGGAAATCACATAGGGTGCATGAAGCCAACTATTTCAGCTGCATAACCCCACCACCTTTCTGTGAAGGATCATATCCACTCATCAGATGAGTTTTCCCTTTGGCCTCTGTCAGACAAGGTTCAGAGCCGTTTTCAGGTAAACCTTTCTGTCCAGTGAGTGCTTACCCATCATATTCGTGAACGCCAAGGTACCGTGAGAGAGTTCCCATTTTCTGGTGAAGCCCCTCCCACATCGGTCTATGACGCCCCTATCATCTTATGAAACACTTAGACAAACCCAACAGCAAATGGATAGCCCATTTTCTGGTGCGTTTCCTCATTACTGAAGGACCCATCTTCGTGCTAATGATGGAAGGCCTTTAGAGAGTTCATCATATGAATCTTCCTATCACATGCACTCATATTATCTGGAGGGAACAGATAATTACGCCCTAGTTTTATCTTTAGGTCAAACCAAAGTGGCTCCCACTGACTTTCATAAAGCCAGATTTTTGGTGGGCCTAAATCGGCTAGGGTTCCGCACGAGACCTCATGATGAGGTGTGGGGCCCACCACTGAGGGAGGTCATCCAATGACCAAAAGGGACACCATGGCAATGATGTGCATTCAGCCATGGTGTGCGAAAGAGCCACTGTCGATTGAGCATGAGCCAAGTACATATGGCCCATGTACGTAGCACATCACACATCCATACATCACATGCAGGGCTAAATTGACCCAATCAATTAATTATCTGTAAAGCCCATTTGAAGCTCATTTTAAATCCATAATATTAACCATTAACATTATCTAGGTATATGGACCGAACGGTTCAACCCATATAGCTTTAAGGGTTAAGTGGGCTTTTAGCAGTTTTAACTGTTTAAAACTGGGCCTTTACAAGTTGGGCCGAATTAACCATTCAATTAAATATCAATCCTTAGGCCCATTAGTGGGAAAATTAGGGCTGACTTTCAGCCTTGATTAAACCCTAGATTTGGTCCAAACAGTTTGAACCAATCTTGGTTCGAATGGGTCTAGGGTTTGATTTTTAATTAAATCTTTAATTCAAGAAAATAATCTGAAATTAATTACTGATAAAAGAAAAACAACAATCAGTAAATCAGGGCTGTTCGCACAATCCATCCTGCAAAACAAAGGTTAGATTACAGAATGCAGTTTCACAAACTGCAAATCGCAGATGGCGATTCTCCCATCTGCGAAATCTTCTTCTCTGCGAAATCTCCCTTTCTGCGCCGCCATCTTCGATCCATAATTAAAATAAATAGAAATCCTATTTCTATTAATAATTACAACAGATCGAATACCTATACATTGAGTCTAGAAAATAAAAAAAATTATTTACAGACCAAATGTGATAAATAAATCAAGAAACTGCAAATCTTGCAGGTTCCCTGCGCAAACCAAGATTTCGATCTCCTCTTGTACGAACAGCCCATAAATCAAGAAAATCATAAAGAACAATTCTAAATAATAATCAGATTTATATAAAATTAATTTCAGATTATTCGCCCATTAATTTTGGGAACAAAATTTCCCAAAACCCATATCTGCGCAAATCGGGTAGAACACCTTCTGCCCATTTGCGCAGGTTCAGATCTGAAACAAATTGGTTCAAGATTTGAACCTGTGCAGGTTCAGATCTGAGACAGGCCACCCCAACCGACTTGGTGGCACCACAGTGTCAGCCTTGTCAGGATAGGTCTCCCTAGACCGACCCACTGGCTGTGAACATTCTAAACTAACACGAGTCTCATTAAGTGTCCAGTTTAAGGGTATTACACAGAAACATACCAAGGGAACATGAATCAAATATGTATCTTTATTCATTTACAATAAATTCATAAAGTACATCATTCTGATTGAAGCTAAGGGCATACAAAACTGTCTAACTTCATCTTGGTTCCAGCCCCTTGCATCAGATTGCTTCTTATTGGTGCGGCAAGCAGTCTTCTATGTATATATCCAAACCATTTCGGTTTGTTATCCCTCATTTTATCACCTACTGGACTAGTAATCTCTCTCCTATACTTTCACAAGGTAAAAATCTTACCAATCAAGGAGAAAAAAAATCTTATCAATCAGGATTTGTGAAACACACTAGAAAGCAAAGGAAGCTAATTGAACGTTGATTCCATCTTACCTGGTTAGGTGAAACACACAATGAAATGTAGGCTTAGTGTGTACGGACAGTATCAATTCAGATCTAAAACAAATCTGTAGATTAATAACTATTAAATACATAAGCAATGGAAGCTAATTGAACGTTGACTCCATCTTACCTGATTAGGTTATAATGAATAAATTATTAAATACATAAGCAAACTAAGATTTTTATGTTTTATTGTTATTTTTTCTTTCTGGTTTTTCATCTGTTTTGAGACTGTTATCTGTTTCTCTTTATTTTCTTTGTTTTTTTTCCAGAAAAGTAGTAAATTATGCTTCTTATTCCTTGTTTTCTTCAATTTCTTTATATAATTGTATCTTGTCTTTCCAGAGTCTCCAAAATACCAAGCCCCATCAGTTAGGGAAGGGAAAGATGGCCAGAAATTGCCTTCTAATCCTAAAGAGGTTGAGGACCTATGCCGTGATTCTGCTGCAAATCCACTGATTGCATTCTCTTACAATGAACTAAAGATAATAACAAAGAATTTTAGGCCAGATCATGTGTTGGGTGGAGGAGGATTTGGAAGTGCTTATTAAGTATACGTTTAAGAGGATTTAAGTGAGGGGCTTCAGCCCCTTCAAGTAGCAATCAAGGTTCATGATGGGGATAAGTTTTCAAGACCACAGAGAATGATTGGTACTTTTGTCTTTGGAGATTATTTCTCTATTTTTCTCCACTGTTCTTTGGAGATTATTTCTCTTTGAGTTCTGCTAAGAACTTGGCGGATTTGTAGGCAGAGGTTATATTTCTGGGACAACTCTCTCATCCAAATTTGGTTAAACTCAATGGATACTATTGTAATTTCTGCATTTTCCCAGCAAAATTTTTATGTTTTTCTATTTTTTTGCAAAATTTTTGGTATTTTCATGCATTTTCTGAATTTTCTACAAAATTATTGTAATTTCTGCATTTTCTGATTTTCTTGCAATTTCTGCAAAATTTCATGTATTTTCATGCATTTGTTTTTGAAATTTCTGCAATTTCCTGCAAATTTTCTGTAATTTCTATAATTTTTTACAAAATTGTTGTAATTTTTGCATTTCCCTACATTTTTGCAATTTCTAATTCCTGATATTTTCATGCATTTTTTTTTTTGAATTTTCTATAAAATTGTTGTAATTTCTGCATTTTCCTACAAAATTTCTAGTATTTTTCATGCATTTTCTGAATTTTCTGAAAAATTGTTGTAATTTCTGCATTTTTCCTCAAAATTTTGACACTTCTTTTTTGCAATTTCTACAAATTTCACATATTTTCATGCATCTTTCTGAATTTTCTACAAAATTATTGTAATTTCTACATTTTACTACAAATTTTTTGCAATTTCTGCTTTTTTGGTATTTTCATGCATTTTTTGCTTTTTTATTTTTATTATGGACAAAATTGGAAATCATGGCTGATTCCGATTCGAGCCTCTTAATGAACCAAACAACATAAGCCGGAATCCGATTCCAATTCCGGTCGAACCAAACAACCAAGCGAAATAGACCATTCCGGTTCCGATTCCGGTTCTGATCCCAATCGCAAACCAAACGGGCCCTGAGAATATACATCATAAGGATTGTGATGAGGACCATGATAGTACAAGAGTGATGTAGGACCAACTCAGTATCTAGTCCTTAGAGAATGTTGAATGGTCTTCTTTGATCAAAGAGAAAATACTTAGAATCACTCTAAGGCATGGGAATCACTCACCATAATTGAGTTGAAGAAAACTCAATAAACTTCATTGCTCTTTGTGTAAAATGTCCATACATATTTATAGACTCTAAAATCATAATAATCCTAGGAGTCAAACTATTAAATTCATAATAGTTCTAGGAGTCAAACTATTAGACTCATTAATCCTAATAAGACTCAAACTAAGCTGTCATATCCTATTTCAATTCAAAGAAGTAAAATTTTAAACATAAATAAACTATAACTAGACAAATTAAACCATATAATTGAACCCCATAGAAAATTGCAAAATGATAAAAATATCCCTACTGTCCAAAAATACAAAATAGACAGAATTTCATTTAATTCCAATTTTAACTCTTTAACTCCATTCTCCCCTGATTCAAAAAAAAAAAAAAAAAAAAAAACAAACTCATCCTCGACTTTTGAAGAACTTGAGGATGAAAAGTTGATATGTCCCAGTTACAAAAGGAAAAGAACTTCCCACAGCTACATGCTTGGATTGTAGAGTAGAGGCCACTACCTTCCATAACCATCTTTTTAAAATCATCAATAACATTAGTTTCTTGAACACTTAATTTATCAATTAGCCATTGTAATGAATCTTCCCCTCACTTATCCAAACCTTCAACTACAACATTTGGAACTTTTCCTTCAACCTCTAGCTTAGGAATCACCATCTCTATGTGTTCTGCTATCCTTGGTTCTTCAACAAACTCTAGGACTCCTTCCATTGTTGATGTTGGTGGAAATTGTGCTATGTCAGGTTGTAATTCTTGAATTAGTTCTAGTTGAACTAGTAAGGTAAAGTCATTGGACACCATAAAAAATTACAAAATGACAAAAATGCCATTATTATCCAAAAGGACAGAAATACATAAAATTTCATATAATTACAATTTTAACTCTTCAACTCCTACATCAAAGGGTGACCATCACTAAAGATATTACAAAGTGTAGAGCAAAACACTATAATGGTCTGGGATCGCACAAGAATTGTGATGGCACCTACGATGTCTTTAAAAGAGAAATTCAAGTTGCCAATCGTGTCTATACAAACATGACCATAGAATACACCATGCAGGTAACTATGACGACACTCCATTACCACTAAGTTGTGCTATTGTCAAAGGGACCTTCCCTTTGGCACATGATTATGAGTAAGCCTAAAGGGTTGTAGCCATGCACATATCCACATGAGGGTTTCAAGAGATAGGAAACCCTGATCCCAAGAGATTATCATTGGAGACATGAAGAAACCTTAAAGGAGCTTACCCGTTAGGTACCTAGTGATTCACAACTACCTCTCTGAGATAGGAAAGCTCCTTTTTGTCATTTCCTTGTCTCCCTCTATAGCCTTAGCTATTCATCTATAAAAGGGAGAAGCTCAAAGGCCTCGAAACCTTGTCTCCCTTTATAGCCTTAGCTATTCATCTTAAAAGGGAGAAGCTCAAAGGCCTCGATACAATACTTATCTCAAGAGCATTAAGAGAATCCTTGCCTTCCTGCCTCCCTTTCCCACATCCCTATATCCCTCTCACCAAAACTTCTTATCCTCACACACTCCGAGGCATCCTCTAGGATACCAACTTCTCTCGCCTTATCACCCTGCCTACAAAAGGAACACAAGAAATCATAATCCTACCTATCTGTGGTATTATCAACTTGGTCACATAAGCATAGAATATATCACAAGATCAGTTATGCTCATTTGAATTTTCTAATAGAAGAAGATCTACCAACTTGTAAGCCTTGCCTACAAAGAAAGATGACAAAATGGTCATTTATGGGTAAGCCTAAAAGGAGTACAAATACACTTGACATTATATATACAATTGTATGTTGCCCCTTGAATGTTAAGACACATAATGTGCAATCATACTTTATAACCTTTACCAATGACTACTATTCACGGTATAAGTACGTGTACCTAATGAGACATGTCTGAATCATTTGAAAAGTTCAAAAAACATAGACATGAAGTCAAGAAACATTTAGAAAGACAAATCAAAGAACTTCGATCAAATTAAGGTGGTGAATATATATCTCTAATGAATTCAAGGATTATTTAAAGGATAATGGTCACAACTATCTTTTCTTGCTACACCACAATTAAATGGTGTATCAAAAAGAAGAAATCAGACATTGTTGGATATGGTCTGATCACTCCTCCTCTACTTTGGGTTACCCATATCCTTTTGGGCCCACACATTAAAAACTATGATCTACGTATTGAATTGGGTTACAATCAAGTTAGTTCCCAAGACTCCATATGAGCTTTGGACTAGTAAGAAACAAAGTGTTAAACACTTTAAGGTATGGAGTTGTCCAACACATGTCAAAAAGAAAGGTGTAGACAAATTAGAATCTAGAACCAGTCGTTGCCTATTTATAGGCTACCCTAAAAGACTATTAGGTATCTTTTCTATAATCTAGGTAAACAAAAGGTATTTGTTAGTCAAAATGCTCATTTCTTAAAAGAATATTACATTCTAAGTAATCATCATCAAGAAATTATTCTTGATGAAGAGAGCTCAGAAATGGTATGAGATGTCCTATAAGCTTTAGATACCAACACTTTGGTTATGTTCAAGAAAGTCACTTGATACATGTCAACGCCCAATTTTTGCTCAGTCCTTTCACCCTACCTCTTTGTACCCTCCTTTTAGACTCCAAAGCTTGGAATCACAACCATATCTAATTGAGACTTTACAAAGTCAAACATTCCTCTTTTGGAACAATCCATAGGACAAATGAAAACCTTGAGATCAACATCAGTGTTTAGTCAAATATGGCGTACAGACTTAGGAAACTATAAATTAGTCACACATCCACCATTCATCATGCTAACTTCCTTTCTAATGGCCCTGATCCAACACATCCATCACTTCAAGATCACTAGGATACAATCCCATTGCAAGTCTACAATGACCAATCTCAAAAGTGCCAAGATTTCATTTTGACGGCCCTACTCAACTAGAATTAGAAAACCTAGATTAACCTTTCTTTCTTAGATTAGAACCTTCCACTTGACTCATCACCTAGATTAAGCATTCTTGTGACTATACCTACACTAGCATTTTTCCTATGTAGCTTTGAAAAGTGGAATTGGCTTAATTTGGCCTTATGGAATTTAATTATAGGAAAAAGATTGTATCTTAAATGCTCGATATATGAAATACTTTATCTATCTAGGTTTGATATCAAAAATATTAAAATGAAATTAAATATTTTGATTATAGAATTGGGTTTGGTTTTAAGTAGCTTTAAAACATAACTAAAATAGTAACACAACTCTCAGACTAGAGGATAGGCAGGGGGCTCTCTATCTATTGACAAGAACTTTTATATAGAAAACTATAAGAACCACCACTAAGAGCCCACACTTTATATCACCTCCCAACACAATTGTTTAGCCAACTACAGTCACTCCTTTGTTGCTACCATTGTGTAACTATGCAACCTCCACCAAAGGAACCACCTAGTGCTCCTATATTTAGCTTTAGCTCTAAAAATATTAACAAAACATTTCCTTTTACACCTTTAACACCATCTATCTTTAGTGAATCATCAATCCATCAATTTGGAATTCAGAAAGGCTTGAGGCTAGAGACCTTTAGCATGTCAAACTTTCATCCTTGAAAAAAAATGTTGGCATTTAAACACTCTTCCTAGCAAGACTATTGATAGAGAAGTTAATCCCCCTTTGGATCCATTTGGCTTGAACAAGAAAAGGAGAGTGCACACCCATTCTAATAGTGGCCCTTGATCATAACCCTTACTCCATTTAATAATATTTGATAAGTCACCTTAAATGGATATATTAGGAAAAGGGAGAAGGCCTCAGCATTTGTGAAATGAATCGTGTCATTAATTTCAGAGAATGCATATTGGAAGCTGCCATAAACCTTGAAGAGGGTCCACCTAATTCCAACAACCTAAGCATTAGCACAACAATAGTTACCATAATGAAGTCTTACCTCTTTGTCCCTAGAAAGGAGAGAGGAGACTAATTCCTTGGGGAAAATTTTAGGATCCTCATCAAGCTCATTTGCTCTATTGATTTTCAAGGTTCATAGATGTATCCAAATAGTTAATGGTTCCTTCATACATCAGTCTTTCCACAACTAGAATTGATTCTTTTACTCAACCAAACTAAGATTCTCTAATGGCCATTAAAAATGATCTAAATTACCTATACAACATTGTTAGCACCCAATTTTTGCTTGATCCCTTCACCCTACCTCTTCGTACCCTACTTTTAGACCCTAGAACTTGAAATCACAACCAGATCAAATTGAGACTTTACAAAGCCAAAAATTCCTCTTTTGACATAATCCACAAGACAAATGAAAACCTTGATATCAACATCGACGTCCAATCAAATATGGCCTACAAGCTTAGGAAACTATAAAATAATCACACATCCACCATTCTTCACGCCAACATTCTTTCTAATGGCCCTGATCCAACACATCCATCGCCTCAAGATCACTAGGATACAATCCCATTGCAATTCTACAACAACCAATCTCAAAAGTACCAAGATTTCATTTTAATGACCCTACACAACTAGAATTAAACAACCTAGATTAATCATTTCTTTATTAGATCAGAACCATCCACATGACTCATCACCTTAATTCGTGCCTACCCACTAAATTTCATCACAAAACTACCCCATTTGACCCGCCATCAAGCCTAGATCCCATTTCAGTAAATCTCATCGATTAGAGCTTATCATCCATCATCATAGCTTCATTTGACCAATCAAACCACACCACTGTGTTCAAAAACCCAAAAACCCCAGCACATCAAATTTCACGACCAAACTCCTCCATTTGACTGTTAAAAAAGTGAGATTCCATTCTGCGTCATCTCGTTAAGTAAAAAACCATTAACCTAAACCAAATCTATTAATCTTCACCTCTGATCAAAGTTTCATCACTTCCATCAGATTCAGGACGTATAGAAATGCCTACCCACAAAATTTCATCCCAAAAATCCCCTATTTAACCCTTCATTAAGCAAAGATTCTATTTCAACATATCTCATTAATCCAAATTTGTAAGCCATAGATCTCCATTATCCTGGCCCTATTAGGCCAATTAGACCACACCACTATGTTTAAAGACTAAAAAAACCACAGCGCATCAAATTTCATGGCCTAATTCGTCTGTTTGACCGTTAAACTAGGAAAATACCATTTTCGACACGCCAGATTGAATCACTACCTCATCAGTCTCAATCTAAAACCTCCAAAGTGTGATGACTGATGTCAGACGCATTCTTAACCTATTCAAACACTTGGACCAGAGAAATTGGGCCTAATAGACCCAAAAAACCCAAAAACCCAAAGATACCCCACTTAAAACTAAGAAAAGACAACAATTTTTAAAAGTTCATCAAGTTTACATTTTCTACCACTGATAGCCCCAAATACAAGATTGCCATGAAACCACCCCCTATGGTTCTCCTCTCTCTAGCCTTTTCTCTTTCTCTCTCTCTGGGGGCCTCTCTTTGAGCTCGAGTTGGATCAGTATTTATAGAGAAATGAAGAGGAAGAGATCTGAAATTTGTCCAATCACAAGGCTTGGGCTTTAAGAAAGTTTTTTCACAAAAATAGGTAAGGATTCTTCAAAGAAAAAGATGCTCAGTCAAGATTTCTTCTTTGGTGAAATGTTTTCTTTGATTTAGGGGTGGTTTTCACGGGTTTTGTGTGTCCAATGGAGCTTGGGGCATGCCTGTCATGGGAGTCTCGTATTTTGGGTTGTTAGTGACAGAAAATATAAATTTAATAAACTTTTAAATGTGGTTTTGTCTTTTCTCAATTTTAAGTGGGGGTATCTTTGGGTTTTTGGGTCTATTAGGCATAATTTCATTGGTCCAGGTGTTTAAATAGGTCAAGAATGGGTCTGACATCAGCCATCTCCCTTTTGAGATTTCAAGTTGGGACAGATGAGGTGGCGATGCAATCTGGTGTATCAAAATAACATATTCTTAGTTTAACGATCAAACGGGTGAATAAGGATGTGAAATTTGATGTGGTGGGGCTTTCTGAGTCTCTAAACATAGTGGTGAGGTCTGATTGGACTAATAGGGTCGGGATGGTGGAAATCTATGGCTGACAAATTTGGATCAACGAGATTTGCTGAAATAGAATCTTTACATGATGAATAGTCAAATAGGGGAGTTTTGGGATGAAATTTGCCGAGTAACCATTTTTTGATGTCCTAAGTCTGATAAAGGTGGTGGATCTTTGATCAGAAGTGTAGATTTACAGATTTGGTTTGGGTCTAGGTTTTAGCCAACGGTTTATCAATCAACGAGTGGGCTTAGAATGGAATCTCACTTTTTTAATGGTCAAATGGAGGAGTTTGGTCATGAAATTTGATGTGCTGGGGTTTTTTGGGTCTCTAAACATAGTGGTGAAGTCTGATCAGTCAAATTAAGTTGGGATGATGGATGATAAGCTTTAATCAATGAGATTTTCTAAAATTAGGGTCTGGCTTGATGGTAGGTCAAATGGGGGAATTTTGAGATAAAATTTAGCGAGTAGGTACAAATTAAGGTGGGATGTCAAGTGGATAGTTATGATCTGAGAAAGAAATGGTTAATCTAGGTTTTCTATATTAGGGCCCTTCGAAATGGAATTTTGGTGCTTTCAAGGTTGATCGTTGTAAACTTGTAATGGGATTCGCTAATTGATTATATCCTAATGATTTTAAGGCGATGGATGCATTGGATTAGGGCCATTAGAAAGGAAGTTGACATGATGAATGGTGGATGTGTGACTAATTTATAGTTTCCTAAGTCTGTAGGCCATATTTGATTGAACGTCGATGTTGACCTCGAGGTTTTCATTTATCCTGTTGATTGTGTCAAAAGAGAAATTTTTGGCTTTCTAAAGTCTCAATTTGATATGGTTATGATTCCATGTTTTGGGGTCTAAAAGTAGAACAAGGAGGTAGGGTGAAGGGACCTAGCAAAAATTGGGTGCTGACAAGGGTGATATATTTCACCAAATTGAAGGTCGAGATTTACTCTATTTCTATGGGCACTAGAAAAGGTTAGTCTCATACCGTTGCCTTGAACTCAAGACAGAGATCGCCAAGTTTTACAAGTTGGGTGACGTATGTTTTGGAGAATCCCATGTTTTGCATTCTTCATTTTGCTTGTCTGTTAAGGTTGGTAGATTGCTTCATGCATCTACCTGGTGGCGTAGGGGTTGACTTCATGGAATCCCTACTTGCACATTGGTGTTGTAGGACCCATACATTCATTGGGTCATTTAGAGAGTTCAGTATTTCAATAGAGGATGTTGCTACTCTACTGACTTTGACTTTGAGGGGAGTTATGTCAATACTATACTTGCAACATGGGGATTCAATCCTCTATGAGTTACTTGAGGTCTAAGTAGACTTGATGGCGGAGTAGTAGAACTATAAAGCTAAGGTCGAAGCAACATCGGCCTGAGGGAAGATGTCATTGGATGGATGGATTAAGCACTAGTTCGAGCATTAGGATAGGATAAATGTTTTGGTTAGGAATGGAGATGGCCAATTTCATTTCGCTTCATTTATTTTGTATGTTGTATCATTATTTCTATTCCCCAAAAATCCTAATTATGGGATTTGAATGACACTCGCTCCCCTTTCCATGGTGGTTACATGCTTCCTTTGGCATCCATGTTTCTCAGTTACCTATATGACCAAATGGATGACACTATTCATCAATTGATGGCCCCGAGTTGCAAGTGCCAAGTGGGTGTCGTTGTATGTCTTTACTTCCTTCCTCATTGTGTATATTTGTGAGTGGTTTAAGTTGGATTTCATGCCGCATGCTGTACAACCCTAGTGGGGCATATGCCCACTCTTCATGGGGACAACTCTGAAAATGTGTATTTGGATGTTTGCAAAGGTAAAAGATGGTTGAACACAATGAGCTAGGTAAGAGTTTTGGGTTTGAGTAGCTCGAGCAGTAGATCTATGGGACAGGGTTCTTCAATTATTACCCTTATGCGGTGCTAATGAAACACACAAATCCTTTTTTAATTCTTGGAGAAAGATGTGGAGGATTGAGGTGATCCCGATCAATAATGCACAGTGTCAATGAAGGATTCCAAAGTAGCTACTACACGTCTTATCCTTTGGTCAGGCATGACTGACTACCTTGATAAGAAGGGGTGCATGTAGGTAGGAACTTATCACCCAAACCAATTTCTTCAACAATTCAATATGATGGCTGATGTGGGTTAGCTTGGCCCAATCCACTAACGCCTACTATCGGGCGTACTGCTTGGGCCTGTAGCCTGACCCCGTACGGCTCTCATTCGAGGTGTTCATCTTCACATACCACCAGCACACTCAAGTATAAATAAGAGGTAACCACCCCTTAAAAGGGGCTGGAACGGAGTGACTCCAACATCACTCACTCATTTACTTTCTACACCTACATTGTCTACCTAGCATTAATTCAGGGAGATCTAGTGCATCCGAGGAATCTACCTAGGGGCACTTTCCCACTCTCCCCTGCTTTACACCTCATACTAACTTGAGCATCGGAGCCTCCGCCTCGGGCATCTACTTTGAGGCCTCTGACACTCCTTGCCTTGCAGCCACTTTGGTCACCAGAAACTTCGCCTCGGCTTGTGGTCCTCGGGCACCATAGTCCTCAGAAGGAGCACTTCGCCTCAGCTTCAGGCAACACTTTCTGAAGCCTTGGGATCCTCGGCCAACCTTCAGAACCTAAAGAGTGAATTTATCTCGTTGATCTTGGCCAATCCATGCGACAACAATTGGCGTCATCTGTGGGAAGGTGGTTGCTAAGACGACCCCCACTTCAGGATAACAATAATAACACTTTAGATCCAAACCCCCTTTAAGCTTGGAGGTCATGGTGAGGAGAGCTAGGAACAATCCAAACCTGGTTACCTACGAGTAGTTTCAGGCCATCCTCGATCATTTGGACCGCCTCACCCAACGAATGGAGAAAGTCTATCCCCGAGTAGGAGGTTCCTCTCAAGGCGACCGCCCCGTTGGGGTGTCAAAGAATCAGGGCTGACACAAGAACATCGAGGTACCGGCCCTCGGCCATGGTAATCCGTTGGCCAAACCGTCAGAATCGGGCAACAATCGCCTCCCAGATTCACCACAAAGGAATATCTGTCCTCCAAGTCGAAGGGAGAGCATGCCCGCTCAATTCGAAGATAGTCATCAATCATCGAAGCAGCATGCAACGAGGCCCCCAAGGAGGATGGCGGGCAGTTCAACTGCCCTAGATGCCCATGCCGACGCCACCCCACTCCACCTCCCGTCTCAGACCTCAGGGACATTCAGAATGATCGTCGCGCCCGTAGAGGAGCGTGCGACCCTGTTTCAGAGTATTCGGGAGTCCGAGCCGACACCCCTTAGGTCCACGAAGACAGAAAAAGGGCCCATGCCCGTGCTGACCCAAGGCTTGTCAAGTTGCGAGCTGAGATTGGGGCCGTCAAGGAGGAGCTCTGCCAGGTTAAAGAGAGTCGAGCCGATGCCTCAACCAGTCACAACAACTCCGCAGGACGCATGGACGCATTCACCCCGGAAATCATCTTAGAGCCTCTCCCCGAGTGAATGCAGGGGCCTTGGCGGTGACTTTCTTCTCCATTTGAACCTAGACGACCTTGCTCTCTAGTGAACGCAACTCCCCAACTCTCAACTCTCCAAAACTTTTTTACTTCTCCCCTTCTTCGGGACATTTCACCCTCTTTTAGGTAATCTTAACATCTCATTTTCAGACTCTGGTCCCGAGTGCCATGAACTCCCGAGCATCTCGGGAGAGAGCTCTCCCGCAACCCCCTCTCCCACCACACTTCAAGGCTCCCACACTGGAGACATACGATGGAAACACTGACCCCGATGACCACCTGGAGGGTTTTAGGGCACTCATGATACTATACGGCTATTCTGACGCCTTGACGTACCGGACCTTCCAGGCTACCTACAGGGAGGCTGCTCGCCGCTGGTTCTCCAGCCTTCCTCCTTGATCAATCAGCTCATGGGAGCAAATTTACAACCTTGTTCCCCGCCTGCTTCATCAGCTGTAGACGATGCCAGAAGAGCGTAGTCTCTCTAATGTTGATCAAACAGGAGCCGGGTGAAAGCCTGCGGTCTTACATCAACCGCTTTAAGGAAGAGCTCAAAGTTTGAGACATCGACCCTATGGTCTCCATACATGCAGCGATCAACAGACTCCGCCCTGACTCGGCTCTCAAGTGCTCGGTTTCTAAGATCCCACCGAAGACTAAACTCGAATTCATCAAAAAGGCCCAAAAATACATCGTGACCGAAGAGGCTTCGGCTAGGGATAACCAAAAAAGGGCAGCCAAGCACCACGACGGGCTCCTGGAGAAGAAGAGGAAAGGTGGAGACCAGCGCCACCCTTGCAACAATGGCGGCAAAGATAACAAGAAGCCACCAGCTCTGGCCTTGGCCTACAAGGACTACACGCCACTCAACTCTCTACAAAGTACTACAAGTACCACCGTGGCACCGGGCATGATACCGAGGACTTCTACGATCTAAAGAATGAAATAGAGTCCCTCATCCACTAAGGACACCTCAAGCAGTTCGTCGGAGGAGAGGTCGGCGCCTCGTCATCCCAGGAACAACAGCAACACCAACAAGTGGCAGGCGTCACCGATGTCATTGCCGGGGCATGGTCTTGGGTGGAGCCTCAGCTTCAGCTCGAAAAGCCTACGCCAGGTAGCTCAACATCCAGGAGCCTGCCCTGAAGAAGAAGAAGTACCCGAATGCTCCGCAGAGGCTGAGTTGTCCACATGCCCTCATCTTTATTGACGAGGACTTAGAGGGGGTTACTATCTATCCCCCACAACGATGCTCTCATGGTCACAGCCATCATCTCCAATTTTATGGTGAAGAAGAACTTGGTGGATAGTGGCTTGTTAGCCGATATCATTTTGTACGACATCTATTAGAGAATGAAGCTCGCGCTAGAGCAACTCCAGCCGACTGACGCTCCCCTCGTCGACTTCTCCGGTAGCGTCACTCGGCCGGAAGGAAAGATTATTCTACCCATCACGGTAGGGACAGCGCCACACCAGGTGACTTGGATGCATGAGTTCCTAGTGGTGAAGGTTGCCTCTCCCTATAATGCGATAATGGGAAGACCAACCCTTCATGCACTAGGGGCAGCCACGTCCTCTTATCACTTGGCCCTTAAGTTTTCCACCGAGCACGGCATCGGAGTCATTCGTGGGAACCAACAGATCGCCCACCAATGCTACATGGCAATGCTAAAAGGAAAGAATAAGGAGGCCCTATCACTGGATGGCCTCGACCCCCAGGAAGAACCACCGAGCCAAGGCCAACCAGCTGAGGACCTCATCTCGGTTCTCTTGGATGAGTCAGCCCTAGAAAGGACAGTTCGCATCGGGCCCAACCTCCCCCCTGAACGCCTATCTGAACTGGCTGAGCGTGGACCCAAGCTCTAAGCCAGTTTGGCAAAAGAAGAGGAACTTTGCACCCTAATGATGGAAGGCTATAGGAGAGGAAGTTGATAAGCTACTCGATGCCGGCATCATCCGTGAGACCTTAACAGAGCCTGCTTGAAGGACAGTTTTCCTTTGCCGAGGATATACCACCTCGTCGATGCCACTGCAAGGTATGCACTACTCAGCTTCATGGATGCCTTCTCTGGGTACAACCAGATCCAGATGCACCCCAACGACGAGGAAAATACATCTTTCACCACTGAGCACGGCATGTATTGCTACAAGGTAATGTCGTTTGGCCTTAAGAATATAGGGGCCACTTACTAGTGCCTTGTCAACAAGATTTTCAAGAATCAAATAGGGAGGAATGTCAAAGCCTACGTGGAGGACATGGTGGTGAAGAGCCTGAAGTCTAAAGCACACACTTTGGACCTAGTCGAGACCTATTATACTCTGCGTAAATTCAACATGAAGCTCAACCTGAGCAAGTGTGCCTTCGAGGTTACCTTAGAGAAATTATTAGTCTTTGTCATCACTCAAAGGGGCATTGAACCCAATCCAAGCAAGGTACAAGCCATACTAGACATGGCACCCCCTCGGTCAGTAAAGGAGACTTAGAGACTCACCGGTAGGATAGCCGTCCTCAGTCGTTTCATGTCGAAGTTGGTAGACCACTGCCTTCCCTTCTTCCATGCCATCAAGAATCAGAAAGATTTCTAGTGGACGAAAGAGTACCAGCGTGCCTTCAATGAGCTCAAGATATACCTCGCCCCACTCCTGCTCCTCACTCGGCTAGTATTAGGGGAAACCCTGTATTTGTACCTATTAGCCTGAGATGAGGCTGTCAGCTTGGTCCTGGTGAAAGATGATGGAGTCCAGAGACCTATATACTATGTCAGCAAGGTCCTCAGCAACGCCGAGACCCGGTACCCCGAAGTGGAAAAGCTAGCTTACGCCCTCGTCACCTTGGCCAGAAAGTTCAGACCGTATTTCCAAGCCCACTCCATAGTGGTCCTGAAATATCAGCCCCTTAGGGCCGTCCTTTCCAAGACAAGGACTTTTGGACACCTGATTAAGTGGGCAATAGAATTGTCGGAGTTTGACATACAATACCAGCTGAGGCCCGCGATCAAAGTGCAAACCTTGGCTGACTTCGTAATAGAAAGCACTTTCATTAGGCCCCTCGGCCAACCTCGCGAAGATGAGCCAGAATAAGAATGACCGACCGAGGAGGTCACCCCCGCGTGGAGACTTTTTGTCGATGGTTCATCCAACACCAAGCGGAGTGGAGCGGGCCTCATTCTCCAAACCCCCGACAATGTCATCATAGAGTATGTGCTGAGATTCGAGTTCCCTACATCCAATAATGAAGCCGAGTACGAAGCCCTCTTGGTGGGGTTGTAGCTCGCCCGAAACCTCGGTTCCAAGCACGTCGAAGTCCTCAACGACTCATAGCTGGTGGTGAATCAAGTCAACAGTGAGTACGAAGCTAGAAAACAAAGCATGGCTAAGTACATCGCCAAAGTTCAAGAGTTATCCCGCCACTTCCAATGCTTCTCTCTCAACAAGTCCCGTGAGCTGAGAACTCCCGAGCCGACACCCTCTCCAAATTGGCGAGCACCTCGGATAAGGCCCTCGGCCGCACTGTGCGCGTGAAAATGAAGGGATGAGAGATCCATCGTATGGATGCCCAGATCTTGCGGAGTAAGGGGGCAAATTTCAAAAATTTTCTCTCCCTTCAACTGGGAATCGCATTCCTTATTTAGAAAAGCATATTTTTCAAGGATCAATCTTGAACAATGAACCCAACCAGATCTGAACCAACCAGATCTGAACCAAAAGGAGTAGGAGGGAGGATGTACCTGATATGGAGAATCAGTATCTCCCAATGGAGGTGTTCACACCCAAGGAAGGATACAAAATCTGCTCCCACTGAAGATGGCGCAGTGCAGGATGGAGCAGAATCAGCAATGTTCTTCCAAAAGAACTTGACCCTTCGCAAGAATCAACTGGAATGGCTTGTGAGTACAACTCCAATCAATCTTTTCCCAAAAGATTTGTATCAAGATCAGATCTTGATTTCTCCCAAGAACTAGAGATCGAACTGAAGGTAATGGCAGGGGCAGTAAGGAGGCGGCAAGAGAGTATTCGCAAGGTGCAGAATTCTCTCATCTTGTGATTTCAGCACTCAAGAGGATCTGAATGTGTGTCTTATTTTAGGCTGCCGCCCCCTTCTTTTTGTTAATCCTAAAGGATCAGCTCCTAATCCCATTAGGAGCTGCATATCCAAATCATATTTGGATCAGCCTTCTCTTCAGGTGATAAGGATAAACCCTTATCTTATCTGTAGATTATATTAGCTTTCTCCTAATCTCATTAGGAGGTTTCTAGATCTAAATCACATTCAGATCTGGACTCTCTGAGTGGATAGAATCAAGACCCTACCCTATCTGCTAATCTATCTCAGAATTCGTCCCATAATTAACTAATTAAATAGCCTAGTTCGAAATGGGCTTTAGGCCCATTAAGCTTATGTACTCACTTAACCTTCCTAACTGCTGCCCAGTTGGGTTTCCTTGTATGGCGTGGGTGAAGGGATGAGAGATCCATCCCATGGACGCCCAAAGATTGCGGAATAAGGGGCGAATTTCAAAAATTTTTCTCTCCCTTCAACTGGGAATCACATTCCCTATTTAGAAAATCATATTTTCAAGGATCATTCTTCAACCTTAAACTGAACCAGATCTGAACCAAAAGGAGTAGAAGAGAATAATACCTGATACGGAGAAGTAGTATCTCCCAATGGAGGTGTTCACACCCAAGGAATGATCCAAAGACTGCTCCCAGTGAAGATGGCGCAGTGCAAGATGGAGCAGAATCAGCAGTGTTCTTCTCCAAGAACTCTGTCCTTCACAAGAATCAGCAGGATGGCACGTGAGCACAGCTTCCTATCAATTCTTTCTCAAAGAACTGATCTCAAGATCGAATCTTGACTTCTCCCACAACTGGAGATCAAACTGGCAAACAGGGTGGCAAGAACAGGGAGGCGGCAAGAGAGTATTCGCAGGGTGCAGAATTCTCTCTTCTTGATTTCAGCACTAAAGAAAATTTGATGTGTGTCTCTTAAGGCTGCCGCCCCCTCCTTCTTTTGTTAACCTAAAAGATCAGCTCCTAATCCAATTAGGAGTAGCTTATCCAAATCATTTGGATAAGACCTCTCTTTAGGTGATAGGGACAAACCCTTATCTTATCTGCAGATTAGATTAGCTTTCTCCTAATCTCATTAGGAGATTTCTAGATCTAAATCACATTCAGATCTGGACTCTCTGAGTGGATAGGGTCAAGACCCTATCCTATCTGCTAATTCTATCTCAAAATTCGCCCATTTAATTAACTAAATAAATAGCCCAATTCGAAATGGGCTTTAGGCCCATTAAGCTTATGTTTTCACTTAACCGTCCTAACTGCTGCCCAGTTGGGCTTCCTTGTATGGCGTGGGACCCAAGCATTGATCTACACATCAGCCACATGGGTTCTGCCCAGCCTTTGTTACAAGGCCTGGTCGAATACATTGTTAAAAGACAGTGCACTCCCTGAAACCCATCGAATGGGCTCTATGGGCCCAACACTTACCCTAAGTGGTCCCTGGGCCAATCCTCCTTGTAACACCCAGAGATTGTGGGCAGATGCAAGATTAGCCCATCAGGTATTATCCTCAATGGTCTTACACTTAACCTCTCAACCCATAATGATCATACACTGCCCGACAAGAGAGGACCTCTCCCTCGGCTGCAAGGAACAGTGTTGCACTCTCTACTTATATGGATCCCGGGAATTAAAACCTTCTTGCAAACATTTGAGAAACCATAATATATATACTTTTATATTTCATATAAAATATACTTTGCAAAACAAATCTCAACGGTTGAAATTGGCTGATGGTAGTCTTGGTTTCCATCAGTGAGAGTGCATCCCCGATCATTACCTTTGTCCGACAAAGGGGCTGATCCTGTCACTATGATCACCCACTCAGATGAATTCTCGGACTATCCCAACATACCCAGGTTTTGACCCCCGCTAAGGATCTCACAGATTGGTACATCAAAGACAGCCCAATCCGACACCTAGTGCAGTATCATAATCGAGTCTAGGGGTCGGGTGTAATTTTCCAGTTTTGCCCATCAATCTCCAAGGTCTAGGGCAATACTGGAAATCTGGTCCAGTTCAAAGATTCAATTAATCCTACACTGTATGTGCCTAGGGTCTCACCCTGGCAGCTGAGACAGGCCACCCCAACCGACTTGGTGGCACCACAGTGTCAACCTTGTCAGGATAGGTCTCCCCAGACCGATCCACTAGCTGTGAACATTCTAAACTAACACGAGTCTCATCAAGTGTCCAGTTTAACGGTATTACACAGAAACATACCGAGGGAACACAAATCAAATATGCACTTTTATTCATTTACAATAAACTCATAAAGTACATCATTTTGATTGAAGCTAAGGGCATACAAAACTGTCTAACAGCTCCCACTTGCACTTAGGTCCAATCAGGTACTAGCCGAAGTCCCATGCTTTCCACGTGTTTCTCAAACACTTTCTATGATAGTGGTTTCGTCAATGGGTCTGCTACGTTTTCCGCTAACGCTACCTTCTGAATCAAGATGCCCCCTCTACTAACAATCACCCGCAATACGTGGTACTTCCTCTCGATGTGCTTCGACTTCGAGTGGGCTCGTGGCTCCTTAGCCTGAGCAATGGTTCCATTGTTGTCACACAACAATGGGATGGGTGATGTGCTGGACGGAACTACTCCCAACTTGTGAACGAATTTTTTCATCTACACGACTTCTTGGCAGCCTCACTTGCGGCAATGTACTCGACCTCAGTCGTGGAGTCTGCAGTGGACCCCTGTTTGTTGCTTTTCCAGCAAACAGCACACGATCCTATCGTGAAAACATATCCAGATGTTGACTTTCTATCATCTGGATCTGACTGGAAATCGGCATCTGTATACCCTTGGATCTGTAGTGAGCTACCGCCGAATACTAGACAAAACTATTTTGTCCTTCGAAGGTACTTAAGTATGTTTTTCACAGCAGTCCAATGCTCCTGCCCTAGGTTGGCCTGAAATCTGCTTACTACACTCACTGCCTGAGCAATGTCAAGACGAGTGCACAGTATGGCATACATGATGCTCCCTACGGCAGAGGCATAGGGAACGTCTTCCATACCATCAATCTCCTCAGAAGTCTTGGGAGACATCTTTTTGGAGAGAGTGACTCCGTGCCTGAAAGGAATGTTTCCTTTCTTGGAGTTTTTCATGCTGTATCTTTTGACTATTTTGTCAATGTAAGCAGATTGGGATAATCCTATTATCCGCTTCGATCTATCTCTATAGAGTCGAAGACCCAGTATATAGGAGGCTTCTCCAAGATCTTTCATGGAGAATTGCTGCGATAGCCATACTTTCACCGTAGTTAACATTCCTACATCATTCCCAATGAGTAGAATGTCATCTACATACAGAACCAAGAAGGTAACCTTATCTCCACTGTATTTCCTGTAGACACAGGGTTCATCCGGATTCTGCTCGAAGTCAAACGATTTGATAGCAGAGTCAAAACGGATGTTCCAACTTCTAAAAGCTTGCTTAATTCCATAAATGGATCTGTTAAGTTTACATACCATGTTCTCCTAACCTACAGCAATGAAGCCTTGCGACTGTTGCATATAGATATCTTCAGTAAGATCTCCATTCAGGAATGCAGTTTTGACATCCATTTGCCAAATCTCATAATCATGGTATGCTGCTACAGCTAGCTGGATCCTAATGGATTTAAGTATGGCCACAGGCGAAAAGGTTTCTTCATAATCGATGCCCTCTTTCTGAGTGTACCCTTTCGCCACCAGACGAGCTTTGAAGGTCTCAACCTTACCATCGGGGCCCTTCTTTCTCTTGTAAATCCATTTGCAACCAATTGCTTTTACCCCAGAGGGCGGATCTACTAGAGTCCAGACTCTATTGGTCTCCATTGAGTCCATCTCTGCTCTCATAGCCTCCACCCACTTCTAGGAATCTATGTCCAACATAGCTTCCACGTAAGTCACGGGATCCTCCTCACTACTCAAGGTTTCCACCAGGTAACTATCCTGGTCATAACCATAACGGACTGGTGGCCTGGATACCCGGGTGGATCTTCTAGGTTGGTCACTACCTGGAACTTGTAGGACATCTCCCACTGCTCCTGAGCTCTCCTCATCAAGAACAACTTCCTGACGATGGGTGTCCAGGATATAGTCGGTTTCCAAGAATTGCGCATTTTGACTGTAGAACACTTTCTGCTCACTTGGGTCATAGAATAGGTAACCTACAGAGCCTTTTGAGTAGCCTACAAATAGGCAACGGCTGGTCTTGGATTCCAACTTGTCTGCACTCATTCTTTTAACATGTGCTGGACAACCCCAAATCTTCAAGTGTCTGACACTTGGTTTCTTTTCGGTCCAAAGTTCATATGGAGTATTCGGAACCGATTTGGTTGGAACCCGATTCAGCACGTAAATTGCAGTCACTAATGCGTGACCCCAAAAGGATGTGGGTAACTCTGAGTGTATGAGAAGCGACCGGACCATATCCAATAAGGTCCTATTCCTCCTCTCTGAAACACCGTTAAGTTGTGGTGTAGCAGGAGGAGCTAATTGTGATACTATCCCATTGTCCTTTAAGTAGTCCCTGAATTCGTCAGAGAGATACTCGCCACCTAGATCTGATCGAAGGGCTTTAATTTCTCTCCCTAACTGTTTCTCGACCTCTTATCTAAACTCTTTGAACTTTTCAAATGATTCAGACTTGTGTCTCATTAGGTACACGTAACCATATCGTGAAAAATCATCTGTGAAGGTGATGAAATACACGTGTTGATTCCGTGTCCTAACACTCAGGGGACCACATACATCAGTATGTATTAGGTTAAGTGTGCTTGTACATCTTTCAAGCTTACCGTTAAATGGTCGCTTCGTCATCTTGCCTTGTAGGCAAGGCTCACAGGTGGGAATATCTTCTATAGTTAGAAAATCCAAAGGACCATCCTTTACCAACCTTGTGATTCGGTCAACACCGATGTGGCCAAGTCGGTAATGCCACAGACACGTGGGATTAACTGTATCATGGGCTCTCTTCTTGCAAAAATGACAGGCATCTGATGCCTTTCTCCTTCCTCTGTTTCTTGGGTTTGGCAGCCTTCTTCTGGGGCTTTCTCTTTGCCTTCCTTTTCTTGCCTGATTTGCCAGTTTCAACAAGCATGGCAATGGGCTCATCATTTTTAATCAATTCTTTGGCCCTCTGCAACATATTGCTGAGTTCCTGCAAGCTGACGTTCAGCTTGTTCATGTTATAGTTCATGATGAATGGATTAAAGGATGGAGGCAGAGAGTTGAGAATAGCATCGATCTGTGTTACCAGGTCCAGCCCGGATCCAAGAGCCTCCAGTTCGTTGATATAGCCCATCATCTGAAGACAATGGTCGTGAACCTATTGGCCCTTGGACATCTGCGCGGTCATGAACTGTTTCAAGACCTTTTGTCGAGTAGAACGATTCTGCTCTTCGTACATTGTCTTTAGACTGTCCAGTACGTCCTTAGCTAGTTCGATCTGATCGAACTGCCTCTGAATAGGATTGTCTAAAGAGGCAATAATATAGCAGCGGGCAAGGGAGTTTTTCTCCTCCCATTCTTGGTATTCTCTTCTTCGGGCCTCGGAAGCCCTACCTCTCGGACGATCCGGGGCAGGATTCTTGGCTACCTTATCCAACTTTTCAGAGGTTAAGACCAACATAAGGTTCCTGTACCAGTCAGCATATTTTGGGCCCTTCAACTTGTTGTCATCAAGCAATTTTGCAAATGATCCGTTTGCCATTTTCGGATAAAAGAGCAAACATCAGTCCACAACCTAATTTGATTCATGTTCTTTTCATAGATATGGATTTTAATCTACATTCCCTTTCCATTTATTCATCTCTGAGATTTCCCTCCTTTCTCAGTGACAGAGAATACGGGTCGTCTCTAGAAATGTGGGAAATCACATAGGGTGCGTGGAGCCAACTGTTTCAGCTGCAAAACCCCACCACCTTTCTGTGAAGGATCATATCCACTCATCATATGAGTTTTCCCTTTGGCCTCAGTCAGACAAGGTTCAGAGCCATTTTCAGGTAAACCTTTCTGTCCAGTGAGTGCTTACCCATCATGTTCGTAAACGCTAAGGTACCGTGAGAGAGTTCCCATTTTCTGGTGAAGCCCCTCCCACATCGGTCTATGACGCCCCTATCATCTTATGAAACACTCAGACAAGCCCAACAGCAAATGGATAGCCCATTTTCTGGTGCGTTTCCTCATTACTAAAGGACCCATCCTCATGCTAATGATGGAAGGCCTTAAGAAAGTTCATCATATGAATCTCCCTATCACATGCACTCATATTAGCTGGAGGGAACAATTAATTACGCCCTAGCTCTTATTTTAGGTCAAACCAAAGTGGCTTCCACTGACTTTCATAAAGCCAGATTTCGGTGGGCCTAAAACGGCTAGGGTTCTGCACGTAACCTCTCGAGGAGGTGTAGGGCCCACCACTGAGGGAGGTCATCCAATGACCAAAAGGGACACCGTGGCAATGATGTGCATTCATCCATGGTGTGCGCAAGAGCCACTGTCGATGGAGCATGGGCCAAGTACTTATGGCCCATGTACGTAGCACATCACACATCCATACATCACATGCAGGTATAAATTGATCCAATCAATTAATCATCTGTAAATCCCATTTGAAGCCCATTTTAAATCCATAATATTAACCATTAATATTATCTAGGTATATGGGCCGAATGGTTCAACCCATATAGCTTTAAATGTCAAGTGGGCTTTTAGCAGTTTTAACCTTTTAAAACTGGGCCTTTACAGGTTGGGCCGAATTAACCATTTAATTAAACACCAATCCTTAGGCCATTTGGGCTGACTTTCAACCTTGATTAAACCCTAGATTCGGTTAAAACTATTTGAACCAATCTTGGTTCGAATGGGTCTAGGGTTTGATCTTTAATTAAATCTTTAATTCAAGAAAATAATCTGAAATTAAATACTGATAAAAGAAAAACAAGAATCAGTCAATCAGGGCTGCTCGCACAATCCATCCTGCAAAACAGAGGTTAGATCACAATTTGCCGTTTCATAAACTACAAATCGCAGATTGCAGTTCTCCCATCTACGAAATCTCCTTTTCTACGGAATCTCCTTTTCTGCGCCACCATCTTCGATCCAAAATAAAATAAGTAGAAATCCTATTTCTATTAATAATTACATCAGATCGAATACCTATACATTGAGTCTAAAAAATAAAAAAAATTATTTACAGACCAAGAATAATTCAAGAATTGCAAATTCACAGGTTCCCTGCGCAAACCAAGATTTCGATCTCCTTTTGTACGAATAGCCCATAAATCAAGAAAATCATAAAGAACGATTCTAAATAATAATCCAATTTATGTAAAATTAATTTCAGATTATTCGCCCATTAATATTGGGAACAAATTTCCCAAAACCCATATCCGCGCAAATCGGGTAGAACACCTTCTGCCCATTTGCGCAGGTTTAGATCTGAGACAAATTGGTTCACGATTTGAACCATGGCTTTGATACCACTGAAGGGATGAGAGATCCATCCCATGGACGCCCAAAGATTGCGGGATAAGGGGCAAATTTCAAAAATTTTTTTCTCCCTTCAACTGGGAATCACATTCCCTATTTATAAAATCATATTTTCAAGGATCATTCTTGAACCTTAAACTGAACCAGATCCGACACCTAGTGCAGTATCATAATCGAGTCTAGGGGTCAGGTGTAATTTTCCAGTTTTGCCCATCAATCTCCAAGGTCCAGGGCAATACTGGAAATCTGGTCCAGTTCAAAGATTCAATTAATCCTACACTGTATGTGCCTAGGGTCTCACCCTGGCAGCTGAGACAGGCCACCCCAACCGACTTGGTGGCACCACAGTGTCAACCTTGTCAGGATAGGTCTCCCCAGACTGATCCACTGGCTGTGAACATTCTAAACTAACACGAGTCTCATCAAGTGTCCAGTTTAACGGTATTACATAGAAACATACCAAGGGAACATGAATCAAATATGTACTTTTATTCATTTACAATAAACTCATAAAGTACATCATTCTGATTGAAGCTAAGGGCATACAAAACTGTCTAACAGAAAAGACTAGCCTGGCCCTCCATAGAGGACATCCAAATCCTACCCGTGGAGGCAGAACTGTCTTGGATGGATCCTATCATCGACTTCCTACTGACGGAAAGGCTACCCAATGACAGGAACGAAGCCCAAAAACTCCGACGACGGGCAACGCACTACACTTTGTTAGAAGAAAATTTGTATAGGAGGTCCTTCACCTTGCCTTATCTCTGGTGCCTCTGTAAGGAGGAGGGCAAGTATGTGCTCCGGGAAATTCATGAAGGCATCTGCGGCAATCACCTCGACGGTTGGACCCTAGCCTAGAAAACATTAAGGCAAGGGTACTTCTGGCCGACACTTCACAAGGATGTGTCCGAGCTGGTGTGGAAATGTGACTCGTGTCAGAGACATGCCTACCTTTGCCATCAACCAACCACCACCCTCTCGGCCCTCAGCAGCCCTTAGCCCTTTGCCAACCGGGGGATGGACTTCCTCGGCCCCATTCCTAAAGCAACGGGAGGCAGGAAGTACCTCATCATTGTTGTGGATTACTTCAATAAATGGGTGGAGGCTGAACCCCTAGCCACTATCACTGTGCGGCCAATTCAGAACTTCTTATGGAAGAACATTATTTCCCGCTTCGGCCTCCCCCACATGCTGGTCATGGATAACAGAAAACAGTTCGATGATGCTAACTTCTGAAAATGGTGCACCTCCCTCGACATCAGGCAACAATACACCTCAATGGGATCCCCCAGACAAACGGCATGGCCGAGGTCATGAACAGAACCATCCTGGACGGACTAAAGACTAGGTTGGATAGAGCTAAAGGCCTGTGGACTGATGAACTACACAACATCCTCTAGGTGTACTGAACCACACCTCGGACAGCGACGGGAGAAACCCCTTTCAGCCTGAACTATGGCATGAAAGTAGTGATCCCAACGGAGATTGGCCAACCAACGCTCCGGATCCAAGGGTATACCAAGGCCGAGAATGACGAGGCGCTCAAAGCAAACTTTGACCTATTGGAAGAAACCCGAGAATAAGCACAGATTAGGATGATTGCCTAGCGAGTGGCCCACTACTACAACTCTAGAGTAAAAGAAAGGCACTACAAAGAGGGTTACCTTGTCCTCAGGAAGGTCATGGTTCTTGAACATGGAGTAGGGAAGTTGGACCCCAACTAGGAAGGCACCTACCGGATTAAGCATTCTCTCGGCCCCAACACATTTCGGCTGGAAAACCTCGATGGAAGACCCATCCCTCGGACGTGGAACTCGGAGATCCTCCGGATGTATTACAGATGAATGTAATTTTTCAACGAAAGTAATGAATAAATGAAGCAAACTTCCTCTTCACTTCACCTCATCACCGTGTCACCTCAGAGCATGGTGACCCCCTCGGCTATCTGCACTTAGCGCAAAGAAAATAATGAGACAGAGCCCTCGGCTTCGCCGGTGGGACGCCTCGGCCTCCCCTGAGAGAACACTTAGTAAGAACAAGTCAGGGGAGATGCACCCCGATGGTGATACTCCGCCGTGGCTCTTCATCCACCCAAGTACCTCAACGGTATACTTCGGCCCTAGACCTCGGCTAGGGTACCAGGTCTCTTCGACCTCGCCTAGAATAGCATGGGATTTGGAGGTCAGGCGAGCCCTGCCTTGGGCGTATGACTCTGCCTTGGCCCCTAATATCCCGACAAGCCGAGATGAGTGTTTAAATAAACAAATACTATGATTGAATTGTGTGTGCCTAGTATATCATGGTTTCGACATTTCGGAGGGGCAAGGACCTCTCACAAAAACATAATGAAAGAGAAAGAAAGAGAAAAGGGAAATATAACATGCACGAAACACAGTATACACAAAAAATGGCTTCATTCACTATTCAATGTTGGTCTTGTACAGCCTTTACAAAATTTTGTATTGGCTTAAAAAAAAAACAACTAAACAGATGGAAAGTATTACAATAATAGAACAAAAAAGAAGGGGGTAAGTCTACGCCTACGCCTCGTCATTGGCTGGAGGGGGAGCAGCGTCTTCGGCTGGTTGGGCCTCAGCAGGAGCGTCAGGGATCATTTGCAGTCCCTCGACATCAAAATCTGGCAGGACCAGTAGGAGTGCCTTCTTGGTATCTTCAATACCGTCGAGCTAGGACGATGAAGCATACTCGGCTAATGCATCTAGGTAGTCAGAAGACTTCTTGTACACCTCAACTACCTCGGCCGCTACCTTCTTTGACTCCTCTACAGCAGCTTTTGCCTCTGCCTTGACAGCTCTCTTTTTGGCCTCGGCAGCTCATCTCTCCACTTTCGTGACGATGCTCTCCAGCCACACCCGCTCCATCTGCTCTTTGGAGAGCCCTTGCCGTGCCTCCTTCAGCTAACCCTCAAGGCGATCTTGAAGCGATTGTTCATCCAGAAGCGCCTTTCAGAATTTCTGGTGCTTCTCCTCGGTGGTGGCGGTTTTTCTGGAGCTTCTCCCTTTCCCTCTGGAGCTTCTCCTCTACAGCTTTCTTCTCCTTCTTGGCCTTATCGGCGTGACCCATGGCCAGCCTTGTTCGGTCCCCCAAACCGACGAAGTGTAGACAGGCCTTCCACAAAACCGATCAGTGAAAATAAAAAATAAAAATATATATATAGTGAAATATCAAAGAACGTCTTACCTTGGCCAAATGGTATAGGCCCTTGTCGTAAATGGACTTGGGGTCACTTTGTAGAAGGCAGTAGCGATCCCTCATTGCGGATGCAGTCCCTCTCTCAGAGTTGCCAATGGGGGTGGAAAGTCTTACCATTCCCTTCAGTCCTCTCGGAGACACCTTGTATTGAAGGAGGAGCTAACGAAGGCCCAGATGGGCGTCCCTAGGCACAGACCTCCGCACCACCTCCTCGGCCTGCCTATCCGTGTTGGCAAGCTTCTACGGGGGTTCCTCCCTCGACGTGTTGGCAACGGGCCTCTTCCTTCCAGCCTCGGGCCCCTCCGTGGGCCTCTTTGGTGCCTCTTCCCTGGTGGCAGGCTTCTTTGGCGCCTGCGAATTGCCCCCTTCACCAAGGTAGGGGGGCAGCTTCATCATCAGGCCTCTTCAGCATCTGTCCTCTGGCTTGCTTCGCCTGGGCCTTCGCCAACAAGCATTCCTTGACGTCCATTAGCACTTCTGTGAAACACCAGGAAAGCAGTTAGCACAATAGCGAAAAAGAAAAGAACGTGGAAGATGCACTAACCACAGAACCTCTCCTACCAAGGGGGGTTGGGCTATTCCCAGCGAAGACTAGGGGGACCTCCTCCTCCGACAATGGCTTCACCTGGAATGTCCCCACCACAAGAAGGTGAGCTACTGCTGCAGCCTCTTTGTCTTGGAGTGGTGGGAAACATCTCTCAACGATGACACAGGCCTCCCCCCAGTCGGACCTAAAGCGCCAGCCCTCGGGGCAGGAGACGTAAAAGAACTTATCCTTCCACCCATGAACGGACGAGGGGTTGTGGACTAGCTTTCCTCTCCTCGGGTGGAAATAATACATGTTGGCCTCAGAAGCATGCTTCCTCGGCACGAACATGGCGTGGAATAGTCTCAAAAAAATAGTCCTTAGGGCATTGGATATGAGCTGGATGATAGTGATGCCATACCACTCCAGCAGTTCGGAGATTAAGGTTAGGAGGGGAAACCTAAGGCCAAACTCTAAAAAATGCTGGTAGATATAGACTTCCCCCTCCTCGGGGGCCCATGGCCTATCGCCCATGTCGGGAACCCTCAGGATATAAGACCGGGGTATGTGGAACCTCTTCACCAAGGATTTGACCTGGCACACGTCCAAGGAGCTGTCAAACTCCAAACATGGGACACCAACGTCAGCCACCCTTCGAGTAGCACTCCCTCTCACTGGTCCGACGACAAGTTAAACGGCATCGTCCTCGGGGAGAGGAGATCCCTCGGGCTCCCTCAGCGACGCCAAGGCAGTGCTTTCATGGGGAGAGTCCTTTCCCTGGTGACTGCCCTTGGCACCTCCTGAGGTTAACCTCTCCCTCAAAACGGCCACTTCCCATTGAAGGGGGGCTACGACTAACGAGCCCACAGAAGACAGGGGAGAGGGGGTTGTAGGAGAGCTCCCTCCCGAGATGTTTGGGAGTTCATGGCACTTGGAACCAGAGTCTAAAAATGACATGTTAAGATTACCTAAAAGAGGGTGAAATGTCCTAAAGAAGGGGAGAAGTAAAAATGTTCTGGAGAGTTGAGAGTGGGGGAGCTGTGTTCACTCGAGAGCAAGGGTGTCTAGGTTCAAATGGAGAAGAAAGTCACCACCAGGGCCCCTATTTAAAGGAAAATGAACAGCCCAGATTTCTCTAAATCCGATGGCTGAAACCAATCCGCTCCCACCATTCAATTGTAACCCGCCACCTAGTGCAAGCCCTCGAAAGACGAAATGATGCCCGAAGCAATGGTTTAGATTGATGCAGATCCAACAGATGTGAGAGCCCCCTAGCGCAGGCCCTCGGAAGACAAAACGATGCCCAAAGCAATGGTTCAGATCGACATAGATCCAACGGATGCGGGAGCCCCCCACTCCTGCGAACCAGTCTCACTGCACCTCCTAGCACATGCCCTCGGAAGGCAAAATGACACTGGGTGGACCGCGAAGATGCATGCGGCAACCCATCGAGCGAACCGAAAGGCCTGCTCTTCACGGACCACCGGGCGGACAATTCATCTCGGAAAACATAGGACTCTTGGGACAGTCGTCCCATGCATGGTAGCCCCGCTAATGTGACTTTCCCGTGCATGATACGGGACACCTCCGCCAATGAATACGATGCCATTGCAGGACATCCCTCAGTTGACAAATCTGAAGGCATAACGACCACTACTCCCAATGACCGAAGCCAAAGCCTTAGTTCGATTACTACCCTCATTACGAGCGAAAGCCGAGGCCTCACCTTGGTCTCGAGAGTGGGGGAAAGTAATGTGGGTTAGCTTGGTCTAGCCCACTGACACCTACTAACGTCAGCCACAGTAGGAGGGAGCCCTGTTGCCTCCATATGGATCTAATCACATAACTACCTAGCATACCGCCAAGGCCTTGAAGGGATGAGAGATCCATCATATGGATGGCCGAACCCTACAGGAAGGTTGGGCAAAATTTCAAAAATTTCTCTCTCCCATGTGGGAATCGCATTCCCTATTTTAGAAAACTGCATTTTCAAGGATCAATCTTGAACCCAAACCGGACTAGATCTGAAACCAAAAGGTAGGAGAGGGATATACTTGATACGGAGTAACAGTAACTCCCAACGAAGGTTTTCACGCCCAAGGAGAATACCAAAGACTGCTCCCACTGAAGATGACACAGTGTAAGGTGGAGTAGAATCAGCAGGATGGTTCTTCAGCAAGAACCAAATTCTTCAGCAAGAATGCGATGGAGGGAAGGTGAGCACGACTTCAGATTACCTTTTCTACCAAAAGGTAATATCAAGAACTCTTCTTGATCGCTCCTACAGGTGGAGATTGAACTATTACGGCAGCAAAAGCAGGAAAGGGTAGAAGACAAAAGTAGTCAAACTGCAAGATCTTCTCTCTTGTAATCTACGAACTAGATGTTCTCTTGTGTATTTTGAGGTTCGCCCTTGCTGTTCTATTTATAGCCTTTAAAGAGAGAGCATCTCCTGATCTCATCAGGAGTTTCCTAATCTAAATCTTGTATTTGGATCTGGACTCTCTTTAAGAGATAATGATAAAGCCTTATCTTATCTGCAGATAAATATCAGCCCTCCTAATCAAATTCGGAATTTCTTGATCCAAATCTTTATTTGGATCTGGACTCTCTGAGTGGATAGGGATAATCCCTTATCCTATCTGCTGATCTAAATCCCAGAACCGCCCCCTTTTAATTAATCTCATTAAGCCAGTTCGAATTGGGCTTTAGGCCCATTAAGTCAATCTGCTCACTAACCCTCCAAACTGCTGCTCAGTTGGATATCCTTGTCTGGCGTGGGACCCAAACATTGATCTACATATCAGCCACATGGGTTCAGCCTAGCCTCTATTACAAGGCCTGGCCGAATTCACTGTAAGATACAGTGAACCCCTGAGCCCATCGCCATGGGCTCTTAATGGGCCCAACATTTACACTAAATGGTCCCTGGGTCAAGCCACCTTATAAAAACCCAAGGACTGTGGGCAGATGCAAGATTAGCCCATTAGGTATTACCCTCAATGGTCTTACACTAAACCTCTCAGCCCATAATGATCAAACACTACCCGACAAAAGAGGACCTCTCCCTTGACTGCAAGGTAAAGTGTTGCACTCTCTACTCACATGGATCCTGGGAATTAAAACCTTTTGCAAACATTTTGAAACCATAATATATATATAAGTATATCTCTATATAAATATATATTACAAAATAAATTTCAACGGTTGAAATTGATTGCCGGCAGTTTTGGTTTCCATTAGAGAGAGTGCATCCCTGATCATTCACTTTGTCCGACAAAGGGGTTGATCCTGTCACTATGATCACCCACTCAGATGAATTCTCGGACTGCCCCAACATACCCAGGTTTTGACCCCCTCTAAGGATCTCACTGATTGGCATATCAAAGATAGCACAATCCAACACCTAGTGCGGTATCATAATCGAGTCTAGGGGTCAGGTGTAACATTCCACTTTTGCCCATCTATCTACAAGGTCCAAGGCAATATTGGAATTTTGGTCCGGTTTAGGGTTTCAAGAAAACCCACCCTGCATGTACCTCAGGTTTCACCCTGGCAGCTGAGACAATCCACCCCAACCAACTTGGCGACACATTAGTGTCAGCCTTGGCAAAATAAATCTCCCTAAATCTATCCAACAGTTATGAAGATTCTAAACTAACACGAGTCTCATATGTGTCCAGTATAAGGGTATTACACAGAAACACACCATAATAACATGAATCAAATATGTACTTTATTCATTTACATTAAATGTCATAATGTACATCATTCTGATTGGAGCTAAGGGCATACACTGTCTAACAACTCCCACTTGCACTTAGGTCCAATCTGGTATAAGCGGAGTCTCATGCTTTCCACGTGTTTCTCAAACACTCTTTGTGTTAGTGGCTTAGTTAATGGGTCTACAACATTCTCCGCTGATGCTACCTTTTGAATCAGGACGTCCCGTCCCCTCTTCCAACTATCTCCCGTAGTACATTGTACTTCCTCTTGATGTGCTTCAACTTTGAGTTAGCCCGTGGCTCCTTAGCCTGAGCAATGGCTCCAGTGTTGTCACACAACAATGGAATGGGTGATGTGCGGGATGGAACTACTCCCAATTCATGAATGAACTTCTTCATCCATACGACTTCATTGGCAGCTTCACTTATGGCAATGTATTCGGCTTCGGTTGTGGAATCCGCCGTTGTCCCCTGTTTGCTGCTTTTCCAGCAAACAACACACGATCCTATCATGAAGATATAACTAGATGTAGACTTTCTATCATCTGGATCTGATTGGAAGTCGGCATCAGTATACCCCTAGATCTATAGTGAACTACCATCGAATACCAGACAAAACTCTTTAGTATGTTTTTTACAGCGGTCCAATGCTCCTGCCCTGGGTTAGACTGATATCTGCTTACCACACTCACTACCTGAGAGATGTCAGGATGAGTGCACAACATGGCATACATGATGCTCCCTATAGCTGAGGCATAGGGAACGTCCTTCATGCCCTCAATCTCTTCGGGAGTCCTGGGAGACATACCCTTGGAGAGAGTGACTCCATACCTGAAAGGAACATTTCCTTTCTTGGAGTTCTCCATGTTGTATCTCTTGACTATTTTGTCAATGTAAGCAGATTGGGATAATCCTATTATCCTCTTCGATCTATATCTATAAAGCCGAAGACCCAGTATGTAGGAGGCTTCTCCAAGATCTTTCATGGAGAATTGCTGTGAAAGCCATACTTTCACCGTAGTCAACATTCCTACATCATTCCCAATGAGTAGAATGTCATCTACATATAGAACTAGGAACGTAACCTTATCCCCACTGGATTTCCTATAAACACAAGGCTCATCTGGATTTTACTCAAATTAAACTGTTTGACAGTAGAGTCAAACCGGATGTTCCAACTCCTAGAAGCTTGCTTAAGTCCATATATGGATCGGTTTAGTTTACATACCATGTGTTCCTGACCTACAGCTATGAAACCCTACGGTTACTACATATAGATATCTTTAGTAAATCTCTATTCAGGAACACAGTTTTGACATCCATTTGCCAAATCTCGGAATCATGGTATGATGCTACAGCTAGCAGGAACCTAATGGACTTAAGCATGGCCATGAGCAAAAAGGTTTCCTCATAATCGATTCATTCTTTCTGAGTGTACCCTTTCGCTATAAGATGATCCTTATAGGTCTCAACCTTACCACTGGGGCCCTTCTTCCTCTTATAGATCCATTGGCAACCAATTGCTTTTACCCCAGGGGGCGGATCTACCAGGGTCCAGACTCCATTGGTCTCCATTGAATCCATGTCAACTCTCATGGCATCTACCCACTTCAAGGAATCTATGTCCAACATAGCTTCGGTATAAGTTACGAGATCCTCCTCACTAGTCATGGCTTCCACCAAGTAACTTTCTTGGTCATAGCTGAAACGAATTGGAGCTATGGTTTAGACTTCACAACTATGGTTTAGATTTCATTAAATCAAGGTTACATAATTACTTATTTAATCCAACTCAAGACCGAAATTACCCTAAGGTATATTAAAGTTATTTGCATGTGATGGTAGACTTCCCTAAATTAATTAATAAGCTTTCTCAAGTCATATTAATTCTTAATTAATCCAATTCTACCATCAAATTTTTAAGTGGTTGTCAAAAGGAAAAATAAGCATTAATTTCTTTGGAAACCTCTAATCGTAGAAGGGGATTTGACTCACTAAGCTTCCTTGATTCTCACACATGAGCTAATCATCTTTCGATATCATAGTCTATCATGCAATTTTTATTCCCTAGGGATCTAATTCATGTTATGGACACACCGCCCGGCAGCACACTGCGGTGCAGTTATAGGCAGCGGCACGCACAGCAACACGTACCGCCCAGCAATAGCACTAGGCAGCAGCACGCACCGCACGACAGCAGCACTGGGCAGCAACACACACCGCACGGCAGCTGAAGGGGTGAGAGATCCATCCTATGGATGCCCAAAGATTGCGGAATAAGGGGCGAATTTCAAAAAATTTATCTCTCCCTCCAACTGGGAATCGTATTCCCTATTTAGAAAATCATATTTTCAAGGATCAATCTTGAACCATAAACTGAACCAAATCTGAACCAAAAGGAGTGGGAGAGGATTATACCTGATACGGAGAAATACTATCTCCCAATGGAGGTGTTCACGCCCAAGGAAGGATCCAAAATCTGCTCCCACTGAAGATGGCATAGTGAAGGATGGAGTAGAATCAACAACGTTCTTCAAAAGAACTTGACCCTTCACAAGAATCAACTGGACGGCTTGTGAGTACAGCTCCAACCAATCTTTTCCCAAAAGATTGAGATCAAGATCAAATCTTGATTGCTCCCAAGAACTGGAGATCGAACTGAAGAAATGGCAATGGCAGGAAGGTGGCGGCAGGAGAGAATTCGCAGTATGCAGGAAATCTCTCAATCTCTCTTTCTTTAAGAGAAGAATGTTGTTGATTATTTTAAAGGCTGCCACCCCCTTCCCCTTTTATAATCTCAAAGGGATCAGCTCCTAATCAGATTAGGAGTTGCTAATCCAAATCATATTTGGGTTAGAAGTCCCTTAGTGATAAGGGATAATCCTTATCTTATCTGCAGATCAGATCAGCTATCTCCTAATCTAATTAGGAGGTTTACAGATCTAAATCTCATTTAGATCTTGGACTCTCTGAGTGGATAGGGTCAAAGCCCAATCCTTTTAGCTGACCCACTTCAGAATTCGCCCCCTTTAAATGACTGATCAAATCAGCCCAGTTCGAAATGGGCTTAAGGCCCATTTAAGGTTATGTACTCAAAAAGCCTTCCAAACTGCTGCCCAGTTGGGCTTCCTTGTATGGCGTGGGACCCAAGCATTGATCTACACATCAGCCACATGGGTTCAGCCCAGCCTTTGTTACAAGGCCTGGCTGAATGCACTGCTGAAGACAGTGTACCCCCTGAAACCCATCAAATAGGCTCTATGGGCCCAACACTTACACTAAGTGGTCCCTGGGCCAAGCCACCTTGTAACACCCAGGGACTGTGGGCAGATGCAAGATTAGCCCATCAGGTGTTATCCTCAATGGTCTTACACTTAACCTCTCAGCCCATAATGATCATACACTGCCCGACAAGAGAGGACCTCTCCCTCGGCTACAAGGAACAGTGTTGCACTCTCCACTTATATGGATCCCGGGAATTAAAACCTTTTGCAAACCTTTTAGAAACCATAATATATATACTTTTATATCTCATATAAAATATACTTTGCAAAAAACAAATCTCAACGATTGAAATCGGCTGCCGGCAGTCTTGGCTTCCATCAGTGAGACTGCATCCCTGATCATTACCTTTGTCCGACAAAGGGGCTGATCCTGTCACTATGATCACCCACTCAGATGAATTCTCGGACTGTCCCAACATACCCAGGTTTTGACCCCCGCTAAGGATCTCACTGATTGGTACATCAAAGATAGCCCAATCCGACACCTAGTGCAGCAGCACGCACCACACAGCAGGAGCACTATGAGACGCTCGCACCGCCCAACAGCAGCAGTAGGGTGGGACCCACATGACAGCTCATCAGGGTGGGTCCACACTTATCTTACCACATCAGCTCTGCTCGCCAACTCGCCGCCAGCTACTCCATTCCTCATCCCTTATCCTTATCTTATCTTAAGTAAGAGTTGTGTTACCATTAGGAGTAGGTAATTAGGAGTTTGAGTTTAAGTTGGATTACCCTAGCCTAGCCGAATCCAACAAGGAGTTCCCTTCTGTAATCTCCTATTTAAGGAGCTACGAATTGAAGTAAAGGCATTCAGTTTTCAACCAAGAAAGGTGTTAGGAGAGTTCGGGTGATCTCTTGGACAAATCACCCATGCGATTACCACAATAGGGTCTGTACGCAAGGGCAAGGGCAAGGGAAGACAGGAGTCTCTCCCGGTGGACCGACCCATGATGAGATCCTACACGCGGGCCCATAACATTCTAGCATCAGAGCCTACCGTCATGGGGGAACAAGAGCCGCTGTCTTCCAAGGTCCACGAACTGGAACACAAACTTGCAGAGACCAGCATGGAAGTTTGTGAGGTCAAGGATGATGTCCGGGAGTTTCGATGCTTGCTGGAGACATTCTTAGCCAATAGGGAAAGGAACTCAGAAGGAACCACCACCAACAATAGTTGCAGGCCGGATTGGGCAGAAACATCCGGCGAACATCAGATGGCCACCCCGACTGCTGCTGTTATCCCCAAATACAGTTGACTAGAATTTCTGTCCTACAACGGCACTGGAGACCCACTGGGATGGTTGTACCGTTGCGAATAGTTCTTCCGCAACCAGTGCACCAATGATAGAGACAAGGTCAGTCTGGCCGCTTTCCACCTCACAGAAGAGGCACAGCTCTGGTTCTACCATCTAGAGCAGGAAGAACCCGGGCTTAGTTGGGAACAATTTAAATCCTATTGCCTCCTCCGGTTTAGGCCCCCGCTGACAAGTAACCTGCTGGGCGAACTAATCAACCTCAAGCAAACCGGGACTGTGGCGGATTATCAGCGCCAGTTCCAAACCCTTCTCGCCAGAGCAGCCTCGGTACGCCCAGACCAGCAAGTCGACATGTTCACAGCAGGACTAGTGGAACCCCTAAGAGTGGACGTCGAGATGCAGCACCCCCCCTAATCTAGTCACAGCTATGAACCTCGCACGTGCCTTCAAAAGGAAGATGCAGATCTCCCACGGGGGCTTCAGTATAGGACGACCGACATCAACATGGACGCCTTCGAAGATAGCAGGAGTGACTTCCTCTTCGATCACCAGCAGAGAACCAAGGCTGCCTGCGGGCAACCCCTCCAGATCAGCGTCAAGCATAGGAAGCAGCAGGTCTACACCCCCCATTAGGCGGCTGACCTGAGCCAAGATGGCGGAAAGGCGCGCAAGGGGGCAGTGCTTCAACTGCGATGACCTATACTCCGCCAGCCACAAGTGTAAGAAGTTGTTCTATCTCCTAGTAGAAGAACAAGAAAAGGAAGAGGACGAATCTGCTACATCAGAACCAGAAATCTCCCTCCATGCCATTACAGGGGTCAAGACCTCCCAAACCATGCAACTGAGAGCATTGATAGCAGAGCGGCCAGCCCGTATTCTAGTAGACTCGGGTAGCACCCATAATTTCATCAGCGAACAGGCAGCCCGCAAGTTAGAACTGCCCATGGAAAGAAGGCCACAATTACAGGTGGCCGTGGCAAACGGGGAAAGAGTTCACAGCCCCGGAATTTGCAAGGACACCAGAATTCAGGTCGGAACAGAGTCCTTCCAAGCAGATTTATTTGTACTATCCTTGGACGAATTTGACATTGTCCTAGGTGTCAAATGGCTGATCACGCTTGGACCAATCCTATGGGACTTCGCCACCCTGACCATGACCTTCCACATGGATGGCAAACCAGTCACATGGCAGGGAACCAGAATAAGAACAAGGGCGTAGCTACATACACTCCAAGGTGGGGATTCATGCACAACAGATATGGAAAGGCTCCTTACGGACTTCTCTACAGTATTCAAGGAGCCCAAGGGGCTTCCCCCTCCCAGAGCTTGCGACCACTGAATCCCTCTGATAACCGGATCAGATCCCATTGTTGTCAGGCCCTACCGCTACCCACATCGGCAGAAAGATGAAATAGAAAGGTGTTGCGCAGACATGTTACAACAAGGGATCATCCACCCCAGCCGCTTCCCCTTCTCCTCCCAGTTCTTTTGGTGCCCAAGCAAGACAGGACTTGGAGATAAGTTTCCCATCCCAGTCGTAGATGAGCTGTTAGACGAACTCCATGGAGCGCAGTACTTCTCCAAGCTAGACCTCCGATTAGGATACTTCCAGGTCTGAATGACCCCAGAAGATGTAGAGAAAACGGCCTTCAGAACACACCATGGCCACTTTGAGTTCCTGTTCATGCCCTTCGGTCTTAGCAACGCGCCCTCCACATTCCAGGCCCTGATGAACGAGGTGTTTCACTCCCATCTCCACAGATTTGTCTTGGTATTTTTCGATGACATCCTAGTCTATAGAAAATCGTGGGTAGAGCATGTGCAGCATCTGTGAATTGTTCTTGAACTCCTGCAACAACATCAACTCTTCCTCAAATGGTCAAAATGCTCCTTTGGGGAATGCAGGGTCCTTTACTTAGGACATGTGATTAGGGGTCAAGGGATCACTATGGATGACTCCAAGATTCAGACCATCAAAGAATGGCCCATACCGCAATCCGCCAAGGCCCTCCACGGTTTCCTAGGGATGACTGGCTACTACTGCAAGTTCGTTCACAATTACAGACTGCTGGCAGCCCCGCTAACAAGTCTGCTCAAGAAAAATGCCTTCCTCTGGGATGGTACAGCTGAAGCAGCCTTTATAAAATTAAGAGAAGCCCTCTCCTCCACACCAGTTCTACAGTTGCCAAACTTTGATCTTGAGTTCACAGTGGAGTGTGACGCATCCGGCACCGGCATAGGCGCGATACTACAACAACAAGGGCACCCAATCGCCTTTTTCAGCCGCAAGCTGGCCGACCGCCACCTTAAGTTGCCCGCCTACGAACGAGAACTTATTGGCCTAGCTAAGGCAGTGCAGCACTGGAGGCCGTACCTATGGGGAAGATCTTTCATAGTCAAGACAGACCATTACAGCCTCAAATATCTGCTGGAACAACGGCTCACCACCTCACCACAGCAGCATTGGGTCAGCAAACTCCTTGGATTCGACTTCTGAGTAGACTACAAGGCTGGGGCCTTGAACCATGCCGCAAATGCCTTCTCCCGTCAAGAAGACGACATGCTACTCCATGCAATCTCACAGCCCCGAGCCTCCCTGCTGGAAGACATTTGGAATGAACTGCCACAGTCACCCGAATGGAACGATCTGCTTAAGAAAATACAGGTGGGAACGGCCAACTCCAATTGGAGCATGCAGGACGGGTTGGTATTGTACAAGGGCCGAATTTATCTCCCAACCGACTGCCCCTTAATTCCCTCTATTATCTCCAGCATACACAATGCCACGCATGAGGGTATCCAGAAAACACTGCACCGCATCCATGCAGATTTCCACTAGCAGGGCATGAAGGCTTCGGTATGGGACTTCATCCAGAACTGTTCAATGTGCTAGCAGTAGAAGTGGGAAAACTTGCACCCAGCAGGCCTTCTCCAACCCCTCGCCCTCCCCACTCAGATCTGGGCAGATATTTCCATGGACTTCATCGAATGCTTACCCAAGGTGGGAGGGAAATCGGTGATATTTGTGGTGGTGGACCGCTTCTCAAAGTATGCCCACTTCCTCCCCTTATCTCACCCCTACAGCGCGGTTTCAGTGGCCCATGCCTTCTTCGGCCACATCTTCCAATTGCATGGGCTACCCGAATCCATTGTAAGTGACAGGGACCCGATCTTTACCAGCGCCTTATAGAAGGAGCTCTTCCGACTACAGGGAACAGATCTAGCCTTCTCCTCTGCCTACCATCCACAGACTGACGGCCAAAAAGAGGTGGTGAACTGGACAATAGAGATGTACCTCCACTGCCTTGCGGGAGACCAGCCCAGGCGCTGGGTGGAGTGCCTTCCGTGGGCCGAATACTGTTATAACACGTCCTACCACTCCTCCCTTGGCATGACTCCCTTGCGGGTGGTATATGGCCAAGATCCTCCCCGTCTCTTATCTTACAAACCAGGCTCAACACGGCTGGAAGAAGTGGATCGCAGCCTCCAAGATCGCAATGCCCTCCTGGCCGAAGTCTCCTTGCGCCTACAGCAGGCATAGGTGCGCATGAAGCACGCCTACGATCAGCACCACCGCGAAGTCACCTTTGAGCCGGGATAGTTCATTTGGCTGAAGCTCCAACCCTATCGGCAGCTCTCCCTCAGGCGTCGAGGCCCCCCTAATCTAGCCCCAAAATTTTACGGGCCCTTCAAGGTTCTCAGGCAGATCGGGAAGGTTGCCTATCAACTCGAGCTACCGGAGCACAACAGAATCCATGACATCTTCCATGTGTCCCTCCTGAAGCCTTTTACAGGGACTCCCCCAGACCAAGTGCCTCCCCTACCACCTCTAAATGACGGCAGACCCATCCTCCAACCTCGGGCTCTTGTACGATCACGCATCAATTAGGGTACCTTCAAGGTTCTAGTGGAATGGGACGGACAACCATCAGTTGAGGCCACCTGGATTCCTTGGACCAATCTTCACAGCGCCTACCCCGAACTCAAGCTTGAGGACAAGCTCGTAGTCCAGGAGGGGTGTGATGTTATGGACACACCGCCCGGCAGCACACTAAGGCATAGTCATAGGCAGCGGCACGCACAGCAGCACGCACTGCCCGACAGTAGCACTAGGCAGCAGCACTGGGCAGCAGCACGTACCGCACGGCAGCAGCACTGTGAGATGCGCGCGGCGCTTGGCAGCAGCAGTAGGGCGGGACCCACATGACAGCTCATCAGGGTGGGTCCACACTTATCTTACCACATCAGCTCTGCTCGCCAACTCGCTGCCAGCTACTCCACTCCTCATCCCTTATCCTTATCTTATCTTATCTTATCTTAAGTAAGAGTTGTGTTACCATTAGGAGTAGGTAATTAGGAGTTTGAGTTTAAGTTGGATTACCCTAGCCTAGCCGAATCCAACAAGGAGTTCCCTTCTGTAATCTCCTATTTAAGGAGCTACGAATTGAAGTAAAGGCATTCAGTTTTCAATCAAGAAAGGTGTTAGGAGAGTTTGGGTGATCTCTTGGACAAATCTCCCATGCGATTACCACAATAGGGTCTGAACGCAAGGGCAAGGGTAAGGGAAGACAGGAGTCTCTCCCGATGGACCGACCCGTGACGAGATCCAACGCGCGGGCCCATAATAATTCATAACAATCCTTTGGTCAGTCATGCATGAATCATCAAATCATTAAAAGAATTATTTTAAAGCATTAAGCATAGCAATAAAAAATGCTCATGCAAATAATAAAGGTCTTGAATTGAATTAAACAAATAACTATATAATCTTAAGATCAAAGTCCATCTAAACCCTAGCTAAGAGAATTTAGCTAGACATCATTAAATTCAACATACTCAAGAAAATTAAAGGGGAAACACAGCAAGAACACATCAAAGAATGAATAGAATAACAAGAAAACTTTATCCTTTGAAGGTAGAAGACAAGTGCAGCAACTAAGCCTTTTTCCCTCTAGAATTCGGATTCTTCCTCTCCTTCTCTAGTGTGTTGAAATTGCTTCCTCTTCTCTTCTGATGTGCTAAGACTGCTTCCTCTTCTCTTCTCTGCTGAATTCTCTCTAAGGATGTGCCCCCTTGCCTTGAGCCTATGGTCCTTTTCATAGTACAGCCTCCCCTCAATTGTTTCTCAATGCATACTCCTAATTCAACACAAATTAGGTCTCTTAGTCTTTATCTCAATTGAATTCCTATCTCTTCTGCACTGCCAACTGCCAGACCCGAAACTTGTAGCTTGGATTGCACTTGGTGGCGGCGGAATTAGGTTGAGTGATAAACACAAGAGTTGTATCCCTATCTCTTATCCTTAATTATCCATTTGAATCACCTCAATCCGAGTTGTAGGTAGAAAGTTATGCCCAAAATACGGGAAGTATATCAAAACAAGAAATTTCCCGATTTTTGTGCATACATATCAAATCCGATTTCAATGGATTCTCTCCTTCATGGCTATATCATGGAGCATCATTGCTGCATGGTCCTTCCTCTATGATTATCTTGCTCATTTAAATCAAACTCCTCCTTAAAATTGCACAATTAAGCTCAAAATCATCTTGCAAGACAATTTCATCATAATTAGTTCAATACCATGCTTATTCCAAAAACATTATGACCAAAATCATCAAGTTAGAGGTATGAAAATATGTACAAATATAGGCTTATCACTTGACATACCACCTAGTAGTAAAATTCCCTACGGACACAGGCATTGGAGTATTGTGAGGTGACCAGCTAGAGTCGCATAAATGCTATGTGGCCGCCTTGAAAGCAAAAGGAAAGATTTCCATTGACATTGACTTGGAGCCATTATCAGAAAATACAGATGAGAACGACCCACCAAGGAAACCGTTCTGATCCTAGTCTCCAAGACAGAGCCAGAAAAGACACTACAGATAGGAGCTTGCTTGACAGAGCCTGTGCACTCTGAGCTGGTAAGTTTTCTGCTTAATAACTTAGATGTGTTTGCCTGATCGGTTGCAAAAATGCCCAGCATAGACCCAAAACTTATAACTCATAGATTAAATGTTGATCCTACAATTAGACCCGTCCGGTTGAGGAAAAGAAACCTCACCCTAGAAAGGTGGCAAATAGTAGATGAAGAGGTGGGAAAACTGTTGACTACAGACTTCATAATGGAAGTTCAGTACCTGAGCTGGATAGCAAATCGGATTCTGGTGAAAAAGGCCAATGGCAAGTGGCACATGTGCATCGATTACATAGACCTAAATCAAGCTTGACCCAAAGACAACTTCCCTTTACCTCGGATAGATCACCTAGTGGACGCAACCTCAAGGTTTGAGCTGCTGAGTTTTATGGATGCATACTCTGGCTAAAACCAGATCCTGATGGAACTAGCAAACCAAGAAAAAATGACCTTTGTAACTAAGATGGGGTTGTACTGCTATAAAATCATGCCCTTTGGATAAAAAAAGTTGGAGCAACTTTCTAGCAACTTGTAAATCATGTGTTTCTTGATTTAATTGGAAATATAATGGAGTGCTATGTTGATGATATGGTAGTCAAAATGCATTTTTTGAATGATTTAGTCACCGACTTGGACCTCATTTTTACCACTTTGAGAAAGCAAAATTTGAAACTTAATCCGAACAAGTATGCTTTTGGTGTGACCTTGGGTAAGTTCCTCGGCTACATTGTCAGCTGATGTGGCATCAAGGCTAACCCAAAAAATCCAAGCAATTTTAGATATGCAACCTCCTACCTCGGTTAAGGAAACCTAGAAACTAACCAGCTGAATAGCTGCCCTAAACCGATTCATGTCCAAATCGTCTAGGAAATGCTTACCCTTCTTTAAGGCCATAAATAAAAACCAAGCTTTTGAGTGGACCAAAGAGTGTTAGCTCACCTTTGATGAGCTGAAAAGATACCTTAGTTCACCTCTGCTGTTGACCAGACCCGAGACCTGAACTTAAACTTCACATCTCCATGAGTGACGAGGTGGTTAGCTCCATCCTGATAAGAGAAGTTGATAAAGTACAACAACTTATCTACTACGTGAGCAAAGTCCTACATGTTGCTGAGACAAGGTATCCAAACATAGAGAAGCTCGCCTTTTCATTGGTACTAGTAGCCTGAAAGCTAAGGCCCTACTTTTAGGCCCATACCATCATAGTCCTGACTGGTCGACCTCTGAGGCAAATTCTTCAGAAGTCTGAGGTCTCGGGTAGACTGATGAAGTGGGCAATAGAGCTCAACAAATACCATATCCATGATGAGACCAAAAAGAACCCTATTTTTATCCCCTAATATTCAATCTTTTACATTTATTTAGCACTTAAATGGACTCATTACTCTTGTATTTCGATTCAGGGCAATAAAGAAGGCAATTGGAAGAAAACAGGGCAAATTGGGTGATTTTGCACAGTTTCGGCAACAGTCAGTAATCTGGGCCAAACTCCCAATTCCGGACTCCGAATTGGACAATTCAAGAAACATTAGAAAGATGAAAGGACGGTCCACAACTTTCATGATTTGGGTTTCGACAGATTCGGACCGAATCGAGTACGAAAACAAGCCCAACATCGGAGCAAGTTCGCAGCCAGGCCCATTTCACAACTTAAGCCCAACTCGCAGAAGTACCTTGAAGCAGCCCAAGTTTTAAAGCAACCCAACTCGAATTCAAGAGTTAAGAGTCCGAATTTCGAATGTAATCTCCAAGGATAGAGTCTTATCAGATCTAAAGTCTTGAATGTAATCCTAGAGAGATAAAAATATTGAGATTAGATCATTAGATAAGAGATAGGATAGGATTAGTTCAAAGAAGATCAAGACTCCCTAAAGATAAGATGATTTCCTAGAAGGAGTTGGAAAACAGCCCTCTCCTTTGGCTATATAAAGAGGGGGGTGAACCAGCTCTAGCATCACTCACTCCAAGATCCAAGAGAACATCAAGCAACTCAAGAAACTCAAGAGAGTAGTTCGGCCATGGAGAAGCAGAGAATGGAGGTTTCGCAAATCATGAGCAGCTAAGCTTCTTTGCTGCTTCAAGGGGGGAGGTTCGATTGTCTCATTGTGAGGTTCTGTAGTTAATTTATTTTCTTGCTTTTTAATTCAAGTATTCATTGGTTCTTGTGCACATTTTTTTTTGGATGTTAATGTTAATTAGTCTAACAAACTGAATTAATGTTGATTTTCCTACTGCTATCCATGATTTCGGTGATCCGTAATTGTCACGAATAGTGGTACAAGTAGCAATTAGGTTAATATCTTTCTAGGTCAATTGTTCGTGACAGCCTTTGACCAATGTATTGACATGGTTTAACCAAAAGGGAATCGGTGGAACAAGATTCAATAATTGCAGCTATCTCAATTATTGTTGTTTTGGTTTAACTGTTTTCACAAATCTTAATGCTATCACTGTTTAACATGGAACGCTATCGTACCCAGTTGAGTGGTGATAAGTGTTGATCGAATACTGGGTTTGGTCAACTGAATTAGGAAAACACAAGGTTTATTATTGCTATCCTAATAAATCTAAGGTTAAATGCTTGAATTGCAAGAATGCTGAAATTTACCTAGGATCGATGGCCAAACGATTCAACCCGAACCCTTGAACCAGAATTCGGTAAGACTGATTTTCTCTTGTTTGTTTAAGTGCTTTATTATTCTTTTAATTTTAGTTATTAAATTTCCCCACTCAATTATAGTATCCATTCGGCTAAGGGATTACTGATTTGCTCCCTAAGGGATCCGACGTAGCACCACTTTTACTGCAAATATCTTATTGTGGGACTAGTACTAATTTTGAGGGCTTCGACAAACCCATCAAAATTTTGGCGCCGTTGCCAGGGAGCAACTTTAATTTCTTAGCTAGTACCTTCTCTTTGTTAACCTCTTTTCTTTTATGACTCGTGTTTCTCAACGAGGTGAACTCGAGTACAACCCCAAAATTGAGAGGACCACCTGTCGTTTAAGGAAGGAGGCAAAACAATAGAAGGATCGTTCACCAAAAAGGGTGAAGTCAGATTGCAAATTGCCCACTAGTGATTTTCCCATTTTCGAAGAAGAAGAAAGAATGGTTGACAGAGAAAGGACATTGAGAGAGTTAGCTGCGCCAATTATGAACCAACAGCCCCTATGCATCACGTATCCCACTCTTGAGGTAGGTTTTGAATTGAAATCTGGTTTGATTCAATTATTGCCTATTTTTCATGGTTTTCCAGGTGAAGACCCTCATAAGCATCTAAAGGAATTCCAAGTCGTCTGTTCAAGCATGAAACCCCATGGTATGACCGAGAATCAGGTAAAACTCATAGGCTTTCCATTTACTTTACGTGATAAAGCAAATGATTGGTTGTATATTCTTCCTCCCGGTTCAATACGCACATGGGATGAGATGAACTGGGTATTTTTAGAAAAATATTTCCCTACATCCCGGGCTGCAAACATAAGAAAAAAAATATGTGGAGTTCGGCAATTTGGTGGTGAGATGCTATATGAATATTGGGAAAGATTTAAACAACTTGTTGCTAGCTGTCCACACCACCAAATACCCGAACAACTTTTGATCCAATACTTCTATGAAGGGCTTCAGCCCATGGATAGAAGTATGGTCGATGCAGCCAGTGGAGGAGCCCTAGTGAACAAGACAACTGAAGAAGCCAGGGAAATAATTTCCAACATGGCTGAAAATTCACAGCAGTTCGGTGCAAGGATAGATGGCACCATTAGGCATGCAAATGAGGTAAGCCATGTAAATTTAGAAAATCTGATTTCTCACTTAACTTCCTTGGTTAGGCAACTAGCTGCAGGACAATTACAAACTGCTAGGGTGTGTGGTATCTGTTCGATCCCTGGCCATCCTACGGACATGTGTCCATCATTACAAGATGGATCGATGCAGCAAGTAAACACCGTAGGAGGATTCCCGGGGTAGCCCCAACGAAAGTATGATCCCTACTCCAATTATTACAATCCGGGGTGGAGAGATCATCCAAATTTAAGCTACGGGAACCAAGGAGGACAGCAGCAATATCAGCCCCATTTTTTCAGTCGACAGCCCCAGTTTTCAACACCCATCACAGCGCAAGGCCAACCCCCGAATTCAGGTACGTCATTAGAAGATATAGTTAAGGCTCTAGCTAAGTCAGCAAATTCAATAGGAAACAAGAGCCAGCATTCAGAATTTGGGGAATCAAATCAGCCAACTTGCCACTTCCATTAGCAAGTTGGAGGCGCAGAGCTCCGGGAAACTACCATCACAAACGGTAGTCAAGCCCAAGGAGAATGTAAGTGCAGTGGTGCTGAGAAGCGGGAAGGAACTGCAGCTAGAACCTACCTCACCAAGGAAGGTGGATAAAGGACAGGAAGAAGAGGAGGTACAGGACTCAAGAGTTAGAGAGAACGTTTCAGCCATGATCAAGAGGACCTTACCAGAAAAACATGCTGATCCAGGTATGTTCACCCTACCTTGTGTGATTAGCAATAAGCGAATCGAGCATGCCATGCTAGACTTAGGTGCATCTATCAATGTCATGCCATACTCGATTTACTATGCTTTGAGATTAGGTCCTTTAAAGGAAACCAAAGTTGTTATACAATTAGCTGATCGTTCTAACGCCTACCCAGAAGGGATTGTTGAGAATGTAATGGTGCAGGTTAAGGATTTAATTTTCCCAGCTGATTTTTACATTCTGAAGATGGAGAACACGATCGAAGGTTCAGCCCCACTTCTATTAGGTAGGCCATTCATGAAAATGGCCAAGACCAAAATAGATGTGGATGAGGGTACCCTCTCCGTCGAATGTGGCGGAGAGACTGTTAAATTTAATATTTTTGAAGCTATGAAGTACCCAATTGATGACCATTCGATCTATTCGGTTAACACTTTTGAACCAACTGTGTAGGAATTTTTGAAAAAGATATGAATGAGGAGTTAGAATCGAGTGCACAATTGGATACCAAGGCCCCTATTCCAGATTTGAACCCGCCCATGATGGATGGAAGGGGAGCACACCGAAAGCTGCAACCACGAGAGTAAAGTAGCAAAGGAGGACGTCGAGCATAACGACGTTAAACAATTGCGCTTGTGGGAGGCAACCCATTGTGTTTAGCTAATTTTGTTATTTTGTTTGGTTTTGATTTTTTGTGTTTAGTAGGATCCCAACAAGACAAATAGGGAAGTACCCCCAAATCCTTCTACTTTATGCATAATCACATACATTGGGGACAATGTATAACTTAAGTGTGGGGCGATTAGGGAAATCTGATGGAAATTTGGGATACCTTAACTTCTTGAAATTTCTGCTCCCTGGAAACATATCCTTGAATGATTTCAACTTATCAGGAATCATGTATTTAGGCTGAATGGATAGGATAGGATGCAAGCATGACTAACTGAATCTTTCCAGGCTGCATATGGTACCTCATGATTTTAATCAATCAATAGGCAACATGCATAAGGGTTTGAATTGATTTTCACATAATTATCTGTCAAACATGGGTTGATTATTCTAGAACTTGCTGTGTTAGGCATATTGAGACCACGATCAATGAATTCATGGATCAGGCGATGAGACCCATTGATTATTGTGCAAAAAAAAAAAATCGAGACTAATGTGAGATGGAGCATAAAATGCACTCACATATAGAAACAAAAGCAAGTGTGAGATGGAGCATAAAATGCACTCACATCTAGAAACGAAAACAAGTGTGAGATGGAGCATAAAATGCACTCACATCTTGAAAAGAAGGCAAGGGTGAGATGGAGCAAAAAATGCACTCACCCAAGAACCCCAACCCCATTCTCACCTTCCGATCCTAGGAATTCATACTAAGTGGTGGTGATGTGATACATAGCAAGCTTATGGCAATAAGCACACCTTGTTTTGGCTTAAGAAACAAAGAAAGGTAAGTGAATCTTTCTGTATTGGTTTGTTAAAGCAATGAGTACCCATTCAGCCAAGGATGTTTCAACCCGGGAAGGCTTGTCTCCTTGACTATCGATTTAACTTGGGACAATGAGCAACGGGGATTTGCGATCAGTCTTGGACAAGAAAAAGGGAAGAAAGAGATGAAAAGGGGCAAGTTTCCAAGTATGGACTAAAGCATGCAATGAACCAGGCCTCATGTTGAGAAAAATAAAGATTGAAAATCAGTAGTTGGTTTCTTTTGTGTTACTTGAGTTTTTGCCTTGCCCGAGGACAGGCAAAGTTTAAGTGTGGGGGGATTTGATGAGACCAAAACGAATCCTAATTTTATCCCCTAATATTCACTCTTTTACATTTATTTAGCACATAAATGGACTCATTACTCTTGTATTTCGATTCAGGGCAATAAAGAAGGCAATTGGAAGAAAACAGGGCAAATCGGGTGATTTTGCACAGTTTCGGCGACAGTCAGTAATGTGGGCCTAACACTCAATTCCGGACTCCGAATTAGACAATTCAAGAAACATTAGAAAAATGATAGGAAGGCCCACAACTTTTATGTTTTGGGTTTCAACAGATTCGGCCCGAATCGAGTACGAAAATGAGCCCGACGTCGGAGCAATTTCGTAGCCAGGCCCATTTCACAACTTAAGCCCAACTCGCAGAAGTAACTTGAAGCAGCCCAACTCGAATTCAAGAGTTAAAGAGTCCAAATTTCGAATGTAATCTCCAAGGATAGAGTCTTATCAGATCTAAAGTCTTGAATGTATTCCTAGAGAGATAAAAAGATTGAGATTAGATCATTAGATAAGAGATAGGATAGGATTAGTTCAAAGAAGATCAAGACTCCCTAAAGATAAGATGATCTCCTAGAAGGAGTTGGAAAACAGCCCTCTCCTTTGGCTATATAAAGAGGGGGGCAAACTAGCTCTAGCATCACTCACTCCAAGATCCAAGAGATCATCAAGCAACTCAAGAAACTCAAGAGAGCAGTTCGGCCATGGAGAAGCAGAGCATGGAGGTTTCGCAGATCATGAGCAGCTAAGCTTCTTTTCTGGTTCAAGGGGGGGGAGGTTCGATTGTGTCATTGTGAGGTTCTGTAGTTAATTTATTTTCTTGCTTTTTAATTCAAGTATTCATTGGTTCTTGTGCACATTTTTTTTGGATGTTAATGTTAGTTAGTCTGACAAACTGAATTAATGTTGATTTTCCTACTGCTATCCATGATTTCGGTGATCCGTAATTGTCACGAATAGTGGTACAAGTAGCAATTAGGTTAATATCTTTCTAGGTCAATTGTTCGTGACAGCCTTTGACCAATGTATTGACATGGTTTAACCTAAAGGGAATCGATGGAACAAGATTCAATAATTGCAGCTATCTCAATTATTGTTGTTTTGGTTTAACTGTTTTCACAAATCTTAATGCTATCACTGTTTAACATGGAATGCTATCGTACCCAGTTGAGTGGTGATAAGTATTGATCGAATGCTGGGTTTGGTCAACTGAATTAGGAAAACACAAGGTTTATTATGGCTATCCTAATAAACTAAGGTTAAATGCTTGAATTGCAAGAATGCTGAAATTTACCTAGGATCGATGGCCAATCGATTCAACCCGAACCCTTGAACCAGAATTCGGTAAGACTGATTTTCTCTTGTTTGTTTAAGTGCTTTATCATTCTTTTAATTTTAGTTATTAAATTTCCCCATTCAATTATAGTATCCATTCGGCTAAGAGATTACTGATTTGCTCCCTGTGGGATTCGACGTAGCACCACTTTTACTGCAAATATCTTATTGTGGGACTAGTACTAATTTTGAGGGCTTCGACAAACCCATCAAAATTTTGGCACCGTTGCCGGGGAGCAACTTTAATTTCTTAGCTAGTACCTTCTCTTTGTTAACCTCTTTTCTTTTATGACTCGTGCTTCTCAACGAGGTGAACTCGAGTACAACCCCGAAATTGAGAGGACCACCTGTTGTTTAAGGAAGGAGGCGAAACAATGGAAGGATCGTTCACCAAAAAGGGTGAAGTCAGATTGCAAATTGCCACTTGTGATTTTCCCATCTTCGAAGAAGAAGAAAGAATGGTTGACAGAGAAAGGACATTGAGAGAGTTAGCTGCGCCAATTATGAACCAACAGCCCCTATGCATCACGTATCCCACTCTTGAGGTAGGTTTTGAATTGAAATCTGGTTTGATTCAATTATTGCCTATTTTTCAAGGTTTTCCAGGTGAGGACCCTCATAAGCATCTAAAGGAATTCCATGTCGTCTGTTCAAGCATGAAACCCCACGGTATGACCGACAATCAGGTAAAACTCATAGGCTTTCCATTTACTTTACGTGATAAAGCAAAGGATTGGTTGTATATTCTTCCTCCCGGTTCAATACGCACATGGGATGAGATGAACAGGGTATTTTTAGAAAAATATTTCCTTGCATCCCGGGCTGCAAACATAAGAAAAGAAATATGTGGAGTTCGGCAATTTTGTGGTGAGATGCTATATGAATATTGGGAAAGATTTAAACAACTTGTTGCTAGCTGTCCACACCACCAAATACCCGAACAACTTTTGATCCAATACTTCTATGAAGGGCTTCAGCCCATGGATAGAAGTATGGTCGATGCAGCCAGTGGAGGTGCCCTAGTGAACAAGACAACTGAAGAAGCCAGGGAAATAATTTCCAACATGGCTGAAAATTCACAGCAGTTCGGTGCAAGGATAGATGGCACCATTAGGCATGCAAATGAGGTAAGCCATGTAAATTTAGAAAATCAGATTTCTGACATAACTGCCTTGGTTTGGCAACTAGCTGCAGGACAATTACAAACTGCTAGGGTGTGTGGTATCTGTTCGATCCCTGGCCATCCTATGGACTTGTGTCCATCATTACAAGATAGATCGTTGCAGCAAGTAAACGCCGTAGGAGGATTCCCGGGGCAGCCCCAACGAAAGTATGATCCCTACTCCAGTTATTACAATCCGGGGTAGAGAGATCATCCAAATTTAAGCTACGGGAACCAAGGAGGACAGCAGCAATATCAACCCCATTTTTTCAGTCGACAGCCCCAGTTTTCAACACCCATCACAGTGCAAGGCCAACCCCCGAATTCATGTACGTCATTAGAAGATATAGTTAAGGCTCTAGCTAACTCAGCAATTTCAGCAGGAAACAAGAGCCAGCATTCAGAATTTGGGGAATCAAATCAGCCAACTTGCCACTTCCATTAGCAAGTTGGAGGCGCAGAGCTCCGAGAAACTACCATCACAAATGGTAGTCAAGCCCAAGGAGAATGTAAGTGCAGTGGTGCTGAGAAGTGGGAAGGAACTGCAGCAAGAACCTACCTCACCAAGGAAGGTGGATAAAGGACAGGAAGAAGAGGAGGTACAGGACTCAAGAGTTAGAGAGAACGTTTCAGCCATGATCAAGGGGACCTTACCAGAAAAACATGCCGATCCAGGTATGTTCACCCTACCTTGTGTGATTGGCAATAAGCGAATCGAGCATGCCATCCTAGACTTAGGTGCATCTATGAATGTCATGCCATACTCGATTTACTATGCTTTGAGATTAGGTCCTTTAAAGGAAACTAAAGTTGTTATCCAATTAGCTGATCGTTCTAACGCCTACCCATAAGGGATTGTTGAGAATGTAATGGTGTAGGTTAAGGATTTAATTTTCCCAGCTGATTTTTACATTCTGAAGATGGAGAACACGATCGAAGGTTCAGCCCCACTTCTATTAGGCAGGCCATTCATGAAAACGGCCAAGACCAAAATAGATGTGGATGAGGGTACCCTCTCCGTCGAATGTGGCGGAGAGACTGTTAAATTTAATATTTTTGAAGCTATGAAGTACCCAATTGAAGACCATTCGATCTATTCGGTTAACACTTTTGATCCAACTGTGCAGGAAATTTTTGAAAAAGATATGAATGAGGAGTTAGAATCGAGTGCACAATTGGATACCAAGGCCCCAATTCCAGATTTGAACCCGCCCATGATGGATGGAAGCGGAGCACACCGAAAGCTGCAACCACGAGAGTTAAAGTAGCAAAGGAGGACGTCGAGCATAACGACGTTAAACAATTGCGCTTGTGGGAGGCAACCCATTGTGTTTAGCTAATTTTGTTATTTTGTTTGGTTTTGATTTTTTGTGTTTAGCAGGAACCCAACAAGACAAAAAGGGAAGTACCCCCAAATCCTTCTACTTTATGCATAATCACAAACATTGGGGACAATGTATAACTTAAGTGTGGGGCGATTAGGGAAATCTGATGGAAATTTGGGATACCTTACCTTCTTGAAATTTCTGCTCCCTGTAAACTTATCCTTGAATAATTTCAACTTATCAGGAATCATGTATTTAGGCTGAATGGATAGGATAGGATGCAAGCATGACTAACTGAATCTTTCCTGGCTGCATATGGTACCTCATGATTTTAATCAATCAATAGGCAAGATGCATAAGGGTTTGAATTGATTTTCACATAATTATCTGTCAAACATGGGTTGATTATTCTAGAACTTGCTGTGTTTGGCATATTGAGACCATGATCAATGAATTCATGGATCAGGCGACGAGACCCATTGATTCTTGTGCAAAAAAAAAAAAATCGTGACTAATGTGAGATGGAGCATAAAATGCACTCACATCTAGAAACGAAAGCAAGTGTGAGATGGAGCATAAAATGCACTCACATCTTGAAAAGAAGGCAAGGGTGAGATGGAGCAAAAAATGCACTCACCCTAGAACCCCAACCCCATTCTCACCTTCCGAAATTAGGAATTCATACTAAGTGGTGGAGATGTGATACATAGCAAACTTATGGCAATAAGCACACCTTGTTTTGGCTTAAGAAACAAAGAAAGGTAAGTAAATCTTTCTATATTGGTTTGTTAAAGCAATGAGTACCCATTCAGCCAAGGATGTTTCAACCCGGGAAGGCTTGTCTCCTTGACTATCGATTTAACTTGGGACCATGAGAAATGGTGATTTGCGATCACTCTTGGACAAGAAAAAGGGGAGAAAGAGACGAAAAGGGGCAAGTTACCAAGTCTGGACTAAAGCATGCAATGAACTAGGCCTCATGTTGAGAAAAATAAAGATTGAAAATCAGTAGTTGGTTTCTTTTGTGTTACTTGAGTTTTTGCCTTGCCCGAGGACGGGCAAAGTTTAAGTGTGGGGGTATTTGATGAGACCAAAATGAACCCTAATTTTATCCCCTAATATTCACTCTTTTACATTTATTTAGCACTTAAATGGACTCATTACTCTTGTATTTCGATTCAGGGCAATAAAGAAGGCAATTGGAAGAAAACAAGGCAAATCGGGTGATTTTGCACAGTTTCGGCGACAGTCAGTAATGTGGGCCTAACACTCAATTCCGGACTCCGAATTAGACAATTCAAGAAACATTAGAAAGATGAAAGGAAGGCCCACAACTTTTATGTTTTGGGTTTCGACAGGTTCGGCCCAAATCGAGTACGAAAATGAGCCCGACGTCGGAGCAAGTTCGCAACCATGCCCATTTCACAACTTAAGCTCAACTCGCAGAAGTACCTTGAAGCAGCCTAACTCGAATTCAAGAGTTAAAGAGTCCAAATTTCGAATGTAATCTCCAAGGATAGAGTCTTATCAGATCTAAAGTCTTGAATGTATTCTTAGAGAGATAAAAAGATTGAGATTAGATCATTTGATAAGAGATAGGATAGGATTAGTTCAACGAAGATCAAGACTCCCTAAAGATAAGATGATCTCCTAGAAGGAGTTGGAAAACAGCCCTCTCCTTTGGCTATATAAAGAGGGGGGCGAACTAGCTCTAGCATCACTCACTCCCAGATCCAAGAGATCATCAAGCAACTCAAGAAACTCAAGAGAGCAGTTCGGCCATGGAGAAGCAGAGCATGGAGGTTTCGCAGATCATGAGCAGCTAAGCTTCTTTTCTGGTTTAAGGGGGGGAGGTTCGATTGTGTCATTGTGAGGTTCTGTAGTTAATTTATTTTCTTGCTTTTTAATTCATGTATTCATTGGTTCTTGTGCACATTTTTTTGGATGTTAATGTTAGTTAGTCTGATAAACTGAATTAATGTTGATTTTCCTATTGCTATCCATGATTTCGGTGATCCGTAATTGTCACGAATAGTGGTACAAGTAGCAATTAGGTTAATATCTTTTTAGGTCAATTGTTCGTGACAGCCTTTGACCAATGAGGCCGAGTATGAGGTGCTAGAGAGGTGAAGCTGGAGTACATGCTTCAATTCCTATTCCGATCTTCAAACAATGAGGCTGAGTATGAGGTGATAATAGCTGGGTTGGAACTAGAAAAGGAGGTTAGAGCCAAGCATATTGTGGTTTGTAGTGACTCACAACTTGTGGTGAATCAAGTAAATGGAGATTACGAAGCACGAGAACCCTCCATGTCGGCCTACTTGGCTAAGGTAAGGGAACTCCTGCCAAACTTCAACTCCTGGCATCTCCAACAAATTCTGAGATCGGAAAATATAGAGGCTGACACTCTCTCCTGATTGGCCAGCACAATCGACTTGACAAAAAGAACAGTCCATATAGAAGACCTACCTTGCCCTTCCATAAAGATAGCAAAGGAGGTCACCCAAATCATAACTATAGAGCTGTGCTGGATAGACCCAATCTTTGACTACCTAAGGGAAGGCATATTGCCAAAAGAATGAAATGCAGCTCAGTGGATAGAACAGCAAGCAACTCGCTACGTGATAATAGGCAAGCAACTCTATAGAAGGTACTTCACGTTGCCATATCTTCGATGCCTGTTTCAAATTGAGGAAGATTAGGTATTACATGAGATCCATGAGGGACTTTGTGGAGGACAACTGGGGGGGCAGGGCCCTGGCCCAGAAAGCAGATGTACTCAAGATGGTCCAAAGATGTCATAAGTGCCAGTGAAACGCCAACATCCTACACTAGCCAGCGGCCAACCTGAAATACTTAACCAGCCCATGGCCATTCGCACAATGGGGGATAGACTTGTTGGGCCCCTTTCCTCCAATGAAGAGTCAGAAAAAGTTTCTAGTTTTTGCGGTAGACTATTTCACAAAGTGGGTGGAAGCCGAGCCGTTAGTCACCATAACATTTCGCGACGTTTAGAATTTCTTCTGGAAGAACATCATCTATAGGTTCAGTCTACCTAGGTGCTGATCTCAGACAATGGGAAGCAATTTGAAGACATCAAATTCCAGGACTGGTGTGTGCAAATGGGAATAAGACAAAATTTCACCTCGATTGCTCATCCCCAAGCCAACAGTTAGGCCGAAGTAACCAATAGGGCCATCCTCCAAGGCATCAAAGATCAACTATCCTAAGCTAAAGGTTTGTGGATGGATGAGCTGCCCAATGTGCTATGCACCTACCGAATGACTATCAAAACAGCAACTAGTGAAACACCTTTCAACTTGACATATGGAACTGAGGCGGTAATACCAACAAAGATGGAAGTACCAACACTACAATCTAAAGCATTCTGCGAAGAGACCAATGAAGAATACCTACGAGCAAATCTCGACCTGGTAGAAGAGGTAAGAGACCTGGCCTACATTTGAACTACAACATACCAACAATGTGTAGCTTGATAATATAACGCCCGAGTTAAGATATGTCAATTTAGATTTGTTAACCTGGTACTCAGGAAAGTTATGGTACCTAAGCCCAATGCAGGAAAGCTCGGTCTGAACTAGGAAGGCCCCTACAGAGTCTCCAAAGTGATAGGCAGGAATGCATACGAGCTCGAAACACTCAAAGGGAAGGCAGTACCCTAGGCTTGGAACATAAACAACCTGTATAGGTATTACTTTTGAAGTGAAGTGTTTCAAGCTATGTCTGCAAGCTCACTAAATTTCACTAAGGCACCCTAAAACCAATCGATAGCTCGGTCAAGGTGGGCGGAAGACAGATTCGAGGAGCTGCAACTACGGAAATGCGTTCGACCAGTATGATGACAACTCAGCCGAGCTAAAATGACAGTTGTAAAAAGACTAAATTCCATTGAAAGTAGAGAAAATCCAGAGGCCATACACACACTCAAAAATATAGAAGAGAGGGATCTCAATAGTTTGGACATCAAAAGGGCACAAAGGCCCAAGAACTTACAGGAGCACTTTGGCACCCGGAAACAACACAAGACCACCACTAGCAGAATAGTCGAGCTACTCATCGTCATTGCCACCCCAGACCTCGTCGCCACCACCTTCTTCATCCCCTTCCTCACCGTCATCCTCCTCCACCTTGAGGGTCAAGGGCTCCTCATCCACCTGTGTAACGAGGTCACCCAACACATCATGCACAGAAAAAGAGCCAAAGTTGAATGAAGGATGTAGTGCCTTCAAATAACAGCAGCATAACTTGAAACCCTTCTTCATCAAAGGGATACCGTCTTCCGCCCTCTTCTTCTCGTACTCTGGGGACTCCAAAAAGCGAGCAACAACTTCCTCCCCAGCTCAGCGCATATCCTAGGCATACTTCGACCGCCTCTCCTCCAACTGAGCCTGAGCCTCTGCCAGCCCGTGTTGTGCCTCAGTCAGCTCGCATTGCATCTTCTAGTTCACCTCGTAGAAGTTTCGACTGTCCCCCTCAAAGTCGACCTAAAGCCTCTGGTTAGAATGGAAGTGATCTATCAAATCCTGCCCGAAGGTGTTCACTTGCAAAAATCACAATCGAAATAAGATACTTCATAAGCAAGGATAAAGAATCTGTAAAGAGGACTAACCTGAATGATGCATTGGGTCAACCGAGCTCTGATGTTGATGGGGTCCAAGTCGCTATAGTGGCGCACATCCTCAGGGAGGAGCATACCCCTGGCTACCCAAAGAGCTACATGAGGATTGTTTGTGCGATCAATTACTAAGACATCGATGACGTGGGGAACAAAGGGAGGAATGTCCTCGACATAGGGGCCGGCCTCGCCCTCCTCCTAGCCGATCTGAGGTTGGAAGGTGGTAGGGCCTAGGTACTGATCAGTGCACATTGGCTCGTCATCTCCCTCTAGGTCAACGACGGGAGGGACGGAGTTGGGCGATCTCACCTCGGCACTGGCCGTGGTCCCCTCCGTAGAAGAATGACAATCTGCCCTCCACTTCTTCCTGGGTGACCTATTCTCTTTGTTAACCGCTATCATGGAAGCCAAGCTCACCATATCTGAAGAAAAGACAAACAGTTAGACCATCAAACTAGATGTGAAGGAAATACAAAGTGCAGACACCATGCCCTAACGGCCCACCAACCTACACGACTCAGGCTGGCTTGTACAAGCATGGGCTTGGCCAGAAGCCTCTCTACCTGAACCTTTTCATGGACAAGCTCCTAAAGCACGACTTATAGCTCGACACCTTTGATCTCAGCAACACTCTGACAGTTACTATACCAAACGGTGTCCACACCCCAACCACCATCATTAGCAAGAAAGAAACATTTTTTCTTCCACTCCTTACTTTATTGGAGAAATCTACTAGTACCTTCCTCCCACTATGAAAGGGAAGAAAGAAGCATAAGGGACCCAAGATTTTTTTCATGTGAACTAAAGAAGAGAAAACCTCAAAACTCATTGGAAAGTTACGATGGTGGCACAAGGTGATCAGCCCCACCAAAGTTCGGATTGCATTGGGGGCGAACTGACCCAGAGATACATGATAACACCTCAAGACAACAATTGCAAAAGGATGAAAGGGGAAGCGGAGATCAGCAGCCAACTTCTCCTCATAGACACATAATGCATCACGGTCATGGCCCCAAGGATAGTGGTCAGCATTCAACTCGATCCATCTGTACTCATTGGTGATTTGGCACCTATGACATAGCTCGGTTGTTTGCTCCCTAGACAGTTCGGTCAGGCCAAACATATCTATAACTTGCTCAACCTCATGCCTCTTCCCCCACCAAAGCACCAGTGTAGTACTCTCCATACAAGTCCTCACCCGAGGAATGTGCCTCTCTATTCAACCTCTAATCGGGCAACCTTCCCCCAGATGGACTATCAGACATTGCGAAGACCAGGGTACTCATTGGAGAAACAAAAGAAGGTTGAAGACAATGATGGTGGAACTCGTACCAACAAAGAGCAGAGCTTGGACTAACAGGCCAACTCTACTCACAACCTCCTCTGACCAGGCACCACCAAGAAGACTCCAAAAGAGAAACAGTGTAAGTGGGGACCTCGATGGGGGACCCCATACTTATAACCCGCCAAGTGACAAGATTGATAGTACAGATGTGCCGATAGCTAGGTTCCATCTAGCAACGAGGAAAGTTGCGTGCCTCTTTGACAGTACAGATGCCCCATACTCCAAAAGAGGCAAGTTGTGTGCCTCTTTGAAAATTTTCCCCGCGTGTGCTCTCTCCTCTCTCTAAATTTAAAGTTTGAAAGAAAAGTTGCAGCCCACCCGGCCTCAGACCGAGTTAGTAAAGTAAGCCAAGCGACCCGCGAACTCAAGAGTGGGGGCAATTGATGAGGGGAGCGATTTGGTCCTCCTAATCAAATAACAACACGTGGCCCCTAGTCGACACCTCGGCACTGAGTCAGCAGACCAGCTCGGTAAGTTAGCTTGGAGCACCTCGTTCAGGCCCAACTCCACCTCGGCAAGGCTGAGCAGGCAGAACTTGTAAGATTACGACGACCTGTCCTAGGAGCCAGCTGATTTGAGAGTACCTATGGCGACCTACGAAGGATAGCTCGCTAACCATCCCCAACAGTTCGCTACCAAAGGTGCCAATGCAACCGTTCGAATGGCTCACTATGTTGCATGCCTCGACTTTACTCAAACAAACTATAACTGCCGCAAGGATCTCACAAATGATGCATTAATGCATCAGATAAAGTGAAAGCAGCTCCATAGGAAGCTTAGAACCATTGCCTAGAAGACTGTGAGCCTTGGGACCTATAAAAGGCACCCACACCCACTTGAAAAGGTATGCGCACTGAGTACACTTGAGCTCTCTCAAACTTTTAGAAGATTATCAAACACTTTCCGACTTAAGCATCAAAGTGCCCTCCCTGGGTAAAAGATACTCGGGCACTCTCACCTTCTTCCCCTTACAGCATGCATCAGCTCGGTTATCCAAATATCAGCTCAGTCTTCTTCCAGCTCGACCAAGCTAAGAAGATATCCAAGTCTGAGTCTGAGTCATTAGATACGAGGGAGCTTCCAGATTGCGCAACATCAGTTTCCATCAGAGAGAGTGCAAACCTGATCATTCACTTAGTCCATAAAAGAGGCCAATCCTATCACTATTATCACCCACTTAAGTGAATTCTTAGACTGCTCCAACATACCCAGGTTTTGACCCACAAAGGATCTCACTGATATGCATATCAAAGACAACCCAATCTGACACCTAGTGTAGTACCATAATCAAGTCTAAGGGTTATGTATAACTTTCTAGTTTTGCCCATCAATTCCCAAGGTCTAGGGCATAACTAGAAAATGGTCCGGGTATAGTGTTTCAACCAAACACACACTACATGTGCTTTGGGTCTAACCTTAGTAGCTAAGACAAGCTACCCAAACTTCTTTGGAAGCACATCAGTGTCAATCTTGGTAGGATAAACTCCCCAAGCCTATCCAACAACTGAGAACATTCTAAACTAACACGAGTCTCATAAGTATCCAGTTTAAAGGGTAAATTCACAGAAACATACCAATGTCAACATGAAACAATAATGTTCTTTCATTCATTTACAATAAATGTATCTACACATCAATCTGATTGGAGCTAAGGGCATACACAGTCTAACATGGTCCCCCTTGCCATGCTGGCTACCGGAGGTCACCAACTTCCATTAGCATCGATGTCATTGGGGTACCTGTTCAAGCTGATGGATGACATAGTCCATTAGATGATGGATCCAGGATGCAAGAGGCGTATTAGTTACATTTTCACCCCCTTCCAGTTCATGTACATCTGCGAATGTCTGGAGCTTAGCATCATGCCCCAATGTCTCTCTCCTATGAATGTCACTATCGCAACTTTAAAGGGAAACGAGACCGAAGATCATTCATTGGGGGTCTATCGTGGAAAGTGATGGCTTCGCACTACAAGGCTCAAGGACTTCAGTGTAAATGAGGTTGAGTTGAAGTTGGCGTCCCTCAAAGGTTTCGTGTGGAGGCCTTATACCCGGGATGTTGGGCATACTATGTTGTTCTGTGTTGCCACCCTTGTTCTTGAGGATGGCGACTAGTAGTATGTTGTGGAGGTGACACATCCCCTTGCAAGTGTGGTGCATCTTATTCTTTGGACTGGTGTGATCGCATACTTGGACTGCGCTGGTGAAGCCCAAGTTATAGCTTATCGCCCTGATAGGATCCTCCGCCAGTTTGGCTATGACGATCTGGGTGCCCAGCTTCTTCAATATTTAGGGGAAGACATATTTTGGACCCGGTGGCATGATTTCGTGTTCCTGGGAAGTTCATGGTTCCCTATTGCAGGTTATGGGAGGGTTTAGGCTTGTAAGTCCCTTCATTTTGCATACATGTGCTCATTGTTCGGGGGCCTCCAAATGTTCATGTCTACGACTCCCTGCCCACGTCATGTTCTAGCTCCCCCTCTAGGTCATGCTGCAAACCAAGAGTAGGCATCGGCTAATCCTCAACCAATCCCACCGATTCTAGAGGAGTGAAAATTCATGGGTGTTGTTCAAAAGGAAAAGCACCATACTTTGGAGAAGAGTGAAGGCAATTTCCCTCCTGTGGTGAAGAGGACTAGATCGACAATGGTGCCCCGTGCTTTTATTCCGCTTACATCAATGGTGCCATGCACCCCCCGAATCGAACATTGTCTCATCTTGAGTTAGGGAGGATCAAGTTAGGGGCTCACCACGAACAAATCCTAAAGAGGTTAGGCAGGATCCCCCAACCCCGACACCCGAAGTAAGAAACACGGCTGGCATGGAGTCAGCGTAGTCGGAGATGCCAATCTCCCCAACCAAAGTTATTTCTGTCCATGTCTTAGGTGGACATGTGAAGAAGATGGCTCCCGGTCCGCATAGGAGGGAGCCTAAGAAGATTGATTTGGTAATAATTTATATTTCTGATGTATTTGTTTTAGTACTGCCATGATTACCATGGCATTGCTTTTACTAATCTTTTTACAGTCTTTTGTTTCGAAGAGAGTGGAGGCTGATGACACTCAGCCCGATGCAAAGACCCCACGAGTCTCATTTGAAGGCATTGTAGGTGAAAAGGTATAGATAGTTTGGGTATTTTTATGGTTTTCTTATTGAATATATCTTATTGTACTAATCGTTTGTAGTTTATCTCATCGCAGGTGATTTTCAATGTGGATCCTTCCGTGGTGCTGGTCTCGCCCATTATCAGGTGGCTGGTGCGTGACCAACAGCCCCCCACCGAGGGTCAAGGAGGAATTAAAGACCTTTGCAACAACCTTGCAGATGCTAGGGTTTCCAAGGATCTACTATTGATCACATCACGCTAGTCTCCAACAAGCCAAAAGGAGGAGAGACCCCCATAGGTCTACAAAATCAGCCCCCCATCGAGTCGGTGGGCTAGACAGAGTTTGTCCAAAAGGATCTTCCAGCAGCCAGAACACATGAGGAGCCGGTCTTTGGGTCAGGGCAGCCTGCCAAGGAAGGGTAGGAATGAGCTGTAGTGAAAGTGTCGTCTGAGTTACACACGAGACAATGGTAGCAGACACCAGTCATAATGAAGAAAATACGCCCACTACTCTTGTCGAGGCTGAGCTCATTGGGGATACACCTATCGTGGACATAGGGGCTCATCCCGAAGTTCAACCTGTGAGCTCAGACATAACAATGCCACCCGAGGTACTGTCACGTGACGAGGAGCTTGCATTAGTGTGACAGGAGCTCAGGGAGTATTGTGAGAAACACAAGATTTCTCCTCTTGGTTACTCCGTCGTAGACCTAGTCGCTATTTAGGGCCTCCATTGAAATGTTGAGTATGTTGTATCGAGCTCTATTTCGAAGTCCACTTCTGTTATTATTCAAAAGGGTTGGTTGTCGTCTACTGGCATTCCTCCGGTGGTTATGGGAACATATTGAACACTATTGAGGCCATGATGAACTGATCATGGACCATTCCATAGAGGAACTATCGTGGTCTGCATTCTCTCAATGGTTAAGTACTTGTGAGTCCTTCATTGCACTAGGTTTTCAAATGGATCAGATTAAGGTGCGAGTTGTGCTAATAGCTCATGTTCAGGGGGTCACAGGCCATTTCTCGATCTTTGAAGGATGCCCGTCTACGCCTCAAGGTGGTTGAAGCGAACCTCTCAAAGACAACCAAGAAGTTAAATGCTCTACTTGACGAGTGTAGTCATCAACGAAAGATAGTGTTGCAATACGAGGTAGAACAAAAGGAGTTGTTAGATATTGAAGAGTAGAAGTAGAGTCTGGCAGAGATAAGCGAGATGAGGAAAGAGTGGTATGCAACATGAAGTGTACACTTATTTGATGTAAATCACCCAAATTGTGTAATGAATAACATTTTGTTATACTTTCATGTAGTCTATCTCAGATATTCTGTTAATTATAATTTCATCGACCAGAGGAGTTTAGGTTCATCTGATTGAGTACAACGTCGGTAGTGCCTCGATGGGCTGGTCATGATTCCAGTTATGCCATTCAGATCCTGTGTGAACTTTGGCATCCTTGTGCAAGGTCCCTCATCATGTCTGAGATTTCAGCACAACAACTGCACGTAGATGTCTATATACCTAAAAAGGATAGCTAGATGCAAAAAGGATTAAACCTTATCAAAGGCAATAACTTTAGTGTGACCCCTTTCTCGAGAAAGTTTAACTTATGACATTTTTGAAAAGGTTAAGCGTTGCCTGCAAAGTGCAGACTACACCTTAGTAAAAAAAATTAGGCTTTATCGCACATACGAAAGTACAGTTAAGATCTAGCTGTTATCCATAAGGTTTTGAACATGTGCATGGAATGCAAGTACTATTTCATAAGAAAAGTCATGTTAGTGTCATCGCACATGTTGAAGTTATGTACTTATTAGGAAAAACAAAGTTCATCGCAAACACCAGGTTAAATATTTTTCATAAGACAAGACAAATGTTATCGCAAATGCCGAGGTTAAGTGCTTTTGTAAATCAAGGCAAATGTCATCACAAATGCCCAGATTAAGTTCTTGGGAGAGCAAAAAACAATCACATAAAATGTAAAGTTTGTTGCAATGAAAGTGTTAAGTATCAACATCCAAGTGCCTAAGTGTCATCAAGTGTTAGAGAGTCACCACAATAATTTAAAGAAAAGGAGTTATCTGTGTATGTGTCCACTAGACCTTGTCACATACTAGGATTTCATTGCACCATTGTGAGAACCAATTATCGGCCAAATTTTGTCGTCATGTTAAAGTTTGCTATCATATGAAAGGAAAATAGAGCTTCCTCGCTTTTTGAGGAAGTAAAACCTTGCTATGCATGCGAGAACCGAATATCGTCGCATTTAGAGAAAATAAAAAACAGATTCATTGCAGCTGGGCTAGTTAAGTTCCAAAGTAGTTAAGTTATATCCCTCCACATTAGAGGAAGTTGGGTACTGTCGTGTTTGGGCCTACTGAAATGTCATCATCAAATGTGCACAATCAATTGTATAAGTTTTATTGTTTATGAGAAAGTTAATCACTATGTTTCATCGTGCTCTCGAGGAGGGTGCGATTGCACATACCAATAAAGATAGATGAGGTCCAACCAAATATTACTCTTCATGTATATAGGGAATAGATAAAGTCATTCTTGGATTTCCAGGGTAATCTATCGCGCATAAGGAAGTTTTATTGTCAAGATGCCTTTTCATGTCCAATGCGGTTAGATTCCCCTATTTCCAAAGTAATCATACATATTCACAAGGGTGAAATACTCAGAACTTATCATTATACCTATGTCCAACATGCTTTTCCTGGGACTGTTAGGGTTACTCATCGCAAGCTGTAGTGTACCTGTCTTTCTTTGCCATTGCTCCTGGGATTGCCAAGGCCTTTGCATGGAGCATGCAGCATCGTGGAACCGACCACGGCATCATGGAACTAGCCAGGATAAGTATGATTGTGCCTAGGGTTACCAGGGTCTTTGCATGGAGCATATAGCATCGTTGAACCGACCACGGCATCCTAGAACCGACCAGGGTATGTATGAGTGCACCTGGGATTGCTAGGGCCTTCACATGGAGCATGCGGCATCATAGAACTAGTCATGGCATCCTGGAACCAGACAGGGTAAGTATGAGTGTGCCTGGGATTACTAGGGCGTTCGCATGAAGCACGCAGCATCACGGAATCGGCCAAAGCATCCTAGAACTGGCCAGGGTAAATAAGTGTGCACATGGGGTTACCAAAGCCTTCACATGGAGCATGCGGCATCGTGGAACCGGCCACAACATCCTAGAACCGACCAGGGTAAGTATGAGTGTGCCTGGGGTTTCCAGGGCGTTTGCATGGAGCATGCGGCATCGTGGAACCTGCCACGGCATCCTGGAACCGACCAGGGTAAGTATGAGTGAGCCTGGGGTTGAAAGAATGGTAAGATCCATCATATGGATGCCAAAAGGGTGCGGAATGGGTGGGCGAATTTCAAAAATTTCTTACCTTTCTTCCAACTGGGAATCATATTCCCTAAATTTAGAATACAGTATTCAAGGATCCGACTTGAACCAAAACCGAACCAGATCTGAACCAAAAGAGAAGGGAAGGGATATACCTGATCCGGAGAAATAGTATCTCCCAATGTCGGTGTTCACGCCCAAAGAAACTCCCAAGAACCACTCCCACGGAAGATGACACAGTGATAATGAAGCAGAACCAGCAGTGTTCGTCCCACGAACCAGGTTCTTCTGAAAAACTCGATGGAAGCAATGAGCACCACACACGATCAACCTTTCAGCAAAGATTGATATCAAGAACCTTTCTTGATCTTTCCCTTACAGAGAAAATGAACTGGCAATTGATGGTGGCAGCTGCTGGAGGAGAGGGCTAGAGCAGAAGGTGGTGAATAGCTTTCTTCTCTCTAGGGTTTTCTCTGAGATCCTATCTCAAGATGCAGTGTGTTCTGCGAATACCCTTAAGGTTCGAATTCTTGTAATTCGAAATTAGGGTTTCTCCTCTTTTCTTAGTGATTAAGAAACCTCCTAATCTCATTAGGAGTTATCCTAATCCAAATCTGTATTTGGATAAGGAGTCTTCTTAATCCTATCTGTAGATTGGATCAGCCACTCCTGATCTTATCAGGAGGTTACTAGATTCAAATCCTAATTTGAATTTGGTCTCCATGAGTGGATAGGGTTAAGACCCAATCCTTTAGGCTTGACCTAACCTCAGATCCGCCTCTATGAGTGTCTGATCAAATCAGCCTAGTTCGAAATGGGATTTAGGCCCAATATGCATCAAGTGCTCAATAGGCTTCCAAACTGCTGCCTAGTTGGGCTTCTTTGTATGGTGTGAGACCCAAGCATTGATCTACACATCAGCCACATGGGTTCGGTCCAGCCTCTGTTACAAGGCCTAGCTGAATTCACTGGAAAGCCCAGTGAACCCCTTGAGCCCATCAAACTTGCACTTTATTCATTTACACTAAATGTCTAAAGTACATCAAAACTGATTGGAGCTAAGGGCATACAAATTGTCTAACAGCTCCCACTTGCACTTAGGTCCAATCTGGTACAAGCCGGAGTCCCATGCTTTCCACGTGTTTCTCAAACACTTTCTATGTGAGTGGCTTAGTCAATGGGTCTGCCACATTATCCGCTAATGCTACCCTCTGAATCAAGACGTCCCCTCTGCCAATAATCTCCCGCAGTACGTGGTACTTCCTCTCGATGTGCTTTGACTTCGAGTGGGCTCGAGGCTCCTTAGCCTGGGCGATCGCTCCATTGTTGTCACACAACAACAGGATGGGTGATGTGCTGGATGGGACCACTCCTAATTTGTGAATGAACTTTTTCATCCACACGACTTCTTTGGCAGCTTCACTTGTGGCAATGTACTCGGCTTCGGTCGTGGAGTCTGCCGTGGACCCCTGTTTGCTCCTTTTCTAGGAAATAGCACACAATCCTATCGTGAAAACATACCTAGATGTAGAATCTCTATCATCTAGGTCCGACTGGAAATCAGAATCAGTATACCCTTGGGTTTGTAGTGAACTACCATCAAATACCAGATAAAACTCTTTTGTCCTTCGATGGTATTTGAGTATGTTTTTCACAACAGTCCAATGCTCCTGCCCTGGGTTGGCCTGGAACCTGCTTACCACACTCACCACATGAGTAATGTCAAGGCAAGTGCACAGCATGGCATACATGATGATCCCTACGGATGAGGCATAGGGAACGTCTTTCATGCCCTCAATCTCCTTAGAAGTCTTGGGAGGCATCTTCTTGGAGAGAGTGACTCCATGCCTGAAAGGAACGTTTCCCTTCTTGGAGTTCTCCATGTTGTACCTTTTGACAATTTTGTCAATGTAAGCAGCCTGAGATAATCCTATTATCTGCTTCGATCTATCTCTATAGAGTCAAAAACCTAGTATATGGAAGGCTTCTCCAAGATCTTTCGTGGAGAATTGTTGCAAAAACCACACCTTGACCGAAGTCAACATTCCTACATCATTCCCAATGAGTAGGATATCGTCCACATACAACAGCAAGAAGGTAACCTTATCACCACTGGACTTCCTGTAAACACAGGGCTCATCCGGATTCTGCTCAAAGTCAAACGATTTGACGACAGAGTCAAAATGGATGTTCCAACTCCTAGAAACTTGCTTAAGTCCATATATGGATCTATTAAGTTTACATACCATGTGTTCCTGACCAGCAGCAATGAAGCCTTGCGGCTGCTGCATGTAGATATCTTCACTAAGATCTCCATTCAGGAACACAGTTTTGACATCCATTTTCCAAATCTCGTATTCATGGTATGCTGCTACAACTAGCAGGATCCTAATGGATTTAAGCATGGCCACGGGCAAAAAGGTTTCCTCATAGTCGATGCCCTCTTTTTGAGTATACCCTTTCACCACCAAACAAGCTTTGTAGGTCTCAATCTTGCCATCGGGGCCCTTCTTCCTCTTATAGATCCATTTGCAACCAATTGCTTTTACCCCAGAGGGCGGATCTACTAGAGTCTAGACTCCATTGGCCTCCATCGAGTCCATCTTGGCTCTTATGGCCTCCACCCACTTACGGGAATCAATGTCCAACATAGCTTCCACGTAAGTCATGGGATCCTCCTCACTAGTCAAGGCTTCCACCAGGTAACTATCCTAGTCATAACCATAATGGACTGGTGGCCTAGATACCCAGGTGGATCTTCTAGGTTGGTCACTACCTGGAACTTGTGGGACACCTCCCACTACTCCGGAGCTCTCCTCATCAAGAACTATTTCCTGACGATGGGTGTCCAGGATGTAATTGGTCTCTAAGAACTGGGCATTTCAACTGCAGAACACTTTCTGCTCACTTGGGTCATAGAATAGATAACCCACCGAATCCTTTGGGTAGCCTACAAATAGGCAACGGCTGGTCTTGGATTCCAACTTGTCCGCACTCGTTCTTTTAACGTATGTAGGATAACCCCAAATCTTCAAGTGTCTGACACTTGGTTTCTTTCTGGTCCAAAGTTCATATGGAGTTTTTGGAACCGATTTGGTTGGAACCCGATTCAACACGTAGATAGCAGTCTCTAATGCATATCCCCAAAAGGATGTGGATAATTCTGAGCGTGTGAGAAGTGACTGGACCATGTCTAACAAGGTCCTATTCCTCCTCTCTAAAACACCGTTATGCTATGGTGTAGCAGGAGGAGCTAACTATGATATTATCCCGTTGGCCTTCAAGTAGCCCCTGAATTTGTCGGAGAGATACTCGCCACCTCGATCTGATCGAAGGGCCTTAATTTCTCTCCCTAACTGTTTCTCAACTTCTTGTCTGAACTCCTTAAACTTTTCAAAGGATTTGGACTTCTGTCTCATTAGGTACACGTAACCATACCGCGAGTAATCATCGGTGAAGGTGATGAAATACGCGTGTTGGTTACGAGTCCTAACACTCAGGGGACCACATACATCAGTATGTATAAGGTCAAGCATGCTTGTACATCTTTCAGGCTTACCGTTAAATGGTCGTTTTGTCATCTTACCTTGGAGGCAAGGCTCACAAGTGGGAAGATCTTCTACGGTTAGAAAATCCAAAGGACTATCCTTTACCAGCCTTGTGATTTGGTCAATACCGATATGGCCAAGTCGGAAATGCCACAGGCACGTGGGACTAACTATATCACAAGTTCTCTTTTTGGAGATTTCGATCGATGTAGTTTCAGCTAAGTTAGTTTCTAGATAAGGACGTAGAACATAGAGACCGTTCTCCAGTTCCCCACATGCGATGAATTTATTGTTCCTTTTAATAGTAATCATTATACTAAAATAGATAGTATATCCTTAAGTACAAGAATTCCTTCTCTAAAGACTAATTCTATGGTTCCTATCGCCGTAGCTGGAACACTTGCAGAAGTCCCCAAGTAAAGCGTCACTTCCCCTTCACTCAGCCTTCTGCTTACTTTGAACTCTTGCCATGAATTGCACGCATGAGTTGAAACCCCAGAGTCAACACACCAGGACATAGAACTAACTAACAGATTAGTCTCTATCACACAAGTTTCGAGATTACCTCTCTTAGATTCCAAGTAGAAGGGACAGTTCCTCTTCCGGTGGCCGGCCTGCTTGCAGAAGTGACAAACATCGGATGGCTTGTCTTTCTTTTGCTTCTTAGATTTGGTGGCCTTTTCTAGGGCTTTCTCTTTGCTCTCCTCTTCTTGCCAAATTTGCCAACTTCAACAAGCATGGCTATCGGCTCATCCGTCCTAATCAGTTCTTTGGCTCGTTGCAACTTATTGTTGAGCTCATGCAAGCTAACGTTCAGCTTGTTCATGTTAAAATTCATGATGAACGGATTGAAGGACGGAGGCAAGGAGTTAAGAATGGCATTTATCTGTGTGACCAGATCTAGCCCGGAGCCAAGGGCCTCCATCTCGTTTATGTAACCCATCATCTAGAGATAATGGTCATGAACTTGCTGCCCCTTGGTCATCTACGCAGTCATGAACTGCTTCAGGACCTTTTGGCGAGTAAAACGATTCTGCTCTTCGTACATAGTCTTTAGACTATCCAATATGTCTTTGGTGAGTTCGATCTGATCGAACTGCCTCTATATTAGATTATCTAGAGAGGCTATGATATAGCAGTGGACTAGGGAGTTTTTCTCCTCCCACTCTTAGTAGTCCCTCCTGCGGGCTTCTAAAGCCCTGTCTCCCGGACATTCCGGTGCAAGATTCTTTGCCACCTTATCTAACTTTTTTTAAGTCAGAACCAGCATAAGGTTTCTAAACCACTCGGCATAGTTTGGTCCCTTAAGATTATTATTGTCGAGAAGCTTTGCAAATTGACCATTTTCCATTTTCTGGTAAAACAACAAAATGTTAGTCCACAACCGTAGTTGGATTCAAGTTACCTACATAGATATGGCTTTTAATCTATGTTCCATTTCCATTTGTTTATCTCTGAGATTTCCCTCCCATCTCAGTGACGGAGATGGAAAAATGTCTCTGGAAATGTGGGAAATCACATAGGGTGCATGGAGCCAACTGTTTCAGCTGCATAACCCCACCACCTTTCTGTGAAGGATCACATCGACTCATCGTATGAGTTTTCCCTTTGGCCTCTGTCAGACAAGGTTCATAGCCATTTTAGGGTAAACCTTTTTGTCCAGTGAGTGTTCACCCATCATATTCAAGTTACGCCAAGGTACTGTGAGAGAGTTCCCATTTTCTAGTGAAGCCCTCCCACATCAGTCTATGACGCCCCTATCATCTTATGAAACACTCTGGCAGATCCAACAGCAAATGGATAGCCCAATTTTATGGTGCATTTCCTCATTATTAAAGGACCCATCATCGTGTTAATGACAAAAGGCCTTTAGAGAGTTCATCACATGAATCTCCCTATCACATGCACTCATATTGCTGGAGGGAACAAAATTGAGGCCCTAGTTAATTTAGGTCAAACCAAAGTGGCTCCTGCTGACTTTCATAAAGTCAGATTTCTAGTGGCCCAAATTGGCTAGGGTTTCCGCACGCATCCCTTTTCAGGGTTGTGGGGCCCACCACGAAGGGAGTGGTCATCCAATGACCGTAAGGGACACCATGGCAATGATGTGCATTCAGCCATGGTGTGCGCAAGAGCCACTATCGCATCATCATGGGCCAAGTGCTTATGGCCAATGGTCGCAACACATCATACATCCATACATCACATGCAATGGAAGAATTGATCCAATCAATCACTTGCTGTAAAGCCCATTAATAAGCCCATTTAAAAGTCCATAATATTAACAATTAGCAATATCTAAGTATATGGGCTGAATAGCGGTTAGCAGTTCGGCCCATATAGCTTTCACACAAAAGTGGGCTTGAGCAGTTTTAACTCTTTAAAACTGGGCTTTACAGGTTGGGCCAAATTGATTTTTACAATTAAACATTAGTTTCAGACCTAGAAGTGGGAGAAATTATGGCTGAAAACAGTCTCCTTCGAACCCTAGATTCGGTCCAAACAGTTTTGGTCCAATCTGGTCTGAAATGGTTTGAAACTAATTTTCAATTCAAGAATCAATTTCAAGAAAGATCTGAAATTAACAATTCTGATTACAGACAATCATAAATCAGATATGGGGCTGTTCGTACTAAATCCACCTGCAAAACAGAGATTATAACACAAGGTTGTAGTTTCATAAACTGTAAAAACGCAGATTACGATAGTGATATCTGCGAATCTCCAGCACCGCCGCCAACTTCAATCAAGAAATAAAAAAAATAGAAATCCTAATTTCTATTTATTAATTACAACTTTATTGAATCCTATACATTCAGTCTAGAAAGAAAAAAAATTACATACCGAATGAATAGAATACTGCTAATAGAATGCGCAAACATTCTGCGCTAAAACTGCACTTCGATCTCCATGTACGAACAGTCCAATAAATCAAGAAATAAATAAAGAACAGTTCTAAATCAAATTCAGATTTATAAAATTAATTTCAGATCAATCACCCCACATCCAGAAACAATTTTGTAGAAATAAAATTCAATCTGCGCAAATCCGGGTAGAACACCTTCTGCCCATTTGCGTAGGTTCAGATCTGATTTTATTTGATTCAAGATTCGAACATGTGGCTCTGATACCACTGAAAGAATGGTAAGATCCATCATATGAACACCAAAAGGGTGCGGAATGGGTGGGTGAATTTCAAAACTTTCTTACCTTTCTTCTAATTGGGAATCAAGGATCTGACTTGAACCAAAACAGAACCATATCTGAACCAAAAGAGAAGGGAAGGGATATACCTGATTCGGAGAAACAGTATCTCCCAATGTCAGTATTCACGCCCAAAGAAACTCCCAAGAACCGCTCCCACTAAAGATGACACAGTAATAATGAAGCAGAACCAGTAGTGCTCATCCCACGAACCAGGTCCTTCTGAAGAACACGATGGAAGCAATGAGCTCTACACACGATCAACCTTTCAGCAAAGATTGATATCAAGAACCTTTCTTGATCTTTCCCTCATAGAGAAAATGAACTGGCAGTAGATGGCAGCAGTTGCTGGAGGAGAGGGATAGAGCAGAAGGTGGCGAATAGCTTTCTTCTCTCTAGGGTTTTCTCTGAGATCCTATCTCAAGATGCAGTGTGTTCTGCGAATACCCTTAAGGTTCAAATTCTTGTAATTCGAAATTAGGGTTTCTCCTCTTTTCTTAGTGATTAAGAAACCTCCTAATCTCATTAGGGGTTATCCTAATCCAAATTTGTATTTGGATAAGGAGTCTTCTTAATCCGATCTACAGATTAGATCAGCCCACTCCTGATCTTATCAGGAGGTTACCAGATTCAAATCCTAATTTGAATTTGGTCTCCATGAGTGGATAGGGTTAAGACCCAATCCTTTTGGCTTGACCTAACCTCAGATCCGCCCCTTTGAGTGACTGATCAAATCAGCCTAGTTCGAAATGGGCTTTAGGCCCAATATGAATCAAGTGCTCAATAGGCTTCCAAGCTGCTACCCAGTTGGGCTTCTTTGTATGGCGTGGGACCCAAGCATTGATCTATACATCAGCCACATGGGTTCAGCCCAGCCCTTGTTACAAGGCCTAGCTGAATTCACTGGAAAGCCCAATGAACCCCTTGAGCCCATCACATGGACTCTATGGGCCCAACACTTACACTAAGTGGTCCCTTGGCCAAGCCATCTTATAAAAACCCAGGTTCTGTGGGCAGATGCAAGATTAGCCCATCAGGTATAAACCCTAAATGGCCTTACACTTAACCTCTCAGCCCATAATGATCCAAAACACTGCCCGACAAGGGAGGACCTCTCCCTCGACTGTAAGAGATAGTGCTGCACTCTCCTCTAGGATGGACTCCGGGGATTAAAACCTTTTTGCAAATGAGTTGAAACCGTACATATATATTATATCATTATAAATATATTTTGCAAAACAAAATTCCAATGGTTAAAATCGACTGCCGGCAGTTTTTGGTTTCCATCAGAGAGAGTGCATCCCCGATCATTACCTTTGTCCGACAAAGGGGCTGATCCTATCACTATGATCACCCACTCAGATGGGTTCATGAACCATCCCAACAAACCCAAGTTTTGACCCCCTCTAAGGATCTCACTGATTGGCATATCAAAGACAGCCCAATCCGCCACCTAGTGCAGTATCATAATCGAGTCTAGGAGTCAGGTGTAACTTTCTAGTTTTGCCCACTCATCACCAAGGTCCAGGGCAATACTGGAAATCTGGTCCAGTTCAATGTTTCAAGTTGAACCCTCACTGCATGTACCTCGGGTCTCACCCTAGCAACTGAGACAAGCCTCCCCAACCAACTTGGCGGCACATCAGTGTCAGCCTTATCAGGATAGGTCTCCCCAGACCGACCCACTGGCTGTGAACATTTTAAACTAACATGAGTCTCATTAAGTGTCCAGTTTAAGGGTCTTACACAGAAACATACCACACAACATGAATCAAACATGCACTTTATTCATTTACACTAAATGTCTAAAGTATATCAAAACTGATTGGAGCTAAGGGCATACAAACTATCTAATAGGCGTTGCCAGGGCCTTCGCATGGAACATGCGGCATTGTGGAACCGTCCAGGGTAAGCATGTATATATGCATATATTATAAGCATAATTGAGATTCATTGCACAAGTTGGAGTCAACAATATATATTCATTCATAATAAATCATACTTTCATCGCACAATTCAGAATATATCACATTGTATCATATTTTCATCACAAAATCTGAAGTCAATAATGTATATTCGGAATCCATTGCATTTTTATTTCAGACTGGGTATGCATACAAAGAATCCAAAATGCACTATGTTCTGAACACATCTTTCATATGTAAAAATATATGACAATTGTTCTTTCAAGAATATGTAGAATGTTTACAACATGCTTATTCTCAAAACAAGTATACATGACATGCTTTTCTTTACAATGCTATTCATAATAAGGTTTCAACCAGTGTTCGTTCACAGTCTCATCTTACTCTCCTGTGTCTGTAGTTTTGAGTGCGTAGTATCCCGATGGGTGAGCCTCTTGGGCTATGTATGGTTCGACCCAATTAGGTGCAAATTTTCCAGCAGACTTACCCTACCTAACGTAGAGTGATGTTTTAAGAACCTTGTTGCCTTCTTGAAATTTTCTGGCTTTACTAATTTGTTAAAGTTAGAAGCCATGGTTTGTTTGCACTTGATTTGTTTCTACAACGACTTCTCCCTTTCTTCATCAATGTACTCTAGCCTGTTGTTGAGCAACTGATCCATGTCCTCCATTTGGAATTGTTTTCCTATCACAAAGGCTACGCGAGTAGAGACTGTCTATATCTTTGCCAATAGCACTGCTTCCTGCCCATATACCAGAGAATAAGGGGGTGCCTGTGTGCTTTTTCTAATCATCGTGCAATAAGCCCAGAGAGTTTCAGACAATTTTTCTGACCAATCCTTCTGAATATATACTACCATCATACTCAGCATCCTTAACAAGGTTTTGTTTGTGGCCTTTTCCTGCCCGTTTCCCTGAGGGTAATAGGACGTGGATGTACCTAGTCTTGCCCCATGCTGCCCCAACCCCAATAAGTCTTGGGGTTCCTGATTCTTTATGGATAAACCATTACCTGTCAAAATTCTCATTGGGACCCCGAACTGGTGGATTATATGGTGCCTAAGAAGGTTTGCGATGTTTTCTGCACAAATTCTTCGCAAGGGTATGGCCTTCACCCACTTTGTGAAATAGTCCATGGCCACTATAATAAAACAATATCCCCAGGAAGGTGGATGTATTTTGCCTATCAGGTCTACCCCCCTAAGTGTGGAAAGGCCAAGGTGTAATGACGAGGTGGAGGTTGTTGGCCGGTCAATGTATCCTTTTGGCATGTACTTGGCATTTGTGGCACCTCTGTACATGCCTTTGGGTGTCTTCCAACATGGTGGGCCAGTAAAATCCTAAGTGCAGAATGTGGTTATGTAAGGCCATTTGTCCTTGGTGTGGGGCTGGTTCAGAGCTATGGGCTGCATCTAGAGCTTCCTCTATCTCCTCACCGTCTAGGCATCACAGAGGTTTTCCAGTATGAGACTTTCTATAGAGCACTCCATCATGAAGGTAGAATCTTTTGGCCTTTGCTAGAAGTTTTCTTTTCATAATTGGGTTGGCCGGTATGGTTTTGTTTTCTATATAGTTGACGTACATGTTTCTCCAGTCTGCTTCACCCACCATGAGGCATTCATTTCCATCTGCCTCCAGGATAGACTTTTCATAGTCGTTCTGCACATTGGCTGCGTCTGACTTCATCGATGGCCAGTAGTACACCAACCTTTGCAATCATCTATATAGCGTACTAGTTATATCTCCATAGTAAGCTTTGTGAGTCTCCTCCAGGACCACTTCTGCTTCTTTAGGCCCTAAATACCTCATTCTAATTCCATCCGCTAGCCTATGGTACAGTACTCAGCTGAAACCTCAAAAGTGTCTTATTGTCTTGCATCACCACCATCGGGTTGTTTAGCTTCTATGTTAAACTATGCCTCCAGTCATCTGTTGTAACTACATCTTTCTTCTCTACCCACTGTCCCAACCTATCAATCGAGGGTTCACAATGCATTTGGATAGTAATGTTGATATGGTTCTTGCTAGGTTGGATTTTTTATCCCAAAGTGGCTAGCACATTGGCATATCTATTTTTGGCCATGTTCTGGTGCTTGTAAGTCACTTCTAAGTCTCTGGTCAAACTCTAGATCAAGGTCCCATATGGCAGGATTGTTAACTCGTTAATTGTTGTGCTGCCATCCATTTTCCCAATCACTAGTTTCAAATCCCCTACCACTTTGACCTTCTTAGCCTCAAAATCTCTTGTCACTGTTAGTCCTAGTACCAAAGCTTCATATTCTGCAAAGTTGTGGGAACAAGGAAATTGTAGTTTGAACGAATAGGCTGAGGTGTTGCCAGCGGACAAGGTCAGTGTGACTCCAGCCCCAGCCAAGGTGCTAGTACTACTTCTATCAAAGGTTAATGTCCATTACCCATCTTCGACTACTGCGATGATGGTAAATTCCTTGGGTACCTCTTCAAATATAGGGAAACTATCATTGGCAAGGAAAGCGCCTAAAACATCTGCTACATCTTGACACTTGATAGCTCGAGGTTCGGTATACTCGATTGTGTATTCACTGAGCTGCATCATCTATTTAACCAATCTTCTAGAGAGAGGAGGTTTGTCTATGAAGAACTTGATGGGGTCACTCCCTACAACCAACTTCACCTTCTGCCCTAGGATATAATGTCTAAACTTCTATGCTACAAACACCAGCGCTAGGCACTACTGCTCCATAGCGTAGTAAATTGGACGTTCACCGCCCTCATCATCGTCCTAGGTTAACAGACATCCTACGGCCTTAGAGTTTGATGCGATGTACACCTTAAATTCTTGGCGCTGTGGTGACATGGTCGGGGATTTAGCCAAGGTTCATTTTAGCAAGTCGAAGACATCCTGATGCTTTTTTGTCCACTTAAATTCTACAGACTTCTTGGTAATTTTCAATAGTGGCGTCATCGCGTACGCAAGGCCAGGGATGAACCTTCTAAGATATAACACTTTTCCTAGGAAAGTTTTCAATTGAGACTCATTGCTCAGAGGTGGTAGGTCTAGGACTGCCTTCACTTTGTCTTCATCTGGGTGGATCCTAGTCTGATCTACTCTGTACCCCAAAAATTTCCTGGACTATACTCTAAATGCACACTTTAGAGGGTTAAGTCATAGGTTGAAAGTTCTACACCGATCGAATACTCTCCTCAGTACTTCAGAGTGATCCTCCTTCTTCTTCACTTTAACTACTATGTCATCCACATAATACTCGGTCTCCTTGTGCATCATATCATGGAAGACGCTCGTCATTGCTCTCTGATATGTGGACCCAACATTTTTTAGGCCAAAAGGCATCATCCTATAGAAGAAATTTCTGATTGGTGTCCTAAAGGCTGTGTGGGGTGCTTCTACAACGTCCATGAAAATCTGGTTATATCCATTGTAGGCATCTAAGAAGGAGAACAACTGGTTCCCTATAGTTGAGTCTATCAAAATATCCATGTTTTGCAGAGGAAATTCATCTTTGGGACAGGCTCTATTCAAATCTCTAAAGTCAATGCAGCACCTATGGCAAGGGTGGAAGGAGTTAGTTCACAGTATTATTTTGAGAACCAAGCTAGGTAACCAGAGTGTGGATACTAACTTAAGTTGCCCATTCTTCCATTTGATTGGAACTATGTTGGCCAGCCACCATTGGTGCACTATAGGTTTGATAAACCCTACTTTTAGGAGTCATTCGATCTCCTCTATGATTTTCAAGGCTATTTCTGGCTTGAAGACTCTCTGAGGTTGCTTCATTGGTTTGAACTTTGGATCTATGCACAAAAAGTGTCTAGCAAGGGCCAAGTCTAGGCCTGGCATCTGGTCATACGACCAAGCGAAGATGTCTTGGAACTCTGTGAAAGAAAAACACAGATTAATCTACTTCTAAATGAGTCCCGGCGTTTTGTGATAAAGAAAGGTTTTTACCTTTTCATAGATCGATTAGTTTTTCCTTGTCTTTAGTTCCTAACCTGGTTGATATGTACAATGGTCTCTTCTCTATTCCTTCTGAGCCATGTTGATTTCTTCCAACGGTTCTTCCACCGTATCGATGGAATCCCGCATGTGCCTAGGAGGTGTTTGAATCTCATTGCAAAATTCCATAGTCTCCTCTTTTTATCCCTTTGGTGTTGGCAATATTTGCTCATGATGTAGAATGTCCTTCTGCGATGAAATCAACGTGATGTGCTTTTGTGAAGATTGTTCAGTGAAATAGTTCTTCAGGATAGCTTTCTTGGCTACTGGCGTTCCACTATCCCCATACTCTTCGACAATGGTATAGTAGATTTTTTCATCATCACCAATCACCCACACACATCTGGTCCTTTTCTTCTTCTCTGGCACAGTCTGGGGTTTGCTTGTGAGGTTTGGTAACTGTACTCCTTCTACCTTAGCTATTCTTGTCTCACCTTCGTCAGCCAACTTGGTATAGTAGATTGCATCCTGCAGGTGGGCCTCTGATATGTTGAAGGGAACCCGAGTCACTGAGATCCTTATCATGCATACCTTGTGCTTAGCTTTGATGCATTGGTGATACATCGATGGGACCAGATCTAGGCCATGTATTAGGGGTTGTCCCAACAGGGTGTGGTATGTGGTTCTCCCAGAGATTAGTTGAAACTCCTACATAATTGAGAATGGCCCTATCACAATTGGAAACTCAATAGACCCCTCCGTGATGGATGCGTTGCCATTGAAGTACGTTACAACCATGGGTAACCCCTTGACCATCTCTCTCTGAATATTCATCAACTTCAAGGTATGGACGGATATCAAATTCACATAACTTCCAGGTTCGACCATAGATCTTCTCATTTTGATGCACCTACCTTTGTTGTAACATACAATGGCCAGTTATGGTGGGGATCAATGGCTAGCATATCATCTTGTGTAAACTCCATGCTTGTCCTATCAGACCGGTGGGTCTCTAGTGGCCTTCTGAACATCTCCGCCAGTGCCTTGATGGCAAACCTCCTCATTGAGGAACTAGCTTCTTGCTTACTGAAGAATTGTTGGAGCTCTGGACTCTGGTCTTGGCCCGGTGCTCCAACTACATTAATGCTTCCTCCTTGTGTGTGTGCGGGGAGGGGATTCATCACTACCTGTGCAGGATTTCTTTTAATAAAATCATCTAACTTCACTTTTTGTACAAACAATCGTCTTAGAGAAAAACAGTCCATAAGATCATGGTGCGGTGACTGATGGAAATTGCACCACCTTCCTCCGCATCTATCCTTTTTCGGGTCAATTCCAGGTGGTGGCGGTGGCAGGTTGATCACTTTGTCTTCTACAAGTTTATTCATTATCATCACTACCTCCTCCTGAAAGAATGGTAGGATCCATCGTATGGACGCCATAAAGCTTGCGGAATGGGTGGGCGAATTTAAAAAATTTTCCTACCTTCTTCCAACTGGGAATCATATTCCCTAAATTTATAATAAAATATTCAAGGATCCTACTTGAACCATAATCGAACCAGATCTGAACCAAAAGACAAAGGAGGAATTATACATGATCCAGAGAAGCAGTATCTCCCAAAGTTGGTGTTCACGCCCAAAGAGGACACCAACATCCACTCCTGCTGAAGATGACACAGTAATGTGTGGAACGGAACCAGCAGAGTACGTCCAACACACTGAATCCTTCACAAGAATCCTCTGGAAACACTGAGCACCGAATCTTTTTAGTTCCTTCTGCAAAATTGATATCAAGAACTGATTTCTTGATTTCTTTTCTTCAAAGATCAAATCTTTTCAGAGAATGGCAGCGGCTGGAGGAGAACTCCTGAGATGAAGATGGCAAAGATTGCTTCTCTTCTCTCTGGAGTGTATGAGATCCTATCTCAATTCGCAGTAAGTTTTCTTGATCAAAATCCTAGGTTCGAATTTTGTTAATCCTCTTTTAGGATTTCTCCTCTTTCTTCTTGATTAAGAAATCTCCTAATCCTATTAGGAGTTATCCCAATCCAAATCAGCATCTGGATAGGGGATGATCTTAATCCTATCTGCAGATTAGGTTAGCTTACTCCTGAACTTATCAGGAGATTACCATATTCAAATCTGATTTGAATTTGGTCTCCTAGAGTGGATTAGGTTAAAGGCCCAATCATTCCGCTAACCTTAATCTCAGATCCGCCCCTTAAGTGGGTGATCATATCAGCCCAGTCCGAAATGGGCTTTTGGCCCATTAAATAATCAATGCTCAATTGGTTTCCAATCTGGTGCCCAGTTGGGCTTCTTTGTATGGCATGGGACCCAAGCATTGATCTACACACCAGCCATATGGGTTCAGCCTAGCCTTTATTACAAGGCCTAGCCAAATTTACTGAGAAGCCCAGTGAACCCCTGAGCCCATCACATGGACCCTATGGGCCCAACACTTACACTAAGTGGTCCCTAGGCCAAGCCATCTTATAAAAACCCAGGGACTATGGGCAGGTGCAAGATTAGCCCATCAGGTATTTTCCTAAATGGCCTTACACTTAACCTCTCAGCCCATAATGATCAAGCACTACCCGATAAGGGAGGACCTCTCCCTCGGCTGCAAGGAACAGTGTTGCACTCTCTATTCACATGGATCCCGGGAATTAAAACCATTTGCAAACATTTTGAAACCATACTTAAATATATATCATATATATAAATTTTGCAAAAACAAAATTCCAACGATTGAAATCAACTGACGGCAGTTTGGTTTCCATTAGAGAGAGTGCATTCCCGATCATTACCTTTGTCCGACAAAGGGGCTGATCCTGTCACTATGATCACCCACTCAGATGAATTCTCAGACTGTCCCAACATACCCAGGTTTTGACCCCCGCTAAGGATCTCACTGATTGGCATATCAAAGACAGCCCAATCCGACACCTAGTGAAATATCATAATCGAGTCTAGGGGTCAGGTGTAACTTTTCAGTTTTGCCCATTTGTCTCTAACGTCCAGGGCAATACTGGAAATCTGATCCAGTTCAAGGATTCGAGTAATCCCATACTGCATGTGCCTTGGGTCTTACCCCGGTGGCCAAGACAGGCCATCCCAACACTTGGCGGCACACCAGTATCAGCCTTGACAGGATAAATCTCCCCAGACTTATCCAATGGCTGCGAACATTTAAAACTAACACGAGTCTCAATAAGTGTCAAGTTTTAGGGTCTTACACAGAATCATACCATACAACATGAATCAAATATGCACTTTATTTATTTACACTAAATATCAAAAGTACATCAAATCAGATTGAAGCTAAGGGCATACAAAACTATCTAACAGCTCCCACTTGCACTTAGGTTCAAGGCTCTTTAGCATGGGCGATCGCTCCATTGTTGTCACACAACAACGGAATGGGTGATTTGCTGGACAGAATCACTCCCAATTTGTGAACGAATTTCTTCATCCACACGGCTTCCTTGGCAGCTTCACTTGCGGCAATGTATTCAGCCTCGGTTGTGGAATCTGTAGTAGACCCCTATTTGCTGCTTTTCCAGCAAACAACACACGATCCTATCGTGAAAACATACCCAGATGTAGACTTTCTATCATCTGGATCCGACTAGAAATCGGCATCAGTATACCCTAGAACTTGTAGTGAACTACCATCAAATACCAGACAAAACTCTTTTGTCCTTCGAATGTATTTTAGTATGTTTTTCACAGCAGTCCAATGCTCCTGCCCTGGGTTCGCTTGGAATCTGCTTACCACACTCACCGCCTGAGCAATGTCAGGGCGAGTGCATAGCATGGCATACATGATGCTCCCCACGGCTGAGGCATAGGGAATGTCTTTCATGCCCTTAATCTCCTCAGAAGTCTTGGGAGACATCTTCTTGGAGAGAGTGACTCCGTGCCTAAAAGGAACGTTTCCTTTCTTGAAGTTCTCCATGTATCTTTTGACAATTTTGTCAATGTAAGCAGCCTGGGATAATCCAATTATCCGCTTTGATCTATCTCTATAAAGTGGACGACCCAGTATATAGGAAGCATCTCCAAGATCTTTCATGGAGAACTGCTGCGAAAGCCATACCTTGACCGAAGTCAACATTCCTACATCATTCCCAATGAGTAGGATATCGTCCACGTACAACACAAAAAAGGTGATCTTATCCCCACTGGACTTCCTGTAAACACAGGGCTCATCTGGATTCTACTCAAAGTCAATCATTTTGACGGAAGAATCAAAATGGATGTTCCAACTCCTAGAAGCCTACTTAAGTCCATATATGGATCTATTAAGTTTACATACCATCTGTTCCTGACCAGCAGCGATGAAGCCTTGTGGCTGCTGCATGTAGATATCTTCACTAAGATCTCCATTCAGGAACGCGGTTTTGACATCCATCTGCCAAATCTCGTAGTCATGGTACACTGCTACAGCTAGCAGGATCCTAATGGATTTAAGCATGGCCACAGGTGAAAAGGTTTCCTTATAGTCGATGCCTCCTTTCTGAGTGTACCCTTTCACCACCAGACGAGCATTGTAGGTCTCAATTCTGCCATCGGGGCCCTTCTTCCTCTTATAAATCCACTTGCAACCAATTGCTTTTACCCCGGAGGGCGGATCTACTAGAGTCCAGACTCCATTGGCCTCCATCGAGTCCATCTCAGCTCTCATGACCTCCACCCACTTCTGGGAATCTATGTCCAACATAGCCTCCGCATAAGTCACGGGATCCTCCTCACTAGTCAAGGCTTCCACCAGGTAACTATCCTGGTCATAGCCATATCTGACCGGTGGCCTGGATTCCTGAGTGGATCTTCTAGGTTGGTTACTACCTAAAACATGTGGGACATCTCCCATTGCTTCTGAGCTTTCCTCATCAAGGACTATTTCTTGACGATGGGTGTCCAGGATGTAATCCGTCTCTAAGAACTAGGTGTTTTGACTGCAGAACACTTTCTGCTCACTTGGGTCATAGAATAGATAACCCACCGAATCTTTTGGGTAGCCTATAAATAGGCAATGGCTGGTCTTGGATTCCAACTTGTCCGCACTCGTTCTTTTAACGTGCGCAGGACAACCCCAAATCTTCAAGTGTCTTACACTTGGCTTCCTTCCGGTCCAGAGTTCATATGGAGTTTTCGGAACTGATTTGGTTGGAACCTGAATCAGCACGTAGATAGTAGTCTCTAATGCATATCCCCAAAAGGATGTGGGTAATTCCAAGCGTACGAGAAGTGACCGGACCATGTCCAACAAGGTTCTATTCCTCCTCTCTGAAACACCGTTAAGTTGAGGTGTAGCAGGAGGAGCTAATTGTGACACTATCTTGTTGACCTTCAGGTAGTCCCTGAATTCGTCAGAGAGATACTCGCCTCCTCAATCCGATCGAAGGACCTTAATTTCTCTCCCAGACTGTTTCTCGACTTCCTGTCTAAACTCTTTGAACTTTTCAAAGAATTCAGACTTATGTCTCATTAGGTACACATAACCATACCGAGAATAATCATCGGTAAATGTAATGAAATACACGTGTTGGTTACGAGTCCTAACACTCAGGGGGCCACATACATCAGTATGTATTAGGTCAAGCGTGCCTGTACATCTTTCAGGCTTACCGTTAAATGGCCGCTTAGTCATCTTACCTTGGAGGCAAGGCTCACAAGTGGGAAGATTTTCTACGGTTAGAAAATCCAAAGGACCATCCTTTACCAGCCTTGTGATTCAATCAACACCGATATGGCCAAGTCGGTAATGCCACAGGCACGTGAGATTTACTATATCACGAGTTCATTTTTTGGGATTTTTGACCAACGTAGTTTCGGTTAAGTTAGTTTCCAGAGAAGGATGTAGAACATAGAGACCGTTCTCCAGTTCCCCGCATGCGATGAATTTATTATTCCGTTTAACAGTAATCACATTACTAAAATAAACAGTATATCCATCAGCACAGTTTAGAAACAGAAATTAAATTTCTTCTCAAGTTTTGTACATAAAGACAATCTTTAAGTACAAGTACTCCTTCTCTAAAGACTAATTCTAAGGTTCCTATTGCCACAGTTGCAACACTTGCAGTCGTTCCCAAGAATAGTGTCACTTCTCCTTCACTCAATCTTCTGCTAACTTTGAACCCCTGCAGTGAGTTACACGCATGAGTTGAAGCCCCAAAGTCAACACACCAGGACACAAAAGTCACTAACATATTAGTTTCTATGACACAAGTTTCGAAGTTACCTTTCTTAGATTCCAGGTAGGCAGGACAGTTCCTCTTCCAGTGGTCGGTCTGCTTGCAGAAGTGGCAGGCATCAGATGCCTTGTTCTTCTTCTGCTTCTTGGGCTTGGCGGCTTTCTTTTGGGGCTTCTTTGCCTTTCTCTTTTTCTTGCCCGATTTGTTAGCTTCAGCAAGCATAACCACAGGCTCATCCTTCTTTAGTAAGTCCTCAGCCCTTTGCAACATATTGCTGAGTTCCTGGACGCTGACATTTAGCTTGTTCATGTTATAGTTCAATGTGAACGCATTGAAGGAAGAGGGCAAAGAATTCAGGATGGCATCTACTTGTGTCCCAAGATCTAGCCCGGATCCAAGGGCTTCGAGTTCATTAATGTAGCCCATCATCCGAAGACAATGGTCATGAACTTTCTGCCCTTTGGACATCTGCACGGTCATGAACAGTTCCAAGACCTTTTGTCGAGTAGAATGATTCTGCTCTTCATACATTGTCTTTAGACTGTCCAATATGTCCTTGGCTAGTTCGATCTGATCAAATTGCCTCTATATTGAGTTGTCTAGTGAGGCAATGACTAGGCAGCGGGCTAGGGAGTTCTTATCCTCCCAATCTTGGTACTCCCTCCTTCGGGCCTCAGAAGCCCTATCACCCGGATGCTCCGAGGCAGGATTTTTCACCACCTTATCTAACTTTTCGGAAGTTAGAACCAGCATAAGATTTCTGTACCAGTCGGCATAGTTTGGGCCCTTAAGCTTGTTATCATCTAGAAGCTTTGCGAATTGACCGTTTTCCATTTTCTGGTAAAACAGCAAAGACATTAGTCCACCACCTTAGTTTGATTCATGTTACCTACATAGATATGGCTTTTAATCTATGTTCCATTCCCATTTGTTCATCTCTGAGATTTCCCTCCTATCTCAGTGACGGAGACGGCGAAATGTCTCTGGAAATGTGGAAAATCACATAGGGTGCATGAAGCCAATTGTTTCAGCTGCAAAACACCACCACCTTTCTGTGACGGATCATATCCACTCATCGTACAAGTTTCCCTTTGGCCTCTGTCAGACAAGGTTCAGAGTCGTTTTCAGGTAAACCTTTCTATCTAGTGAATGCTCACCCATCATATTCAGGTTACGCCAAGGTACCGTGAGAGAGTTCCCATTTTCTGGTGAAGCCCCTCCCACATCGGTCTATGATGCCCCTATCATCTTATGAAACACTCTGACAAATCCAACAGCAAATGGATAGCCCAATTTTATGGTGGGTTTCGTCATTACTGAAGGACCCATCATTGTGGTAATGACGGAAGGCCTTTAGAGAATCCATCACATGGATCTCCCTATCACATGCACCCATATATGCTGGAGAGAACAAAATTATGCCCTAGTTTATTTTAGGTCAAACCAGAGTGGCTCCCACTGACTTTCATAAAGTTAGATTTCTGGTGGGCCTTAATCGGCTAGGGTTTCCGCACGCGTCCCTTTTCAGGGTTGTAGGGCCCACCATGCAAGGAAGGGGTCATCCAATGACCTTAGGGGACACCATGGCAATGATGTGCATTCAGCCATGGTGTGCGTAAGAGCCACTAATGATTCATCATGAGTCAAGCGCTTATGACTCATGGTCGCAGCACATCATACATCCACACATCACATGCAATGGAAGAAATTGATCCAATCAAAATAATTACTGTAAAGCCCATTAACCAGCCCATTTAAATCATAACATTAACTATTAATGTTGTATAGGTATATGGGCTGAAACGCAGTTAGCAGTTCGGCCCATATAGCTCTTCTCACAAGAGTGGGCTTTTGCAGTTTTAACCCTTTAAAACTGGGCTTTACAGGTGGGCCGAATTAATCCCTGCAATTGAACATCAGATTTGGAACAGCAAGTGTGAGAAAATTGGACTGAAAAACAGTCCCCTTTGAACCCTAGCTTCGGTCCAAACAGTTTTGGTCCAATCTAGTATGAAATTGTCCGAAACTGATTTTCAATTCAAGAGTTAATTCATGAAAGATCTGAAATTAATAATTTGATTTTAGACAAACAGAAATCAAATATGGACTATTCTCACCACCTACAAAATAGAGTTCAATTACTAGGGTTGTAGTTTCACAAACTGCAAATCGCAGAAAGCGATCTCTCCATCTACAAATCTCCAGCACCGCCTTCTTCTTCAATCAAGAAAATAAAAAATTACAGAAATCCTATTTCTATTAATTAATTACATTCTTGATCAAATCCTATACATTCAGTCTAGAAAAATAAAATAAAAATAAAATAAAATTATTTTACAGACCGAATTGAATGAATAATAAAAAGAAGAATTGCGCAGACCATCTGCGCCAAATCTGCACTTCGATCTCCAGGTTCGAACAGTCCATTAAATCAAAATAAATAAAGAACAGTTCTAAATAAATTTTAGATTTAATAAAAATTAATTTCAGATCAATCGCCCTCAACAAGAAACAATTTCTTGAAATAAAGAAAATAATCTGCGCAAATCTTGGTAGAACAACTTATGCCCATCTGCGCAGGTTCAGATCTGATTTTCTTGGTTCAAGATTCGAACCTGTGGCTCTGATACCACTGAAAGAATGATAGGATCCATCGTATGGACACCATAAAGGTTGCGGAATGGGTGGGTGAATTTCAAAAATTTTCCTACCTTCTTCGAACTGGGAATCATATTCCCTAAATTTATAATACAATATTCAAGGATCCTACTTGAACCATAATCGAACCAGATCTGAACCAAAAGACAAAGGAGGAATTATACCTGATCCAGAGAAGCAGTATCTCCCAAAGTTGGTGTTCACGCCCAAAGAGGACACCAAGATCCGCTCCTGCTGAAGATGACACAGCAATGTGTGGAACGGAACCAGTAGAGTGCGTCCTACACACTGAACCCTTCACAAGAATCCTCTGGAAACACTGAGCACCGAATCTTTTCAGTTCCTTCTGCAAAACTAATATCAAGAACTGATTTCTTGATTTCTTTTCTTCAAAGATCAAACCTTTTCAGAGAATGGCGGCGGTTGGAGGAGAACTCCTGAGATGAAGATGGCGAAGATTGCTTCTCTACTCTCTAGAGTGTATGAGATCCTATCCCAATTCACAGTAAGTTTTCTTGCTCAAAATCCTAGGTTCGAATTCAAAATCTTAATCCTCTTTTTGGATTTCTCCTCTTTCTTCTTGATTAAGAAATCTCCTAATCCTATTAGGAGTTATCCCAATCCAAATCAGCATCTGGATAGGGGATGATCTTAATCCTATCTGCAGATTAGGTTAGCTTACTCCTGATCTTATGAGGAGATTACCATATTCAAATCTGATTTGAATTTGGTCTCCTAGAGTGGATTAGGTTAAAGGCCCAATCCTTTTGCTAACCTTAATCTCAGATCCGCCCCTTAAGTGGGTGATCATATCAGCCCAGTCCGAAATGGGCTTTTGGCCCATTAAATAATCAGTGCTCAATTGGTTTCCAATCTACTGCACAGTTGGGCTTCTTTGTATGGCATGGGACCCAAGCATTGATCTACACACCAGCCACATGGGTTCAGCCTAGCCTTTATTACAAGGCCTAGCCGAATTCACTGAGAAGCCCAGTGAACCCCTGAGCCCATCACATGGACCCTATGAGCCCAACACTTACACTAAGTGGTCCCTGGGCCAAGCCATCTTATAAAAACCCAGGGACTGTGAGCAGGTGCAAGATTATCCCATCAGGTATTATCCTAAATGGCCTTACACTTAACCTCTCAGCCCATAATGATCAAGCACTGCCCGACAAGGGAGGACCTCTCCCTCGGCTGCAAGGAACAGTGCTGCACTCTCTACTCACATGGATCCTGGGAATTAAAACCATTTGCAAACATTTTGAAACCATACTTAAATATATATCATATATATAAATTTTGCAAAAACAAAATTCCAACGATTGAAATCAACTGCCGGCAGTTTGGTTTCCATCAGAGAGAGTGCATTCCCGATCATTACCTTTGTCCGACAAAGGGGCTGATCCTATCACTATGATCACCCACTCAGATGAATTCTCAGACTGTCCCAACATACCCAGGTTTTGACCCCCACTAAGGATCTCACTGATTGGCATATCAAAGACAGCCCAATCCGACACCTAGTGAAATATCATAATCGAGTCTAGGGGTCAGGTGTAACTTTCTAGTTTTGCCCATTTGTCTCTAAGGTCCAGGGCAATACTGGAAATCTGGTCCAGTTCAAGGATTCGAGTAATCTCATACTGCATGTGCCTTGGGTCTTACCCTGGTGGCCAAGACAGGCCATCCCAACACTTGGCGGCACACTAGTATCAGCCTTAATAGGATTAATCTCCCCAGACTTATCCAATGGCTGTGAACATTTAAAACTAACACGAGTCTCAATAAGTGTCCAGTTTTAGAGTCTTACACAGAATCATACCATACAACATGAATCAAACATGCACTTTATTTATTTACACTAAATATCAAAAGTACATCAAATCAGGTTGACGCTAAGGGCATACAAAATTGTCTAACACCTCCTTAGTACATGGGAAAGGAGGAGGGATCGGTAAGTTGTTCCTTTTGCCTTGGAGATTGTTGCAATAGTAGGGCCCCTACCTAGGCCCTCCATTTTTATGAGTCTTCTTATCAACGGCATAAGCCTCATTCCTTCCATATTGTCCCAAGGGAGGAGTAGATTGGGGCATGGTGTTCTTAACAATGTATGTTGTTCTCTTTGCGCACTTCCATAGCTAACTAACAGTTTTGATCTCTACATTCTCGATGCCAATCCTGTAGGCGGGCTGCATGCTGTGTACACGTTACTCGATGAAGCTCCTTTTAGTGACATGTTCAATGAAGATAGAATGAGTCAGCTTTTGAAATCTCATGACATAGGCCAGATGGTCTTCCCCTGTGCATTGCTCCATGTTGCGCAGATTGGCCATTGTCAGTCTTCGCTCCAAGGTGAACCACTTCGATAGGAATCGCTTTGCTAGTTCCTCTCATGAGTCGATGATGCCCGCGCTTAAGTTGATGAACCAGGTATACGCAGGCCCAGTTGGAAATTTGGAGAACTCTTTGTCTTTCAAGTCCCTATCTAGAGCAAAAGACCCCAAGACATCCTTGAATTTGTTCACGTGCTCTTGTGGGCTTCCTTTCTGTCCGTCATACTGAGGCCATTGCTGGGGGGAACATAGCCGATAGGATAGGATATATAGAGGATCTAGTCGAAGTAAGGTTTTTGTAGGACAAGCGAGGCTTGGGCTTGGTTCTGGTTTTCCATCATCAGTCCTAACATATTCTTTTAATTCATCATGACTGAGTGGTGCTTCTGCCACTGGGTCCATCTGAGGAGCGACCCAGGACTGTCCAACATTGGGTTGACTAGTCTGCACGGGCATAGGGTTGACCTTAGCAGGTTGCTTGACTACAGCAGGATTTAGATTAGTTGAATGATCGCCAGTGGGAATAAATGTAGGAAGAGCGGCTGGGATAAAAGGAGACTACTCAGTCTTGGTGGACTGTTGGAGAATGAGCTATAGGGTGGCTCTTGTCTTGGCCTGCATCTATTCCAGGCGGTCAAAGCGGGATTCGAACTAGTAAACTTTGTCTAAAGGTATTTCAATATCGACCTGCTCGGTTGATTCCATCCCGAACTGGTCTCCAACCTCTAGGTTGGTGTTCTCTTGGGTGTTTTCATGTTCTTCAGAGATAGGAGAAAGGTTGATCCTGTGTGCGGCTATCCTTTGTGTTCAAGGAACTAACTAGAGATTCTAATGTAAGTGTGGTGTTGAGGCTACGTACGAGGATCTCTTGAAGGGCAAAGGAAGACCGAATGCAAGAGGTAGGCTAGAGGCTAGGGTAAATGTGAGTGATAAGATGATCCGTTCATTATGAGATGGACCCCTATTTATAGGAAGTGATCCCCAGATCCCAAAAGGAAGGAGCCAAAAGCATTTGATTTCCACTAGGAAAGGGAATATTGGATTCGCTGTTAGTTGTCAGGGAACACTACTAGGGTTCGCCACATGTCTTACAAGATATCTCTTAGACAAACTTTCCTTTTGTCCGAGGATTCTCATAATCCGCATGTGCTACTTCCTTTCGTGACCCATTTAATCAATGTTGAATGAGTGGCATCATCATTTAAAGGGTGCGCCATTACTAGGCCCACGGGGCATCCTGTCACGCGTGTAATTTAAAGACACACATGTAACTAATATTTATTCTCAGTCTGTAGTGATTCTATGTTTGTCGCAGTTCTGCAATGGCTCTGAATTCCTCGCAACTTCACACATGTCTAAAACTCATCACAAGTTTGTGCGTGTCTAATGTCCATCACATATTTGCACATGTCTAAAGTTCATCACAGATTTGCGCATGTCTAAAGTTCATCGTGGGTTTACACTAGCCAAAGTTCATCACGACCCATTTCGAGTACGAATTTGTCGCAGTCATGGATGAGTTATAAACTCATCACAGGCATCCGATGATTCATGAACTCATCGCAGGCATCTATGTGGTATTAATTCAGCATGCTCTGTACTTTGATGGTCTGAGCGATCACTATGTACCTACACCTCCTTCTCCTCCCCCTCCATCTTCTGCGGTTTTGGCACATAGGATTTCTATTTGAATAGTATTGTTGTTGATCTCCCAAAGTCTGAAATGGAGATCCAAATCAAGCATTTTCCTATGGCAATTTTCTTGAGAATGACGGAAGCATACCAGATTTGATATTAAGATGTAATAAATCTCACCCGGGCCCAAAATAAATAGTGGTTAATCACTGATCAGTGATCTGTAAGATGATAAACAAAGGGAGATTAATATCGAGAGATTCAAGACAATAATAATAATTATCAAAGTCAACCAACAATGGAGATGAATCTTTTCCTGTGCAAAGATACTTGGTTGTCCAGTCCATGTGACCTACAGTGCCATTACGTCTCCCAAGTCCCAAAAACCTTGCTAATAGCCTGCTAAAACTATGTTTGTTTTGTATTTTTTTCAGCAATGGACAAGGTCTAAGTCTCTCTTACTATTAAGTGTTTAATGCCATTTTTGGTCTTGCACCCATCATTACTTATTGATTTCTTGTCTTTTCATTGTTGGGTTGTATGCATCGCATAATTCAGGTAACTAATTAATTTCTTTAATTTTTCTTTCTAGGCAAGAAGTGAGAATTCAAAACAAAGTACCCACCTTAACATAAGGTGAAGACGAATAAAGAAGTGGCTCCACTGATTCAAGCCATTTTTAGGTAAACATAGAATAAGACACAAGGGATGAAGTTTGCAAGTTTGGATTCTTGAAGGGATTATTGATTTGGGGCTTAAGGAATCTTTCCTTTCTACAACTAATTTTTCTTTTTCATTTTAATTTTAATTTTTTCTTTTCCGATGAGAACCCAAAATAGAGTACCATCATAACAGAGATTGAGTCAACTTTCCAACAAGGCAACGTTCAATCACAATTCAAGGGATTCATGACCAAGGTATGTCCTCATCTAATCCTTCTTATCCATAAATTTTAATCTATTTCTTCATCTCTTCTATAGGTTAATTGATTACTTTATCTTAGTGATTAGTATTCTCTAATCTCTATTAAAAATTTAAAACTCAATGGTTATGTTTATTTATTTTTTTTTATTATCATCCCCAATTTTTATATTTAATCTTAATCCTTTTTTTTTTAATTTTGATTGTCACATCAAGAATAGGATGAATGGATTTGTTTACCTTATGAACTATGTCCATAATTTTTAAGCTTTTAGTTTGAGGCTTGTGCCTCAAACCACCTTGAGGATTACACCTTGCCTCCGCCTTTAGCCTTTTAAAACCTTGCGGGCACCATCTTGATCAATATCTTAAGAAGTGTCTTATTGGTTGCCTTCGCATATCCATTGCCCTCAGGGTACTAGGTTGTGGATGTTCCTAAATGTGCCCCATATTGATCCAGCAGATCCCATACTTCATGATTTCTTATGTATAGGCCATTGTCGGTTAGAATCCACATGGGCACCCCAAAGCAATGGATGATGTGTTGCCTTAGGAAATTCACTATGTTTGTTGCAACTATTTGTTTCAAGGGAATGGCTTATTCCCACTTGGTGAAGTAGTCTATGGCAATGTTGATGATGTAGTATCCTTTTAATGTTGGCTTGATCTTGCCTATAAGGTCTGCCCCCAAGTGTGGAAAGGCTAGGGTGTGATGATGGGATGAAGTTCATTTGGCAAGTATGACACTTCCTTACATTTTTCTAAGTGTCATCTAGCATTGTTGGCTAGTAGAATCCTAGGTGAATGATATGGTTGTATAGGGCCATCTGTCCTTGGTGTGTGGTTGGTTTGGTGCCATGGGCAGCTTCTAATATCTCTTCTATTTCATCCCTCGTGATGCATTTCAAAGATTAGCCAGAGTAAGACTTGCGATAGAGCATCCCATCTTGTAAGTAGAATCTCTTAATTTGTGATAGCAACCTCCTTTTATGGATAGTGTCTATGGGCAATGTTCTGTCCCTTAGATAGGCTATGTAAGTGTCTCACCAGTCAGCTTCACCCATAATGAGGCACTCAAACTTATTCGTCTCAGGTATGCACTTATCATAGTTGTTCTATAACTTAGTGGCACTACCCTTCATCTCAGGCAAGTAGTACCCTAATTGCTACAATATTCTATAGAGAGTCATTGTTATGTTCCCACCTTATGTCCCTCCTTATGTCCTAAGGACCATGCTCTTACCTCGTATGCCATTTTATAGTAGAGTACCCCATGCACCAATTGGTATCTTAGGAGTATTTTATTGTCTTGGGTCGACGAGGTAGGATTCTAAAGCTTTTGGACAATGGGTCATTCTATCTGTTGAAGGTAGGCCTTGCATTCTGATAGTAGAAATTGCCTATTAGGGTTTGTAAGGCTATGTATGGGAAATCTATAGGGTCCATGTAAATTTGATTGTACCCATTATAAGCAGCCAGGAAGGAGAACTTGTTTCCAGTTATGGCATCTATTAAGATCTCCATATTGGGTAGAGGAAACTCATCCTTTGGACAGGCCTTGTTGAGGTCTCAGAAGGGAAGTTTGGGAACTAACCTTAGTTTTTTGTTCTCCTTTTTTTATTGGTATGACGTTTGCTACAACTTCGGGCGTGCAATGGGTTTTATGAACCTGACTTTGAGGAGCCTTTCTATTTCTTCCTTGATTTTTAGGGCTAATTCTAGCTTGAAGACCCTTTGATGTTGTTTGATAGGCTTGTGCTTGGGGTCACTGTATAGAGAATGCTTCACTACAGTTGGGTCTAGTCCTGGCATTGGTCGTAAAACTAAGTGAAAACGTCTTAAAACTCTATGTTTTGACAAAGGAATGATATGAGAATAGGGTAGGGAATGTTTTTACTAGAATAAAATGTGATGTACCATTTAGGAGAATGAGTAGAGTTGTCCTATCATTTCTGGTGTGTCCAAAAGCGTGTCGTTAACCACTTCGGAACACTAGTGGTGAGAAAGGGATCATATCCACAGGGAAGCGAGGGAAAAATTGTTACGTACTTCAATCCAAACAAAATAACAAGATTTGAGATTGCAGAAACACAAAATTTAATTAACTGAACTGGAATCCATTAAAATAAAATGCTAACAATGCTGAAAGTAAAAATTGCAAAAAAAATAAATAAATAACAGAAATAAAAAAACTAAATAAAAAATCTACAACTCGGTCAGAGGTAGCAGTCTCCGGATCTATCCTTTAACCCTCGAACTCCTCGAGCTGGGCCTTCCGTCTTACCTGGCTAAATTTCAGATCTGTAGAAAGGAAGACAAAAATTAAATTTGATAAAAGTAAATTGCATAAATAAAATAAAAATTGAAAATTAAAGAATAAAAAATAAAAACATGCGTAAAAAGTAAATCTAAAATTATGGGAAGCTGGTTGGGATCTAGATCCAGAGGTGGTAATAGTGGCTAGGCAAACTGCAAGTAGGAATCCCTCCCCTTGCCTAGGCGTTCTCATCTTCCTCTATGCTTGAACTTCTCAAAAATAACCTTCCATCTTACTTGGGGGTAGAATCCAACCGAAATTAAATCTAAATGATTGCCAGAATAAAAATAACATAAAAGAAAACAAAGAAAACAAAAGGAATGTTTGATCAAATCCAGTGGTAGTAGTTACAGATTGGCTGAACTGCTTGCAGGAACCCTCCTAACAACATCTGGGCATCCTTCCTTTCTATAACCCTTGAACTCCTCAAGAAATCTTAGCCTTGTGAACTAGGTGAATTGACCAACCCCTTCTCAAGGGCCCCTTGGGTTCTTTTTATAGAGAATGGTGGACATAACTAGGATTAGAGAGGAAGAGAAAGGCAACTCTTGGGTTTATGCAAAAATATGGGTGCCCTAGGGTTTGAGAATGGAGGGTTAGGATTGTTCCAAGGATATTCTAAAGCTAAAAAGAAAATGAGAGAGCGCCTAATATTATGTAGGGTTGAGATTTGGGCACCCATAATGGAGGGAGCAGATTTGGGCGCCTAGAGCTAGAGAAATGTAATTGGTTGGTGTGATGTGGCACCCTAAGGTGATTGGTTGAGGTTTAAGAAGTGAGGTGTAAGGCTAGGATGCTGTCTAGGGAGATATCTAAGGGTATGAGGGGCTGCTAAGGCTTGGATGGTTGAGATTAGAGGTTAGGAGAGAGTGGAGGGTGAAGATTTGATAGCCTAGGTGGCTAGTGTTTGTTAGAGGTGAAACGAATGAGTGGGGAGGTGCTCTAGGGTTTGCTAAGGAGAGGGGAGTATGCTAATACAGTAAAAGGGGCGCCTATTTGGGTTTGGCAGATAGGAGGCGCCCTCTTGTGCTCAGTTTTTCACAGAAACACCCCCTCTCTAAGTTGAAATTCACACCAGCTTCCCAATAACTGCATTTCAGCCCTGAAACTTCCCCAGTTTTCCCTAAGATTTGAACAGGGACCCTCAGAAGTCACAATATGGAATTTAACTGGGAAAAGGGCACATTTTGACTATTCTAAAGCCTAAAATACCCCTGAAATGATGCCCTTAAGGCATAAAAATACAAAGTTATCACACACCCCAACTTGATCATTGCTAGTCCATTAGCAATGCAGCCTTAAAATCCTACTGAGTAAAGAGATCATTCCCATTGCAAGGTCTTCCCTGACAAAATTAGCCAAGTATCATGATTCCAGAATTCTCAAACTTTGTAGAGATCAGTATTGGGCTTAAGGGATAAAACTGTCCTACTTTGAACATTATAAAAACTTAGCTTAAAAATCTTGTATACTCTTCCATTTGCAGTTTGTCAAGAAAATCTGAGATTGATTTCAAAATCGGACAGGTATTCTTCTTACCATTTCTGACAATGGATTTCTACCCTTGAACTTTGAAACGCACACTTATTTTTATTGCTACCTTCCAGCATTTGACTCGAATCTCGACACTTGCCTTAGGTGAAGAGACCTGGTTACAAAGTGTTAGGTGACTATCTTTGGCATTCCCTTTTCTGTTTGATGTGAATCTCGACACTCGACTTAGGTGAAGAGACCCGGTTACTAAGTCCAGGGTGTTCATTGACCTTTTATTCTCTTTTTTTTTGTTTTGTTTTTGGAAACACTATTCAAGGTAGTCCACTGTCTATAATGACTTGAAGAATTTTTGTCTAATTTCTCAATCTTTCTCTTCTTATCCTGTCAGGGGCAAACATGGGAGTATTTTCCAATTTCTAAATGGTTTCAACAATATTCAAATAACACCAAATTTGGCTCCTATCACTTTTTACCAATTTCTACAAAATTCAATATTCTTCTATTAGTTTCCTCAACTTTTTTTGTTTAGGAATCTCTTTTAATGGAAAAAATTTAAATTTTTTAGTGAAATTTTAGTTCTACATATTTAAAGGCTTAGCTTCTCAATTTTTCAAAATTTTCTCTCTTTCCTTACTCCCCAACTTAAATGCCATTGTCCCCAATGGCATGACTAGAATGATGCAAAAGGGACTTGGGCCAAAGGGAACAATCAAGAGGATTTTTCCCAAGGGGTTCAAGGTCTGCCAACTGGTCTCAAATAAAGAAAACAAAAACTCTAATCCTAAAAGCAAAAGCAACTAAAAACTATGTTGGGTTGCCTCCCAACCAGCGCTAAGTTTAACATCTTCAACCAGACGCCATTCTCTCTGAATCACTTAAGTCTATCTTCTCAATCTTTCCGCTCTTAGAGACTCCTTCCACATATGGTTTAAGTCTTTGACCATTGAATTTGAATGTGCTTCCATTATTTGGATCAACAATTTTAACTGCACCATACGGAAACACTTTTTCCACAATAAGCGGTCTGTCCCACCTAGACCTTAATTTACCAGGGAACAAACACAACCTAGAATTAAAAAGCCAGACCTTTTGATTCAGTTCAAAAGTTTTTCTTGAAATGTTTTTATCATGGAAGGCTTTTGTTTTGGCTTTATAAGCGCGCGAGCTTTCATAGGCCTCATTGCGCAATTCCTCTAGTTCACTTAATTACAGGGCTTAGTGGGATTGGCCTAAATCTAGATTAAACTTTCTGATGGCCCAATAAGCCCGATGTTCTAATTTGACGAGAAGGTGACATGCTTTACCAAAAACTAGCCTATAAGGAGACATTCCAATGGGAGTTTTGTAGGCAATCCGATTAGCCCAAAGTGCGTAGTCCAGTCTATCGGACCAATTCTTTCGGTCGGGCCTAATGGACTTTTAATTGCAGAACAAAGCACGGAATTGCACATTAGTAAAGTGCGATCCCCCATCACTGATGATTGCTCGCGGACACCCAAACCTAGTGAAAATATTCTTTTGAACAAATTTCATGATGACTTTGTGATCATTGGTTCGAGTTGCCACCACCTCAATCCATTTTAATACATAATCAACGGCCACCAAGATGAATTCATGACCAGATGATGGTAGGAATGGTCCCATGAAATCAATACCCCAAACATCAAAGATTTCTACAGCTAGAATAGGGTTAAGTGGCATCATGTCTCTATGGGACATTTTCTCCACAGATTGGCATCTTAAGCAATTTTAGCTAAAGACATGGGCATCCTTAAATAGACTCGGCCAGTAAAAACCACTCTGCAGAACCTTGGCCATAGTTTTCTTTCCTGAATAGTGCCCCCCACAAGCAAGAATGTAACAAAAGTTGGGGATGCTTTGGTGTTCAGACTTGGGGACACAACGCCGGATCACTTGATCCGAACAGATACGAAATAGCTCAAGATCTTCCTAGAAGTAGTATTTAAGTTGAGAAAAGAATCTATCTTTCTCATTCTTAGACCACCCCTCGGAAATTTTACCTACTGCTAAGTAATTGACAATATGAGCATACCACGGGGGAGCATTATGAGAGACAGCTAAGAGGTGGTCATCTGGGAAGGAATAGTCATGGATGGGCTCACTCTTTTCAATTTGAATTTGGGACAAATGGTCACCTACAACATTTTCAGACCCCTTTTTGTCCTGAATCCCAAGGTCAAATTCTTGCAATAGAAGGATCCATCTGATGAGCCTGGATTTGGCCTCTTTCTTTGATAGCATTGTCTTAGGGCCAAGTGATCAGAGTATACAACAACTTTAGTGCCTAATAGGTAAGGGCAGAATTTTTCCAGATCAAATACAACAACTAACCGTTCTTTCTCTATGGTGGTATAATTCACATGGGCTTCCGAAAGGGTACAACTTGCATAATAGATTACCACAGGATGTTTATTCACCCTTTATCCCAAAATAGCTGCGATGGCATTATCAAAGGCATCACACATGATTCCAATGGGCAAAGACCAGTTGGGAGGTTGCAGAATTAGAGCCTTGGTTAGTGCCTCTTTTAGGTACTCGAAAGCCTTAAGACATGCTTCATCAAAACTAAATGGGACATCTTTTGCTAGAAGGTTGCACAATGGCCTAGAGATCTGGGAGAAGTCCTTAATATATCGTTGGTAAAAGCCGGCATGTCGAAGAAAATAACAGATTTGCTTAACAGAAGTGGGGGTGGAATTTTAGAGGTTAGATCAATTTTTGCTTTATCCACCTCAATACCCCGTTTGGAAACTATGTGACCTAAAACAATGCCTTCTTTGACCATAAAATAGCTCTTCTCCCAATTGAAGACCAAGTTTGTCTCAATACATCATTGAATATCTTTTTGTAAGTGTTCGAGACATGTTTTGAAGGAACCCCCAAAGATAGAGAAATCATCCATAAATATTTCTAGGAAATCACCCATCATTTCTGAAAAAAATTGTCATCATACACCTTTGAAAGGTTCCTGGTGCATTACATAATCCAAACGGCACTCGTCGGAAGGAGAATGTACCATAAGGGCAGGTAAAAGTAGTTTTCTCTTGATCTTTGGGGTAAATGGCTACTTGGTTATACCCAGAATACCCATCTAAAAAGCAAAAATATTTTTGCCTAGCAAGTTTTTCCAGAATTTGATCAATGAAGGGCAAAGGGAAGTGGTCTTTTTTCGTGATTGCATTGATTTTCCTAAAGTCGATGCACACTCGCCATCTCGTGGTAAGTCGGGCAGGGATTACTTCACCTTGATCATTAGTGACAATAGTAAGTCCAGCTTTCTTAGGCACCACTTGCATAGGACTTACCCAACTACTATCTAAAATCGGGTAGATAATACCAACATCTAACCATTTAACTACTTCTTGCTTGACCACCTCTCTCATATTTGGGTTCAACCTTCTTTGCATCTCTCTACTTCGTTTGGCACCCTCCTCTATGTAAATATGGTGCATACAAATGGATGGACAAATCCCCTTTAGATCAGCTACTGACCAACCAATGGCACCCCTATACTCCTTTAATACCTCAATCAGTTTCTCTTCCTATCTAGGGGTTAAGTCCGCAGTTATGATCACTGGCAATGTTTGGTCGGGTCCTAAAAATACCTACTTAAGGGAGTCCGGTAAGGGCTTTAGTTCCAGTTGTGGGGGAGATTTAAGAGAAGGCACAGGTGGTTCACTCTTTAGTTCTGGTAGTGGTTCAACAGTAGGCCAAGATTGAAATGGGTGAGGAGACTTTATTAAGGCATTAGCTTCTTCCGTCGAGTCATCTATTGTGACCAGATTGGTTTCTCTGGGGTTTCTCTTTACATCTATCGTACAATAATTCCTATTTTGTTCTGGGTATGTAGAAGGACTCTGGGACTCACACAGGTCTTCAAACTTTCCTTCCCTTTGAAGAGTTGAGATTTCTTCTGCATTTTCTAAGTATGGGACATTAGAGGTTGTAAGATCTTGGTATTGGGGAAGACCAAGGGATTCATTTCTGGGGTCGACAACCGACTGACTAAGCATTGAATCATTCTCCCACTACAAGTTAGCTTCCATGAGCTGAATTACTTGGCTCCCTAATCTTAGGATTGACTGTTGCTAAGCTAAGATCAGTTGTTGGAGCTGCAAAAACATATCGTCAAGTGAATCGGTTTCATAAGGCTGAGGGGAGGTTTAACATGGTTGAGCCGGTTGAGTCCCTGGGTAGTCAGTATACTCATAGTGACTCTAGGCTTCTGGCCATTGAGAGTGCTCATCTAGCAATGTGGTTTCTTGGACTTGGGCCCAATAAACGAAATTGGGCTAGTTTTTCCACCCAGGGTTATATGGACTAGAGGATGGGTTAGCATTGAGATCGAAAAATCCGTTAATTGCATGTACTTGCTCTGGAATGACTAGTTGACATGGGCCCGCCACAGGGCACTAGTTAACATGATGGGTTGGGCTTACATAGATGAAACATGTTGGGCAGGATGACAAGGTTGGGAATGGACTAAATTGTTGACGAAATGCAAGGGCTTGGTCAAGTCTTTGGGCCATCCCATTAATCTTATCCAGTTGTTGAGACACATGGTCCCAATCTATTTGTGGCTTAGATTGAAAGTAGTTTCTCAATCCCCAAACTCTGGCCATTGAATTAACTTTATTTTATTTTGTTTTAACCTTTTTTTTTCAAATGCAAACAATTCAAACACGCGACCTATGGGCTGAACTAAGGTTTCCTAAACTAGTGGTTCAACCAATGTGAATCCTCTTAGGTTCACTTGGAATTACACCACTTCCTTTGGTTAGTCAGGTAAGAGGTGGGGATGTGGGAGGCTCCCCTTGCTCTCGTAAGGACCTAATTAAGTAACCACAAAACCCGCTTAGGCTTAGCCGGTTAACCTCTTTCCTTAGACACCAACCGCCAATTATGGAAAGTAATCACAAGCTTCCCTAAAATTCAGCACATTTTTGAACCAAATGTATGGGGCCTCCTAAAGGATCTTGTTATCCAAATTTTATGTTAAGGTTTAGGGTGAACCGCATGTGAAAGGATGGTGGTTTTTGGGCCAAGGAAGGGTGATGAAATCCCCACCTTATCTTATTTAAATTGGATTGCCCTTAAATGAATTAACGGAAAAAACACAATAAACAAAATAAATGCAACTAATTACAATGCATGAACAGTAATTATCTCTAATATGCAATTCAGCAATAAAATAATAAAACAAATTAATTCAGAGAAGAAAGCAATTAAAAAATGAAAAACCCTAACACATTAACAACTAACAAGATGATTTCAGCAATTAAATAATCCTATACGATGCATGCTCTAGAACATATCAAACCCTAAATGTTGGAATGAAAATGCAAAAAAATTTAAAATATTAATTTGTTTTTGAAATTCAAAATTTGAAATTTAAATTCAAATTCAAAAACACTACTATACCAAAAAGAACTTGAAAATAAAAACAAAAAAAATAGGATTAAATTGGGACGACTACACTTGAATCGCAATCCCAATTTCTCTTCACTTCTCTTTTCTTCAACAGTTCGGCAATGCTCCGATACCCCACCTTTTGCTATTATGTCCTACAAAATAAAAAAGAAACAAGAATTAGAATGAGATTACAGATCAAGTAATCAAACGAAAATAAAAAAAAATAATAATGAAACAGATCCGAACAAAGTAAATAAAATTTTTTCTCCATTGCTTCCCCGGCAACGGTGCCAAAAACTTGGTGTATCCGGAAGCGTGTAATTAACCACTTCGAAACACCAGCTTCAATATTTATAAATTTTCTAATTCTCAAAACAACTACAAATGCAATTAGTAGTGAGAAAGGGGTTGTATCCACAGGGAAGCGAAGGAAAATTTGTTACGTACTCCAATCCACACAAAATAACAAGATTTGAGATTGTAGAAACACAAAATTTAATTAACTGAACTGGAATCCATTAAAATAAAATCTAACAATGCTAAAAGTAAAAATTACAGAAAAATAAATAAATAATAGAAATAAAAAAACTAAATAAAAAATCTGCAACTCGGTCAGAGGTAGCAGTCTCCAGATCTATCCTTTGACCCTCGAACTCCTCGAGTTGTGCCTTCCATCTTACCTAGTCGATTTCAGATCTGTAGAAAGGAAGACAAAAATTAAATTTGATAAAAATAAATTGCAAAAACAAAATAAAAACTAGAAATTAAAGAGCAGAAAATAAAAACATGCGTAAAAAGTAAATCTAAAACTATGGGAAACTGGTTGGGATCCGGATCCAGAGGTGGCAGTAGTGCCTAGGCGAACTACAAGCAGGAACCCCTCCTCTTGCTTGGGCATTCTCTTCCTCTACCCTTGAACTTCTCAAGAATAACCTATCATCTTACCTGGGGGCAGAATCCAACCGAAATTAAATCTAAAAGATTGCTAGGATAAAAATAATATAAAAGAAAATAAAGAAAACAAAATGGATGGTTGATCAAATCCAGTGGCGGTAGTTGCAGATTGGCTGAACTGCTTGCAGGAACCCCTCCTAACAAGATCTGGGCATCCTTCCTTTCTACAACCCTTGAACTCCTCAAGAAACCTTAGCCTTCTGAACTAGGTGAATTGACCAACCCCTTCTCAAGGGCCCCTTGGGTTCTTTTTATAGAGAAGGGTGGACATAACTAGGATTAGAGAGGAAGAGATGGGCAGCTCTTGGGTTTATGCAAAAATATGGGCGCCCTAGGGTTTGAGAATGGAGGGTTAGGATTGTTCTAATGGGATCCTAAAGCTAAAAAGAGAAGGAGAGGGTGCCCCATATTATGTAGGGCTGAGATTTGGGCGCCAAGAATGAAGGGAGCAGATTTGGGCACCTAGAGCTGGAGATATGTGATTGGTTGGTGTGATGTGGCACTCTAAGGTGATTGGTTGAAGTGTAAGGCTAGGATGCTATCTAGGGAGAGATCTAAGGGTATGAGGGGCTTCTCAAACTTTGATGGTTGAGATTAGAGGTTAGGAGAAAGTGGAGGGTGGAGATTTGATAGCCTAGGGCGACTAGGGTTTGTTAGAGGTGAAAAGAATGAGTGGGGAGGTGCTCTAGGGTTTGCTAAGGAGAGGGGAGTATGCTAATACAGTAGGAGGGGTGCCTATCTGCCTATCTGGGAAAATGGCACATTTTGACTATTCTAACGACTAAAATACCCCTGAAATGATGACCTTAAGGCATAAAAATACAGCGTTATCAGTTTCCCTATAGCCTAACGAAGATGAATAGGAGGCGTTTGTCCACTTGTCCATCTGTGATGTCAATTTCCTCCAACGGTTCTTCAACTACGCTATTGGAATCTTGTAAATAATTGGGAGGTGGGTGGATTTTGTTGTAGCATTCAACAATGTCACTATTTTTGCCTTGTGTATATTTGTATCTGTTAGTCTACTGCATATATGTTTTGGTTTATTTATTGTTTTGTAAGTTATGTACCTTGATTTTTGTAGATTGAATATATAGCGGTGTCTGTATTGTAGTATGTTTGTGCGATGGTAGCATCATAGGGTGATCTCTATTGTTCTAAACAGTAATATGAAAGCAAGGGCAATGTGTTCTTATTCATGCTATTTATTTGACAGAAAAATAAGAGGTAGTAATTTTCATTATAATTTCATTTTTTATTTCATCATACAATATATATAGAAAATAAATTTTATACCTCAATTGTTGCTTGCTTAGAAGTAAGGACATCAGCATCCTCGTCTTCCTCCTCAGTGGTATTACAAGACTTGTCGTTCGTATCCATGACTTGGACACACCGTTGTCGCTTCTTCTTCTCTATGATAGTCTTGGTAGCATCCTCTTTATTAGGTAGTTCAACCCCTTCAACTTTTGCAATTCGCATCTCGTCATCTTCAGCCAATTCAATGTAGTATATTACATCCTATAGATGCGCTTTTGATCTTTTGAATGGCACTCTGGTGGAGGGAATTTGAACCACTCTGCCCTTATGCCTTATCTTGATGCATTGGTGGTATGTTGATGGTACTAGGGCCAAGGAATGGATCAGGGGTCGACCAAAGAGAACATGGTTTGTTGCACGGCCATATATCACTTGAAATTCTTGTTCTGCAAAGAATGGGTCGATAACAATGGGGAGTATGATGGAGCCACATATTGTTGATATATTGCTATTGAAATCTGTGACTTCCATTGGCGTGCCATAGATGTCGTCTTCTGCAATCTTCATCAGCTTGAGTGTGTGCATTGATATTAGGTTAACAGAGCTCCCTTGATCTATCAGTGCTTTCTTCATCTCATGGTTGTATATCTTTTCCATCATATATAAGGGCACATCGTGATGGGGGTCCGTAGCCAGCAGCATATCATCTGCACAGAACTCAATATTGAAGCAGTTAACACAATTTGGTTCATGGGGTGTTTGAATATCTTAACCAATGCTCTGGTGGCTTCTCTTCTTGTTGGATCATTGGCTCCCTGTTTGGAGAAAAACCGATGTAACTCCTCGCTTTGCTTGAATCTTGCCATGAGTGTGTCCGGTGCCACGCTGTTGTAGTTAACCACTCCAACCGTGTTCACGTTGCCTATTGGTGGTTGGGTAGGGGTTGGTATCAACTTGGGCTGGCTTGCACTTGATGGAGTCATCCAGATTAAATTTTTTTAGTAGAGATTCTTCACAAAGTAAAGCAGTCCATCAGGTCGTAGTTGGTGGACTGATGGAAATTGCACCACCGTGGACCATGTTTATCTTTTTCTGGGTTGATGTAAGGAGGTGGGGGAGGTAGTGTAAGGACTTGGTCCTCTACAAGTTTATTCATTATCATTAGGACCTCATTCTTATTGTAGCCAAAAGGTGGTGGTGGGGGTGGTGGCAGTCCATCATCGCATCTTCCCTGGCTTCCAGGTCTAGAGTATGGAGTTCGGCCAAGTCTACAATTGGTGCACGGCTTGCGATCGACTGCATACACTTCCTGCTGCAATTGCCGTTAAGGTAAGTTGGCTCTATATTGTTGAAATCCTAGTGCAGCAACCTTCCTCACAATTCTTTCTCCAGAGTTGATTGAAGCTATCTAACTCGATATTTTCGATCCTAATCTGATAGGCTGGATGCATTGTTCCACGAAGCTCTTCCCCATAGCATGCTCATAGAACATAGTATGCGTGAGCTTTTGGAATCTCATCACATTGGCCAAGAGATCCTCTCCCAGTTGCTATTCAACATTGCACAGATCAACCATGGTAAGTCGCTGCTATAGAATAAACTACTTAGAAATTTAGTGGTGAGTTCTTCGCAAGAATCCAGGCTCCCAAGGGTCAGGTTGATGAGCAATGAATAGGCTAGCCCAGTGAACGATTTTGAGAACTCCCATACTTTGAGATCCCTATCTAAGGTGAAGGATCCTAAAGCATCCTCAAACTTGCTAATGTGCTCTTGAGTGCTACCATTTTTCCCTTCATATAGGGGCCATTACTGAGGCAATGTGTATTCAATTGAGTAAGGTTTATGTAGAATTTGGTTCGAGTAAGGTTTTCAAAGAAGGGTAAAGGCATGGGTCTTGTTCTGGTTGGCTTTTATAAGGTTCTAAACATACTACCATAGTTTCAGGTGGTTGACGGGTGCTTCAAGGGGAACAATGTTATGTTCCTCAATTACAGCTAATGGGGTAAAGGTAAAAGGGCCAGAGGGGTATGGTGTTTTAGCAACATTCCTTGCGAACGGGGCCGAGCTGCAAATGTCTTGTTGTTGAAGGTTATGAGATTCAAGCACAAAGGTCCTAGGATGGACAGAAGGTTGAGTAGATGGGCCGACTAGAATGAAATGAGGGTTTTCTGGTGTGGTCGTGCATTGTAAAAGCAACTGCAATGCGTGTCTCATCTCGGCCTGCAACAGTCCCATGCAGCCGAAGAGTTCTTCAAAATCATAACCTTTGTGGGATAGGAATTCAATGTCTGGTAATCACTCCAGTCTAGGAGAATAAGTGCTTCAGGGTCCACATTTTGCGTGAATCCCTCGTTGTTAATTAGCTCTTCTTTGCAGATTTGGGAAAAATTAATTCTTCTAGGAAACCATCTTCGTGATCAAGGAAGGAACTAAAGATTCTAATGTAGGTAGGGTGATAAGGCAATAAGGGATGCTCTCCTCGAAAGACGAAGATGACTAGGAATCTGTGGAAGTAGCAATGAGGAGTTGTGCGAGGAAGGGGATTGCAAGGGAAGCAAGAATCAAGGACTCTTGGACTAGTCTCTTACATAGGCCTTCGAGTCTCTCCTTTTTATATAAAGGCCACTAGAGTTATAATGGAAAAGATATAAATAAGGACTTTTCTCATTAGGAAGGTAGATCATGATTCTTTGGTCTTTAACGGGTAAGCTTTATTGGGGTTTCGCTACATATCCAGTGAGGATCTTTTGGGATAAGGATTCCCTTTTCCCTTTTTGAGCTTTCTTGTGATCATGTTTTAGGAATAAGGTCTTTAAGATAGTGATGTGTTTTGATGACATGACTACTGTGACAAGGTGACTCATCGCTACATATTGCAGCTAACAACGAAATGTACTCCATTCACTAAGGTTTCAAATAGCTATGAATGATGCACATAGGCCATCACAGGTGTAAATGATAATGTTCATTGTCTTGGAGAGATTCTCGATCATCGCAAAGGTCTATGATTATGTTTGATTGTCAAATTCATAAACCAATACAATGCTCATCGCAAGCATTCTAGTGGTTCCTTTCATGCCATCGCAACTCTCATTACAAGGTTAATCCCCTATGTGCTCATGGCTCATGATCCTCATAGCGATCTCTACGATGCCAATCTACATGTACAAGACCAAAATTCTCATGATGAGTATTTATATACATATAGTGAATATGTAACAAAACAAAAATTATCTTGTATGAAATATAATATATATCCAAATAAATAGGATGCCTCCATTAATAACATTCGCTAAAAAAATTATTTTCATAAATTTGTATTTGCATGACAAATAATTTAGAAATATGTAAATAATTAAATAGGAATGAGGATCATGAACAAATAACTTAAAAATGTACAACTTATACATGAGCAAATAGTCATACTAGGAATGAGACTCCATGGATTTAACAAATTATACATGATGCAATTAGGTTAATTTCCATAAACCTTTTTATTACTTCCTCCTACACTTTGCAACATTTTGAGTGATGCTGCTTAATTGCCAAACTTTTCATATGTTCAGTTCAGTTACTATCCTAAAGACCTTATGGTTTAATAACCCTTTGAAGTTTATTGTGAGAAAATGATCCTAACTATATTAATGTGATAGCTCATTAATTTTGATGTCAAGCATCTTCACATGACAAAATGTGTCTTGTAAAGTTTTTGAAATGTGGAGGACAACACATTAGCCTTTTTCTTTAATTAAGATGTTTCCTATCCATACAAGAATTTTGTGCACCCTCTCTATTTCCCGCTTTAAGCTCTCACATCATATGCTTCTTCCCTGATTGGGTGCCTAAATACCTCCAAAATGAAGTGCATTTAGAGGTTTGAATCTCTTCTTCTACTCTGGATTTTGCTTTTAGGGTCGTCTCCTTATCTACGCATTTTATATTATGCATTTTAAATAGCTTATATTAGAGTCAATATGGCTGCTTTGAATGCTCTCTTTTTGACCTTCTAGGCTTTAATATAGACCAAATCCAATAAGACCTTCTATTTGTTGCTTTATTGATGCTCCTATTGTGACTAGTATCTATTCAATCTTTCTTGTAAAAGTAGGCATCCCTCCTTAAGAAAAATCACGCTAACCTGCATTCCAACAAAATTCTTTTCTACTATGCCATTTAATTCTTCTTTTTGTTCCATTTTTTACTATAATACTACCCTTAGAGCTTCTTGAATGCAAATTAGGGAATTGAACCAGTTAGTTTATCCATTGAAAGAAATGAGGGAATATTCTAGTAGGTTGTAGATAGCATGAATGGTGGCCATATACATGCTAATTAATGAAAATTATTATTACTTTTGTTTTTCTTTCTCACATGAATGTTAGAATGTCAATTTGAAATATTTAGAGAGAGCTTCTTTTCATTCTTCTTCTATCAATTCTAAATCATCAATTATGAATTTCCTTCTACTATAATACTATATTTGTATTATTTAATTACATTCTCTCTCCTTAACTGCAATATATAATATACAAGTTTCAAAAATGAATTCGTTCTCTATGAAAACTCCGCTTCATTGCTCTATATTATGTTAGTGTAATACTCAGTTCATGCCAAACACTTTATTAGTTTCCTTCATTTCTTTTAGCAGGTTTCATTCCATTTAAGTTTTTTTGGTCTTTTATTGCTTCTAGGCTACTGATTTTGTCTAGCAAATAATGTTATGGGGATCTTGTATTTCTTCTCTTCTTTATCTTACTATCACTTTTTTCTTATACTTAAACTTACATGGAAAGGGAAGGCATCTCATACTAGCATCTATTGTTGGTGCTGCAATTTCGTCAGTATATGTTGTGTTATTAATATTAAAATAATATATAAATTATATAGAAAAAGAACCCTCTATTAATCGAGATGTAAAAAGAGTTGACTTATTGGATTAGCTTTATAAGAAAAGAGAAATTAATTGTTATAATCAATTGAGAATGGCAAAGGAGTCATTTGCATGGTTATGCAAAATACTTCAAAAGACAAATAAAACAAGTGATACAGTGAAGAGTACAATAGAAGAACAAGTTAATAGGTTTCTCTACATACTTGCACACAATGTTAAGAACTATAGAATGGGCTTTCATTTTGGCCAATCAGGTGAAATAGTAAGCCAACAATTCAATAAAGTCTTAGGTGCAATGTTGAGTAAAGAGAATAAATATTTAGTGCAACCAGTTGGAATGAAGGTACCTTCAGAAATTAGATCAAGGTCCATTCTTTGGCCTTATTTCAAGGTAAGCATTATTTCCTTGTGAATATAATTTAATCTTATAATTCATAGTGTAATGGTAATACCTAAAATGGTGAAACTTATAACAGGTAGGATTGTATAGGAGCAATTGATGGCTCACATATCCTTGTAAAATTTCCAAATATAGAGTTGCTAGGTTTAGGAGTCATAAGGCATACCCTACATAAAACATATTAGTTGCATGTACATTCAATCTATGGTTTACATATGTCTTATTGGGATGGGAAGCTGTAGTATCATATTCTAAGGTGTTGAGTTCTACCCTCAGAAGAGAACATAGGCTTCAATGCCATAAGGTACAATATAAAAAATCACAAAATGCAAACTTGCATTTAATTTCACTACTTCACCATTATGTTAATAATGTTTTTGTAATTAGGTAAGTATTACCTAGCTGATGCAGGTTTCACACTAAAAATGGGCTTCCTCACACCATATGGGAACACTTGATATCATTTAAAAGAATGGGGGACACATACACCAAAAAATGCAAAGGAACTCTTCAATCTTTATCATTCTTCTATGAGGAATGTAATTGAAAGAATATTTAGAGTGCTTAAGAAATGTTTTCCCATCCTAGTCTTTGAACAACATTATCTTTTTAAGACACAAGTTAAAATTATGAGTGCATATTGTATCTTGCACAATCATGTAATGGGTGTCAATCCACGTGATTACATTATAAGCCAATTTGGACAAGAGGACCACACTTTAGAAAGTGAAGGGGTAGAAGATGATCATGAGATTGATGATGAATAAGAAATTACACAATGCTCTATGGCTTCTCAATGTGCAAGTAGAAATGCAGAGTGTAGAGATGGAACTCTTCTACACTAAACTATTGCAAATAGCATGTGGAATGACTATCAATTGTCTCTATCACATAATACACATGGATGAATAAATTGTGCTTTGTATTTGTTTTAGATATATTTTTTGCATTACTTTGTAATGGAAGACTTTATATATGCAGATATGAAGACTTGATTTGGGTATTTCTATTATTAATTTATGTGAAACTACTTTTGTGTTTATATTTCTTTGTAAGTAATACATGGCTTGAACTTTGGAAATTATGTACTAAATGTGTTTTTTTTTTCATTTGACTGGCTTTGGTTTGTATAATTAGCCAAGTAACAACAACTGGTGCATCAACTAAAAGAGAGATTCTTCTAAGGACGAAAAATAATCTATGACTTTTTATGGAATACCAGAAAGACTTAGGAAGAAGTAGATTCACATGACTCTCGACATTAATGAAAATTCATCTTATAATAGCTTTGAAGACTTTTGATGGTTGGACATGGATGACTGGTTTCTTGTTTCTTTTTAAACTTGGATCTTAGCTATTTTATTTTTTACAAAGCAATGATCTGTAAAGATTACTTGTGCACCTCTTTTTTGTAATTTTTTTTTTTTTGTGGTACACAAAAGTTTTAGTTGATAGGCTAGTACAACACATTGTGTTACTCATGCACTTTTTTTTTTGTATTTTTTGTGGTGCATGGGTTTTAGTAATTGGCAATGGGAAGAAAAATTGCTAGTGGCAAGGTAACACCTCTTTACCTTTATGATTTTCTTGATTAAATCTACCAAAATACACATTGCTGGTAGTTGTAAACCTAAATTTTTGTCAACACTTTTTTTTGCTTGTTTATAGATTGATGCCAAACCCAAGATTTGTGAAGGCAAACTTTATGAGCTAACACTCCTGTAACTTGTGAGAGACTTCACCAAATACAGACTTCTGCTAGATTTCGTTGCACTATTTAAGATTACATATTCTATATGACATAAGATCTTCTCTCACTAGCTTAACCAATACCTACTCCATATTTGCCTTCAGAGCACTCAAAATTGCACTAGATAACCAACCTCTACCTATTATCATTATTTGTTATTATTTTAATTCAGATTTTCACCAAAAAAAAAATCTTCGCCTAGCAGTTTCCTTTTTTTATTTATGTGCAATATTAATACTCAAATTTCTCTTGAGAGATTCAAGAACTTGTTTTTCTTATGATTGGTAGTTTTCTTGAACTCAAGAATATAAAAATAGCCTTGAACTAGAACTTTGGATATGCTTTATTTCCATCGTCCTATTAAATTGTTTTCATATATTTGCACCATTTTCCTAGTTTAACCAATTTTCTCATTAAATTAGTTTACTACATAGTTAAGAAATAGACTTAAAGTTTCATTACTTCTAGCATTTGCAATAAAATAGAAAAAATAATAGTTCTCCAATCATGAAATTTTAGGCCCACCAAAAAACATGCAATCCTAGCCATTTAAGATCTTGGGGATTGGTTGAGTGGGGGATTGTACAAGGCTATCAATGGTCTCTGAAAGTCCAACGCTCGGCCCAAACTCTAGTATATTTATCTCATATTCAGATGATCAATTTATTACCTTGATCATATAATTGGAAAATATCATGAACATGGATCCTTTTTATATTGGTAATAGCTCTATCACTAAAAGTATTTCCATTAGTAATTTCTATGACTTGATAAGCTACACGAGTAGTCATGCACATCTCTCTCTCTCTATGGAAAAAGGGCAAGTCAAGGGAAATTAGTATTTCATACTCTACAATAGTAATCTTATAGTTAGCTTATAGATATTGTTTTAGGGGTTAAAACCCAAAGGAAAGTTGTTATGAGGACAAGCCAATCTTGTTATGACTCCATTTACTTATTGATCTATCCCATGTTGCATAGAAAAAAAAATCTAGCAAGTTGATGCGATTGTAACTTGCTCGATGGATGTAATGGCTAAACCAACTCATCTTTATATTCTCCATCTACCCCAATTTGGATATTTTACTGTAAAGCATGATGAAGAAACTTACCTTGAGGAGTATTATATTGGCATTTTACCCTCTAGTTTTGTTCATCAATAATATCCTTAGTTGCATGATTTTTGAACCGTCGTTGACCTGGACGGTCAAACTGTTGAGCCTGGGAACCGTCCAAGCAACCAGTTTCATTTTACCCCAAACCCGGCCCTTGGCCAAAAACTGTTGAATCGATCAATGCCCCGTTGACTTAGGCGGTCGAACCATTGACCCGTTCAACGGTTTTTGACCGTTTTTTATTTTTAATTATTTTTTATTTTTTTTATTTTTATTGTTAGAATAGGCAATCCGTTCAAACCAGACAGTCAAACCATCAACTTGGAAACTGGTGGCCAGAACGGTTCCATTTCCTAGTCGTTTTTTAAAACCATGCTTAGTTGTCATTTATTCTTCTCACCCACTTATGCTTCTAAAAGCTAATGTTATTCATGTCACCAACCTTCTCCCTCCATTCCTCTAGTAATGTTTTCTTTCCTCAAGTAGTACTATTCCAAATAAGAGCTAGTCCAAGCTTTCTCATCTACAAAAAATAAAATAAATTAAAACTTCTTAAAATACTTTGCCTTAAGGATTCTTATGGCAACATTTGGTTGCATATGTGGATCTGATCCGAGTCAATTAAATTTTATAAAAAACAATACGCATATACATGTATATTAATAATAATTACTTATTTAAAGTTAGTCATTATTTTTTATAATTATATTCTTCTTTATTTCAGAATTGATGATATAGATTCATGTGAAACCTAAAAAGTCAATAGGATCCAAGACCCCCTAGAACCAGCTCAACTATAGTCCAGCAGGTACCTAATATCAGGTAGTTTGGCATGAACTGTTCTCAAAACTAACCTAGTATTCTAATACTTCCTAGACCAAGGTTTAGCTAACCCATCAGCTACATGATTTTATTCTCTAGAAACCCATCTAAAGTTGCACATCATAATAGAAAAAAATTCATGGATTGGGAAAGCCTACAATTAGGATTAGGTTGCTATGACAAGAAAAGTAAGATATCTTATCAGTAAATTCTCTTAATCAAACTGTTTTTTAGGGACTTAAAGAGATATTCCTTTTATGTTAAGCTCACTTTATTTTTTCCTTTTTTCTTTGTCTCAATTTTCTTAATAATTACCCCTTGATATTTTAAGAGTGAATGAAAATACATACTCCATTTGTCATTTGATTGAAAGGTATTGTGGTTTTTTTTTGTATTTTCCTTGAAATCTTATTTTATAGAAGTTACTTGACATATTGTACAGACTTCCACTAGGCCTACTAGTAGTGAACCATACTCTTATGAAACAATGACATATTGTACTTGGCTATTAGCATTTTAGTAGGTTATTGAACATTATACTGAATTTTACTCTTTATATTCTCACGGTTTTAGTTGTGTTTTATATGTTTTCCATGTTTCTTGTGCTATAGGAAGACCTTGCATTAGAGAGCATTGGTAGATGCAAACTTGTAGAAATTTATAAACCTATAATGAACTCATCGAATATTCTTTGTTCTCTTGAGTTCAACTTCTCTCATTTGGACTCAAGCTTTATCCTTTTTTCTCTCAAAAGATTTTATACTCTTCTCAACAGGTTTTAGGATGTGTTTCTAAAGATGTTAAACCTTAAACTTCTATATATCCATTCTCAAAAGTTTTATATTTTTTTGGTTAAGTAATGCTCAAGAGATTTATTTACAGTCAATTCTATTATCTTTTAATTACATATAAAATTGGACAAAGTTGAAGCAATCGACTACCGGTTTGAGCTAGTCGATTAATTCATACAAAAAAAAGGAAGTTTTTTACCATTTAAAAGCTTAACAACTCTTTCCTCTTCTGATATGTCTTCAATCTTGTTAGGAAAAAGTTTTAAACATTTCCTACAAATGATTAATCTCTTTTTAGTGGATCTATAGCAGTTTGGTTATATGCTCTCTAAGCACTATTCTTGCTATAAATAATGTATTTGAGATGAAAATCTCAAGGAAGTGAATTTGTGCTATAGAGAAAAAAAAAAGTTTTAGAGAGTAGTAGCAAGAGAGCATTCTTGACTAAAGAGATTTTAATATTAAAAGATGTTTTTATCCTTGGCAAAAAGCTTGAAAAAGCTATTTGTGCTTCATTGATTATATCCAAGAGTCTTTAATCTCTTTTAGTGCAGTGAGCCATTATTATTTGTGTATTCTCTTGCATTTGAATAGTTTGTGTTGTATTTGCATATTTTCTTTTATATAGGTTTTATTATTGTGCATTAATTGTTTATATCTATTGTATTTGTAGTTAGATCTTCTATGATTGAACACCATAGTCGTTAGGATTTATAGCACTTGGAAGTCTATCTAGTTAAATGTCTTGTTGGCATCCTGTGAAGTTCACTTGTTGTAAGGTCTTATTGCCACTTAGGAAATCCAATTGGTTGTAAGGGTTTTGTTGGCACCATAAAATCTAACCAGTTTACTTTATATTGCTTTTATTTATCACACAAGAACCTCCTCACTATATTTATATTAGTTTATCTTTTCTTAGAACAACAAGTTTTTGAAAAGGTATTTGGGGAAGAAAAACTTGAAATATCCAATTCAACCCCTCTCTTGGAGTTAGACTATTTGGGCTATCAAGAGATTCAATCTCTAGAATGATGTGATTAATGCCCAATTCAAGAGTGAATAGGAGGCCATCTCAAATAGCAAAAACCTTAATATCCAATGGAGAACAAAGAACACAGACCCTAGCTTGAACACAAAGAAAACTTCCAAATTCATCTTAGACGACAATGCCAAAACCATATGAAGAGGCAAAACCAGCACCATCAATGTTAAATTTCAGAACTTGATAAGGCTGTTTTAACCACTAATAGGAACTTGTGATTATCAAAGATTAGAGGATTAATGTCTTGGTAGGAAGGGGAACATCTCAACAAATTTAGCATTTGCTACCTACACAACCACTAGGGGATTAAAAGGCCTATCCTCAAAAACTGCATGATTATGATGCTTCCATACATATATGCCATGGGATAACAGATTCTCTAGCAAAAAAAGGTGATGGTTCTGGATGGTATAGAATTTATCCAATGAATGGCATTTGTGTAACCAATCCTTAAAATTCCAATTAATGTTGTCGCTCAACCCACTCAATTCCAAGGAAACCACATTGCTCTTGAAGCTAAACTCATGAAGAAAAGATGCTCTAAAGTTTTGGAAGCATTACCAAATAGGGCTACAAACAGATCAAATCAAATTTGGTTTGGGGTCTATCTGATTTAATTGTATAAGAAATCCTACAAATTCAAATTCGCTAAGAATCCATTGGATTTCTGATATTTATATTCATATTTGAATTCAATAATGTTATCAAATATATGATTAGAATCTTATTCGGTTTAAATCATAGAAAAACTAATGATGAAAATAGTTGAAGTAGGATTAAGAGAAAATGGACATCATACCATTCTTGGAGACAACACAACATGATTCAAGAATGGAAGAACTAAATGAGAGAAAGACATAGAAGTACCTGAACCTACTTAGTCTCCTATTATCTCTCTCCAAGATTAGTGTTGCAAATCAATCTTTTTCTTTGAGTGGTGGTGCTATTATTAGGGTTGAAAAAACAGAGTTTGCCATCTCAAGAGTTGAAGAGAGTGAACTAAGCACTAGACGAGAGTAAGACCTCCTACATGAAGTCAAAGTGAAAATGACTAGTGAGATAGAGGACTAGAGAGGGAGGGAGGGAGAGAGAGAGAGAGAGAGAGAGAGAGGAATAAGTGAATAAATCTGCTTCATTATTTCTAGCTGTTGTCATCGGTTTCAATCTTTAGTCCTTCCACCATCTATTAGAACTTGCAACTCAATCTTCTCTTCGATTATAGCTTTCTGTTGTCAACTAGAGAATAGTAATGAGAAGAAGGGATTAGGAAAATTGGAAAATTAATTTATTAGGGTTTGTCTAACATGGCAAAGATGAGATTTTGAAATTCAATATGAGAGAGAGTGAGCAACCTGTGTCTTCCTCTTCTACATTTTTGCCATTGGTTTGAGAAAAGAATGAGGAGAAAAAGGGAAATGGACTAGGGAATGCGAAAGAGAAGCTTGTTAGGATTTCTCTATTATAATTTTACATATGTAGTCATACTAGTATTTGTAACAAATTTTGTGATGATGGTAGTATATAATATATTTCCATTTTTTTTTTGCAATTTTTTATATTTCTACATCTATAAAAACATCTATAAAAATTATTCTTATTTATCATATTTATTATGGTTTATTAATATAAAGATATGTTCAAATAAAATTCTTGCAAAGGTAACAAGAATTAATAAAAGTTTTATTATTTTTATTTATTATGGTTCATCAATATTTTGTTTGAATTCTTGTTACCTTTGCAAGAATTAACTTCTATATGATAAATCCAGCTTCAGCTCCTTCAACCGTTGAAAGCCTTACAATGAACTACTATAAAAAAATATCACTTACTCTTGTAGATCTCTTGTCATCCAATGATGTGGGCTTTAAGGTAATGGATATGAAAAATTAACCCACCATATGGTGGGAATAAAGAAGAGAAAACCATCTACTACCTTAATGATCAAGAACTAAACCAATGAAAATAGGTGAAAATATTTAAAAAACAACAAAATAGTTTAAAAAATAAATTGTTCATCCATTTGCAAGTTGGAAATCTCTTCATGGTGGTTAATGTGGCCCAACATTGGTTATTGAGAACATAAGATGTACTTTCAGTTTTTTTTTTAATTTAAATAAATGAAAGGGTAAATTGCTCCCTTAAAATTTTTAATCATTGTTTATTCCCCCCCCCCCCAAAGTTTGGTAAATGCAATCACCTCCCATGAACCTTTTGACACAGTTGCAAGTAGACCCTCTATTAGAATCTTCTAACAAAAAGCACAAAATGTCCAAAATACCCATATAGTTACTTTTAACCAAAATGTTTATTTTCCAAATTTTTTCTTCATCAATCACTTCTAATCTCTTTTTCAGAATTGATGTATTTTCCAAAATTTCCCTTCATATCAATTGATCAAAGATAAAATTACAACTTAAAATTCTCTTTTTTGTTGTCCATAACATTTATATTGTTTTTTATCTATAAACTAGCCCCAATAATAATCACATGCGTATTTTGGATATTATCATACCTCTTGTTAGAGGATTTTACAAAGGGGTGTCTACTTTCAACTATGTCAAGAAGTTTTTGAGAGGTGATTGCAATTACCAAACTTCAGGGGAGGTTTGGGCAATGGTAAAAAACTTCAAGGGAGGTCCTCAACAATTAGCATGGTTTGTCGTCCAATTATTGAACAAAAAGAGGGTTTTTTTTCTATGTTTTCCCTAACAAGCATTAAATGGAAATGTTAAATGACATTTTTGCCATTAACTTGCTTTACAATTATGAACAAAAAGAATGGAGTTTTGTGACTTTTTCGTAATAAGCATTAAATGAGAAAGAAGAGTTATTTCTTGATAAGCATTAAATGAAAAAACAAAATTACATATTTAACATTGCTCCTTCTCTTATTCAAACGTTAGAAATGGGGTGTTTTATTCTAGTGAAAATTCCATAAGCCAATCACATCTACTTGTACTTTTATAGATAGTATTGATATAGATATAGATTTTAATGTAAAAGAGGAAAGTGAGGGTATAAGAGTCATAACAATTATATAATATTATATTAATGATGTAAGTTGCTTAATTGTATAATATTATTTAACGGGTTGGATTGATTAATTATTTTAGGTAATTAATAAACATATAAAATAAAATATTTTATTTATATAAATTGTTTATATAATTTAAATATTATATATAAAAATTATATAAAATGTTTAAATATTTTATGTATTATATGTGAGAATTAAATAATCAGTCGAATCCAGATATTTGTCAAATCAAATCAGATCATATCCAAATTAAACTCAATTACTTAAATGGTATGAATAGGATATTCGAATTCGATTGATTATGATATTTGAATTATCCAAATTCGATTCAATTATGTTGAATTTTGAATTTGATATCTGATTTTCGAATACCGCTGACACCCCTTCAGGCCCAAGAGGAAAAAAAAAACATGACAATACATTTAAATTTGCATGCGATGTGGCATGATTCAGTTTTGAAGTTTAAGTGAATCAAGTTTGATAGATACTTAGCGGCATTCTTTTTTGGATTTTGAGAAGGGGGAAGTTGGTCAGTGGGATTTTGGTTCTAATGAGGGCAGATTTGGCCCTCCAATGACATTATGACACCTGGCACCTCATGACAAGTAAGTGCAGCCTCATGACAACTAGACAGCTCGCCATAGTCAGCTCGCCACTTACAGGCAGCTCGCCACTTACAAGCAGCTCGCCACAAACAGCTCACCATCATGTAGCCTGGCAACTTAAACAACTTGGCACTGCAAAGGTAGCTCGCCACCAAGTAGCTCGCCACTAGGCAGCTTGCCACAGGCAGCTCGCCACTTACGAGCAGCTCGCCTCCTAGTCAAACCGACCACCGCATGACAACCCCGAGGAGCTCACCACCATACCCCGCATTTTATAGGATTGTGACTTGTAATAGCTATATTAGCTCACCCACTCCCCGATTTAGGCGGAAATGGGCAACCTTACCAGTTGATGGCTTTATCCCCACCTAACACGAAAGCAGGTCCCATCACAGCGGGAATCTAGGAACTACTCTACCAAACCCACGAGGACTCCAGTATATAAAGGCCTCACCCCCCAAGGGCGAGGAAGAGATGGTAACCCCTGCTCTCTAGCTCTCTCATTCTCTAATATCATTTTCAGCTCACAACTAAGTGTTGACTTAGCCATCGGAGTGACCTCACCGGGTAAACACCCCCGGGTTCTTTGATTCAGTTCTGGCATGTCCCTTAGTTCCCACCGTCTACAAAGATGAGCAGATCATCTCCTGTAGGGAGGATGGGTTCCTTAGTTCCCGCCGTCTACAAAGATGAGCAAATCATCTCCTGCAGGGAGCAGCCGGGTTGCGCTACACTAGGGAGCTCCACTTCAGCCTCTGAGTCATCGGCCACTTGGGAGCAGACGAGATGACGAGGTACTTAGCCAAAAAAAATGATATGTGACCAGAAACCGTTACATCAATTGGCACCATCTGTAGGAACACGCTACAAAAAGCTAAGTTTTCATCCTACAAAAAGCTAAGTTCTCATCCTACAAAAACCTAAGTCCTCTTCTCCCAGAAAGCTAAGTCCACACATTTTAGAAACTGAAACTCTCGCTTTATAGCTTCCATTTTTTATGAACTCAAAGAAACTGAAGCTCTCGCATTATGAGGCTGATGCAAAGCAATCATAGTTCTAAGGCGCCCACTGTTAGACAGTTTTTGTTTGCCCTTACCTTCAATCAGAATGATGTACATTATGAGTTTATTGTAAATGAATAAAGTACATATTTGATTCATGTTCTTGTGGTGTGTTTCTGTGTAATACCCTTAAACTAGACACATAATGAGACTCGTGCTAGTTTATAATGTTCACAACCAATGAATCGGTCTATGGAGACCTATCCTGATAAGGCTGACACTAATGTGCCACCAAGTCGGTTGGGGTGGTCTGTCTCAGCCGCCAGGGTGAGACCCAAGGCACATGCAGTGTAGGATTAATTGAATCTTTGAACCGGACCAGATTTTCAGTATTGCCCTGGACCTTGGAGATTAATGGGCAAAACTGGAAAGTTACACCCGACCCCTAGACTCGATTATGATACTACACTAGGTGTTGGATTGGGCTGTCTTTGATGTACCAATCAATGAGATCCTTAGCGGGGGTCAAAACCTGGGTATGTTGGGATAGCCTGAGAATTCATCTGAGTGGGTGATCATAGTGACAGGATCAGCCCCTTTGTCGGACAAAGGTAACGATCGGGGATGCACTCTCTTTGATGGAAACCAAGACTGCCGGCATCCGATTTCAATTGTTGAGATTTGTTTTGCAAAATATATTTTATATGAGATATAAAAGTATATATATTATGGGTTCCAAAATGTTTGCAAAAGGTTTTAATTCTCGGGATCCATATAAGAAGAGAATGCAACACTGTTCCTTGTAGCCGAGGGAGAGGTCCTCTCTTGTCGGGCAGTATTTGATCATTATGGGCTGAGAGGTTAAGTGTAAGACCATTGAGGGTAATACCTGATGGGCTAATCTTGCATCTGCCCACAGTCCCTGGGTGTTACAAGGTGGCTTGGCCTAGGGACCACTTAGGGTAATGGGTTTCAAGGAGTGCATTGTCCATAACAGTGTATTCGGCTAGGCCTTGTGACAAAGCTGGGCTGAACCCATGTGGCTGATGTGTAGATCAATGTTTGGGTCCCACGCCATACAAGGAAGCCCAACTGGGCAGTAGTTAGGAAGGCTAAGTGAGCACATAACCTTAATGGGCCTAAAGCCCATTTCGAACTGGGCTAATTTAATCAGTTGAATAAGGGGCGAATTCTGAGATTGGATTAGCATATAGGATTGGGTCTTAACCCTATCCACTCAGAGAGTCTAGATCTGAATGTGATTCAGATCTAGAAACCTCCTAATGAGATTAGGAGAAGGCTGATCCAATCTACAGATAAGATAAGGGTTTACCCTTATCACTTAAAGGGAAGTTTAATCCAAATATGATTTGGATCAACAACACCTAATGGGATTAGGAGCTGATCCCTTTAAGGATATAAAAGGAGGAGGGGGGCGGCAGCCTTGAGATACACACACAACACAAGTCCTTCACTTGTCTTCAAAGCTGAAATCACAAAAGAGAGAATTCAGCACACCTGCGAAAATTCTCTCTTGCCGCCTCCTTCCTATTGCCGCCTCATTTGCCAGTTCGACCTCCAGTTTAGTGGGAGAAATCAAGATTCGATCTTGATATCAGTTCCTTGAGAAGGGACTGATAGGAAATTGTGCTCACGTGCCATCCTGCTTTTTCTTGCGAAGGATTAGGTTTTTGGAGAGAACACTACTGATTCTGCTCCATCCTTGGGCGTAAACACCTTCGTTGGGAGATATTATTTCTCCGTATCAGGTATAATCCTCTCCTACTACTTTTGTTCGGATCTGGTTCGATTCATGGTTCAAGATTGATCCTAGGAAAATATGATTTTTCTAAAATAGGGAATGCGATTCCCAGTTGAGGGGAGAGAAATTTTTGAAATTTGCTCACCTTATTCCGCAAGATTTGGGCGTCCATACGATGGATCTTTCATTCCCTTCACCCACCCAGCGGCCAGGCGCGGCCTGGCAGCCTAGCACATGCGCCGACCTGGCAGCCTGGCCCAGGCACGAACTGACGAACTGATAAAAGACTTCGTCATCACTTAAGACCCAGGTGCTTCTTCGGCACGGGTGAGTTAGTCCCAATCGCCTCTTTGGCATGGGCGAGCTAGTCCCAGTGGCCTCCTTGGCATGGGCACTTAAGACCCAGTCGCATCTTCGGCATGGGCAAGCAAGTCCCAGTCGCCTCCTTGGCATGGGCACTTAAGACCCAGTCGCCTCTTCGGCATGGGCGAGCAAGTCCCAGTCGCCTCCTTGGCATGGACACTTAAGACCCAATCGCCTCTTCGGCATGGGCGAGCAAGTCCCAGTCGCCTCCTTACCATGGGCACTTAAGATCCAGTCACCTCTTCGGCATGGGTGAGCTAGTCCTAGTCGCCTCCTCAGCATGGGCACTTAAGACGCAGCCGCCTATTCGGCATGGGTGAGCTAGTCCCAGTCGCCTCCTTGGCATGGGCACTAAAGATCCAGTCACCTCTTCGACATGGGTGAGCTAGTCCTAGTCGCCTCCTTGGCATGGGCACTTAAGATCCAGTCACCTCTTCGGCATGGGTGAGCTAGTCCTAGTCGCCTCCTCAGCATGGGCACTTAAGACCCAGTCGCCTGTTCGGCATGGGCGAGCAAGTCCCAGTTGCCTCCTTGGCATGGGCACTTAAGACCCAGTCACCTCTTCGGCATGGGCGAGCAAGTCCCAGTCGCCTCCTTGGCATGGACACATAAGACCCAATCGCCTCTTCGGCATGGGCGAGCAAGTCCTAGTCGCCTCCTTGGCATGAACACTTAAGACCCAGTCGCCTCTTCGGCATGGGCGAGTTAGTCCCAGTCGCCTCCTTGGCATGGACACTTAAGACACAATCGCCTCTTCGGCATGGACAAAATCAACAAAAGTGGACTATAAGTTGCCAACAGAGCCTAAGGGCTACAGTACCGAACTGGCAGAGACCTCGGCACTTTACAGGTAGCTCGCTTCCAAGCAGCTCCCAGAGCCTAAGGAACTGAATCAGTGCTTACGAGCTCATCGAATTACAGGCCAAAAGGAGAAATCTACTCCCTTCGCCGAGTTACTTTTAGCTCGGGAGTGGGGGGCAAATGATGAGGATGGATTTGGCCCTCCAATGACATTATGACACTTGACACCTCATGACAATTAAGTGCAACCTCATGACAACTAGACAGCTCGCCACTTATAGGCAGCTTGCCACAAGTAGATTGCCACTTACAGGGAGCTCGCCACGGGCAGCTCACCATCATGTAGCCTGGCAACTTAGACAACTCGGCACTGCACAGGTAGCTCGCCACTAGGCAGCTCGCCATAGGCAGCTCGCCACAGGAAGCTCGCCACTTACGAGCAGCTCGCCTCCGAGTCAAACCGACCATCGCATGACAACCCTGAGGAGCTCACCACCGTACCCCGCATTTTACGGGATTGTGACTTGTAATGGCTATATTAGCTCACCCACTCCCCGATTTAGGCGGAAATGGTCAACCTTACCGGTTGGTGGCTTTATCCTCACCTAACACGGAAGCAGGTTCCATCACAACGGGAATCCAGGAACTGCTCCACCAAACCCACGAGGACTCCATTATATAAAGGCCTCACCCCCTAGGGGCGAGGAAGAGATGGTAACCCCTGCTCTCTAGCTCTCTCATTCTTTAATATCATTTTCAGCTCACAACTAAGCGCTGACTTAGCCATCAGAGTGACCTCGTCGGGTAAACACCCCCGGGTTCTCTGATTCAGTTCTTGCAGGTCCCTCAGTTCCCGCCGTCTACAAAGATGAGTAGATCATCTCCTGTAGGGAGGATCGGTTCCTCAGTTCCCGCTGTCTACAAAGATGAGCAGATCATCTCCTACAGGGAGTAGCTGGGTTGCGCAACACTAGGGAGCTCCACTTCAGCCTCTAAGTCATCGGCCACTTGGGAGCAGACGAGATGACGAGGTACTTAGCCAAAGAAAAAATGATACGTGACCAGAAACTGTTACATCAGGTTCCCATTAACCAAGAAACCCATGTTCTTTCTTTAGATTTATGTGGGGACCAGGGAAAGTTTATTTTCTCAAGTATCATTTACCCATTTCATAGGTGGGTAAATAACTTTCACACGTTAGTGAAAAGTTGTCAGCACTTGAATGAGACAAAAATGCCCATTTTAATAAAGGATTTATATGGCTAAAATGGTCATTACCTTATTTACTTGGAAAATAAAAGGGAACTGGGGCCTTGATTTATTAGAGACATTGGATGAGTATCAAAATGAAGATCGGATCTGCTCCTCATAGAGCACACCTCACAGCACATCGCAGGCGTGCATAGGGATGGAAATTTCATAGGAATTTTTAGGTATCCGACCTATCCTGACCCTAATAGGACCCATTTATCAAAACCCTATAGGGTTTGGGATTTTAGATTAAAACCCTATAGGGTTTGGGACGGTTTTGGCTTTTGATTTTAGGGTATCCGATACCCGGGATGCATAAATATGAACCTATTATGTTATATATCATGCACAAATTTATAAATTTTAAGTACTAAGATAATTATTCTATTATTAATATTTTATTTGTATAAATTTCTTGGGATTGAAATCAACATTTGATGTAAATTTGGATTTGATAGATTGTTTATTTCATTTAGTTATAAAATTTAAAATTTAAATATTATTTCTTTTAATTTTTAGTTGGAATTGTTAATCATATATATGTATTGATTGTTTTGATGAACACAAAAGTTAGTAAACTCTATTTTATTTCATTAAATAACACAAAAGGTGAGATGGCTTAGTGGCTTAAAGTAGAAGAGATTTGGCACTAACATTAATTGATTTGGGTTCAAGTCACACTATAAGCATTAAGAATTTTTTTTAATTAGAAAACCTTTGGTCAAGGGGTTTAACGGGTGGGATGGGTCGGGACGGGTTTGAGAAATTGTGAAGAAAAGTTAGACGGATTTGGAATTAAAGATACATAGGCAAGTTCGAGAATGGGTAGGGCAATGCATGATATTGGTACCAACTCCCGCCAAACACCTTCCAAATAGATTACTGGGAAAATTTTCGATTAATACCTTGTACTTGGGCCTAGTGCCACTTTGATCCTCAAACTTTAAAATGCGACAATTCAATACCCAAACATAAAATATGATAATTTAATATCTACTATTAACTAGCTATTTAAATGTCCTTCAAGTGTTATTTAATTTTCTTTATCAACTATTTAAATATGGACAAAAAATTAATAATCCCAAATCTTTGCCTTTTTCATTCAAAAAAGCTAGGGTCATGTTTGAGTGGGCATTGTGTTTTTTAAATGCTGGTTAACAATTGTTAACAATTACTGGATTGTGATGTTTTAAAAGTTCCAATACTCAATTGTTGCATTTTAAAGTTCGGGGAGGAAAGTGGCACTAAGCCCACCGATGGTACGTTTCTGAATCATTTGGCGAGTGTCGACCGTTTGGTGTTTCCATGGCGAAGACGCCGAAGAGGACCCGAGAACCATATCCATGGTCTTCTTCCAAACGGACCCGATCATCTTCATCAGTTTCTTCAACTTCTCGTTGGAATTATGATGTGTTCCTGAGTTTCAGAGGTGAAGACACTCGCAAGAACTTCACCGATCATCTCTACACAGCTTTAGTCCAGAAAGGGGTTTACACTTTTAGGGACGATGAGGAGCTAAGAAAAGGGGAAGAAATCTCGTCAGAACTATTGAAAGCAATCGAAGAATCAAGGATTTCAATTATCGTTTTCTCGAGGAACTACGCTTCCTCGAGTTGGTGCCTGGATGAACTGGTGAGAATCTTGGAGTGCCGTAGAAAGATAGATCAGAAGGTTCTGCCTGTTTTCTTTGACGTTGATCCTTCGGATGTTCGGAAGCAGACTGGGGATTTTGGAAAAGGCTTTACCAAACTTAAAGAGCGATTCACATTGGAGACGATGAAGGTGCTGAGGTGGGAGACAAGCCTCCAAGAAGCTGCCAATTTGTCCGGTTGGGACTTACGGAATGTTGCCAATGGGTAATAACTCTTGAAATACAGTACAGTATCTGGAGAGATAAATAGTTGTTAGTCTTTAACATCACAAGTGTTTCTCATCCTGGTTTTCTAACCTCCAACATACATATTCCATTCGACGTTCTCCTATAGAATATTCAAATTGTCATTGGTAGAATTTGTTTGTGTTCAATTTCTATATATCAGTGAGAAAGATAGGTATGGCGAAAGTGGATTCATGTAGCCGACCCCATATAGTTGAGAGACGCTTAGATGATAATGATGATGAGTAAGGAAGACCATATATTTTCTTTTTCTTATGTTTGTTGATTTCACGGTTTAACTATTCTATTGCTTTTAGTGAATATTTTAGATCTAGTACTACTATTAGATAGGCATGGATGAACCAATGAGCCAAAAGGAACGAGGGGAGTAGATTTTCAGGAACGGCATTTAGGCTGGACAGTGTTATGTGGCCTATAGACTTTTGAAGTTAGTTGACGAGGTTAATGTAAAGATGTATAAGAGCGCTAGTTTGTGTGTTGGAGATGGAGATCCGACAAGCTCAAGAGGCTTTCTTGTTGGTCACGGATTAGGGCCTTTCTCTCTATCATGTGACTGTCATAAGAAAAGACAAGGCAATAAGTTAAAGAGGAGAGTAACATGCCAAGCAAGAAGGTGGGGTTTTTGTTCATTTACCTCTGATGCAGCAGAGAATCCAATGCATGCCTTAAGTTTATAGTTTTCAAAATCTTATGATTTAGGATAAAGTCCATGATTCAATTTACAAATTCCAAGGGTTCTTATCTGAATCTTACTATTGAACTCTTTTGAAGGAGAAAAATTCTAGTGATTGTTGTTTGAATCTTGTGACTTGTCCAATTTTTGCAATTTAAGTTAACCTGACTTGGACCTAATTTTGTATCTTGTCATTCCCTTTTTGTATTTTTCCAAAGTGTTTTTTTTTTTTTTTGTAAAAAATCTCCCAACTTAAGACTTATTTCACTTCTTGTTAGCCTATTAAAGATATCTTGTGTTTATTATCTATTAATGTTCGAGTTAAAGAACCATTGTACAGATATTAATTAATTGATTTTTATCTACTTGATTGTATTATATGTTATTAGTATGTAAGTTTGAAAGACCATCTCAATGGCATACTCCACTGAATATAATTTTGGGTCTATGCGGTGAAGTCTAGTGAAATGGTGAGAGAAGAGAACTTCGGTTGCGATGGAGGAGAGGAGAGTTTCGTCCAGGCTGCTTGTTGACGTAAGTTTCAAGTGGAGGCCAAGTGGTTTGTGATGGATCATGGATGAAATAAGAACAAGGTGTGGTGCTGAAACTCACTGAAGTTTCGAAGGCAACTATGCTATTGAAAGAGAAATCAGCCCTTTGGTTCAAAGGGTTTCTAGAAGGTGCTATCCATTTGAGAAGACAGATTAACTGGAAGGTGTTCAACAAGGAAGAAGACACAAGCTATTATGTTGAAGTAAAAGAAAATAAGAAAAAGGAGCATATGTAATGCTTTTTGAATCCTTTGGAGATGGCAAACAATGATTGGTATGCTTTCCAGAAGCCAGAAATTGCTTTGAATAGAAGCTGGTTGCTGATGCTCTTCAACAGTTCTTGGAAAAACAGGGGATCTCCGACAGGTGAACGAAAATGTCAAGAACAGGAACCGGTGCAAGACAAAATGTTGGGAAAAAGAAAAAACAGATGTAGAAAATCCTGTAAATAATGCTGAAACAGGGTTGCAGTTGACTGAATCAAAGTTAAAAGAGTCTGTTGTCCCTGTAGATTCCTTTCAGTACTCATTTGTGATCCCAAGCTTGTCTCTAGAAAGTTTCAGAGAAGCCTAGGATCAAAAACTTGTGATAACCATGAAGAAAGAACTGAAAGATCCGGACTGGAAATTAATTCTGAAAGAATTGGAGAAGAGGATGTGTGTAAAAGAAACAACTACAATAAGACCATTTACTAAAGACAAAGCCATCTTGGACATAGGGGACAAGGAAATGGAGTTTACCACATTGGAAATGAGTGAAGGATGGGTGACGATTGGGAATTGGTGACCCCTGTCCAACTATGTCTTAGAGAAGGATGGTGCCATTATAATCAAGTTATTAGGGCTGTTGTTTCACCTCTAGACAAAAACCACATTCGCCAAGATAACAAAAATTTTGGGTGGAGTACTGGAAGCGGTTAATCTAAGCAATCGTTCATGCTGCAAAACTCAGGTTGCTTGGAGTAAAGCCAGAAACGATACCAAGAACCTTGAAAATGCTCACGAGAGGCTACTGGTGTTGTTTTTGGGTAGCTTCGGAAGCCAAAGTGACGTTGTGGAGAGGTAGGAGAAAGAAGGAAGAGATGAAGAGGACGTGGAAGGGTGGTTGACGTGTGGTGGTGAGACAAAATAGGAATGGTGCCACATTGCGAAGAGAATAGGTCATATCAGGCGGTCAAAAGAGGAAGAAAGTTATTCAAAAACAATAGATCTAGATCGGATGGTGGGGAGGACTTTTGCAGATGTGGTGTCAAGAGGAGATGCTGTGTGGAACAAAAAACCTGTAGAAGTTGAAGAAGCTGGCTGGTTGAGTGGCCAGACTGGGGTTGGGTTGTGAGCTAACCTGAGTCAGTTCGGTTCAAGTCGCCATTGTCTAATGAGGGCATGTGACTCTTTAATAAGTCAAAGGCCACACTCTTACAAATGAAAATCAATTCTCTGGAACCTATTTGAACAAGAGAACTTCTGTAGCTACACCTTGGGTGAGGACTACCGATTGCTGAAAAGGGGAAAAATGGTTTGGGTGCCGGTTTTTGAAGAGCGGTCCGCTACACTAGATAGGCCTAATCCAAAGTTTAATACAGGTGAGAAAGAGGAATCCGATTCAAACATTGGCAGGGAAAACTTCCATTTTGAAGGGGGTGTAGAAGTTAATTAGTCCTCAAGCCTTGGAAAAATTGATTCTACCAAGGCATGTAGAATGTTGGAGGATGAAGACTGGAGAACAGAGATACTGTTTGAGTAGTCCTACGAAGAAGCAGTGCAACTAGAACCTCTTGGCTCTGCAGAGTCCTTTACTGATTGCAAGATGGTTTCGGTTGTGCCAGAAAAAGATTAAGTGGACCAACCAATCCAGAGCCAGGTACAAGAGAAGCAAGATGGGATGGAAGGCACCAACTCAGTGCAGGGCGAGGAAGTTTGCTAAGCAAAGGCCACAAGGAGCTGAACAGAGTTTACCTGACCAGATGGTAGACCGGTCCAAGTTTGTAAATGGATTGGCTAGTGAAAGATTAGAACAGGGAGTTTCAAACCCATCAGTTGTTCCTTCTTCTGTTCCCTTTTCTGTTGTAGCTTTTGTTGTTGCTACTAATTGTACACCTCCTTGTGTGTTCTCCCATGTTTTTGTAGATCCATCTCTTGTTCAGGGTCTTGTGCTTGCTAAGATACAAATGACCAATTGCCTGTTCTCTTGATAGATACAAAAGAGAATGGTGAAAAAGATGAGGTGGAGAGAAATTGTGTAATGATTTTGGACAACCTAACAATCATGGTGTTTGAGGATGATATGAGAACGTTGGAACTGAAAATATGAGTAAAAAATTGCAGGAACCGGAAAATGTATGCATTGGAAACTCTAATGGAAAAGGAGTTGATTGATTGGAGGATAAGAATAAGCTTGCAGAACAAAAGATGAGCTTAAGAAAGAAGAAGGAAGGCTATTGTTAAAAGCTTGAGAGGGTAAAAGTGTACTTGAGGAAGGATAATGTTCTGATAAAGTGAAGAAAAGGAAGAGTGAAGTGGAGAAATTGATGAGTGAAATAATGTATGGTAGGGAAGAAAATAGGAGAAAAGAAAGGAGAGGCAAGGGACATTAGCCTAAGTGATAAGGGCTGTCTAGCTTAAGAATGAAGATAATCAGCTAGAATTTGAGGGGATTAGGGAGTGCAACCAAGAGGAGGTTAATAAAGGATACTCTTAGAAAGGAGAAGTTGGATTTGGTATTGATTCAAGAAATAAAACTCTTAGAGGTTAACAGAAAATGGATTAGAAGTATATGGGAAATTAGAGGTTTGAGTTGGTCGTTCGTACCTTCTTGTGGTGCATCCGGAGGAATTCTCACCATTTGGAAAAATGAGGAGTTGGAATGTTTGGAAGAGTTGGTGGGACAATTATCTATCTTAATAAAGATAAGGAAACCCAATGATGGAAGGGAATGGGCTTAGACGAATGCTTATAGGCTAAATTCTTATAAAGAAATCTTTTATGGGAAGAGTTGGGGGCACTTAGAAGCTTATGGGAGGGGTGTTGGTGTTTGGGAGGTGATTTTAATGTCATAGGTTTACTTCAGAAACTGACTAATCTAATCAAAGGATAACCACAAGCATGAAAAATTTCAATGCCTTTGTGGATGACTTTGAATTGAAGGATCTCCCATTGTTAGTAGCAGAGTATACTTGGTCGAATTTTCAAGAGTCTTTGACTTGTTCCAAACTGGACTGGTTCCTGTTTTCATAGATTGGGAAGAGATGCAGGAATGTTTAGCCTCTTGAGACTTGTCTAGAGTAACCTTTGACCATTGCACTATTAGCCTAGCTTAGGATTTGCCCTATGATGGTCCCTCGCATTTCAGATTTGAAAACATGTGGAGGATCCAACTTTTGTAGAAAAGGTTAAGATCTGGTGGGGATAAGTCAAGCGTAGTGGTACGAAAAAGGGATTAAGGTTCTCTAGATTCTTAAAAAAAGTTGAAAGAGAAAATTAAGGCTTGGAACAAAGAACAATTTGGGCGAGTGCCGAGTGGAAGAAACAAAGAAAAGAATTTCTTTAAGGATTGTGGAATTGGATAATAATGAAGCCTTAAGAGATTTTAGTGGAGTGGAAAAAGCGGAGAGAAGGAATCTAAAGATTGACCTGGAAGGATTGTTAAGAATAGAAGAAATCTCTTGGAGGCAGAAGTCTAGATGTAAGTGGATTACGGAAGGAGATGGCAACACAAAATTCTTTCATTCTCTAGCTAGTGGATGAAGGAAGAATCAAATAACTAGCATTGAAGTGGATATTCAAGAGATAACAAGGGAGGAGGAAATAATTAAAGTATTTGTGGATCACTTCAAGGGTTTCTTTGCCACCTCTGGGGAGGGGAGATTAAATTTTCTAGATTTGAATTGGGACAGAGTTTTGGAGTATATTTTAACAAACCTAGAATTGGTGTTTACAATTGAGGAGATTAGAGCCAGTGTTTTCAATGGAAAGGTCCAAAGCTCTAGGACCGGATGGATTCTGTATGGCTTTTTATCAAGATTGTTGGAATATCATAAAAGATGATCTAATGGAAGTTTTTAGTGAGTTTTTTAAGAAAGGGGAAATCTCTCAAGCAGCAAATTCAACTTTCATTGCTTTAATCCCCAAGAAGAAAGTAGCTAAAGAACTTAAGGACTTTAGACCCATAAGAACTTAAGGACTTTAGACCCATAAGCCTAGTATAGGAAAGAAGAGATTGAGGAGGGAAAAGGGTTTAGTTTGCAAATTGGATTTAGAGAATGCTTATGATCTAGTGGATTAGTCTTTTCTCCTGGAAATCCTAGAAAGAATCGAGTTAGGTGATAAGTGGAGGAAGTGGATTAAAGGATGCTTAAGTTCTATGCACTATTCTATCTTAATAAATGGAGTGACCAAAGATTTCTTTCCAGCTAAACGAGGATTGAGACAGGGAGACCCCTTATCCTATTCACCCTAGTAGCAGATGTCCTAAGTAGGATGATTGTAAGCTGATCAAGATAGGTTATTGAGAGATTGGAGGGTAGGGCAAAATGAGGTGACAATCACTCATTTGCAGATTGTAGATTACATAATTCTGCTATGTGAAGGAGGTGATCAAAACAATTTGATGAATTTAAAGGAACTCATAACTTTTGAGTTTGTATCCAATCTGAGGGTCAATCTTGGGAAGAGTTGTGTAGTAGGGATAAATACAGAAGAGGAAGAATTAAGAAGTTGAGTAGAGATTTTAGGGTGTGATGTAAGGAACTGGCTCTTGGACTATCTTGGTCTTCTGTTGGGGGGAAACCCGAGGTCAGAGGTTTTTTTTGAAACTGGTAGTAGAGAGATTCACTAAAAGACTATCACTATGGAAAAGGAATTACATTTCACTGGGAGGAAGGATAACTTTGATCAAGGCAACTTTAGCTAACCTACCCATCTATTACCTCTCTACTTTTAGGATTCCAGACAAAGTTGCAGGTCAACTAGAGAAGATCATGAGAGAGTTCCTTTGGGAACCGGGGGATGAGAAGAGAGACCATTTGGTGAAGTGGGAGCAAGTTAGCAAACCGAAAGAGGGGGGTGGATTTGGAATAGGGAACCTATTTGTAGGAAAAAAACAATTCAAGGGAAATGGTTATGGAGATTCCCTTTGGAGAGTGACAGGCCTTGGCATAAGGTAATTGAAAACATTCACGGGACACTTGATAATGGATTGGATGGAAAAGAAACTTCTTCCTCGGTGGTTCTTTCTCCTTGGGAATCAATACAGGTAGTATACACAACTTTCATTAATTTCAGTAGATTTGATGTGGGATGTGGGACTTGAATATTGTTCTGGGAAGACCTGTGGTTGCCTGAAACTCCTCTTAAATTTTCTTTCCCTAAGCTATTCTCATTGTCTAACCATAAACAGCAGCCTATTTTGAGGTTAGTTACCTTTTCTCCTTCAGGGGTAAGTTGGGATTTTGGCTTTAGAAAGGGGACTGAGGGATGATGAATGTGAAGCACTTATCCAATTGTTGGACAAACTTCATTTAACCTTTTTGGATCAGTCAGTGGAGGACACAAGAGTTTGGTCTTGTACTCCCAATGGGGTTTTCAGTTGTGCTTCTTTCCTCAATGCTCTCTTACAGTCCAATAATGTGGGTGAAAACTTCCTTGTGAAAGAAATATGGAGCAAGCTCATCCCACCTAAAATTTAGGATTTATGTTGGGAAGTCTTTCTTGGCAAGGTAAACACTAGTAATATGCTCCAGAAAAGAAGGCGATACAAATGTGCCTTTCTAATGGTGAATCCATATCTCATCTATTGCTATTTTGCCCTTTTGTGCTTTGTGTTTGGGACCTTTGTTGTTCTCTTTTGGGATGTAGGTGGACCTCTCCACACGATGTAGTGAGCCTTTTCAGCCCAGGTTTCCTAAGGCAACTTAGAAGGAGAGGAAGAATTATGTGGAGAGCAATTCGGGTTGCAGTTGTGTGGACTGTTTGGGAGGAAAGGAATGGGAGAATTTTCAATGACAAATGTAGATTGAAAGAAGAAATGGTTGAAGGCTTGAAGCCATAAAAAATCAGAGCAGCACATTGGATAAAGACACTTGATCTATTCAAAGAATTTTCAGTGAATGATATATATTGGGGACATAGTCTGAAGTGGCATCTTTTTCTATGAGTAAGGAAAAGGTTGTTTTGGATGGATGCCACCGGTGGCTAACAAAATAAAATTAAATTTTGATGAAAGCTCCATAGGAAGCATAGGAATGGCAGGCATTGGAGGAGTATTTAGAGACTATACAGGGAAGGTTTTGGCTATGTTTTCAGGACCTTTGGGACTGGGAGATTCACTGAAGGCTGAGCTGATGGCTTACTACAAGGATTACAAATTGCTAAGCAATCGAATTTTCAACAATTGGAAGTAGAGGGAGATTTAAAGATGATCATTTCTTGGGCCAGGAGTAAGCAACTTGTGCCATGATCTATAGGCATGAGGTTAGGGAAATAGAAAGCATCAAATAGGAGTTGGATATATCTTTCAAGTGGATTAGGACAGCAAATGGGATGGCTGATACTTTAGCAAAATAAGGAATATATAGACAACAACTGTTTTGGGCACAATTGTAATCTTGTAACTTTGTCAGGTCTGGATTGTTATTTGGGTGGATTTACCCTTTCATTGTATTGACCAGCTTCAAAATTTAATATAATTCTGAATTTCTTGCTGATAAAAAAAAAGGTCTATGCTCAAGTATTGTCAGGAAGAAGGAAACCCAGTGCTGATGCACATGGGCGTAGGTTGGAATGGGCCTAAATTGTCTAAGCTAGCAGTAGAACCTGACTTTGAATGGCATAAGCGAGCCTTAGCCCAGCTGCTATAGGAATACTTAGATCTCTTTAGGAAGCCACCAAAGCTTTCTCCTAGTTGCCCAATGGACCATAGGATTTTTCTGTTACTGATAAAAAAAAATGAACCATAGGATACCAATATACCCCGGAGCACCACCAGTCAATTTCAGAGCATATCAGTATCCACTCTTTCACAAGGTGGAAATTGAAAAGATAGTTTCTGAGATGTTTGCAAAGAAACAAATCCAGGCTAACAATAGCCCATCCTCAATGGTTCGTTTGGTCAAGAAGGATGGCTCTTGGCAGTTTTGTGTTGATGAATTATTAGAAGAATTGAAAGCTGCTACAATTTTCTTTAACCTGGATTTGAGGTTAGGTTACTGTCAAATAAGAGTACATCACGATGATGTCCACAAGACAGCATTCAGGACCAATGAGGTTCACTACTAGTTCATTGTCATGCCATTTGGGTTGTCAAATGCACCCTCAACCTTTCAGGCACTCATGAAGGAGACTTTTTCCCCTCTTCTCCATTGGTTTGTCTTGGTTTTCTTTGATGACATCTTGGTTTATAGCATAAATCCGGCTTCCCATTTGGGTCACCTCCACACCACTTTTGAGGTACTGTGTACGACAATTATATGCCAACGAATCTAAATGTTCTTTTGGTTAATCTCATATACATTATTTGGGACATATTGTAGAAAATGGAAGGATCATGGCTAACCCAAATAAGGCAATGGTTATGATTAATTGGGCCCAACCTAATTCATTTAAAAGCCTTAGAGGGTTCTTGGGGTTAACAGGGTACTACTGCCATTTCATTAGAGAAAGTGGCCAATTGGCCGCTCCCTAACCCAACTCCTCAAGAAGGATGCCTTTCACTAGGATTTCTCTGAAGTATTTGTTGTGGAGACTGATGCTTCAAGTATAGGCATAGGAGCTGTGTTGATGCAAGACAAACAATCCATAGCCTATTATAGTAAAGCTTTGTCAGCTCGTGCCCAGACCAAATCCATCTACGAAAAAGAGTTGATGGCAGTGGTATTGACTGTGCTCAAATGGCTATCTTATTTGTTGGATCGCTGCTTTATCATAAAGGACTAACCAACAAAGCCTCAAGCATCTAATGGATCAATAGGTTCTTACACCAAAACAACAAAAGTGGGCTAATGGGCATTGATTACCAAATTGACTATGGGCCTGCATCCACCAATCAGCATGAACCGAATGCAATGGGCTTGTCTCAAACCATATCCTTTATTAGAAGACATCAAACAAGATGCACAGTAGGATGCCATACTAGGTCGGACCAAAGAACTATGGGCCCAAGATCCAAGTCCACTCCTGGGTATCATGTCAACAATGGGGTTCTCTTTTACAGAGGATGGATGGTCATCTCACCCACATCCACTCATATACCTGAGGTATGATTTTTCCACGAATCAGCCTTGGGTGGCTATTCAAGAGTCTTACGTACTTATCGGAGAATAGCATTGCACTATTATTGGCCAAGTATTAAGAATCGGGTACGTTCATGGCAGCATGCCACATCTGTCAGTAGCATAAATACAGCAGTCAAGCACCAGCTGGACTGTTATAGCCTCTTCCCATACAAGCCTAGGTTTGGGACAAGATTACCATGGACTTCATCTTGGGTCTCCCACTCAAGGAGGAAAGTCTATTATCTTGGTTGTTGTGGACGGACTAATACACACTTTTCTGCTCTCTCACACCCTTACACATCCTCTCCACCAGCCTTCTATGAAAAAGGGTATTTCTCAGTAGCTGATGTTGATGCAATTTTGATGGAGCGAGATGAGATAGTCAAGAATCTAGATGAATTTATAGAAGGCCCAAGCTCAGATGAAACAACATTGTGATAAAAACACAGGGCTGGTCCATTACCAACGAGGTGATCTTGTCTACTTGAAGCTACAGCTCTATAGATAGTCTACTCTGGCCACGAGGGCCTCACAACTCTCCCCTCATTACTATGGCCCATTTCAGGTCTTGGAACAAATTGATAAGGTGGCCTATCGCCTGAACCTGCCCCCCTCCAAATTACACCTGGTGTTTCATGTTTCAATGCTTAAGAAATGCCTTAATCCAACCTTCAAGGTAAACACCACTCTACCTTAAATCTCAGATGGACAGCTGTAGCTCAAGCCACTTCAAGTACGAGAATATGTTAAGACCCTACTCTTTCTGGGTTGCCGATGAGCTGGTTCGAGGGAGCTCGCCCTCCTAAAACAGATGACGGTGGGAGACGAAAGGGAAGAGAAAAGAGAGGGAGAGAGAGAGAGCGAGAGAAGGATAATTTGCAAAATGATTCACTGCTCATTCACACCATACGTTTTGGCCTTTATAGTGCATGGCCGTACAACCCATAACAACCTCTGAGCACACATGCCTCTACTCAGTATGTGGGCGACGTGTGTACACAAATGTAATTGGTGGAGTAACTCGCGTGAAGCTCTGGACCTTTGAATGGGCCTGATGGGCCTGAAGTGTTTCGTCTGGGATATTCTTCTTACCGGGCTTATCAATCCCGCCTTCTTCAAGAACGACCTTGTCCTCAAGGTCAAGTGTGCTTCTGAAACTGAATGTAGTCTTCCCACGTGGCATCCTCATGAGGCAAGCCTCGCCATACTACCAAGGCCTGTTTGACCACCTTCCTTCCCCTACTAACCCAACGTAAGTCCTTAATCATCATGGGCTCAAATAGTACTTCCCTTGACTCGGTGAATGGTGGGAGAGTAGGACTGATAGTATCAGTAGGAGACACACAGGGCTTAAGGAGGCTGACATGGAATATGGGATGCAGTTGGCATTCAACTGGTAAGCAGAGACGGTATGCTATTGGCCCTACTCGTTCTGTCACTTGAAATGGGCCAAAGAATCGAGGGGATAGCTTCTGAGACACTCTCCTCGCCACTGAGGTCTGCCGATACAGCTGGAGCCGAAGATAGACCCAATCCCCCATGGAGAACTCCAGTTCTCAGTGCTTCTTGTCATAGGCCAGCTTTATTCGCTGTTGGGCCTGCTGTAGATGGAATTTGAGGAGCTTCAGTGTAGTGTCTCTTGCCTGCAGCTGTGTGTCCACCTTGGCTACCGGTGATGTGCCCTGTTCATAAGGCAGTATGGAGGGAGGTTCGTAACCGTATAGCACCTTAAAGGGGGTGGTCCCGGCAGACACTTGGAAGGTGGTGTTATACCAGTATTCTGCCCAGGGCAGCCATTGGGCCCACTGCTTGGGCCTGTCACCCACAAAACATCTCAGATAAGTCTCCAAACATCGGTTGACGACCTCCGATTGCCCGTCCGTCTGGGGGTGGTAACTAGTGGAGTGCAACATCTGAACCCCTTGACCTGTGAAGTATGCCTTCTAAAAGGCACTCATGAATGTGGATCCTGGTCCGTCAAGATGGACTGAGGTGTCCCATGGAACTTGGCCACCTCCCGGATGTAAGCCTGGGCCACTGTGGCTGCTGTATAGGGTCGTGAGATGCTTATAAAGTGTGCATATTTGCTCAGCCGGTCTACCACCACCAGCACTGCGGATTTCCCTTGGGATGTGGGCAACCCCATTATGAAGTCCCTGGTTACTTCTTCCCTTACCTGCTCGGGAATTGGTAGAGGTTGCAGCAGTCTGCCTGGGTTCTGGGTACTGTATTTCTGCTGTTGACACACGGTGCATCGGGTCACAAACTCCTGAACCATCCGCTCCATTCCTTTCCAGTCATAATGGGCTGCTAAACGTTTATAGGTCCGCAGAACTCCCGAGTGCCCTCCTTGGGCTGAGTTATGGAAGAGCTGAAGCAGCTCCTGATGGTATTTGGACTCACTCAACACCACCATCCGTCCCTTGTAGTAGAGAAGCCCATTCTGAAGTGTGTATCCTAGAGCCTGGGCCGCATCCTCCTAGACCTGGGCCCGTATTTGGGTTAATTGGGGATCGTCCTGGGCTTCCTATTTCAATTGTGATGACAATGGGTAGCTTAGCCGAGACACGCCCAATGAGCACAGGCTTTCAGCTCTGGAGAGGGCATCCGCTACTGCATTAGAGGGTCCCGGCTTGTTTTCGATAGCAAAATTTTACCCCGTCAGTTTGTAGGCCCATTTGTGCTGGTTAGGGCCCAAAACTTGCTTCTCCAACAAGTGCTTGATACTGCTGTGGTCAGTCTTGACAATGAACCGTCGGCCCAACAAGTAAGCTCTCCATTTTTGGACTGCTAGGGTGATGACCATGAGCTCCTTCTCGTAGGTGGACTTGGCTTGGGCCTGTGGAGAGAGGGCATTGCTGAAGTAGGCCAAGGGCTGGCCCTGCTGCATCAGGACTGCACCAATTCCGGTACCCGAAGCGTCAGCCTCTACTATGAACTCCAGCTCAAAGTTAGGAAGAGCTAGTGTAGGAGGTGAGGTGACAGCTTCCTTAAGTGTTGGAGGTGATGATTAACTTTGTGTTTGGAGACATCTGGTGCAAATGGGTGATGGGTTGCATACTTGCATTGGGGATTGTCATTATTCCATTTTGGTGAATGGGACAGTGGTGGACTATTCCCTAGCTTTGAGAGGGATTAGACAAGGAGACCCTCTATCCCCTTTCTTGTTTACTTTGGTTGCAGAAGTATTGGGGAGATTGATATCTAAAGTAGCGGATGCCCTCTCCAGAGCTGGAGAGTTGGAAGAGAAAATATACCACTTACACACCTACAATTTGCGGACGACACAAATTTGTTTTGTGGAGGGGATATCAATAGGATTAGAAACCTGAAGCTCACTATACAACTTTTTGAGCAAATGTCAAACCTGAGGGTGAATTTTGAGAAAAGTTGTATAGTTTGAGTCAATATGGGGGACGGGGGGGTTTAGGAGTATGCAGATATTTTGGGGTGTGAAGTATCTAATTGGCCTTTAAATTACCTAGGTTTACCTTTGGGGGATAATCCTCAGAAAGGTGATTTTTGGGCCCCTTTTGAGGAGAGGTTTGAAAAGAGACTTGCTAATTGGAAGAAAAATTATTTGTCTCTTGGAGGGAGAATCACCTTAATTAAGTCTACTTTGGCTAACCTTCCTATTTATTTTTTGTTAGTCTTTAAGATTTCGGCTAAGGTGGTTAGCAGGCTGGAAAAACTAATGAGGGACTTTTTGTGGGAGCTAGGGGAGGAGAAAAAGGATCATAGGGTTAGGTGGGAGGTGGTATGTAGGGGTAAGCAGGAGGGAGGTTTGGGAATTGGGAACATAAGGATTAGGAACTTAGCATTACTATGGAAATGGCTGTGGAGATTTTCATTGGAGAAAGAAAGACTGTGGGTTAAGATAGTGGGAAGTATACATGGACTGACAGACAATGGATGGGACTCTGGGATTCTTGCAAGGACTACAAGAGCTTCTCCATAGAAAGCTATTCAAGCCATCTTGCCCTTATTCTCTCCTTGGATAAGGTACAATTTGCACTTAGACAACCTCATTAAATTTTGGGAACAAGTTTAGGTTGGGGATTCCTCCTTGAAAGATCAATTTCTAGGCCTCTTTGCTATTTTTACCCTTAAAAATGAACCAGTTTCCTCTTTTCTTATACCTTCTAATTCTCCTTTTGGGTTCAGATGGAACTTGAGTTTGAGAAGAGATGTCAAGGACACAGAATTAGCCTGTACTTTAGCCTTACTATCCATTCTTGAAGGGGTATTCATTGAGTCATCAAAGACAGATAATAGAATATGGACACTCACTCCCTCGGGTTCTTACACTTGTGCCTCTTTCTTTAAATCCCTTTTACCCCCTCTTCCTGTTGGATTGTCTTTCTTTGTTAAAGAAGTGTGGTGTCGACCTATACCTCCAGAAGTTGGGAGTTTCTGTTGGAAGCCTTTCTAGAAAGAGTTAATACAGGGGATCTACTTCAAAGAAAAAGACCCAATAGCTGTTTGTCTCCTCACTGGTGTGTTCTCTGTAAATCCCATGGTGAGTCTGGATACCATTTACTAATTTCTTGTCAGTTTGTTAAAGTTATTTGGGAATGGTTTACTTCTTTGTTTGGGTGCAGGTGGAATCCCCCTTTGAATGTGCAAAGCTTATTTACTTCCATGCCTAATTGGCCAGCCAAAAGGGCCAAGACCATGTGGAGATGTGGTAGGGTTGTAGTGTGTTGGACTGTTTGGGAGGAGAGAAATTCAAGTATATTCTCAAATAAGGAGAGAAGTTTGGAAACAATCCTGAAGACTATCCACATTAGGGTGATACATTGGTTGAGAACATTGGAATTGTTTTCACTGTTCTCAGTTGATGAGATGATAAGAAGCTGGAAGGAGATTGCAGATTCAAGCTTAATTAAGAAGGCCTTAAATTCTTGTTGGACACCTCCACCTCATGGGTTTACCAAACTGAACTTTGATGGTAGCAGCATAGGCAATCCAGGGCCCTCCGGAGTAGGGGGAGTGATAAGGGATGAAAAAGGGAATTTGTTAGCTATGTACTCTGGTCCAATTGGGGTGGGAGATTCCTCGAGGGCTGAGATTCTAGGAGCTCTTGAAGGGATACAAAGGGTCAAGGAAATGAATATTAAAAAGTTGATTATAGAAGGTGATTCTGAAATTGTGGTGAATTGGCTAAAAGAGGACAGTTCTATGCTCTAGAAATATAGCAATGAAAAGAGGAAGTTCAAGTGGCTCACCAAGGACATTGAAATTCATTGTACATGGATAAAGAGAAGTGCAAATGCATTGGCAGATGGTCTAGCTAGGCAAGGGCTGAATAGAAACTCTATTTTTTGGTCTGTTTTGTAATTGCCTCATGGTTAGGATGTGCTTTGGGTAGTTGGAGTTAAGAATTTTTAGCTCCTTCATCTGTAATTCTAATTTTCTCAATCATTAATAAAGTTCATTGTTATTGATAAAAAAAGAAAAGAAAATCTTCCTGAAGGGAAGGAACCAGTGGGATGCAAGTGGGATATTCATAGTGAAGCATAAGGCTAATGGAATTATTGAAAGATACAAGGCTAGACTGGTGGCAAAAAGTTTTACACAGGTATATGGAGTAGACTATGCAGAGACATTTGCTTCAGTAGCCAAGATGAACTCAATCAGAAGTGATTCAGAATTCTTCTCTCATTGGCAACAAATCTTGATTGGGAACTTCACCAATTGGACATTAAGAATGCTTTCTTGAATGGTGACTTAGAAGAGGAAGTGTACATGACCCAACAACCTCCAGGTTTTTGTACCAAAGGCAGTGAGCAGAAAGTGTGCAGGTTAAAAAATTCTCTATATGGGTTGAAACAATCACCTCGGGCCTGGTTTGGTAAGTTCCACCAGTTCAACAGATGGGGTTTCAACAATGCCAGTCAGACCACACTCTGTTTGTGAAGAAAGGTGAAGGGAAAATTGCAGCTTTAAGTGTGTATGCGGATGACATAGTGATCACAGGAGACTAGGAGACTGAAATACAGAAACTGAAGAAGTTCTTAGCCACTCAATGTGAGGTGAAAGATCTAGGACCCTTACGTTATTTCCTTGGAATTGAAGTTGCACGCTCTCAAAAGGGCATCTATATTTCTCAACCAATTGAACCTAATCGTCAGCTGGGAGACAGTCAGGGGGAGTTCTTGAAAGATGTGAAGAAGTTTCAGAGACTTGTAGGGAGACTCTTATATTTGCTTATGACCAAACTTGATATTGCTTATGTAGTGGGTGTTCTTAGTCAATTCACGCACAACCCTAGGACAACTCACTTTGAAGCCGCAGAGAGAATCCTTAAATACCTCAAGAAATTTCCAGGAGTTGGTTTGTTGTTCTAGAAACATGGACATTTAAAGGTGGAAGTATATACTAATGCTGATTGGGCAAGGGCAGTCGATGACAAAAAGTCTACTAGTGGGTATTGTACCTTTGTAGGAGGTAAATTGGTCACCTGGAGGAGTAAGAAGCAAAGTGTGGTGGCTAGATCCAGTGCTGAAGCAGAATACAGAGCTATGTCTCATGGAGTTGCTGAAATCATGTGGATAAGAAACCTGTCAGGTGACTTGGGTTTTGCAGCCAACAACCCCATGTCACTCTATTGTGACAATAAAACTACTATCAACATTGCTGCTAATCTAGTCTTCCATGATAGGACGAAACACATTGAAGTGGATAAGCATTTTATTAGAGAAAAACTTGTGAGTGGAGAAGTATGCATTCCATATGTCAGCTCAGAGGAACAACTTGCAGACATCTTCACCAAGGGTCTTCAACATGTGCGGCATAATGATTTGTGTGACAAGTTGGGAATGATTGACATCTATGCTCCAACTTGAGGGGGAGTGTTGAAATAGTTTATTTTATGTCTTATTTATTATATTCTGTCTTGTTAGGGTTTGTTTGGTTGTTTTAAAGTCTTTTTTATTTTTTGTTAGTGTACTTTACTTACAGCAAAGGCATAAGGGTCTTTTCCCTTTTATTTTAGATGCCCTATAAATACTAATAGAAGCTGGCGCCGCCAGTACTGTTCCATTGTTGCCAATCTCTTCGCTTCTCTTCTATCTTCTATCTTCTCTCTTCTTCTTCTCTTCTCTTTCTCTCTTATTTCTAGTCGGTTTTGTTGTCAAGACTTACATAGATTTAATTTTTCCTTTCCTATGAACTCAACATAATTGAAAAATGAAAATTTTACAATTTGATTCTTTTTGAACTTTGATTCTGAAAATGAATTCCGTCATCATCATCAACATCCAAGCCTATTCCAACTATGTGCGGTCGACTACATGAATCCTGTTTCTCCAGTCCCTTGTGTTTAATGCCATATTCATTGTTAAATTATTGGTGCTTAAATCATTTCTTTCTACTTCTACCAATGTTATTAATATACTTGATACCAATATTAAAACTAAAGCTCATCAGATTTACTTTATGTTTCTTCGCATCTTTATGGCTTCTTATAACTGGACATTTATAGTGCTTCTATCTTTCTTTATTGCATTTTGCAGACATCAGGCCAAATTTATTCAAGAAATTGTTGAAGAAGTTATGATGAAATTGAATAAAACGTTCTTAGATGTTGCTAATTACCCGGTTGGATTAGATTCACGTGTAGATGATTTGTTGGCACTATTAGATGTTGGATCAGACAATGTTTGTATTATAGGAATTTGGGGAATAGGTGGAATAGGTAAGACAACCTTAGCCAAGGCTGTCTATAATCAAATCTTTCACAGTTTCAAAGATAGCAGTTTTCTTGCAGATGTTAGAGAAGTTTCAAAACAACATAAAGGTCTGATTCAGCTGCAAAAACAGCTTCTTTCAGATATCCTAATGAAAAAAGACATAGAGGTCAGAGACATCCCTAGCGGAATTAAATTAATTAGAGACAGACTATTCTCAAGAAAGATACTTCTTGTTCTTGATGATGTGGATCATTCAGACCAATTAGATGCATTAGCTAGAGAACATAGCTGGTTTGGTGCGGGAAGTAGAATTATCATAACAACTAGAGATGAACATTTGCTGAATTTGCTTCAAGTGGATGAAAAATACAAGGTTAAGGAATTGTCTCTTGTTGAATCTACTGAGCTCTTTAGTCACCATGCCTTTGGAAAAGACCATCCCAAAGAAGATTATCTGGAGCTCTCAAGCCATGTGGTGCATTATGTTGGAGGGCTTCCTTTAGCACTTAAGGTTTGGGGTTCTTTTCTGTTCGACAAAGAAAAGGATGAATGGGAAAGTGCATTGGAGAAGCTTAAAAAGATTCCTAAGGATGAAGTTCAGAAGAAACTGAAAATCAGTTTTGATGCACTAGATGAAGAAGAGAAAAGTATCTTCCTTGATATTGCATGCTTTTTTATTGGAATGAATAAAGATTATGCAATTAGAATACTAGACGGTTGTGGTTATTCCACAAATATAGGAATTGGTGTTCTTATTCGTAAGTCCCTCCTAACAGTTGAAGTAAACAAGCTGGGAATGCATGATCTAATTCGAGATATGGGGAGAGAGATTGTTCGTCAGGAATCCCCAGAGAAGCCTGGAAATCGCAGCAGATTGTGGGATCATGAGGATATCCATCAAGTCTTACTGAAACACAGTGTAAGAATTGTTGCACAATTCTTTTATTTTTTTAATCTCATGTTATTAACTAACTTTTGTTGTTGTGTTAATTTTGACAATAAATAATGAGCAGAATAATAATAACACTCTTTTTACATGTCTGGAGGCTATAAATATGCCCCCTACCTCATTCTGTTCGTATGTTATTACACTAATCTTTTTTGTTTGATATTGTTAAAGAGAGCTAAAAGAAAATACTCTAGAATCACAACAACTAGTTCTATCAGAAAACAATGATGAAAGAAACAGGAAATTAACAAATTTCATGTCAAAAAACAGTTAGTCATTTGTTTTTTTGGTTCTATGCCAATTAGAGGAATGGAACAATTGAGACCAAACAGCATCCTACATATTTGTCGAGAAGCTAGCCAATAGATCTCAGGACAGATCTAAAAATAAAGGGAAAACAGAGAGAAAACTGGAAAGAACAAGAAGAAAATAGCAGCAAAGGAAGAGAAGAGAGAATAGTAGAGAAGAGGAGCAGAATAGAATAGTTCTGCCACCTCAAACAAATGAGAAAAAATACCTTAATATAGGATTTGATGAGAGAGAATGGGAATTAATACCTTAAACATAAGATTTAATGAGAGGGAATTAAATGAGGTGACAAGTAATTCAACTTACATTTTCTACCCTCAAATTAGAGAGGACCAAATTCAAAAATAGCAGTATTTTAGTCAGAAAGAAAAGTTTTACAAGCTCATTTGTAGTTCTAATAGTAGTGAGAAGAAATACTTTAAATATAGGATTTAATGAGAGAGAATGGAAGTTAATACCTAAAATCAAGGTTTTATTTTTTTTTCGCCAACTGGTTCAGGGGAGCCGGTTTAGGTCTTCGCCACACCCTGAACTAGTCAGACCACCGAGGGGTGTATCGGTGGGGTGCCGGAACAATATGTATCGGCCGATATGGGCCGATACGTGTCGATACTTTGAACCTTGCCTAAAATATAGTCAGAAAGAAAACTTACACAAGCTCATTCATACTTGTAATAGTAGTATAGATTTTCTGTACCTGTATGCATGTTAATGTGTGTACATCTTGCTTCTGCACTTAACCAATAATATTGTTATCAGGGAACAGAAGCAGTGAAAGGCCTAGTCCTGTCGAGGTTATTTGATGAACAGTTCAGTACTAGAACATTTGCAGAGATGAAAGAACTAAAACTGCTCCAACTTAATTATATATGCCTTAAGGGGACATATCAATATCTTTCTAGAGATTTAAGATGGCTCTGTTGGCATGGGTTCCCTCTAAAATATATACCAAGTGATCTTCATTTGGAGAGGCTTGTTGTTCTTGATATACAGTACAGTAAACTGAAGGAAATAAAGGTTTGATAAAATATCCCTTCTTTTTTTCTTTGGATTAATTTATTTATTTCAGAGAAACTAATTTGTGTCAACTGTTTTTAATTGGTTGCAGGTTCATCTGAAAAATTTGAAAATCTTTAATCTTAGCCATTCTCAATTCTTAACCCAAACACCAAACTTCTTAGGTTGCCCAAATCTAGAGATTTTGATCCTTGAAAATTGTACAAGGTTGTTTGAAGTTCATCATTCCATTGGAAATCTCAGTAAACTTGTTTATTTGAATCTGAAAGACTGCAAAAACCTTAGGAATCTTCCTAGCAGCCTTTGTAGATTAGCATCTCTTAAAAGCCTCATTCTGTCTGGTTGCCCAAATCTTTGCAAATTGCCATCTGAATCTTGGCAGTCATCATTATGGTCTTGGGTTTTACGGAGAGAAGGTCCCCTTACTCAGTTACCAATTCCATTCTCCTATTTATTCTCCTTAGAAAGTCTAGATCTCAGAGACTGCAATTTGTTAGAAGGCGCAATTCCAAGTGATCTTAGGAGCTTATCATCATTGAAAATACTGGACTTAAGGCAGAATAACTTGAGCAACCTACCAGCCAGCATAAGTCACCTTTCTCAACTCTGTGAGATTAGATTGAATAATTGCTTTAGACTTGAATCAATCACAGAGCTTCCATCATGTTTAAAACGGTTAGAAGCAGATCATTGCATTTCGTTGGAGAGAATAACAAACATCGGAAGTTTGACCTCATTGGAGTATTTAAGTTTAGACAACACCAACTTTTGCAACCTACCTGATGACATAATTCAACTTCCTAATCTCAAATTGCTTCAATTACGAGGATGCTCAAGGCTTCAAACACTTGCTCAGCTTCCATCATCTGTACATACCTTGTACCTGACGAAGTGCCCTGCATTAGAAAGCTTGAATATATCGGGCTCAGAGGGCATACAATTTTTTCATCTTATGAATTGTAATAAACTAGTTCAGGTTCGGATTCCAAGGAGGTTGAAATCTGAGGGGAAACTTGTCATGAGTGGTTGCAACAATTTGATGCATTCTTGTAGGAAGAATCTTTTGAATCTTCTCCAGGTCTCTCTTACTATGTCCATGTCTGTTTGTTTCTATATATGTGGTCTGGAACCTCTAGCAATTATTAACTTTCACCGGTTTACTTGCAACAGGAAACATTTACAACCAATAGGTTTGACATATTTCTTCCTGGGAGTGAGATTCCAGATTGGTTCAGCTACCAAAATATGGGGCCTAAAGTATCCTTTGAAGTGCCATCGTTTGTGGGTCGTAAGATTCAAGGGCTATTCTTGTGTGCTGTATTTTCCCCAGGACCACCACCTTCAGCTAGCATTGCTACTCACGTCATGCTTGTTAATAAAACCAAAGGTTTTAACTGGCTTGAAACTCCAGGAATTTATTCTTCATCAAGAGACCACATGTGGGTGTTCTCAATGCCACATATTGCAAGTGCAGTTTCTAAAAGTGGAAAATGGTTGGAAGGTGGGGACCAAGTGGAGCTTACAATAGGAGGTGCGAAAAGGTGCGGGATCCATCTGACTTGCGTGCCTGACGATATGATTCCCAGACCCAGTCCCAATCTGTCCACCATCAGTGGAGATGAATCAGATCCTGTTTCCTAAAAGAATTGATAACCGAGAGGGCAGCATACGTCACAATGTCATAATATATGTACATATATATATATATGTATGCAGAAAATTTGTATATATCAATTAAGAGTTTGATTATGCTGGAAATACATAATACCAAAAAAACTTGGGGTCCGTTTGGTCTGCAGATAGGATCGGAATCGGAATCACTTATTATTGATATCAATCAGGAATTGGAATTGGATTCCAATTTTTGTTGTTTGGTTCATTTGGAGTTGGAATTGAAATCAATTGAAAATTTTGAATTTTATATTACTATATTTATTACTAGTAGGACCCACTTATTATTGATATCAATCAGGAATTGGAATTGGATTCTAATTTTTGTTGTTTGGTTCATTTGGAGTTGGAATTGAAATCAATTGAAAATTTTGAATTTTATATTACTATATTTATTACTAGTAGGACCCCATGCGATGTACGGGCTTTGTTTCAATCATTAGTTTTTGAGTTGTGTTTAGCACGTTGCACCCTAGTGAGACAGGGTAAATTGCTATTTTATTTTCTGTTAGTCATTAATAAGTTTATTTTAATAATTATTTTATTTATAATTTTGTAATTGTTAATAACATAAATTTTGTTAGTTTTTAATTTTACCAATTTTAATAGGATTTAAATTAATTAGTATGTTAGTATTTTATTATTACTTTAATTATATTATATTAATATTTTATTATACTATTATTTTATTAATATACTTATTTTATTATTATTATCTTATTAATACTTTCATAATATTTTATTATTTACTTATTAATGTTTTATTGCCATTTTATGAATTGTTTATTAATATTGTATCAAGGTTAAAGAATCGCAATACTTTGAATGCTACATATCCCAATACAAGGAATGCTACAAATCCATTAGTTTCGTTCCTTTTCGTCAGTATTGGATTGATATGGACCCTGGTAATTTGATTGTAATAAACATAAAAAAACCACTATGCCGTATCCAATTGTTGATTATAATTGTATATATTTTTATTCTTTAGCAAATATTTTTCTTCTTAATGGATGTTCATGAATTAATGTTAAAATGGGTGTTGATTAGTAGAAATTATATTGATTTTCTGAAAATTAATAAACATTTTGCTTCTTTCATTATCTTTAACAATTACCATCTTGTCCCTCTATTAGCTTGTTTTCTTATATTAAGATTAAATGTGTACATAAGAAGGCTTGAGGATGAGAGAAATGGATTCTAACAGTATTTTTTGCCTTTTTTTCATAGAAATTACAAGAATGTCATTCTCTACCAACTCTCTCTTTTTTGCTTTTTTTTATTTCAAATTATAAGAATGCCACTCTCTCCTATCAACTCTCTATCTCTTTTGTTTTTTTCTTTCAAATTACAAGAATGCCACTCTCTTCCCTACCAACTCTCTCTCTTTTTCTTACAAATTACAAGAATGTCATCTCTCTCTCTCTCGTTATAAATTACAAGAATGCCACTCTCTCCAACTGAGGGACACCTCAGCTCGGCATCTTGGCTGTTAGGGGACCTACAATCAAAGGTAGTTGAGTTCGAGCCGAGCCAAACTCAAACTTCTAAGCTCAAGCTCAAGTCTCTAATTCGAATTGAACTCGAGCTAGATGACACCTCGACCACTGAGGGAGACCTCGGCTCAACACCTCGGTCACTGAGGGAGATCTAGGCTCAATACTTCGACAACTGAGGGAGACTTCAACTCGACACCTTGTCGACTAAGGGAGACATTAGCTCGATACCTCGTTTGCTAGGGAAACCTTAGCTCAACACTTCAACAGCTGAGGGAGACCTCGGTTTGGCACCTTGGCAATTGAGGGAATCTCCACTCGGCACCTCGACTGCTTGAGAGACCTACAATCAAAGGTAGTCAAGCTTGAACTTCCGAGCTTTTGACTCGAGTCGAGCTCGAGCTCGAGCTCGAGCTCAAGTCTAAAATTCGAATCGAGCTCGAGCCTGATAGTTTATGAGTGAGCCCTTGCAACGCAGGGCCCCCTTCACTAGTAAGTCTTTGAATAACTTATTTAAGGCCATATAAATGAAGTGCTAGAGGATCCATCATATGGATGGCCGAATCGTGCTAGATGGTTGGGCGAAATTTCAAAAATTTCTTAACCTTCCGGGAGTCCAATTCCCTATGTTCCAAAAAACTGCATTTTTCTTGGATTGTTTTTGCACCAAACTGGACTAGATTTGAAACAAAACAAAAGGGGAGATGTATACCTAATACGGATACCACAAATGCAGATCCCAAGGTGGAAGTTCACGCCCAAATCAGTCCTAAAACCAGCCTCCACTGAAGATGGCACAGTGTACTCTTGAAGTCGGTTCAGCAATACAATTTTCAACAAAACTGTAATCCAATTGCTTGGATCAAACTGAAGAGGTGAGCACAAAATTTCTCTGATTTTTTTTTTTGCAAAAATCAGAGAGAAAATTGATCCTTATCAGTCCCAAAAGCTGTGGTCGAACTAGGGTTTCTTGGGAGACAAAAGAAGAAGAGAGAGAACTGAATTGAGAGGTGTTCTTGATCAATTCACCCTCTTCTTTTATCTCTTTATGGAACATTTTTCCTAATCAAATTAGGAGATTATCCAAATCTAATTTGGATTTGGACTCTATTAAGAGATAAGCCTTATCCTCTAAGAGGATAGGTACTCCATACCCATTTCCAAACTAGGATTCGCCCCATGTCACATGACAATTTAAATTGTCATGTGACATCTTAATTAATCATATTAATTATGGGCTTTAGGCCCACCAGTTATAAGGCTCACGACTCAAGGGTGTTGCTTGGCCAAGTTAGGCCTAATTTGTAATGGCGTGGGACCCCACAATGACCTCACATAAGTCCACATGGGTTCGGCCCAGCCTCTATGAAAAGGCTTGGCCGAATTCACTACTGAATATAGTGAACCCCTAAACACATTACTATAGGCTCAAAATGGGTTCAACATTTACACTTAAATGATCCAATAATTCAGCCATCCTATGAAGACCGAAGGATAATGGACTTAAGTAAGATATAGCCCATCAGATAATCAGCCCTGTAATGATCTCTTACACTTAAGCTAATGATTAAACACTGCCTGACAGGGAATGACCTCTCCCTTGACCGCAAGGTGCAGTGTCACACTCTTTGCTCAGATGGATCCTAGGAATTAAAACATTTTGCAAACATTTTTCATAAAACATAATGTATACATATCATATAAATATATTTTGCAAAACCAAATCTTAAATATAGTTGAAATCTACTACTGTTAGTTTAGGTTTCCATCAGAGAGAGTGTAAACTCTGTCATTCGCTTTGCCCGATAAATGGGTCAATTCTATTACTATGATCACCCATTTAAGTGAATTCTCATATTGCCCCAACAAACCCAGGTTTTGGCTTTCAATGGATTTCACTGATTAGTATATCAAAGACAGTCTAATCCGACACCTAGTGCAATACCATAATCAAGTCTAGGGGTTATGTGTAACTTTCCAGTTTTGCCCATCAATCTACAAGGTTCGAGGCATAACTGGAAAATGGTTCGATTTTAGTGTTTTAACCAAACACACACTACATGTGCTTTGAGTCTCACCCTAGCAGTTGAGACAAGCTACCCCAACTTCTTTGATAACACATCAGTGTCAGCCTTGGTAGGATAAACTCCTCAAATCTATCCAATGTCTGAGAACATTCTAAACTAATATGAGTCTCATAAGTGTCCAGTTTAAGGGGTAAATTCAAATAAACATATCAATATCAACATGAAACAATAATGTATTTTTATTCATTTATAATAAATGTATATGTACATCAATCTGATTGGAGCTAAGGGTATACATTGTCTAACAATAAAACTTATATTTATTGTTACTAATATATTTTTTAAGATTTATATAAGTTTCATAATGTATCCATGCATATATAAAGCATACATTACTTTGAACCTTGTATTATATTATTATTATTTTAATTATATTGTATGAATATTTTATTTATTCTTTAATATTATAATGATTATATTTGGGGCAAATTTATTAAACTACCCTTATGTATTCTACCTTTACTATTTACATATTGTCTTGTCTTATAGTACCCTTACCATTAATTTTCCTTCACATTCGGTCACACTATATTTTTCAAAAATTCCTAAAATACCCACTCATCTAAATCCACTCCATCTCCATCTTCGTCTCCGTCTCCCCCATCGGAATCCACCTTGTTCTGCAGGTGGTCGTCGATGGGGTTATGGCACGGAACCCTAACTTAGGTGGTCCTCCTTGAAACCTTCTGATGAAAATAATAGGATTAATGCTTTCCGCAAATACCTCAAAATATTGTTGATTGAATTGCATCGCTGAAAATTCAAACCCACCGGATTCTGGCCCATGTTTTTAAGAAATGGAGAGTGAGATTCAAATCCACAAAGAAACAGAAAGAAACAGAGCCATAGATTTCTGAAACATCTCAAAACCCGGTGAGTGTGAGGGAAGATCCAAATTGCCATTGCAAAGAGTTGCAGCAGCGATGATAGGGGAGAAAAAACAAGGAAGCTGAGTTTAGGTTGAAGAAGATAAAGGAGAGAGAGAGGTCCGGTGAGGGTGGTTTGCTGCTAAGAGTTGCAGTGGTGATGGTAGGAAAGAAGGTCTGGATCGCCGCTGACGACATTATACTCGTCGATTTCTATGATTATCAACCCTGCAAAACCATGATTTTCTACGCCAATACTCAGGCGACCTAACAGAGAAACCCAGAATCTTATTATCGCACGTTAGATCAGAAGGGCACAATTGCAACATAGTTCTCCTCTACAGCGAAATAAGCCCTGCAAAACTGAAGCCGTGATTTTCTGCGCCAATACTTCGACGCCAATATACAGTGTCTTTCTGCAAAACAGAAGCTGTGATTTTTGTCCGTTAATGGAAAGCTAAACTTCCGACATCCTCCTCCACAGCTACAGCTGTAGCTTCACTCGCACTTGCAGCGGCCCCTACCTCCGAGTTTCTTTTGCTGACGAAGGCCAATTCTTTTGTTAAGAACATTGTTGCACCCCTCCCAGAATGCCAAAGAAAGGTTATTTTTGTTAAGTGTCCGACTATGATATGGAAAATTCTTGTAATGTTACGTTTGCAGCAATTACCGAATTTACTATATTAATCGGTAATTAATTATTTTATATTATAATTAAAATTTAAAATATTCAAAAAAATATGAATTTTTTTTCCAACTCTTCCCCGTCAATGAAACATTTATACCCCTCAGCGCAATTCAAAACAGGAGAATCCGTCCACCAAAGCTTTCTCTCTTTCAGTCATGGTGATCAAAGCCAAACTTCCTTTGTGTTTCTTCCTCCTCCCTCTCTCTTCCTTTTGTCGGCAGCTTTGTCACTGGCTTACCCACTGAAACCGCAAAGAGATAACAAGCAAAGAGAAGGCAATCGAGAGGAGGAGCAGCAGTAGGAGCGACATAAGAGTAACCCCTACTTCTTCGATGAGTAGAGGTTCAGCTCCCGATTCAAGCTTCTGGGTGGTCTAGATAACTACCGCTTGGCTATCTTGGAAGCCAAACCTAGCACTTTCCTGATCCCCCACCACTGGGATGTAGATGTTGTTGTCATCGTTGTTAAGGGGAAGGCAACAATCAACTTGGTGCACAATGATAACAGGGAATCCTACAATCTTGAGTGTGGAGATGTAGCTAGGATTCCTGCTGGAACGATAGTCTACTTGGTGAATAGAGACGACGACATCTCGAAATTCTTCGAGACCATCTCAACTCCCGACCACGTCTCAAAATTCTTCAGTGCCAGCAGCGAAGATGGGGAATCATTCTACACTGCATTTAGCAATGAAATTAAGGCATGTTGAGAGAAAAGGAAGTCATGAGGGAGGCGTCAAAGGAACAAATTAAGGCCATGAGCGAGCAGGCTTCATCATCAGAGGGCGGGCATCGGTGAAGCATACACAAAAGTGAGACGAGAGGCCTGCTCAACCTATTGAAGAAACGTCCCATCTATTCTAACAGCTATGGACAGCTCTATGAGGCCCAACATAACGACTACCAGCAGCTCAAAGACCTCGACGTCTCCATCAATTTAGCAACATCAGTTAGGGAGCCGAAGCAATGCTAGCTCCCTTGTACAACACGAGGTCGACTAGGATAGCTTTTGTAGTGAAAGGGAGTGGATGGTGGGAGATGGTGTGCCCACACATCTCCAGTTAGAACCAGAGAGGAAGAGAAGGAGAAGGTGATGGGGTATAGTATGAGAAGGCCAGTTCCCGTGTGTCTTCAAATACAGGTTTCATAATTCCACTGGGGCATGTGTTCACCGTCATTGCTTCCGAGAAAGAGAATCTGTAGATAATTGTATTCGGGTAAACGTCCAGGATAACAACAGGAACTTCATCGCTGGGAAAGAACACAACGTGAGGAAACAGATGGACAAACACGATAATGGTGGACGACTGTTCTCCTCTTGGATTCTGCTAGTTTTTAGATAAACTGTAATTTGTAGGATGTAGGAGATAGACCTACTACTACTGCTGTTGCTACTTAGTACGTACTAGAGTCTGGCTAGAGTGAGTAAACATCAACTGTGATTCTTTTTGTAGAAAGAAAACAAATGAGCAAGAGCTTCTGCTTTCTAGTTTTGCTCACCACCTATGAAATAATAATGAAATGAAGGCTCTTTTTGGTAGTTCAAAGAAAAATCGAAACAGGAGAAGAACTCTGTTCGAAAATTGATGACTTCTCAGTTCTTCCGTTCGAAAACAACGACTGTCTTCTTCCCCGTGCTCCTCCATTCGCCGTCCGGTAGATCATTCCCCATTGTCTTCTTGCCCATGATCAAAAAAAAGGAGAAGAAGAACTCTGTTCGAAAATCGATGACTTCTCAGTTCTTCCGTTCAAAAACAGCGATTGTCTTCTTCCCCATTTTCCTCCATTCGTCGTCCAGTAGATTGTTCCCCACCGTCATAAAATTATTACCGCTATACCCTGAACGCAACAACAGGAGAAGAAGAAATATGTTCAAAAATCGACACCTCCTCTATTCCTCCGTTTGAAAACGACGATAGTCTTCTTCCTTGTGCTTCTCCATTAGCCATCCGGTAGATTGCTCCCTGCCATCTTCTTCCCCGTGCTCAAAAAAAGGAGAAACGAACTTTGTTCGAAAATGACGACTTCTCTGTTGCTCCCGACTGTCTTCTTCCCCATGCTCCTTCATTCGCCATTCGGTAGACGATTTCTCTTGCTCCCGACCGTCTTTGTTTGTCAGAGGCCCCCTGTACTAGCCTTCCGAGGCAGTCGTTCTTCACCTTCAGAAGTGAGCTTTTCCGGTCATCGTGCACCCCCATCCCCCAGAGCGGCTTCCGGGTGACGTTTAACAGTGAAGACGTTAACGTCTTTCTTATATTGAAATGAATTTCTTTTCTAAAATACAATTTAAATGGTTGTTTTTAAAGCCGGTTACGTATGATAATCAGTATTCACCGAAACAGAGAAAGCGAATGTTGATTGGTCCATCTCATCCAATACGACATAAAAAAGATACTTTTTCCATATCATAAATTTTCCCTTTTGTTAATCACTTTTCCTTTATATTGGCTTTACCTTCCAACTTTGCAAGAGTTCAAATCTGTGCCCCATCGGCTCTCGCCCCACAAGTGCCCCACACGCCGAACGTCCGCCATCTGTCCCTTCGCACGCAGTTAGCTTGTCCCGCATGCGGGGCTAACGGAACGGCCGTTAGCTCGTCCCATTAGCCCCAAAACTATCCCAAGATCGAATTCAAATCTCAAAACCCTATTTGAAAGAGAATAATGGGTGGGTAAAATAGTCTTTTTCGTCTCCTTAGTAAACATTAATAACAAAATGGTTTTAGACAATTGTCAGAAGTAGGGAAGGTTAAGATAATAATTAAATGATAAGAATATAATTTATCAATTAGTTAAATAGTAGAGATAGTTTAAAAAAATTGTTTTTATATTTAATAATTAACATCTTTATTTGTTATTATTATTAATTAAATAACATTTTATTATAATACTATTACTTTATGACTACGAAAAAGCTAATTAAGTGCATGAATGAAGCAAACACTTCAGAAAGTTCATAGACATTGCAAGGATGCTCTTGGAAGGATAATGTGCTTGCCGAAGTTAAAAGACCTGAAAAGAAAGGGTGTACTTTGTTCTACTAGTAGTGGGGCTCTATCATCTTAAGCTATATAGCAAGAAATTCAACACTTACAGGGTTTGGTGAGTGGCTTAATGTTTGTAATTCAAAGGCGGTTTCCTGATGAGCAACTTACTGGTATCATAGGTGTTGTAAATCAGATGACAAATAGAGAAATATGATATATTTAAATTCAAAACTTTAAATTGTTATATAGAATGTTAATACACTAATAGAGTTTTCTCTAATTTATAGGCTCCAAATGCTACTATTGCTTCAAATATTTAACCACATGGGCATTAACACTCTTCAGTTTCAAGCCATCATCCTCAAAGAAATCAAGATGGTAATATTAATAAATGATTACTTATTTATTTGTAGAATTTCATTTTAAGTTAATTGTTTTTTATATAAATGCTTTAATTTGAAAATTGAAATGTTGAAAATATAAACTATCAGACATAGTACCACCTTGGATATGGATGATGGCCTAAACTACATTACCTAAAATTTACCTTCCTCTTAAGAAATGGAAAGAGGAAAAAATGAATATACATAAAATTTACCCAAACCCTATTCTTCTTGTCAATTCCAAACCAAAAGCGTTGGACTTCAGCTCTTTTGGTGTCGAAATATATGATTAAGAAAATAAAATAAAATAGAAAAATATCAAGAGAATATGGTGGAAAATATTTCTATTATTCTTTAGTTTTATTAATCGGTTTCACAAAATAGAAATTCAACCAGGTCCACTTAGAACAATAATTTCAAACCACACATGTTCCTAATTTTCCTTTACAAGATAGGGTATAGAAGGTAAGTGTGTTTGAAATGAACCAAGAACCTCATAACTCAACATAGCATACCTTAGTTCAGTTGATGGCTCGGCTATCAAGAGAAAATATGCTCTTGCACCATCATGGTTGAGTCTCATAGAAGTAGTTTAGGATGACTACCAATAGAAAAAAGAAAGAAAAAACAATGAAGGGCCTCATATTTGGATAAGAAAATGAAAAAAAAAGGCCACCACTAAATTAAGTCATCATGTTTTTTGCCTTAATTCCTAACCCATTCGAAACTATCTTTTATGGACTACAAGCCGTCACTGCACACAAAGTACAAAAACATCCACACAACCTAACTATTGCATTATTTATAGGCATTTCTTTCCAAGTTCTTTTATTTAATTCCTCCTCCCTTTTGCCTTTATAACTGCATGTAGAGAAGAATAATGAAAAAACTCCTATAAGACAGATAAAGAAAAGATGGAGCAACAAGCTAAAGACATGAGCATGCTACCTATTGGTTAATTTAGTACCACCACTGCTTGCAACATATTCTCACGTGGAAATTTTTTATGATACACGATCTGATAGTTCCTTGCCAAAGGAAAACTCAGATGCCGAGCTGGTGAGTTTGTCAAATCGATTTGCTAAAAGACAGTATTAGAGTGCTTGGACTAATTTATTTGGGGTGGGCACTCCGATGCTTAAGTCAACGAAATGGAGATTTTGGAGAGAGCTAAAGAGCAAAAGAGCTAGAGTACTTGAGAGCTAAATCGTGCATACCTTCTCTAAGGGAAGGGATGCTCTTATATAGGCATAAGAAACCTGGAGCTTCGTGTAACGCACTCAAGATTCTCGAGAAACCGTGCCCGCCATGTTCAAAGGAGATATCTTTACCGAATACGTGATCCACACAAAGGGATAAGGTCCGTCTGATCAACTCCGATGTAGATAGTGTGGAAAGACGGGTCTAACAATCGAGCGTCGTGATGCCAAAGAAGTCAGAGACGATAACTCACTCAAGGGGGAGGTCACCTGGCAGATCGCTATTTGAACTCGGGTCAAGTTGGCAGAAGTGGGTCGCCTTTCATGTTAACCTGATGTCTTGACGGGACCAGGGTACTTCGGTGGAAGCAAGTCGCATCATACACCGACCTGAGGTCCCATCTAATTGTTCGCAATTTGGTCTACTAGGGTAACCCCGAGGTCATTGATGCAGTTGTAAAGTGTCTGAGGTGATCTACTTACGTGGTGTCGATTTTGAGTCAACTTGGCCCGACCCGAAGGTCCATGGGTCGTGTCGTGGCCTGACACGATTGTATGGACCAATGGGTCGTGTCGGGCTTGGGGTTTTCGGTCAGCGGGCTGGGTTGGCATGGCCCGCACTGTTGTGTCGTGCCACTCGTGGCCTGTGGGCTGGCCTAGCCCAATACGGTTATATGGCCTATATATATTATATATATATAAGTTATAATTATATAATAATATATAGTATACAATATATTAATAAATAACCATTTTTTAATTTTTTTAATTATTGTATATATAAGCAATTGTATACCTCAAAATTCATATAAAGTTAAAACTTTAATTTTTTTTCAACTTTTAAATAAATAACTTTGGCCCGATCCATGGCTCGGCTTGGCCCAAGGCTAGGTCCATAGACCAGCCTGGCCCAATCCGACAAGGTCCCATGCGGGCTCGGGCTGTGGGCCATGCCATGCCATGCATCTCCTTGCTCCAAACACCCTTTCCTAATTTCCTTTTTTTTTGAATTTTTTATTTTTTTTAATTTCACAATTCACATAATTACCCATTAAACTAATAAGAAAATAAGCATAGGCTTAACTATTTCTAACAACCATAAAGAAAGAGGGATTTGCTTTTTTAATGTTTAGCCAAGTGGCATTGTAGGTACATAGTGGTCACTCAAACCATCAAAATACAGAGGATACCGAATTGATACCCCATGGACCCCTGCGATGAGTTCACAACTCATCAGCTGCCTACGATAAACTTATAATCCATCGGACGACTGTAATGAATGTATAACTCATTGCACGATTGAGACAAACTTGTACTTAAGACGAATCACGATGAACTTTGGTTAATGTGAACTCTTGATGAACTTTAGATGCACGTAGTTCTGCGATAAACCTCGGATATGCGTAGTTCTACGATGAACTTCAGGTGTGTGCAATTTTACGATGAACTTCAGGTGTGCGCAGTTTTGCAATGAACTCGAGACCATTATAGAACCTCAGGGTCATCGTAAACCAGGAATAAATATCAGTTACATGTGTTCCTTTAAGTTACGCACGTGATAAAACGCCATGTGGGTCTAATAAAAATGTGCCCACTAATGAATGATGTCACTAGTGTCACGTTGGTTAAATGGGTCACGAAAGGAAGTAGCACACACGGATTATGAGAATCCTCATATGAAAGGAAAGTCAGTCCTTTGAGGGATCTCATAAGACACGTGACGAAACCCTAGTAGTGCTCCTTGATAACCGATAGCAAATCCAATATTCCCCTTTCCTAATGGGAATCAAACACTTTTGACTCCTTCCTTTCGGGACCTCAGGATCTCTCCTTATAAATGAGAGACCATCCCATACAGAAGTCATCATTCGATCATCCTATCTTATCACCTTATCATCCTCATTTGCCCTAACCTTCAAACCTAGTTCCTACCTCCAGTCTTCCTTTGTCTTTCAAGGAGACCACTCTCACACAGCCTAACCACAGCACTTACAGGCACCATTCCTCCACTTTCTCCTAAATTGTCTCTAATTCCTATTTATCTGAGTACACATCTCTGCCCCATAACGTTCCACAGCACATCCCTATCATGTATTGGGAACATCCCCTGATGATAGTACTAGAACTGATGATGTCATCATCGGGAGATGTTCCCAATACATGGCGGGATGTGCTATGGAACGTTGTGGGGCAAAGATGTGAACTCTATTTATCTCCTAAACTTTCTCTAACCCCTATTTATCTCTTAAATTATCTCTAGTTCAATAGAGAGATTCCCTCCTAAACTATCTCTAATTCCTATTTATCCTCTCCCCCACTTTTCATCTATTATCTAATTAAAGAAAGTTCCAATAAAAAAATTCAGAATTATTTAAATACTATAACGAAATTATATACTAACTTTAAAATATTTATTCAAAACACAAAAATTAATTATAATAGATTTAATAATATTCATATTATTAATAATTCTATATTTTTACAAAATTCATCATGAAATTATGTAGTAACAATATAAATTATAATTTTCTGAATTATTCAATTTAAATGTTATTCAAATAATAAAAATTTAATATTAAAAATAGAACATTATTTTAATATTTCAATAACAAAACATTAAAAATTTTAAATATATAACAAAATATTTAATATTACATAATAACTTTAAAAGAAATAAAATTCAAATAATGGAAAATTTTAAATATTTTACATATTATTTAAATATTTAAATTGTGAAATATTTAACATGACTAAATTTTAAATAGTTAAAATAACGAAATTGTGTCATAAATTAAAAAAAGAATTCTTAAAAGTAGAAAAATAATTATAGTAGATTTCATAATATTCATATTAATAATAATTTAATATTTACAAAATTAATAACGAATTATTTACTAATAGTACTAATTATAATTTATTAAATTCAATAAATAATTAATATTTTAACAATTTAAATAACAATATCATTTAAATAACTAAATAATATTGTAAGTAACTAATTTCACTTATATCAATTAATAACTATAGAAAGTAACTTTCAAAAAATTTAATATTTATTAGTAATAATTTGACGATAGTAATGTATATTCATTATATATTTCTGTGTACTAAAATTAATATTTATTTTATTATCAGTAATTATTTATTGTATTTTTTGATAAATATATTTTCAATAATCTATTTTTGTTTTGTTATTTAACAGAAAATTTTTAATAATTATTGGAGATTAAACAACTATTATTTCACTTCTAAAATTTAATTTATTGTATTTTTGTTAGCAATTTATTTTTAGTAATTATATATGTTTTATAATTTATTGATTAATATTTATTAGAGATTAAACTATTATTTGAGATTACACAATTTATTGACTAATTTAATATATTTTCAGTTTTTATTGTATTTTTTAATTAACGTATCTTCATTAGAAATTTATTTTCAATAATTGTGTATTTTTGCTATAAATTTTCAATAACTAATGGAGATTAAACTATTAATTTAGCTAAAATTATGAGTGTTCATGGATTGTTTTAGTTCGATCGCAGGCTGTTTTGCCTACCAAATCAGGTTGTATTAGTGACCATTAGTGACAACCTGTCAAGTCGGGTTGTATCAGTTTGGGTCTATTTTCGATTTAGTTTGTTTGTTCAAAATATTTAAGCTTAAAAATTGAATTTAAATTTAATAAATTATAGTGGTATTATTAAAAAATAAATTAAAAAGAATTAAATTTATTATATAAAAATATTTTAGACTAAGAAATATGGGAATTTTCCCACTTTCCAGTATTAAAAAAACCATATTTAAAATAAAAAAATGTTAATATATATCTATGGTCGGGTCAGTTCAGCTTTGGTCAGTTTATAAATGGCCAAATCGAAATTGATCTAACTTGGTCAGGTTGGAAAGTTGTTGAATCAAAGTTGAATGGAAAATACTAAAAAACCGATAAACTCGGGTCGAGTTCTATCGAATTGGTTATTAAAAAGTTAAAATACAAAAAAATTATGTACTCTTATATATTTCTATTGTTTAGCTTTTGCTTAATAAAACTCGTACGTCATACGGGTCTCTGCAAGTATATATATAAAGAGAGAACTTTGAGTGTATTGGATCACCCAAGATTCAACTTATTTTTTTATTGGTGCTTATAACCAAGTGACTAAGAGTTTGGGAGTTAGCTTTGACTCCTTGAATTAAATTAGACTTCTTCAGGGTTGTGGTGGGTAGCATGAATAGGAAATTCAACAAAAAGGATCTCTATTTGTTCTATTATAGAGAACAAGTAGCTTTTAATATAACTTTAGAAATTCAAAATGCATAGAACAAAGTAGTTTAATTATCAAAGTGTAATAATCATTCAGAAAGTGTATATAAAAGCATCCAATTATCCAAATAAAAAAAAATTGATTTTCTTTTAGTGGTTTTATTTGCTCTTTGGTGCGAATTCATGACCAGGGAACTACACGAATATAATTTTTTTTCATTTATTTACTTTGTTGAAGTTTTTTGAGCGAATACTTCTCTGTTCCATTGCTCATATAAAGAAAGGAAAATCTATGATACGGAAAAGATATGGTATGCGGGAACCCTTTTGTGGTAGCCATAGTTCCCATGGTGAATAATAGATTACTTTACTAAGAAATACTTTAACCCTAAACAAAATTTAATTTCCATGAACTAGGGTTGCTAAAACTCAAAACTTTTTGATTGAAAAGGTGAGGATAGACATTTCATAGTTATCTTAGAAAAAAAAAACAAGAAGAGATATTGTATTGTGTTTGGCTGAATTGCAAGCTCAACTAAGCAAGCCTGATTTAGGGATGTAGCACAATTCATAGTTATCATAGAAAAAACAAGGAAAGATGTTCTATTATTTGGTTGAATTGCAAGCCCAATTCAGTAAACTTAATTGAGCTTATCTCCATGTAGGTATACAAACAGATAGGAATACACTAGATATACCTAGATCCAAATTTCATCGATATTTAGGGCTTGTTCTTTTGCTTTGAAGTTTTACATTTGAAAGTGTAATAATTACATTAACAGATATATTGGTATTAGTGAACTTTTCTTTCCTCTGAACTCTAAATGCAGAAAATGTTGTTTGAATTCTAAAAATTATCAAATATCCATTTTGACCCCATATATAAGGGTTTTTTGTTTGTCTTTAAGAGATAAGAGATAAGAGGAAATCAATAACCATTTTTCTCTTAGGCTCCGTTTGGTTCGTGGGAAGATTTAGGTCAGGTGGGAAAAGATGGGATGAGATGGGATGGGATGGGAAAGTATAAAAATTTATACTTCCCTTGTTTGGTTTTATATGGGGAAAATAATGGGAAAAACACTATTCATCATCTCCTACCTTCAGACAGTGCCGTCGGAGATGATGAATAATGCTTCTCCCAGTCTTCCACTACCCGCCGCACTGTCGCATCGTTGTATGCGATTACATTTCTGTGCAGTAGAAACGCGCATGCCCGCAGATCCCCTGAAAGCATCTCCCTAGCAGAAGCGACCATTGGGTTCAATTCGCTGATGACAGTTCACTACCATTTGGAATGTGGTTGCTTTGGAAGGAGGGTTACTATCAGCTTCAGTATCGCTGGTTAATCTCAGCTTCAGTGTTCAGTATCATTGGATTTCAGCCGGTTAATCTCAGCTTCAGTATCGCTGGACCTGTTAATCTCAGTTTCAGCCTCGACTGTTAATCTCAGCCTCGACTGGTTATTATCACTCTAGATTTTAGCTTCAGCATCGCTTCTTTGCTGAAATGAAAGATTCTCACTTTGAGGGGCGTCGGCAGAGAACGTCACCAGGCGATCGTCCTCAAGGAAGGGGAGGTAGTAGATCGCCGATGGTTTTGGTGCGACCCCTCCAGCTCCTGCTTCTAGGTTCGAACGTCACTGTCACCGAACCAGCTCCTCTTCTGTATTTTCCACACAAGTCATTCCTCACTCCCTCCTCTTTCTCAAAAATTTCCACTGGGGTCGCACGATTTTGGGATCTGACATCCCACATTTTTCTCATCCCATCCCTCTCTTTCCTTCAAAACAAATGAGAGAAAATAGTATTTTTAGAATATTCCCTTTTTCTCGTCCCCATCCCAGAAACCAAACGGAGCCTTAGAGTTAAAAATTTCCTCTTTAAGAGACGAGTCGAGGAAACGGACAAACACTTAGTGTTATTTAGATTCGGGTTCATGGGATCCGTCGGATCGGGCCCGACCCATTGACAGCCCTGACCATCGTTTCGAACTTGAATAGAAATCGAAACTCCGCGGACAACTTCAACTCTGCAATCGTGACTCTAGCAGTTCCTCCGTTCACCACTTAGGCACTCTCACCTCTCACTAGCAACAGATAGAGTAGAGAACTGGTAGTGTCACCTCCCCACCCAAAATGAATGTGAATTATAACCAATTAAAGCCATGGATTGAATCTTGAAGTCTCTTCTCTCTTTTTTGTTTGCTTGTTTGCTAATGCAAACCAAGAAACCTGCAATCCTTTGTTTGTTTGTTCGATTCTCTTTCTCGACAGTGTTAGCTCGTAACCCCGGAAAACCCTTTTTTTCTTTCTCACTTTCCACGCTAAGCCATCCAGAAACCGCCAAGTCCCACACACTCAAGACATGTATTGCTCTCCTGCGTTCACGCGCCTCCTCCAAACCCAAACTGAAGCAAATCCATGCCTTCTCTATCAGACATGGTGTCCCTCTTACCAGCACGGACTTGGGTAAGCACCTCATCTTCACTCTCGTGTCCCTTTCAGGCCCCATGACCTATGCCCACCATATCTTCTCCCAAATCCAGAACCCTAACATCTTCACTTGGAACACAATGATCAGAGGTTATGCTGAGAGTGATAATCCCAGGCCAGCCATTGAACTCTATCACCAAATGCACTTCCTTTGTATTGAACCTGACACCCATACCTACCCTTTTCTTCTCAAGGCTTGTGCAAAGGTATTGGATGTTAGACTAGGTGAAGGGATACATTGCATTGTTATAAGGAATGGGTTTGAGTCCTTGGTCTTTGTTCAGAATGCACTAGTTCATCTGTATGCTGCATGTGGGCTTGATGAGCGTGCACACAAGTTGTTTGAACTAACGCCCAAAAGAGACCTGGTGACCTGGAATTGCGTGATAAATGGGTTTGCCGTTAATGGGAGACCTAACGAGGTTCTCACCCTTTTCAGGGAAATGTGTTTTGAGGGTGTTAAGCCAGATGGGTTCACCATGGTTAGCTTGCTTACTGCTTGTGCAGAGCTTGGAGCTTTGGCTTTGGGCCGGAGAGCCCATGTATACATGTTTAAGGTTGGCTTGAATGAGAACTTGCATTCTGGGAATGCCCTTATAGATCTATATGCCAAGTGTGGAAGTATTAGAGAAGCACATATGATCTTTCACGAAATGGAGCTGAAGAGCGTAGTCTCTTGGACTTCCTTGATTGTTGGTTTGGCTGTTAATGGGTTTGGTAAGGAAGCACTCGAACTTTTTGAGGAGTTGGAGAGAGAAGGACTAAAACCTACTGAGATTACTTTTGTTGGGGTCTTATATGCTTGTAGTCACTGTGGAATGGTGGATGAGGGGTTTGGGTACTTTAAGAAGATGGAGGAGGAATATGGCATTGTGCCTAAGATAGAGCACTATGGTTGTATGGTTGATTTGCTTGGTAGGGCAGGGTTGGTACAAGAGGCACATGATTTTATTCAAAGCATGCCATTGAAGTCCAATGCTGTTATCTGGAGAACCTTACTTGGTGCTTGCACAATACATGGGAATTTGACTCTTGGAGAGGTGGCACGAGCCCACCTTCTTAGACTAGAACCTAGACACTGTGGGGACTATGTACTCCTCTCAAATCTATATGCATCTGAGAGGAGGTGGTCAGATGCACAAAAGGTGAGGAAGACAATGTTAAGGAGAGGGGTGAGGAAATTCCCTGGGCATAGCCTTGTTGAGCTAGGGAATTGTGTCCATGAATTTGTCATGGGGGATAGATCACATCCACAAAATAAGGAGATATATGAGAAACTAGAGGAGATAATGATTCTATTAAAATTGGAAGGATACGTGCCTCACACATCAGCAGTGCTTGCAGACATAGAAGAAGAGGAAAAGGAGAATGCTTTGAGTTATCATAGTGAGAAGATTGCAATTGCCTTTGCACTCATCAATACCATCCCTCATACTCCAATAACAGTGATTAAAAACCTGAGAGTGTGCGGAGACTGTCATCTGGTGATTAAGCTAATCTCAAAGGTCTATGATCGAGAGATTGTTGTCAGGGATAGTAGTCGGTTTCACCATTTTAGAGGTGGATCTTGTTCTTGTGGGGATTATTGGTGAACTGCCCCTCTGGTGATTATTAATTATTATAGGCCAACTCTTTGTATTAATTGTACTATAGTAGGTTTAACTGAAGTCAATATCAGTGATCCTACAAAAAAGGATGAGATGCTAACATCTAGAACCAGTTAACCAGATCACCATTCAACAACATGCATTATGGAAATCTACCAAGGCAAAACTTCATAGGATTTACTTTGGTCTTAGCTGAAATGAACTTTTACCAACTTGGCTTGGGTTTGTGGACTTGGCTATGCACAGGCTCAATGTGCTCATGAAGCGACTATTGAATTTGGAAGTTCAATTACATGCATGATGTATTCTGCAAGTAAGCTCTAGTTCAATTTTCCTTTTCTTGATTTTACACACATATGGTTATATGGTTTTATATATCTTGAAATAAAGATATATATTGAGCTGATATTGTAGTTCGTTTTTCTGGCTCTTCTTTTTCTTGTGCTTGTGAATTGTAAGCAGTTCATGTATTGTGAATCCATGAAATCAAGTTAGATGTCCAGTTTAAAGCGTCTTATTCGCAGAGTACCAAGTGGATATCTATATTCATTTTGGTGGAGCATAAATTATTAAATCACAATGTTGTTATAGTCAATTTTGATCTATTGAGATGAAATTCATCGCAAAGTTCCTATCATGTTGACTGAAAGAAATAAAACATCTATCAAGGGAGCCTAACTCTACATTTGATGGAAAACCAACTCATGTAAAAAAAAAACTTGCCTAATGCTAATGTTATAGCAGAAGGCAGAAGCAAAGAAAGTAAAATTGAAGGAAAAATCCAGAATCAAGGGAGTAAGCACATGGGTACACAGTTCCCTCTTTCATCAGGTGTGGAATCTGAACTAAAAAACATATAAGTTCGAAATATAAAACCATGAAAATATGTAAGACAATAGAGCTAATTGGAGAATATTTCCAGACACTAAGTTAAAAAATGATCTTTCTGTAATTGTATACCAGGCTATAATCTTGGAGTGAATACCTTGTTGTTCCACTCCTTTTCACATAAAATTTTATTAATGAAAATGCTGCTACTTATAAGGAAAAGGTAAAAATATCAGAAATCTCATCCTAGAAATTCAAAAAGAAAATCAATGTGTCAATTTTGTTATTGCTAAAAGTTTGAAGAAATTTCTATAGATGAAAACTGGGTGAATTAGAGTATTAGTTGGAATTTGTGTATTTTGTCTTGCCTGGAAAGCAACGAGGGATAGACTTCTTATTTGGAAGAGAAACAGTAAAATCTCTAAAAGAACCATGATTCATGTTCAGAGAGAATTGAAGGGGAAGCAGAGTTCTGTACCACCTACAGTGTAAATAACGGGTTAGTTGATTAAGTTTGAGATGGTTCTATTTAGACAGGAACCTCAAATTTTTAAATGAGTTGAAGAGAATTTTGGAGTTTGGCTTTTGAGATCTATTATGGGAGATGGAGAGGGATCCAATGGTTCCCTACCAGCTATCCTTTATTTTCCTGGTTGTCTGTATTACTTACAAATTATAACAGGGAGGTCACATTAATAACCCCATTACCCCATACATTGCTATCTTATATGATATATGGTTCCAACACCACACAACAGTATTGATTATATAGGTGTTGGGGGTAAAAAGCATTTCTTTATTTACTTTCTTTGTGTGTGTTGGGGGGGGGGGGTCAGCTTTGTGCGGGGTCGGTGACAGGTTGTTGGGAGTAAAATGTAATTTGACTATTGTATTTTTGTGTCTGTTGGGAAGTGGTCTTGGTTGGGGGTTGTCTTTTTGTCAAGTTCGGAAAACTTCTGCAAAGAGAGCTCAGTAGATCAAAGTAAGGGCTTGGGTCTCTCTTTCTATGCCTAGAATTCTTTTGTTCTTAGGCAATTTAATTGTTGCAGATACCTCATCATGGGTTTGGGCGATTTGGGGTCCTCAAAGCTCTTTTTCTCCTTTAAGATTCTATGTTTCTCTTCTTCCTTGGCAAACCTTTACCAATGGAAAAAATCAATAGAATCTTCACTGTAGTCGTTGATAGTTCAGAATCAGTTGAGGAGGTCCTTTTTATAATTTTGATATATTTCTATCTATATGTGGATGTACTCCTAAACCAACTTTGCTGTGATTTTTTTGTCAACTTCTCAAGATGATCTGTTATACTTAGAATTTATTATTTTTCCTATGTTAGTTATCACAAAGAAAATGACCTATTCTATGTCCTAATCTTGCCAATTTATTTACATCTTTTTATATCTATATTGTGATCTACTTTTCCATTAACAAGCTCATTTGGATTTGCAAAGCAGGGTTTCAGGGGAGATGATAATCTATAGTGCCAGGCTTTTTGCTTCAGAATAAAATGGAAGCTCCAGTTGAATGCATCCACATGGATCTCTGCGAAATGCATGACAAGGTTACCTCAAACCCAGTCCGCACACCAGAAAAATGAAGAAGATGAAAAAAGAAGTGCATGTTTGTCAGATATGTGTTCATGTTTGTTTCCGGATATCTTACTGATCCTTATCATTTTTTACTGGCGAGTAACTATATTGCTTATTCATTGAATTCTCTAACAAGAGATGATGCTATAAAAGATGAGAGACAAATCTTCTCTTTTGTAAACGAGTTTTGGTTGTGAAACTAAGGTGGCGTTTGATAAATCTGAAGTCTGATTTCCGACAAGAGATGATTTTCTGCTTTTAAGAGCTCTGAAAAGAGCAAGGTTTAATTTAGCTGAATGAGATGGCTGTTCAGCGGGCCATCCAAATGAGCTTGTTAATGGAAAAGATAAGATAGTTTGAGTTTGAGCAATTCTCCAACATCTGAAACTGTGAAGTTTATTATTTTACCCTTAGAAATAAATAGTTTGATAATATTATAATAATAAAAAGAATATTAAATAAAATATTATGATTTATTGAAATAAATAATAATTTATTATTTAATTAATAATAATATTTATTTATTATTATTAACTAATAATGAATAAAAAAATTTTAATTATTATTGTTAAACATATTATTAGATATTCTTATTACTAAATATATATTATTAGTAATATTATTATTTATTTAAATAAAGAAATGATAATGTTTATTATGATTATTAAATAATAATATTTAATATTATAAAATAATAATTATTATTTTAAATAAATATTAGTTTTGTTATTAAATAAATGTTGTTATTTATGTAAATAATAATATGATTTATTGTCCAATTAATAATAAATATTTACTAATAATACTTATAATGATTATTATTAAACAATATTTTTTAATATTTAATAATATTATTTAAACAAATATTAATATTATTTATTATTATTAAATAAATGAAAGTAATGAAGGTATTAACATCATTTCATCACGTCTGAAATGCATCTGATTCTAATAAGATACGAGATTTTTTGTTTTTATTTTTATTTTTTCTTTTTGGTAGAAGACATGAGTTCAGGTTTTACCATTTCAACAGTCTTTTCTCTTTTCAGATGTTAGAAATAGATATAATCTCAAGCACCCTTTACCTCTAAAAATCAAGTTTTTCAGATATTTAACGTCGGAAAGGTGTTGGTCACATCAGAAAGACTGATGCTATTGTGGAAATTTGGATCTATGGACATGTGAGGATGGAGTTTCACTTATTTCTGCAGTTCCTGCACTTGATAAAAAAGTGGACGTCTGTTCAACCATATAAATGAAGTCAAAATATGATGAGCGCATAACTGGTAGCCACCCATCCATGCTTCCATTTCCAAGTTTGTTGAGTTGCTTGATCAATCTCCACTTGATTAGTTCAAGCAGCATTTGCGACTAGATATGGGGGGCAATTAAGACGTATGCAGTCTTCATCAACTTCCTGAAGACAAATTCCATCCCAATGGGGCAATGGAGATACTTCAGAACAGGTTTATTCGGTTAGGAAATACTTCAATTGGTTTAAGCTCAAGGATGCCATTTCTGACATAAATGAAGTGGTATTGACAAAATTTGATGTTGTACGGTGCTATTTCCTGATGGAAAGATGGACGACCTCGACCTGTGCACCTCAATCATCAAAAACATCAAAGATGTATTTGGTTGGGTGGGAGACATAATAATGGAAACAGATCGATGCTGGTGTTTGGACCGGAGAACTTTGAACTCCTAAGCTACGTGAGGATTGGTGATGTAATCTAACTCAAGAACTTGTTTCCAGCACCGAAGAACATCAGTTTTTCGGAGTACGGAAAGACCCGATGCAGAATTCTGAATTCTAGCCCCCCCTACATCTTATCCGTCCATGAATTTGGTATCAGTTCAAGGTTAGGATGCATTTTTCCTATAATATGGGGCTATAAAATTCTGATCTGGGCTGATTGGTCATTCTCCCTAATTTTTTTTTAGTTCTTTTCTTTTTTCCCTCCCTAATAAATTAACAGGAAAACGATGACTAGGAATATCCGAATATGGATTCATAAAATTCCAATATATTAATAATGGTTCTTTATATTTCAGAATAATTTAGCTGATGATATAAATATATGTTCATTGGTACTGGTAAAATCTTGGCCTCTTGGGGAAGGATGAGAAATTTGAGAATGGGTTCGTGTCTCAAGGCATGTAATGATGCAATGCCAAAAGCCAGGACCGTAACCCATGAGCAACGAGAAGCAGCGGGTGATGCTCATTGGACCATCATCACCACTGCCGATCGGACAAGGTGCCAAGTCTGGAACGAACCCCAAGGTTGAGTCATCCCGGTTCGGGAAGAAGGGGACAATCACTCCCACCGCCATCACTGTCATCAACGGTGGTCGAAAGCGAGAAACAGAGTTGCCGCCTTCACGTCTCCCTCCATTTCTCCCTCTCGTCTCTCCTCTCTCCTCTCTTCTCTCTCTCTCTTCCAATCCTTCACCGTGCTCATCCTCAAAGTCTCCCAAGTCTTGTTTCTATAGAACCAGCACCATAACAACCCACTCTACCCTCCGATCGTCTGCATCGTCAACCTCGACACCCCGATCGATGACCCAGAAGCCGATAATTTCCGATACATCATCGTTGCTAGGCTCATTAATTCAATTTCACTATGATCTGGTTTGGTTTGTGATGTAGGCGCACCTGGCCCGGACCAATAGGATGCCTGCGCGTGTTCGAAGGAGGTGCTTAGAGCAGACCCAATCAGGGAGCGCGTGGACAGAGGTCAGCATGCAACCCGGAACCAATGGCGCGGGTGCATTTGGTGGCCTCGGATGACCACACACCTCATGTCTGGACTGCATCCTGACCGTCTGAGCTCACATACCTCCAGGCAGCCTCAAGTATAAATAGAGCGCTACCCCCTTAAGGTAAACATTTGGAACTGGAACTTGAATTTAAGAACTCGTACTCCCTTTGTGGCCTCGTCCACCTCACATTGCACCTATACTAACTTGACCATTGGAGTTTTCGCCTCGGGTACTAACGCGGGGCCTCTGACATCCTTCCTCATTTGCTCCTCGTAGGACTGGCCTACCTGCCCTCATGTCACGGTCTAACACGGGCTTAGCCTTGCCTACGCTTGGCGGGCTTACGTTAAGGGACACCATCATTATTTTTACCTGTAAGATTTTTGGGAAAAGTGATGTTATCTTTAGGCAGACCTCCAAAAGCTTAACGTACTCTTTGAGGAGGGGTGGTCGACCTCCTTGAGTGCCTAACCTTGGCACTCCTAGACCAACATCCCTTGCGGGGTGGCCCTGGTTAATGGCTAGCATGGCTACCAGGGTTCCTCATGGGTGCACACATGCTCATGGGGATAGTGCATGGACCGGCACTGCGCCACCGACACTTAAGGAAGGCTTGGCATACGGGCCTGGCTTAAGCATGACCCTTCACCATGATAGCCCCTTGCCTAAGCTGAATGAGCTATCCCATTGCCCATAGCGCACGGGTATGTTCTGGCCCAAGCGGTTGCCTATCATCATCGACACATCAGGTGCCTACATGATCGGCATACAGGAGTCCCTCTCATCGGCGCCTAGTTGCCTCTCATCATGGTTGTCCCCCTTTAGCACGTAAGAGGTGCCTCCCATGGTCCGGTTAGAGCCAGCAGAGAGCCCCGACCATGCGAACTGAGGTCATGATCTAGTGCTACTGAACTTGGTGGAGCCATCACATCGGGCAACTCCTAGCTCCAAGCACACATAAGGCTTGTCCTGGCTGGCCTTGGCCTGGATGCCGCACGGGTTTCTTCCGCTACAGAACTACCCCATGACACTTGGCTGCCCCTAGGCCTCAGACTACTCAACCATGCCTCAGCTTGGAAGAGAATTTACTATGTTGCCCTCAGCCTACTTTCCCCAACAAAAATTGGCATCGTTTGTGGGAATGGTTGCTACGACTTCCCTTAACTTAATTTACTCTAAGAAACTCAAGCAATAACTCCTAAGCTTCAGCGGATGTGCTAGCCAACTGCCAAGGACCTTCCGACCTCCCAGTCAAGGAAGGGACGAATCTGCAGAGTCTCACGATTATCGCCGAGACCAAGAACACCACTACTACCGAAGAGAAGACTCCCAGGATGAAGGATGGCGGTCGGGCCACCACAGCCCCCCTTTGAGGGTTGAGGACCGACACTGTGCCTCTCCCTCCCGCATCTCGAACCTCCGAGACCTCCTGAATGACAGGCGGGTCAGAGGACACAGACACACGCCCACATTAGCGTACTCGGGGAACTAGACTGATCCACACCGCGTCCAAGAGAACTAGGACGGGGCCCAAGCTCCCCTTGACCAAAGAATCGTTGACCTGCAAGCACAGCTCGACACCATCAAGGACGAGTTTCGCCAAGTTAGGGAGAGCCAAGCCGAAGCCTCGGCAGCCAAAACCCTCCGTTTGGGAGAATGGACGCTTTCACCCCTGACATTATCTCTTAACCTCTCCCACCGCACTTTAAAGCGCTCGCACTCGAGATGTATGACGGGACGACAGACCCGGACAATCACTTGGAAAGTTTCAAGGCGTTCATATTCCTCTATGGATATTCCGACGCCCTGACGTGCCAGACTTTCCAAGCGACCTTCAAGGGGGCAGCCCGCCGATGGTTCTTCGGACTCCCCTTCGGTTCATCGGCTCATGGGAACAATTCGCCAACCTCTTCCTCGCCCACTTCATCAGCAGCAAGCAATGCCAGAAGAGTGTCATCTCTCTCATGGCCGTCAACTAGAAGCACGGTGAGAGCCTACGGTCCTACATCGATTGCTTTAAGATGGAAGAACTCGAAGTCTAGGACCCCGATTCCATGGTCTCCATGCACGCCGCCATCAATGGCCTCCTATCGGGCTCAGCCCTCAAGTGCTCGGTAGCCAAGACAAAGGAGAGGCCGACCACCATCACAGAGGCCCAAAGAAGAGAAGAAATGGAGATAGCCACAACAACAACAACAGCAACAAGGACAACAAGAAGCCACTGACCTCGGCCCTGGCTTACAGCAAATACACGCCACTCAACTTCACTTGAACACAGATCCTCATGCAAGTAGGGAAAGAGGAGTACGTGAAGTGGCCAGAGAAAATGAAGAGGAACCCCAAGAGGGGAAACCTGAAGAAGTACTACAAGTATCACTGTGACACCAACTATGACACTGAGGACTACTATGAGTTGAAGAATGAAGTTGAGTCCCTCATCTGTCAAGGTCATTTGAAGCAGTACATAGGGGGTGAGGTCGACGCCTTGTCCTCGCACCAGTTGCAACAATAACAATAGCTAGCCAATGTCATAGACATCATCATTGGGGGCACGGCTTCGGGTGGAGCCTCGGCCTCGGCCCGCAAGGCCTATGCTAGACAGTTGAACATCCAAGAGCCAGCTCCTAAGAAGCCAAAGCAGAATGAAGCCCTTGCGTTCATAGACGAGGACTTGAAGGGGATCTTAGTCCCCCATGATGATACGCTCGTAGTATCCACCATCATCGCAAATTTTATGATGAAGAGGATACTGGTGGACAACAACTCCTCAGCCGACATCCTCTTCTGTGATGCATTCGAGAGAATGAAGCGGCTTCTCCGGAAATGTGGTCAGACCGAAGGGAAGAATCACCCTACCAGTCATAGTAGGGACGGATCCTCGACAGGTGACGAGGTTGAACGAGTTCTTGCTTGTAACGATTGGATCCCCCTACAATGCCATCATTGGGAGGCTGACCCTCCACGTGCTCAAGGCAACCATCTCCTCCTATCACCTCGCCCTCAAATTCCCGACTGAGCACGGCGTTGGAGTCATTTGGGGGGGGGGATCAATAAGTCACCCGCCAGTGCTATGTGGTCGCACTAAAGGGTAAGAACAAGGAAGCCCTACCGCTTGAGGGCCTCGACCTCAGGGAGGAACCAACGAGCTGAGGCCAGCTAACCAAGGACCTCATCTTGGTTACCCTAGACGAGGCCGAGCCCGAGAAAGCAGTTTGCATCGGGTCCAACCTTCCCCCAGAGAGCCTATCCAAACTAATAAGTTTCCTCAGAATCAATGCCAATGTCTTTGCTTTATTTGCCGCTGACATGCCCGAAATTGACCCTTCGGTCATTACTCACAAGCTGAGCGTGGACCTGAGCTCTAGGCCAGTTCGGTAGAGAAAGAGAAACTTTGCACCAAAGCGATGGACGGCTATAAGAGAGGAAGTTGATAAGCTACTCGATGCTGGATTTATCCGAGAGGTACATTACCCTAACTAGTTGTTCAATGTGGTTATAGTGAATAAAGCTAACGGGAAGTGGTGGATTTGTATTGACTTCATAGACCTTAATCGATCCTGCCCCAAGGATAGTTTTCCTTTGCCAATGATAGACCACCTCGTTGACGCCACCACAGGTTACAAGCTACTTAGCTTCATGGATGCCTTCTCCGGATATAACTAGATCAAGATGCACCCCAAGGAGGAAGAGAAGACCCCGTTTATCACCGAGCATGACACGTACTGTTACAAGGTCATGCCCTTCGGCCTCAAGAATGATGGGGCCACCTACCAACACCTCGTTAACAAAGTCTTCAAGCATCAGATGGGGACAAACGTCGAAGCCTACACTGACGACATGGTGGTGAAGAGCCTGAAGGCCGACCAGCACACCTCGGACCTAGCTGAGACTTTTGACACCTTGCGAAGATACAACATGAAGCTTAACCCTAGCAAGTGTGCCTTTGGCGTCACATTAGGCAAGTTCTTAGGCTTGTCGTCATGCAGCGAGGTATAGAGGCTAACCTAGAGAAGATCCGAGCTATCTTGGACATGGCACCAACTCGGTCAGTCAAGGAAACTTAGAGACTCATCGGCCGAGTGGCTGCCCTCAACCGCTTCATTTCAAAATCGGCTGACTGCTGCCTACCTTTCTTCCGAGCCATCAAGAAATTGAAAGGCTTTCAATGGAGGAAGAGTGTCAACATGCCTTTGAAGAATTAAAGCACTACCGTGCCTCGCCTCCCCTCCTCACTCAGCCACTCCCAGGAGACGTGTTGTGCCCGTATCTCTCGGCCGGGGACGAGGCCATCAATTCAGTACTGATTAGAGAAGATGGAGCGCAAAGACCAATTTACTATGTTAGCAAGGTCCTCTCGATGCTGATACCTAGTATCCCAAAGTAGAAAAACTAGACCTCGCCCTCGTGGTCTTGGCCAGGAAGCTCAGGCCATATTCCCAAGCCCAAGCCATCACGATCCTGACAAACCAACTTCTTAAAGCCGTCCTCGCCAAGCCAGAAGCCTCGGGACAAATGATCAAGTGGACCATCAAGCTATATGAGTTTGACCTACAGTACCAGTCGAGCCGCAATCAAAGCACAAGCTTTGGCTGATTTTGTGACAAAATGCACCTTCAGCTGATCCCTCCGCCAAGTCCCTGAAGAAGAGCAAGAAGAAAGGCATCAACTGGCCAAGTCCGAAGGAGCTCGGTCCACCTGGAAGTTGTTCGTTGATGGATCATCCAACTCTAAGGGAAGTGGAGCCGGTCTCATACTCCTCAACCTGGATAACACCGAAGTAGGGTATGTGTTGAGGTTTGACTTCTCAGCCTCCAATATTGAAGCCGAGTATGAAGCCCTCCTCGCCGGATTACAGCTCACGAAAGACCTCGGCTCCCAACACATTGAGGTCTTCAGTGACTCTCAGTTGGTAGTTAATCAAGTCTACAGGGAGTATGAGGCTAGGGAGCAAAGCATGACCAAATACCTAGCCAAGGTGTAGGAGCTAGCCCGCCACTTCTAGCACCTCTCCCTACAACAAGTTTTGCGATCTGAGAACATGAGAGCTAACGCCCTATCCAAGTTGGCAAGCACCTCCGACACAGCCCTCGGCCACATTATCCACGTGGAGAGGTTAGCTCACCCCATCATCGAAGAAGTCCATGTACTCCTAGTGCAGGCCGAGCCATCCTAGATGGATCCCATCATTGCATTCCTCTTGACCGAGCAGTTGCTTGACGACATGAATCAAGCCAAATGGATCCATTGGCAGGCTGCCCACTACACTTTACTCGAAGGGAATCTATACTAAAGATCTTTTACCTTGCCTTACCTCCGATGCCTCCACCAGGAGGGTGAGTATGTGCTTCGAGAGGTTCACGAAGGCATCTGCGGCAACCACCTCGGAGGAAGAGTCTTGGCCCAAAAAGCACTGGGCCAAGGGTATTTCTAGCCAACAGTTCATAAGGATGCAACCGAGCTGGTGTGAAAATGTGATCGATGCCAGAGACACTCCAACATCTCCCACCGGCCAGCCACAACCCTGTCGGCCCTCAGCAATCCTTGGTCCTTTACTAAGTGGGGCATGGATCTCCTTGGCCCTTCCCTCAAGCCATCAGAAATAGAAAGTACCTCGTCGTTACCATTGACTACTTCACCAAATGGGTTGAAGCTGAAACCTTAGCCACCATCACAACTAGAATGATACAAAATTTCTTCTAGAAGAACATCATCTGCCGCTTCGGCCTCTCCCACATGCTAGTCACCAACAATGGGAAGCAGTTCGATGACACGAAGTTTCGAGAATGGTGCGCCTCCCTCAGCATCAAGTAGTAGTACACCTCAGTGGGCTACCCTCACACTAGAAGGGCTGAAGACTAGACTTGACAGAGCCAAAGGCCTCTGGGCTGATGAACTAAATAGCGTCCTATTGGCATACTAGACGATACCTTGGACAGCCATGGGAGAAACTCCATTCAACTTAACTTACGGCACCGAGGTCGTCATTCCAACAGAGATCGGCCAGTCGATGCTTCGAACTGAGGCATATAGCAAAGCTGAGAACAACGAAGAACTCGGAACCAACCTAGACCTATTGGAAAAAGTTTGAAAACAGGCACAGATCAGAGTAGTAGCCTACCAGCAAAGAGTAGCTCGCTACTATAACTCAAGGGTGAAAGAAAGACATTACAAAGGAGACCTTGTCCTCAAAAAATTCATGGTGCCTGAGCCCGGTGTAGGCAAATTCGAACCCAATTGGGAAGGTCCCTACAGAATCAAGCAAGTCGTCGGCCTCGACACATTTCGATTTGAGCATCTGCATGGAAGACCAGTCCCTCGAACATGGAACTCCGAAAACCTCCGGATGTATTACTAGTGAATGTACTCCCTATTAGCTAAACAATGAATAAAAGTGCAAAGTTCCTCCCCCCCCTTCCCCCCCTCCTTGGCCCAAGGCCTTAGTGTACAAGTTCTCGCTTTTGCCAGCAGCCAGGACCGCTTGGCTACACAACCAGCCGACGCATACAGCCTCTCCTGAGGTTACACGCTCGGATTGAATGATGGTTGGACACACGGTTCCTTGCGAACCATATGTCCACCTCGCCTTCACACTAAGGTAGGGAATAATGGGGACCTCGGCTACGAGCGTCAACCAAAAACCTAGTCCGTAACGAACATACACTAAGAATAACCTAAGTGCTTTGCCAAACAGGAAGGGTACGGAAACCTCGGCCAAGCGCAGCTTGAAAGCCTCGGCCATCGAGGGATCACACCTCAGGGGCACTCCTAAGAAAGTTAAGCCAAGTCAACCAAGATATCCACCTCACCCCGACCCCTCAGTGGCGGCAGATCACCTAGGCTTCACTCACTTAGTGATGCAAAGGTCAAGAGGGAAACAACCTCGACACCTCAGTGGCTCCCCCCGACCTCCCCCAACCAACATCTTATGAAGGTGAAAAGCAGGCCAGGAGAGCTAGGGACTTCGCCTCCCCTTCCTCCCTGAGAAGCAAGGGGCCTCAATCACTTCGGTGCCTTAGCTCGACCTCGCCCGATCTCCTTAAATTCAACTTCCTAGGCGAGTGACTAAGTGGCAGGCCCCCTCAGATGATGACTTTTTGCTACTTGTGACCTCTCGGAAGGGGGCATAGACCCCTGCATACACAAAAAAAAAGAAAAGAGAGAAAGGAGCAACAAAGGCACAAGACATGCAAAAAGTATACTTCATTAAGTGTTCACTTTCAGATCTTACAAAAATAAGGCCTTGGATGAGGAGGGCGGGCCCTTTACAAAAAAGATAAACAAAAATACAAGAGAGAAGCAACAAAAAAAAAATAGAAGAGCTGCCTATGCATCACCCTCGGCAACAGGAGCAGCAGAGTCCTCGGTACCAGCAAGAAGCAGGGCAGGGTGGCAAGGACCCCTCTCGCCCATGACTAGCACAGACACCAAAGCCGAAATCGAGGCCTCCAGACGACAGGAGCCTCCATGACATCCCTTAGAGAAAGGAGCGAAGATCGAGTTGATGCCATCGCACGCAATGCCAAGATCATCCCCAACAAGCCGAAGCCGAGGCCGAAGCGCTCATCAAGTATGCCCAACGGCGCCTCCTAGCACAGACAATGCACTCTCTTTGCCTGAAGCCAAGGTCCACAACTCAGACCTCCACCACGGCCTTGAGAGTGGGGGGCAAATGATGTAGGTGCACCTGGTCCGGACCAATAGGATGCTTGCGTGTGTTTAGGGGCGACACTCAGAGCAGACCTAATCAAGGCACACGCGGAGCAGAGGTCGGCATGCAACTCGGAACCAATGGCGCGGGCGCACTTGGCGGCCCCGGATGACTGCACCCCCCATGTCCGGACCGCATCCTGATCGTCTAAGCTCACCTACCTCCAGGTGGCCTCAAGTATAAGTAGGGTGCTACCCCCTCAAGGTAAACATCTAGAATCTAGGACTTGAATTTAAGAACTCGCTGCTCCCTTTGTGGCCTTATCTGAGTACTCTCTCTTAGGCCTCATCCACCTCGCATTGCACCTATACTAACTTGATCGTCGGAGTCTCCGCTTCGGGTACCAACCCTGGGCATTTGATGTCCTTCATCTTTTGCACCTCATAGGACTAGCCTACCTACCCTCAGCCGCCTTGAGGCCTCAGACTACTCGGCCACACCTCGGCTCGGAAGCAAATTTATTGTGTTGCCCTCTGCCTACTTTCCCTAGCAACAGTTTGCAATAGAAAGACAGGGGTGGAATGAAAAAGAGTGTGGGAGAGAGGAGAGGAAGAAGAAAAAGAGGAGAGGAGAGAGAAAAATCAATGGTGACTTACCTTGCCAATCCAAATTCGTTCTTCAAACTTCGTCCGCAAGAGAGGAAAGAGGGTTAGAAAGTTTAGAATAGGGTAGTGTAAAGGGTTTGAGGGCATGTTATTTTGTTTTTCACTATTTTGTTATCTGACAAATTTCTTAAACTAGCCATATAGTTTAGCTAATTGATTAACGTTATCTTACTGTTTATATATTGTCTTAAAGTATCCTTATTGTTTCTAAAAAAATAGAATGTCAAATTTATCTTTCACTATTCCTCAAATTTTCAAAATAAAACCCAATTAATAAAACCTTTCAGAACCTTCCAAAATTCTCTATGTCATGCATTTATTGCATCTCGTTATTGCCATCATTGTCGTCATCACTACATCCATCGTCCATCACTTCAAGAATGTTCTTGGCGTAGAAATTCAAGCGCAATCAAGCGATTCTTGGTGAGAAACATTGCCATCCCCACCAGTTGTCACAACCTTGAGACTCTACAGCAATTTGGATGCAAGAGGATATGGGTATCGTCTGTACTGAAAGAATGGTAGGATCCATCTAATGGACGCCAAAAAGATTGCGGAATGGGTGGGCGAATTTCAAAAATTTTTCTACCTTCTTCCAATTGGGAATCGTAATCCCTAAATTTAGAATACAATATTCAAGGATCCTACTTGAACCATAATCGAACCAGATCTGAACCAAAAAGAAAAGGGAGGATTATACCTGATCCGGAAAAGCAATATCTCCCAATGTTGGTGTTCACGCCCAAAGAGGACACCAAGATCCGCTCCTGCTGAAGATGACACAGCTGTAGGTGGAACGGAACCAGCAGAGTGCGTCCTACACACTGGATCCTTCTCAAGAACCCTCTGGAAACTCTGAGCACCAAATCTTTTACAGTCTTTTCTGCAAGACCGATGTCAAGAATCGATTTCTTGATTTCTTTCTTCTACAAAGATCAAATCTTGCAAGAAGGAATGGTGGCGGCTGGAGGAGAACTCCTGGGACGAAGATGGTTGAACTGCTTCTCTTTTCTCTTGAGTGTGAATGAGATCTAATCTCAATTCGTAGGATGCTTTCTTGCTTACTACCCTTGGTTCGAAATCTAATGTGTCTCTTAGGGTTTCTCCTCTTTTTCTTCTTGATTAAGAAACCTCCTAATTAGGAGTTATCCCAATCCAAATTAGTATTTGAATAGGGGATGATCTTAATCCTATCTACAGATTAAGTTAGCTTACTCCTAATCTTATCAGGAGTTTACCAGATTCAAATCTGATTTGAATTTGGTCTCCTAGAGTGGATAAGGTTAAAGGCCCATTTCTTTTGCTAACATTAATCTCAGATCCGCCCCATAGATGGGTGATCATATCAGCCCAACTCGAAATGGGCTTTTGGCCCATTAAGTGTTCAGTGCTTAACTAGTTTCCAATCTGTTGCCCAGTTGGGCTTCTTTGTATGGCGTGGGACCCAAGCATTGATCTACACACCAGCCACATGGGTTCGGCCCAGCCAAATTCATTGAAAAACTCAGTGAACCCCTGAGCCCATCACATGGACCTTATGGGCCCAACACTTACATTAAGTGGTCCCTGGGCCAAGCCATCTTATAAAAACCCAGGGACTGTGGGCAGGTGCAAGATTAGCCCATCAGGTACTATCCTAAATGGTCTTACACTTAACCTCTCAGCCCTTAATGATCAAGCACTGCCCGACAAGAGAGGACCTCTCCTTCGGCTGCAAGGAACAGTGCCGCACTCTCCACTCACATGGATCCCGGGAATTAAAACCATTTGCAAACACTTTGAAACCATACATATATATATATATATATATATATATATATATATATATATCATATATAAATTTTGCAAAACAAAATTCCAACGATTGAAATCAACTGCCGGCAGTTTGGTTTCCATCAGAGAAAGTGCATTCCCAATCATTACCTTTGTCCGACAAAGGGGCTGATCCTGTCACTATGATCACCCACTCAGATGAATTCTCAGACTGCCCCAACATGCCCAGGTTTTGACCCCCGCTAAGGATCTCACTGATTGGCATATCAAAGACAGCCCGATCCAACACCTAGTGAAGTGTCATAATCGAGTCTAGGGGTCAGGTGTAACTTTCCAGTTTTGCCCATCTATCTCCAAGGTCCAGGGCAATACTAGAAATCTGGTCCGGTTCAAGGATTCAAGTAATCCCATACTGCATGTGCCTTGGGTCTTACCCTGGTGGCCGAGACAGGCCATCCCAACACTTGGTGGCACACCAGTATCAGCCTTAGAAGGATAAATCTCCCCAGACTTATTCAATGGCTGTGAACATTTAAAACTAACACGAGTCTCTATAAGTGTCCAGTTTTAGGGTCTTACACAGAATTATACCAAACAACATGAATCAAACATGCATTTTATTTATTTACACTAAATATCAAAAGTACATCAAATCGGATTGAAGCTAAGGGCATACAAAACTGTCTAACATGTACATGAGGGTGTTGAGGGTTAAAATAAAATAAATATAAAAAAAAGCAATATGATGCATTTCTTGGGCAATCTCCATTGTTGTCTACTACATTGGGAGACAACAGGGTTTACTTCTGAGTTGGTGCTTGAAATGAGGAGTCTAGAGAGGAGCCCCATGAGGTCTCTAGAAATGAGGAGTCTAGAGTTGGTGCTTGAACTTCACCGATGCCAAAAGGGTTTATGGCTGCAATTCTAGGCCCAATTGGTCAAAGGAACTGGAGCTCAGGGCACCTATACCATGACTCTCACGGTTATTATTGTTTGGGTGCTTTGCATCTCCCAAAGGACCCAACCCACTCACTATCCCTTGTCTGTTCATGTATCACACATTCGTTGTCGATGCCACCACCGTGGGCAATGGTCGAAGTAGTTGGTAACAAGGTTCAAAGTATTGATTTGTATCGGCTGATACATATCATGCCGGTGGCTTCCTGATACGCCCTTACAGGGGTGTATCGGGGTTCTGACCGGTTCAGGGGGTGGAGGAGCCTTAAACCGGCCCCCCTGAATCGGTTTTGAAAAAAATAAAAAAGGCAAAAAAACACTATTGATATCGCCCGATACGGCCCTACCGATGTATCGGGCGTATTGATATTTTGATCCTTGGCTGGCAATTGGACATGATCTGATTTTCTAGGAGTTCCATATCCATGAGGCACCTAGAAGTTTTTTGTGACAAAGGGTATTCTAGGGATTTTTGAAAAATATATCAGTTATATGATGTCAATGTGAACGGTTTATGATGGAGAGGTAATGGTAGGGTAGGTTTTAGACGATTGTCAGAAATAGTAGGTACTATAAGACAATATGTAAACAGTAAGAGTAGAATTCGACAATTAGCTAAATCATAAAGGTAGTTTAAGAAATTTGCCCAAAATTTTATTATTAAAGGGGCATTTTTGTTCCATTCAAGTGTTAGTGGCTTTCCCCTTGGGTGGAAAAGTTATTGACCCACTTAGGAGATGAGTATCACTTACCCGGGTTGGTGATACCTAGGAAAACAAACTTTCCCCAGTCCCCACATAAATCTGAAAAAAGAATACGAATTTCTTGGTCAATGAGTATCACTTACCCGGGTTGACCAATTTTTCCCTTTCAAAATCCAAAAAAAAGAACGCCCCCTTATATGACCTGAAAATTAGAGTGGCTGGGGATGTTAATATAATAATTAAATAATCATTCTCTTAAATTAATTTTGTCGTAGATGTGGATTTTCATTTGGATGCTCTTAACAAGTATCTAGGTATGCCAATAGTGCTTTTCTTGCAAGTTGCAAAGGACTTATGAGCATCTGTCTAACCTATTCTTGTGATGATGTGATTTAATTTTTTTTACTGCTAAATAGTTTATATGTGCTATTGATGGCAGTTTCTTTTCCTTGACATCTCCCTCCACTGCGTGCCAGGAATTTTCTTAAATTTTGAAGGCTATGGCAGTCAATATGTATGAAAGTATGATGGGTTGGTTGGAATTGACCCGTCCTGATTGATATTCTATCGGTACCGGATTTTAATCTAGATTTCGCAGTGCCACGGATGCCTCCACCACAGGAACAGTGCCCTTAAAATTCCTAACTCAAAACAGATTTATCAGGCATCTATGATGCACGAGGATGTTCATGTTACATGCTTGCTTTAAGAGGGATGAGGAAATAAGCTTGGGAATTGGGAAATCAATCAAGGAAACTGGAAATGAAAAATGTTTAAGAGATTAACAAGATTTATTAATGAATAAAGAATTCTCAGGATTCACCTACTTCTCAGACATCTGTTTTGGTGGAGGCAGTCATGCCTCTGGAGTGATGATGTGTTACCTTCGGTATTGCTCAACTGTCCTTTTTATTACGTTTCTTTTAATATCTGGTCTCTTGTACTACCAGTGCATATAAATGGAGGCCCAGAGGGTGTTTGGCATTTCCTTATTTATCTGCCGCTGCAATAATTAGTCACATCAGTGTTTTTCCTTTGCTTTTGTATCCATTGAAGTATCGTTCGGGTTGTGGCAAATTGAGAAACGAAAAAGCAAAATCACTAATTGGGCATTGAGCATGCACTCACTGGTCTCCACAATTGTTGGAGATGGAAGCAAAACAACATAACAAACTAATTGGGGTTGTGTTTGGTAGCATTGCTATTTATTTTTACCTGAAGTGTTTTGGGTTGATCAACACAAATTGATGAAAAATATGTATAGTTATGGTCACATCACATATGAGAATCACTTCAACTAGAAGAGATGAAATGTGGGACCTAAGTAGAAACAAAAATTTGTATTGATCAACCCAAAACGTTTAGGGTAGAAAAAAAAAATCTCAGATTTTATTAAACCCGAAAATGTTTCAGGTAAAAATAGCAATTTATATTGGTCAACCCAAAACTTCTCACAAATTTGCATTGAACAATCCAAAACATTTGAGGTAGAAACAGCAATAGTACCAAACACAACCTGGATATTAAATTCCCAGTTCCCATACACCATGCTTAGAGTTAGAAGATAACAATTCGTGATCAAGTCCCATTGTCCTAAAGTATGTCATTCACTACTCATCTTTTCTCATTTTTCTTTACTGAGCATGTGTTGCTGGTTGACCATGTTTAGATGACTTGTTGAATCAAATGCAGACAATTCAGGTATAGTTTCATTTAGGGCAGATACATGATTAAAGTGCTTTATGTTCAAGCAAAGCTTTGTCTTTGCATGGGAAATGAGCGGAGTTCCTTGTGAACTAAATCTAAACTCAGGTCCACTAAAATGGCTTCTCAGAAAATTACTGTCTTCAATCTGTTGATAATTCAATGATTTGAACTAAAAATGTAACAGGTGAAGTCCTTTAGCCCCAGCACGGTCATTTTCTCAGCTTCTCTTTCATTCTTTCAACTACAGTCCTCAGAGTGTCCTCATCTTTGCAGAAGGTGAACCTTACCAGATTCTTTCCATCTTCTGGGTTGAGATAGATAGAAGACACTAGTTGGGATTGCTACCATACCCACTTCCTTAATCAGATACTCACAGAAAGCAATATCATTTTCCAATCCAAAAGGAAGTGTGATCTACCACTACAAAGTAGATGGGAATACCTTAAAACGGACAGCCTTCAGTCCCTCCACCAATATGGCCTTCTTTTCCATATAATCCCTTTTAAGTTCCTCATAATAAGAATCAGGGGCTTGAAGACTGCATTGGAGTTGAGGTGGCAAAGGTGAGGAAAGAGTGCGCCTGCCTCACTCCCCATGTCAAATGTGGTGGAGCTATTGCCCATCCAATCTTCCACCCTGTTAAGGAGAATGTTTTCCCCAAAGAATTCAGAGTGACAGTTCTCTCATACATGCCTGGAAGTGAAGCCATAGAAATGTGATCAGCTTCAAATGCCAACTTGTCATAAACTTCATCTGTAAAGACCAGGACATCATTCTCAATGCAAAGAGATGCAATCACATTGAGCTCCTCTCTAGTGAAGTGAACATCTTTCCTGTGGGGTTATGTGGAGTGTTTATCATTATTGCACGAGTGTCCCTTGAGATTGTAGCCTTAAGCTCGGTAATTGGGACTGAAAATCTGGAGGTCAGAGTGTGATGGCTTTTATTTTGGCTCCAGCCATTGAGAGAGTGGCTTCATAAGAATCATAAAATGGAGCAAAAAGGATCACCTCATCAAAGAAGACTGCAACTTTAAGTTATTGAGTCATCGAGCATCCAAGAGGGTAGCTCAATCACTGTCTTTCAACAGCTCATGCAAGATCTTGCAAAGAAAAACTAAACTTGAAATGAAAAGTTTGAATCCCTAACATTTAATAAAAAGAAACCATTTTATAATTTTCATACCCTCACTTCAGATTCTGCTTCCCCCTTCTTTCTGCTTTTTTTGGTCTCTGCAGCTCCCTGTTGCTGCTGTTCAGCTTTTCTCTGAGCTCGAATCATTGCTCGCCTTGCACGAGGCCGCATCTCTCGTACCTTCCGAGGAGGCATCACATAAGGTTCAAGGGGACGATCACCAAAAGGGTGCTCACTGCTAGCAAATATCCTCAATTTTCGATCTCTATCCTGCATTCACACAAATCACTCAAGCGCAGGGTTACGAGTTACTTTGGCAACACTTTACGAGATGGACTTCCCAACAATAAGTGCTGAAGGCAAATTGGAATATGTTTAAAGCCACAATAACTCATCTATCTACAAGCAGAAATCAGTCCTTACAAGAAAATGCTCTTCACCCTTCATTAATTAATTACAATCCATGTCCCAACATTTGAAAAAGGGCAAGTCATTGAGAAAACACACTGCATATAGCTGATCAACAAAAACAATACAAGATAAGAGAAATAACTGATCCCTGCACCTGGCACCTCTGTTGTACAACAGCTATACATACACCTTGTTTGCAAGAGACAGACTTTTCCAGATCATTGACTGATCAAAAACATCCATCTAAATGAGTTGTATAACATACATGCCAACACTACTGCTTCAGGGTACAAGAACCTACCTTAGCAGGCGTCCTATCTCTCACCACTTCGCAGTCACCCATTCCAGCCAGATGATTAGGCTAGTGTCATATCTTGTAGAAGAGAAGAGCTCAACTATGAGTTACCTTCTCTAAAGAGCTTAACTATGAGCTCAACTATGCGACAATAGCTCGTTAGGATAACAGCCATTCCATCTCTAAAGACACCACACTCCCAAAGAGGCAAGGGTTGCCAAAGGCACATCCACTAAAGTTCATCTTCATGATCCCAGTGCTGGAAGTACAATGTATTTGGTTCTTGCTTTCCAAGCCATCCAAGTAAGCAGCTACTCCAGGTCAATAATTCTAGTTTATCATTATCCAAGACTTGTCCCAACTATATGGAGATATGAATCATGTTCGGTCATTCCCTTCTGCTCAGTGCCCATAGTTTTCAGTGCACCAAGGCGAAGCTAGGCGACAGAGGGCGCCTTGTCGCCTAGGCGCCCGCCTAACTGATGGATTTTTTTAAGTAAAAACATGTATCCTAGGGTAGTTCCCTAGGTTCCATAATCATATTTCCTTAATAAATATCCATAATTTTCATAAAAGTATAAACTTCATGTTAAATTATAGAAAATCAAACATATTCATGAGAAGAAAAAGAAGAAAGAAAAGAAAATTAAAAAAAAATAGGGGCTGAACCCCTATATTCGTTATAGGAAAAGAAGAAAAGAAAAGGTGGAAGAAGAAGAAGAAATTAGTATATAAACACACAAAATTAGTACAGAAAAAGAAGAAAATGTGTTGATTGGACATCATTTTATGTTCTTCCTTACTTATTGGTTCAGGTTTTGAAAGTCTTTTGAGGGTTCAATACAGCATTTAGCAATGTTTGTGTTGATTAAACCCTAACAAATAAGAAAATAATAAAAAGAAATTAGTATATAAACACACAAAATGAATATTTTAGTTTAAAAATGTCTATTTTATAATTATAACCTCGAAAAATTAAGAACATAAAAGTATTTTATAACATGCTATAGAAAACTGCTTGGCAATTAGGCAAGGCGAGCCTCCAAAGGCGCATTGCCGCCTAGGCGTTGCCTTGACAACTATGTCAGTGCCATAACTCAATAGTCAGTAATTCTAATTCAGTGTCACAAAGTCATTTACAAATTACAATTTTAAGAGCATTGAAGTTTTTCCTTGCAAGTACACATAATTCAGCAACAAGACACCAAGAATCTTCATATTTCTTTTTCTTCTAATTATTTATAATACTCTGACACAATAGATATAAAGTAGGAAGCAAAAAAAATGTAAACCTGATTTATTTTCTTACCAAAATATCTTGACAAAATTATTAAATTCCAAATAATTCTGAAAACCAGACAAGATAATAATATGGAACAGTGACAAAGACAAGTCTTATCCTACACAACACTTTGCAGGTAAAATCAAATGTTCACCAGTGATTTATTTTATAAGCAACAGTGGTTCTATAATTTCACTTGGTTTTGTTTTGAAAAAGAAATAGTTTCCATTACCACTTACATCACGTAATTTATTTCGTGGAAGCATCCGTAGGACAGCTTTTTGAATAACTTCAGTAGGATCCTTTGCTAATTGGTCCTTTAAACTCCTTTCCTTGAGGTGGCCAACATACCTACAAGTTAATGATAGATTAATGTTGAGTCAAAGAGACTTTTACATAAAATACTTGATGTCCACAATAAGAACTTTTGTGATCAGTATGTCCACAATAAGAATGATTATATAACCATTGGTACTTGCCCAGTATGCCAACGATAAAACTTATCAGTCAGTTTCCTCCCTGTGACACAGATATCTTTTGCATTGAGCACAATGCACATATCACCATCTTCGCGGTAAGGTGTGTATGTGGGCTTATCCTTGCCTTGAAGCACAGTGGATATTTGGGAAGCCAACCTCCCAAGGACCTATTAGAAAATAGATTGCTGATATTGTTATCTGTTCAGAAATCAAGGAAACAAAACTAGAATATACATATATATTAGAAGCAATAATGGACATAGCAGCAAAATACAAGTCCTTTGATTCCACCAAGCCAAATCAATTTTGAACCCTATCTTATCAAAAACTCCATCAGGTTACAAAATTGCCTAGTTTTCTACCCATTAGCAATCACATGCGGCGCTTATTTTTCCTTCATACAACAGAGTACCATGATCAACATCATCATAACCATTGCCAGCCCAGTGTACATTGCACGCTTCAATCCATTGTAAAAGCAAAGAGAAAGAATGAAATAGAATAAAACCTGACCTTCGGCATCAAATACTCGCCACCGCAAACCTTCCAAATTGATACGCCTCAGGCCAGCAAGTGCTTTCTGCATGACACATGCATTAAAAGAATAAAACAGTATTCTGCATGTGATACGTAGAAGATGAAGTTAAGAAGTAAAATGAAATGACAGTAATACTCTTCAATAGTGACCTTTCAATGGCTTGTGTATATTACCGATCACAAAAAAAGTACATAGAAATCTAACTCATGCATATATAGAGAGAAAAGATGACAAGCACAGCCTAACATGGATCCCAGTGGCATGATATAACAGACGGAAACTGCCACTGGACAAGTCTCACCATAGAGATATTCTAGGTCAAAAGAACCATTCCCTACATTTTTTTGACAAGTAAATTATTTTATTAGACCAAAGAGATAAACTAATAAAGGCATCCCTTGGAGAGATGCAAGTTGTGTCTGCTCCCAACAAAACAAAAAACAAAATCAAACTACAATTGTACCCAAGACCGATACAAAAGTTCCCTACTGCCCCTTGCTTGGTGAGACAGTCAGCCAAAGCATTAGCTGATCTCCCCACTCATTGTATTCTTACGCACAAATTCCTTGTTAGCCACTTGAACTTCTTTACTTCATTCTTAAAACACCAAAATATAGACTCTAGGTTCTGCAGCCAGCTCAGTACCACCTTGGAGTCCCCTTCAATTATTAGTTGTTCCACACCTAGCTGAGTTGCAAACTGTCCACCTTGAAGGGCAGTTAAAAACTCAGCCGCAGTAGAGTCCCCAACTCCTAGAGGACCCAAATAAAAGAATACCACATTTCCAGCCTCTTTGCTCTGGATCCCTCCATCCTAAAGGAACATGGACAGTTTCAAAATTCAGCTTCAAAAAGACTTTAGGAGAGGTGTCCAGCTCGTGCTTATTCTAACCTTTAAAGAGGAACAACTTGCCACTGCTGACCAATTCCTCCAAATATCAAAAAAAGAGATCCAGCCTCATTCCTCAGGACCCCTCCCACCCCAGAGGGCCAGGATTACCTTGACTGCTTCCATCAAAATTCAGCTTCAAAAAACCTTTAGGAGGGGGTATCCAGCTTGTGCTTACCCTAACCTTTAAAGAGGAACAATTTGCCACTGCTGAAAAATTCCTCGAAATATCAATACAGGAGAATTGGCAGAATAAATCCAAGGATTTCAACCAATGAATAACCCTATTCAAGACACAATCCTTAAGATCTTCTTGATTTCTTTCCTTCTTTTGGAATATTCGGGCATTCCTCTCTCCCCAAATTGTCCAATCAGCACTACTCTTGCACACCTCCACATAATTCTTCCTCTTCTTTATTGCCAAGAAAAGGTAGAATGATCAAATAACATGCTTACTTTTTGATAAGTAACGAATCATATTCCATTAATTCAAAAATTGGTTACATGAGAATCCCCTTAGAGAGGCGCAAGGTGCTGCTTCTCCATACAGAAAACACAAAAACTACATCAAAAAGTGCATGACTGTTAAAAAACACAAATTACAATTGCGCTCAAAACAATGTTTCTCTGTTTGTCTTTGCCAAGACATCAGCAAATGCATTAGCTGATCTCCCAACCCACTGTACTTTTACAGACATACCTAGTCAGCCATTTGAATTTCTTTATCTCATTCTTGTAGTCCCGTGTGACATCCTCCGGATTATTTAACTAGTTCACCACTGTCTTAGAGTCCCCTTCAGCCAAAAGCTGCTCCACACTCATTTCTTTTCCAAGAATTATTTCTTGTATTGCAGCTAACAGCTCTGCCTGAATAGAGTTCCCAACACCTCAAGGGCCAGAGTATAGTAAGACAGCCTTTCCAGCCTCATTCCTCAGTACACCTCCCAACCCAGAGAGACCTGGATTGCCCTGGCTACTCCCATCAAAATTCAACTTCAAAGAACCGTGAGGGGGGACCCAGCTTGTCATTACCTTTACCTTGGAGGAGGAACAGCTTGCTACTAATAACCAATCCCTCCAACAGTGAGTAAAGGAGAAATGGTCAAATAAATCCAGAGTCTTTAACCAATGTATTGGCTTATACATAATGAAGTCCTTTAAGGCCTGACTACTCCTCCCCTTTTCCTGGAAGATCCTGACATTCCTTTCTTCCAATCTGTCCATAACAAAGCCGGTTGTGCATACCTCCACATTTCCCTTCCTCTTTTATGGGTCCAATAGAACATAGAAGGGTTAAAGATTGTACTTACTTCTGTTGGCATGTCCCATCTACACCCAAACAATGTTAGAAACCCAGAGATATGAAGTGACACTACAAGATAAAAATAAGTGATAACAGTCCTCAACATGAGATCTACAAGGAGTCCACCAGTTTGGAGAGATACATAGGAAGGGTCTTCTCTTTTGTAGGTTATCCATCGTGCTTACTTTACCATGCCACACTACCCAACACAAAGCCATAACCTTGGGGGGAACCGGCCTACACCAGACTTCTTTGGAAGGGAAACTTTGTTGAGAGGAGGTTTGGCACGGGAATTTAAAAAATGAACCTCAAGAAAAAGGCTCATTGGGGTGAATGGTCCAAATCCTCTTATCAGGCTTTGAAGAATCCAACCAAACCTTATCGAGGAGACCAAGAAGAGTAGACAAACAATCAACCTCATCCTCCCTTAACCCTCTACGAAAACCAAAATCCCAAGACAATGATGACAAATTTAAAATTGAAGAAAGGAATTTTGAAATCACCTCTTTTTTAAACAAAGAAACAGAGTACAAGGATGGAAAAAGGTCTTTTAAGGGAAGATCTCCAACCCAAATGTCCTCCCAAAACTGAATATAATTACTAGAACAAGCACCATACCTGACACAACTGAGAAACTACGGAAGAATTTTGTGAATTGCTTTCCATGGTGTTGCTAGGTTAGCCCTCCTTGAAGCACCAGCATCCCATCCACTCTTTGAGCATCCATGAATACTCTTCACCACTTCCCTGACAAAGCCAAATTCTTTTTAAGTACATTCCCAATCCCCAATCCTCCTTCCTCTTTGCTTCTACTCACAACCTCCCAACTAATTAAGTGGTCTTTTTTACTTTCTCCCGGTTCCCAAGGAAAATCTCTCATCAATTTTTCCAATTTCTTCGCTTCCCTAGATGGTATCCTAAAGACAAAGAGGTAGTAAGTAGGTAAGTTCGTGAGGGTAGCTCTTAACAAGGTGATCCTCCCACCCAAAGAGATGTAATTTTTCTTCCACACAACTAATCTTTTTTCAAACTTTTCTATGACTGGGGTGGGTCCAGAACCTACTCTCCCTAGGGTGTGCCCCTAATGGCAGCCCTAAATAGGACAAAGGCCAAGTAGAAATGCAGCACTAAAGATAATCTACAATAACCTCAACCTCCTCAAAGTCCAGATTGACTCCAGCAATGCAGCTCTTTTCTAAATTTATTTTCAAATTGGACACTCCTTCAAAGTCTTTAATCATTTCTTTCAAGTTTCCCACCTTCTCACTAAAATCTCCATCACAGAAGATCATCAAGTCATCCGAAAACTGCATATGAGTTACTAGAATTTGGTTTGTGCCTATTTTCCATTCCCTTATCATATCTTCTTACTTCCACTAGCACATTCCACCTGCACCCAAACATCAAGAAATGCCAATCTCAAATCTCTTAGTAAAGGAACAGGAGATTAGTAAATGGTAACAATCCTCACTACGACGCCTGCAAAAGATACACCAGTTAGGTGAAAGATAAAGGGAAGGTCTTCTGTCTTCTCTTTAATTTGTAGATTATCCAAGGTGTTTACTTTCCCATAATACACTTCCCAATAGAAAGCCATAACCTTAGGGGGAATAGGCCTGTACCAAACTTCCTAACAGGGAAAACCTACTGAGAGTGAGACTAGCAAAGGGACTTGAAGAAAGGAGCACAAAAGAACGACCCTTTAGGTTGTAGGGTCCAAATTCGTTTGTTTGGTTCAAAGGGACCCAAACAGACTTTATCAAGAAGGCTCAATAAATTGGATAAACACTCAATCTCTTCATCCCTTAAACCTCTACGAACCCAAAATCCCAATTTGGTGCCAAGGGAGTTTCTAGTGGTGGAGAAAATTTTTGAAACAAACTAATTTTTTGTACTGAGAGATAGAGGATAAATAAGGGAAAAGGTCCATCAAGAGAATATCCCCAACCCAAATATCCTCCCAAAAGAGGACAAATTGCCAACACACACACACATCATACCTAATAAAGCTGAAAAACTAAGGATACTGTGAATTGCCTTCCAAGGTGTTTACTAGATTTGCTCACTGTGATACAGCAGCATCCCATCCATTCTCTAACCGACCATGAATGCTTCCTACCACCTCATGCCAAAACCTCTCCCTCTCTCCAAGGGCCACTGCCACAACCACTTCCCCAACAAAGTTGTATTCTTGTGAATTAAATTTCCTAAGCCCAGCGCCCAGGTCCCCTTCTTCTTTACTCCAACATACCACCTCCCACTTAATTAAGTGGTCCTTTCTACTTTCCCTTGGTTCCTAAAGAAAGTCTTTCATTAACTTCTCCAACTTCTTGGATTCCCTAGTTGGGATACTAAAGATAGACAAGAAGTAGGTTGGTGGATTAGCAAGTGTGGCTCTTATCAAAGTGATTCTACCCCCCAACAAAATATAATTCTGTTTCCACAAGGCCAATCTCTTCTCAATTTTTTCTACAAATGGGCACCAAAAACTACTCTCCCTAGGGTTAGCCCTAGATAGGTCATGGGCCAAGTTGAGATAGAACACTCTAAACACTCTGCAAGAGCCTCCACCACCCTAACCTCCAAAATAATATGTGATATACAATTGTTTTCAAGATTGATTCTCAAATTGGAGATACTTTCAAAGTTTCTAATGAATACCTTCAGATATCTCACCTTCTCAAGATCACTCCCCTCACAGAGAACTAATATGTCATCTGCAACCATTCCCTACTTCCATCCATGGAGATATTTCACACAATCACATTGAGAGACGGACAAATTATCAATTCAAGGAGATGAATGGTCTAGATGTTGAGTTAAATTTACAAAATAGTATAAATTTATATTATAATTCTTGGTTGATAAACTTTGACAAATGTCAATCATCAATGACAACAAAAAATAGAACAATGAAACAACAACTACCAGTAACTATAAAACAGGATAAAGATGCAGTGACCTAGATTTTGAACCAATCCTGTCAACTTATCTACATACATACCAACCACAACAAACTTGTCCAAGCCCCAAAGAGTAGTAGTGGGGGTTATAGTAAAGTGTTTAAGGCACTCATCAGTTCCATGCCATGACAGTTTTATCCTAACACTTTCTGCTTCAAGCCCCTCACCAAAGTTAACCAACGATGGAAAAAGAACAATTTAGAATAGAAATAGAAAAGTTAGTACTTAAGATAAGATAATGAAGAGGATGGACTAAATTACAACGCCAAATAGGAGGTAAGCTGGATATAAGCCTAATTGAATTCACTATGCAGCACAGCTTCAGGTTTATCCTGCCACCATAACCCAAGCTTAAGCTTCCAATTCAACCTTAGCTAGGTTTCCAGATCAAAACTCAAACCCATAATACAGAGAATTGGTTTATCGTAATACAGAACTCAAAAACTTCACAACCAAATTTCTAAAAGTATTAGAAAAATGAAAAGATTTTTTTTTATTAGCAACACAAAATTGATTCATTAGATTAAAAAACAAAGCCCACCCAGAAATTATTCACTATTTACAGAATTGCCCAGAACATAGATCGTCTTTGAGTTCCTTGCTTTGCCAGACTATCAGCCAAACTGTTTGCAGACCTCCTTATCCATCTTATTTGGATCATCATAAAAATGAAAATAATCACTTTGCATGTCTCGACAAATATCTTGTGTTCTATATGTGATTACCCTATATAGCTTTTCCACTCCATTTGAAGTTGGGATGCAATGCACCAATTCAAATACAACATCCTCGTAACAAAAAAAAAAAAAAAATTGCTTACTGTTTCAAAACAGTTTTGAACTCTATGTGAGAATGAGAGAGGAAGGAGAAGTGGATAGATAAAGTTCAAGTTGAGCAACAGCAATGGCAACAATGTAAAAGGAAAATGAGAGTAAAGAAAGTGAAAACCCACCTTCATGTTCCCAGTGAAAGCTCCGGGGGTGGCCGTCATTTCTCCTCCAAGCTTTCAATCAACGCTCACACAGCTATCAATCAACGCAGTCTTTGGTGGACCTGCAACGTGATACAGATGGTAAGATTATTATGTTCCAATGCATCATGCGTGGCCTTCTAAGGTAAGAGAATATCAACTAACCACAGTATCAACTATGGACTAAGACCCTGGGATAAGATATTTTTAGGGTAAGACAATGATATTAGTATTTTTTTCTCACAGATAAGTGAGTAATTTACGTATAATGCTTAGGAAGACTAATTTCTTTAATACGAACGAACACTAACTGATTTTTAAAGTCAGAGAATATCAACTAACCAGAGTGCCAACTATGGAATGAAACCCTATGATATGATATTTTCTGGGCATTCAACGGTCTCAAGTAATAGAGATTAATGGGGAATGGATTATGATGATGTACAATCCGGTCGATCTTAGCTGTCAACGATCTTGCCTCTGAACCGGGTGGTAGGGACCTGAAATGGAGGGAGAAGAGAAGCTTCGGGGAGAACTCGGCGTAAGGGCTCCGAAGCTCAAGTTAGCGTCTTTCAAAGGCAAGATAGACCAGATAGCACAAAAGTTAGCATACCTCGTTTCTGGGGGGTAGGAGCCTTTTATAACCACCTCGCGCACTCACTTCCAGGCTTCCGTCAGATCGGATATGATTACTTCTGAACCCCTGCCAGTTCGGATGTCATTTCCTCTGGCCGGACAGAACCGCCACTGCTCCTTTTGTCGGAGCCGTCTCTGTGGCTAGTAACGACAGTGGCAGGTGGTGGTAGCAGGAGGCCATTTGAAGTGCGGCTGTCAGGCGTCATATCCCAAATCAGTCAGGTGCGTCGCCCTTGGATACGGACGTCCTTGGCGTCAGGTACGTTTGGTCAGCCTGGTGTTTCGGAAGCGAAGTGTTGGAGTGAGCGGGATGTCTTGAGTTCGGTTTGGGGAGTGTTCCGAGCTGCCATGGGCCAGCTCGGGTCACAGCTTTGCGAGGCTTGCGGCCCAATATAGTTTGTGCTCCTTGCAAGGAGCTCGGGTTCTCAATAGGGAGCTCGGGTTCTTAATAGGGAGCTCGCTCTTAATAGGGAGCTCGGACTCTTAATAGGGAGCTCGCTCTTAATAGGGAGCTCGGACTCCCAGTAGGGAGCTCGGGCTCTTGGTGGGGAGCTCGGTGTTCCTAGTAGAGCGGTCTGGAGTTCGGGCTCAGTAGTGAGCTTGGACTTGCTTTCGGTGTTTGCTTCGGGCGCTCTACTGTCCCGAGTTGCTTGTTTTTGCCACATGTCGGGTGATTGTGAGGTCGGGCCAAATTCCCCTTCATCAATTGCCCCCCACTCCCTGTGACAAGGGTCCTGTCCTGGCGCGGGGAGTTTGTAAGGTAGCATAAGGGTTTTGGTCTGTGCTAAGGGCGCTCGCTTTAATTTGATTTTCAGAAAAGGGCGCACGTTTGGGAGACGTGACGGCAGTCGTTCGAGAGTTGGGCTGCAGACGCTTTTATTGCGAGGGGACGTGCGCCGACACCCCGTCAGTTTCAAGAAGGTGTGTGCTGACACCCGTCCTCTGACAGGACGTGCGCGATGCCTTGTCAGTTTCGGAAAGACGTGCGTTGATTGGCCTCGGAAGACGTGCGGTTTAGCGCGGCTATGGGCCGTTGGATTGGCTTCGATCTGGGCCGTCGCTTTCCGGCCACTGTGGATATAAATAGCACGCGGGGGGGGGGGGGGGGGGGGGGGCGGCGGGGCCCGTCCTTGCTACTGTTGTACCTCTTGAGCTCACGCCTAAGTTTCAGTTTGCGTCCAGGCTCTTCAGCTCGCGTCCCAGGTTCCTTGCTTGTTCGAGCTTTCGTGGTCTACTTCAGTCTTCTTCCCGGGTGAGTGCTTTTGGAATCCCGTTCCATTCTCTGATGTCTAGTTCGGAGGGTTCAGACTGTTCAAGCGGGTCTGATGTAGGTTCTACGAACCAATTTGCGTCCCCCGGTAGTTCAAGTGAGCCCGATGTAGGTCCTGAGGAAGGGGTTGAGCCTACAACCCGATGTGCTTCGGGTAGGTCGGCGTCCACCTCCCGTCGTGGCCGGGTTGTAGATCAGTTCGGCCCTTCGACTATGACGCCTGAGGGACTTCAATCCCTCATAGACTACTACGACTTGCCCGGGGAGCACGCCTACTTCATCCCTACGAGTAGCTTCCCTTGGGAACACGGTCCTGATGAGATCGTGATTTTCCGGGAACAGCTTGCTGCAGGGCTGCGACTGCCTTTTCATCATCTTCTCGTCGAGGTTCTAAACCACTTCGGTGTGACGGTCGGCCAGCTTCACCCGAACTCCATTAGGAATTTAGTGGGGACGATCTCCTTATTTTGTGACGAGAACTTTCCTTTGGATCTGGAGATTTTCTCCTCTATTTTAATGCTGAAAAAGCAAGTGAGTCCCCTTCCTGGGCGTAGGCGGGCATACTACCTGTCTCCTCGCCCTGGCTTCAAGCTCTTACACGGACTCCCTAATAAGGTCCCGGCGTGGAAGCGGGACTATTTCGGGGTGCGAAGTGCGCTGGGGTGGCCGTTTCAGACCGGCTGGGGGATGGCCGCTCCCGACTCCGGCGTCACACTCGATAAGGAGACGGCGAAGGGCCTCCGGCAATGGGCACGGCTTGGGCTGGAGTGTCAACGGTATCTGACGGAGGCCAAGCTTATTGCTGCGGGCCTGAGTTCGGGTAGGTTCTTTCCCTAGCGACCCTGTCTTGCTCTTCTTTTACGTGTCTTACTGATGCCGAACTCCTTTTCGCAGGTACGATGGACTCTCGAGGGACCCGAGGTGGGCACTTGTTCCAGGGCATGAAGAGGAGAAAATGGGTGGCTAAGCGAGCTCGCGCCGAAACCACACACACAGGGGCTCCTATGCAGGAGCCGGCGGGAGCTCCTTATGCTGAAACCACACACACAGGGGCTCCCGCTTACTCCGAGTCTGCCCATACGCGAGCTGGGCCGTCGGGCTCGGAGGCCTTGGGGGGCTTCAGGAGCGTGCTGTTGCCTGTTCATGCTCTTCAACGGAGTAAGGAGGCGATGTTTCCCGAGGAAGTTGCGGCGTGGACCGAGTTCCCTCTGCACCAAGTGGCCTGCCGTGCCATTACTCATGCTATGGTGGTAAGTGCTCCCTTCTTTAGAGTTCTTCAGCTTTTATTCTTCTATTCGTTCTTTTGATCCCGTTTCCCTTTGATAGGTGAACTCTTCTATTCACGCCTTAGCGAACCAGGTGGAGAGATGCTCGAGGCAGGCGCGAGCTGCCAAAGAGGCTGCTCGAACTGCCGAGGAGGCTGCTCGTGCTGCTGAGGCTACTGCTCACCTCGCGCGGTGTAGGCAGGCGAGGTCTCAGAGAGATGCCGAGGCCATGGGAGTGGTGGTGAAGCATATGGCGGAATTGAAGCTGGACCTGCAGCACCAGGTCGAGTATCTTCAGGAGGATATCAGGGAGAGGACTCAGATCTTCTCTCAAGGCATCGAAGACGCAAAGAAGAAAGCTGTCAGTGATTATATTGCTTCGCCGGATTTCGATGATCTGATGGTGGACTCCTACAGGAGGGTTTCAAGCTAAGCCGGTGGATGATCCGGAATACGTACCCCGAGCTCGATACCAGCGCCATATCCACTTCGCGCATTACTTAAGAAACGGCTAATGCTGCGGATGCCGAACTGGACTCCGAGGGGGAGGCAGGTCCTTCGGGTGTTGTCGAAGTGGCTTCTGATAATGATGAAGTAGCCCCTGGCTTGTAAAATGAAATGTACACATCTATCTGAAATAGATCCTTTTTTTTTTTTGAATGTACACATCTATCTTAAATGAAATGGCTTTTTGTTCAAGTGCTGGTTGTCCTGTCTTCGAGCTGCGTTTTTTGCCGAACTGACCATTTCGGTCCTTCAGTTCGTTTTCTACCTAGGCTTCGGGGTACTTGCCTTGGTGGTCTATAGGTAGTATCTTCTTAAGTTGACGATGTTCCATGCTCGGGGTATTTGTTTTCCTTCTAGGGTTCTGAGCTCGTATGCTCCCCCACCGAGTGCTTTCTTTACTCTGTAGGGTCCTTCCCAGTTTGGTCCAAGTTTCCCTACGCTGGGTTCGAGCACCATGACCTTATGGAGAACCAGGTCGCCGACGCGGAAGTTCCTCTTCTTTACTCGCGCGTTATAATACCGAGCTACCTTTTGTTGGTAGGCCACAGTTCGGATGTGCACGAGGTCTCTCACTTTGTCCAGTAGGTCGAGGTTGGTGTGTAACTCGCCCTCGTTTGTCTGTTCGTCGTACGCTTCTAGTCGCAACGTAGGCACTTCGATTTCTGCCGGGATCACCGCCTCGGTGCTATAGGTGAGGTTAAAGGGGGTCTCTCCTGTGGCGGTTTTTTCCATGGTTCAGTGAGCCCATAGAACACTTGGTAGTTCGTCTGCCCACAAACCATTGGCTCGGTCCAATCGTGCTTTCAGTCCGCGGAGGATGGCTTTGTTCATTACTTCTATTTGGCCATTTGCCTGCGGGTGTGCGACCGACGTGAAGTTCTGACTAATTCCCATACTTTGGCACCATTCTTGGAACTTGATATCTTTGAACTGTTTGCCATTGTCGGAGATCAGTACCCGAGGTAGCCCGAAGCGACATACAATGTTCTTCCAAAAGAAGTTCTGTATGTTTCGGGCTGTAACTATTGCCAGGGGTTCAGCTTCTATCCACTTTGTGAAGGAATCTACTGCCACCACTAGGAATTTTCTCCCGCCTGTCGCTGGTGGGAATGGCCCCAGGAGGTCGATGCCCCATTGGGCGAAGGGCCATGGGCTGGTGAGGTATTTGAGGTCGGCAGCGGGCTGATGGTGGATGCTAGCATGCTTCTGACACTTGTCACATTTTCTGACGAGCTCGATTGCCTCTGTCTTCATCGTTGGCCAGTAGTATCCTTGTCGAAGTGCTTTTTGGGCGAGGGCTCTGCCCCCCAGGTGTCCGCCGCACAAGCCTTCATGGGTGTCGCAGAGTACCAACTCGGCTTCGGCTGGGCGCAAGCATCGCAGGTAGCGGAGCGTGTAGGATCGTCGATACAACCGTTCGTCTATCATGACGTATTTGGCTGCCTGACGCTGCACCCTCTTGGTTGCGTTGCGGTCCGTGGGGAGGGTTCCGTCTAGCAGGAAGCTCGCGAGTGGGTCAATCCAGCTCGGCTCTGCTTCAGTGACGGGAGCGACCTCTTCTGCCCCATCGAGAATGCTGGGCCGAGGTAAGTACTCTACGTACACGGTTCTCCTAGCGTTGTGGCTCGTGCTAGCTAGTCGGGACAGGACGTCGGCCTCAGTGTTCCCTGACCTCGGGATTTGCTTGATGAAGTGTGACTGGAAGTTGAGCAGAGCCTCCTTTACTTTTGCCAAATATGCAATCATTGTGAGCTCGCGCGCTTCGTATTCGCCTGTAACTTGGTTGACTACGAGCTGGGAATCACTGCAGATAACCATGTGCTTTGCTCCAACCTTGTGCGCTAGGTTTAGCTCGGCTATCAGCGCCTCGTACTCCGCCTCATTGTTGGATGCTGCGAACTCAAAGCGTAGTGTGTATTCCAGTTTTGTTCCGCTCGGGCCGCGTAGCACTATTCCAGCCCCGCTACCTTGTTGGTTCGAGGAGCCATCTACGTGAAGGATCCAGGGCTCCTCCTCCCAGTTCGCGCTTGGTCTAACCAGGAGGGATGCCACACTGGCTGCTACTTCACGGGGTTCAGACTCGTTTGGTTTGGGAGCTCCGTGTTCGCCCAAACTAGGGATCTCGGGCTCGACCGGCTCACGGGCTTCAAGGCTAAACGTGCATTCTGCGATAAAATCTGCCAAGGCTTGGGCCTTAATGGCAGTTCTTGGCTTGTACTGGAGACCGTACACGCTGAGTTCGATGGCCCACTTCGTCAGTCGGCCGGAAACCTCGGGTTTGAGTAAAACTTGTCTCAGAGCTTTATCGGTCAGGACGATGACAGTGTGAGCCTGGAAGTACGGGCGGAGTTTCCGTGCTGCTATCACCGTGCGTACGCTAGCTTTTCTATCTGTGGGTACCTTGTCTCTGCTCCCTGCAAGATTTTACCAACATAATATATGGGTTGTTGGAGCCGGTCTGCCTCCTTTACTAGTACCGAACTGACCACCTCGTCGCTAGCCGAGAGGTACAGTTCTAAGACTTCGCCTTCCTCGGGCCGAGCTAAGGTTGGCACACTGGCGAGGTAACCTTTTAGCTCGTCAAACGCGAGCTGGCAGCCTTGGGTCCATTCGAACCCTTTGCCTTTGAATGCTTTGAAGAAGGGTAGGCAGCGATCTGCCGACTTGGACATGAAGCGGCTTAGAGCAGCTATGCGGCCGTTTAGCCTCTGAACTTCTTTTACTTTCCGAGGCAGTCTCATATCTAGGATGGCTTTTATCTTGTCTGGGTTGGCCTCGATGCCGTGTCGATTGACAACGTAGCCTTGGAATTTTCCCAAGGTGATGCCAAAGACACATTTGTTGGGGTTCAATTTCATGCTAAACTGACGCAGGATTTGGAAGACAGAGTCCAAGTCTTTTATTAACTCTTGTGAAAACCGTGTCTTGACGACCATGTCATCTACATAACACTCTATCTTTGTGCCAATCAGGGGCCGAAACAGCCTATTTACAAGTCTTTGGAAGGTCGCCCCGGCATTTTTAACCCGAAGGGCATGACCTTGTAACAGTATAGACCGAACTCGGTTATGAAGGAAGGGGGAAGCAGTCTTTCGGGCAAGCTCGGTTCAGGTCAGTGTAGTCGACGCACATGCGCCACTTGCCGTTCGCCTTTTTCACCAGCACAGGGTTGGCCACCCAGCTCAGGTAATGGACTTCCCTTATGAAGTCTGCCGCGAGGAGCTTCTCGACTTCCTCGTCGACCGCCTTCCAGCGCTCTGGGGCTAAGTTCCGTTTCTTCTGTCTAACGGGTCTGACTAAAGGGTCAGTGTTAAGTTTGTGAGTTATAAGACTAGGGTCAATACCGGGCATATCGGCCGCGGACCATGCAAAAACATCTAAATTTTGGAGTAAAAAACTTACTAGTTCGGTCCGTAGGGGTTCTTTGACGGAAGCACCAATCTGGAGTGCGCGAGCTGGGTCCATAGGCGAGGTTGGGATCGCGACTGTTTCTTCTGTGGGCGAGGCTCGTTCTTCGCCTTGTTCCGCGGGCCGCTCCAGATCGAGGTCGCCGGCCGCCTTGGTCTTTCCCTTTTGGGCGGCAACGTAGCACTTGCGGGACTCGAGCTGGTCGTCCCGCGCTACCCCCACACCGAAGTCCGTAGGGAACTTCATGGCCAAATAGTAGGTGGAGACCACCGCCCGCAGGATATGTGTGATTGGCCGCCCTATTATGGCATTGTATGGGAGGGGGTCGCGATCACCAGGAAGTCGTGGTTGAGTCTGACCGCACAAGGCCACGTGCCGACTTCCACAGGCACGGTTATTCTTCCAAGGGGCCTGACTTCCTCTCCGCTGAAGCCCACCAGGGGAGTGTTAGCGGGCTTTAGTTTGCTCCTCGGCAGCTGTAGCCGATCAAACATTGATTTGAAGAGGATGTTCGTTGAGCTGCCCGAATCTATGAGTACGCGTCTAACCTTGAAGTCGCTGATCCTTAGTTTAATGACAAGTGCGTCATCGTGGGGGTAGCGAACTCCTCGCGCGTCGTCTTCCGTGAAGAGGATTGGCTCTTCGGTCTTTGGCCTTTTTGGAGGGTTCTGCTCCTCGAGGACTGCTTCGCGAACTGAAGTCCGAGCTACCGCCGATGTACACCCCGCTACCACCGAACCTCCCACAATTACATGGATGGCTCCCCGGATTGGCCTCTCTACCGGGGGCTGTCGCTGCAACGGTTCGGCAGGCCTGCTGCTAGATTCGGGGGCATTCTTTTCGTGCTCGCCTGGCCGATCCGCTTTATTGCTATTATTGTTGTGCTGTACAAAGTTTCTTAAGTATCCGCGACGGATGAGCCCTTCTATTTCGTCTCGGAGGTTATTGCACTGCTCGGTACTGTGACCGTGGTCCCTGTAGAAGCTACAATACAAACTCTTGTTTCTTTCATTCGGATTTCCCTTTAGGCGAGGTGGCCATTTCACGTACGGGGCGTCCTTGATCGTCATTAAGATCTCAGTCCGCCTCGTGTTCAGTGGCGTGTGATCCGTCCAAACTGGCAGGGGAGCTCGGAACGACTGGTTCGGTTTTGGGTCCCGAGCCGGGGTTTTTCGGTCGGCTGGGTTAGAGGGCTCGCCATCCCTCTTTCTTTTCTCGTTTCCGCCCTCGGTTCGTTGGTTGATTTCGTCCTCCGTCCTCATGAACTTGTCCGTGAGCTTGAGGAACTCGGCCACGGTCGCAGGCTGGTTAGCTACCATGTGCCATTTGAACTCCTTGTGCGTCACCCCTCTTTTTGCTGCGGCGAGCTGCACCGCGGGGTCTAACCGCGGTATCTGTAAGCATGCTTCATTGAATCGTTTGATGTAGCCCCATATGGGTTCTCCTTCCCTTTGGACTACCCCGAAGATGCTTTCCTCTGCTCTGGGGCACCGTTTGCTGGTGACAAAGTGTGCAGTTAAGACCTGCACGAACTGAGCCCAACACTTTATCGACCCGGGGGCCAGGTTCCTGTACCAAGTGCGGGCTACCCCCTTAAGGGTGGTGGTGAAAGCCACGCACATGCATGATTCGCTGGCTCTGGCGAGGTGCATTTGGGACTGGAAAGCGTCAACATGGTCGTTGGGGTCGAAGGACCCGTCATACTTGTCTAGAGGCAGGAGCTTGAAATCTCTGGGCAAGGGGACTGCCAGGAGTTCTGATGCAAGGGGGGAAGGAACTGAGAGAATTGGGGCAACTCCTACCTCGTCCGAGCTCGTCTCGCCTTTGCCTCTGAGCTTCGACAGGACGCGGGTGGTGGTTCGTCGACCTCGACGGCGCCTTCGCTGCTGAGTGGGCCTTGTACTGGCGCTGCTGGCCTCCGTGTTGCCGAGCTCGATGGGCCCGGAGTGCTGGTAGTCCGCTGCTGCCAGTGCGCCGAATCGGTTTTCCGCGAGTGGGAACTCCGGTTTGGAGCCCCGAGGTGCCGATCTCGCGGGCGAGGTTCCCGATCCGCCTGCGAGCTGCGAGGCAGGGATGACTTTTCTTTCTCTCCGGTCCGAGGACGAGGCCTGGCTGTTTGGGGGGGTCTGGGGCCAGGAGGCCTTTCCTTGGTGGAGGTACCCCTCCTGCGGAGAGGCCTTGACCGGCTTCGGAGCAGGGTGGCGAGGTGGAAGTAGTGGTTGGTTCGGTGGCAGTTGGGGGAACTGCTGTTGATAGTGATACTGGGAGAGGTTGTGCAACACTTGGTGCTGGTGAAGCTGGTGTTGCTGGAATTGTTGCATCTGAGCTTGCATTGCCCGCATGCACTGCATTAGGTCGTCCAACCGATTTTGGCTAGCTGCTAGGGGGACGGCGGTTGGTTCAGTGAAGGTAGTCTCGATGGGGAGAGGAAAGGGGATGTTTGTGGCAGGTAGGTTTACAGGCGCCACTGCTTGTGGCGTATTCAGATTGGGAATTCCATCCACCGAGAGGGGGATGGTGAACTGCCCAACACACACCACGGGAACTTGAGGCTGTTCCCCAGTGGTGTTTGTCTCTGTGCCGCGTCCGGCGTTGCTGGATGAGGCCATGAGTATTGAGTTTTTCAAAGAAGAAGAAATGGGTATGAGAGTTTTGGAGGGAGGCTTTTTGAAGCGTTCCCACAGACGGCGCCAATTGATGATGCACAATCCGACCGATCTTAGCTGTCAACGATCTTGCCTCTGAACCAGGTGGCAGGGACCTGAAACGGAGGGAGAAGAGAAGCTCCGGGGAGAACCCGGCGTAAGGGCTCCGAAGCTCAAGTTAGCGTCTTTCAAAGGCAAGATAGACCAGATAGCGCAAAAGTTAGCATACCTCGTTTCTGGGGGGTAGGAGCCTTTTATAACCACCTCGCGCACTCACTTCCAGGCTTCCGTCAGATTGGGCATAATTACTTCTGAACCCCTGCCAGTTCGGATGTCATTTCCTCTGGCCGGACAGAACCACCATTGCTCCTTTTGTCGGAGCCGTCTCTGCGGCTAGTAACGACGGTGGCAGGTGGCGGTAGCAGGAGGCCGTTTGAAGTGAGACTGTCAGGCGTCAGATCCCAAATCAGTCAGGTGCATCGCCCTTGGATACGGACGTCCTTGGCGTCAGGTATGTTTGGTCAGCCTGGTGTTTCGGAAGCGAAGTGTTGGAGTGAGCGAGATGTCTTGAGTTCGGTTTGGGGAGTGTTCCGAGCTGCCATGGGCCAGCTCGGGTCACAGCTTTGCGAGGCTTGGGGCCCAATATAGTTTGTGCTCCTTGCAGGGAGCTCGGGTTCTCAGTAGGGAGCTCGGGTTCTTAATAGGGAGCTCGCTCTTAATAGGGAGCTCGGACTCTTAATAGGGAGCTCGCTCTTAATAGGGAGCTCGGACTCCCAATAGGGAGCTCGGGCTCTTGGTGGGGAGCTCGGTGTTCCTAGTAGAGCGGTCTGGAGTTTGGGCTTAGTAGTGAGCTTGGACTTGCTTTCGGTGTTTGCTTCGGGCGCTCTACTGTCCCGAGTTGCTTGTTTTTGCCACGTGTTGGGTGATTGCGAGGTCGGGCCAAATTCCCCTTCATTAGATTAGTTATAGCAATCTTCGGTGCTTTACTCTGCTATTTTCTGTTCGATTGAAAAAGGGGATGGCTGGTCAGTGAAGATGAAAGAGAAAAGGGATGGAAAGAAAGAGAAAAGGGAAGAGAAATGGAGGAAGGGGGACCAGCGGCTGTTGTTGAAGCTTGGGTCCGATCTGGTCACAGGCAAACAAGAGATGGAAAAGAATAAGAAAGAAAAAAGTGAGTAAAGGACCTGAAACGATTTTATCACTGCAACGTTCTATTGGGTCCGGTCCTGCCGTGTTCGCTCATGCTAGACTGAGGAAGAAGGAGAGACGGAACTAAGTATGTTTGGTTTGAAGGAAAAGGTAGGGAAAGGAAGGAAAATGTAAGAAAATCTATACAAGATTTGCAAGCCTATGTTTGGTTTGAAGGAAAATATAGAAAAAAGAAGAGAAAAGTAAAAAAAAACTTTATAAATCTTGAATTGGTTTTCCTGTCTTTCCTTCAAACCAAACATAACCTAAAGGTTTCCTTACATTTTCCTACAAGCCATACACAACCTAAAAGAGAGGAGAAGAAGAAAAAGAAGAGAGGAGGAGACATTTAAAAACATAAGGGCTCAAAGTTCTTAAATTACCTTTATGGTTTAGCTAATTAAATATACTTGACTATTGTCTAATGCCACCCCTATTGTTTTAGAAAATTATCATTATCTTTAAAATGTTTATAAAATGGGCTGAAATGTTCATTTTTCCCTTAAGTCAAATTGAAAGTTTACCTAGGTTCTTTGATCTGAGATGAGGTAAGGCAGATACAGAGGAGATCTATCGTAGAAGTGGCAGATGCAGATCTAGTTTCTTTTCTCTCTTTCTTCATTATAGGTATGGTCGCAAATTTGGACGGAGGGTCCAAGCTTCATTTTGATGCATATGAGGGGATTGTATACAGGGGAGGTGGGGAGGTGGAGAGGGAGAACGAAGAGGGGAAGGGGGTGGAGGAAGAAGATTTGTTGGATGCTAACGGGGGAGAAGAACGAAGGGGAAGAGAGAGAGAGGCCAGAGGTGGAGGGGTCTAGAGGGAGAGAGAACAAAGGGGAAGAAGATGGGGAGAGAGAGAGAGAGAGAAGGGGGGACCGGTGTTGTGTTGCCTTTGAAACTAGTACAGGCATAGGTAGCCCTCCATCGAGTCTTGAACACCACTGCCAAGGAAGAATCATCTTCCTATGCAAATCCTACTGTCAACGAAGGTCCTGAGCAGTAGAAGCAGAACCAACGTTAGATTAGGAATCCTACCTTCGTCTCGTATCTGGAAACCTGAATTTGCCTTCCAAAACCAAATTGCTTTGTGAAATCGCAAAATCATAGCCAACACACCTTCTATAACTAGGGGTGTTCACGGGTCGGGTTGGGTCGGTTTTTTAGGATTTTCCCAACCGACCCGACTTGGTCGGGTTAGCTAAGGTGGGAACTGAAACCGACCCACTGACAGGCCAAACCGACCTGGTCGGTTTGAGTCGGGTTGGGTCGGTTTCGGTCGGTTTCGGTTTTGCTCCTGTACAAAGCCAAATAAAATCTGAATTAGTTGATAATTTGATATTCAAGAGTCTAAGATAAATCTAAATTTAATTCAGGTAAAGAATAAAATCAATAAATTCTTCATGTAAAAACAAGTGTCAATAATGGGCCTTCTAGAGTAAAAAACTAGATAAATCTAGGTAGGTAAATCAATAAAATAAAAATTTAGAAACCTTATAAATTCTAATCTAGGTAAAAAACTAAAAAAGGACACCTAATTGAATTCTAATTGTAATTGCCTAATGGGCCTTCTAGAGTTCTAGTAGAAGTCTAAAAGTAGAAGACTAGTAGGAATTAGGAAACTACTCAAACTAGGAAGTAGGAACTACCAAACTAGTAGAATACTAGTTCCTTTGGCAATGAAATACCCGGTTCAGCCTTAAATAAGCTCCTTTTGTATTATATTTGATGATTAAAGTTTTTGTTTTTAATTTAATTGGATGAAAATTTATTATAAGGGTGAATATCATTTACCTTTTTAAATGATCATGCATAGACATTATTACTATCAACCATATTATGTTCTCTAATTATATAGAAACTAAGGAATATGCAATATATAACGATCGACTATTCATTTGTTCTTAAGATCAATTTGAGGACCAGAATCCAAAGCATTTGGGGCTCAAATTGGTATCAAATACTTTGTGATTTTGCCATGACCATTCCATTGAACCCATGAATGATTAACCCAAAGGTAACGTTATTTATCGTAGTTTAATTGGAGTGATCAAGGGAATTTCATGTGTGTACATTTATTATTAATTACTTGAACCCAAAGGCTTAAGTGATTAATGGTCATTATATACATGTGTGATTTGCCTTGTAGTGTGATTAAACTCACTTGGTTATTATGAAACCATTCTTGAACCCAAAGGCTTAAGTGATTAATGGTCATCAATTTGGTATTTATATTTGCATGTTAGCCTTGAACACTCAAAACCTATTTGCTCAATTTCAATCATTCTTTGTTGAACTCTTGACTAGAACCAACTACAAGAGATGGAGAAGTCAGATTGACACAGTCTTAGGAGCCTGTGGATATGATATATTGACATTTGCCTTACACAACCCGAACCTTTACAGCCTCCAACAAATGCAAGTATCCAAGCTCACACTAGATATAACAGTTGGCAACAAGCCAATAAAATGGCTCTTCTCATTATTCAAAGTCAAATTTTTGAACCATTGAAGGCTGGAATTCCCATTTCTGATACTGCTAGGGAAACCCTTGATACTATCAAGAGTTAGTTTATAGGCTCCACAAAGGCCATGATCATGAGTTTGCTTTCCTAGCTCTTTGTTGCAAAATTTGAACAACCTAGGAATATTAAAGAATTCATCAGTAAAGTATCTGGGATTGTTTATCAACTACGCGATCTGAAGATGAACCTAGGAATATTAGAGAATTCATCAGTGTTATCTACTTTGCCTAAGTCGTTTGAAACCTTTTGGTTAATTACAACACTAGTACTCACAAATGGAGTGTGAATGAATTGATAAACCAATGTGTTCTAGAGGAGGAGAGATAGAAGAAAGGCAGAATTGAATCTACACATGTTGCTACTTTGGGACCAAAGAAGAAATAGTTTAAGAAGAACGAAAAAAGGAAAAACCATAAGTATAACCCTAAGGAGAAATTTTTCATTAAGACTGAGCAGAAGAAGACAGAAGGAATTATTTGCAATTATTGCAAAAAAAACCAGGACACTACAAATCTGATTGTTGGAAGTTAAAGAAGAAGGAGAGCAAGCAAGGTAACCCCTTAGCCTTAGTGTGCTCATAATTGAATTTTGTGGATATACCCTTAAATACATGGTGGATTGATTTTGGGTGCACTTTTCACATTTCAAATACCTTACAGGGGTTCTTAAATGCAAGGAAGGTTGATTTGGAGAGCATCTACATCTACATGGGGAATGCAGAGCATGTCAGAGTCTTAGGAGTTGGCACTCATAGACTTATCTTAGAATCTGGATTCACACTACATCTTCTTGACACTTATGATGTGCCTTATATTAGAAGAAACTTAATTTCAGTTTCAAAGTTAGATACTTGTGGGCATTCATTTTATTTTTCTAGAGGAAGTCTTACTATCAGTTATGGTTTGAATAATATTGGCTTTGCAAGTTGTTTAGATGGGCTTTATAAGTTAAATCTTGATCAATCATATGAAAAATCATTGTTTCTTCTGAATGTTGAATCTTGCCACTTAAAAGAAAAAGGATGGAGCCTTCATCTATGCTTTGGCATCAAAGGTTGGGCACATATCCAAAGATCGTCTTAATAGAATAGTAAGAGAGAGAATACTACCAAGGGTAAATTTTGACGACCTTAGTGATTGTGTAGATTTCCTTAAGGGTAAATTGACTAGAAAACCATTCCCCAAGAGTACTAGGTGTACTGAGCTCCTCCAGATCATTCACATTGATATTTGTGGTCCTTTTAAAGTTCCTGCTCAAAGCGGACATAGATACTTTATTACATTTATTGATGATTGTTCTAGATTTGGTTATCTATATCTAATTGAGAAAAAATCAAATGCCTTACAAATATTCAAGGTTTACAAAGCTGAGGTGGAAAATCAACTAGATAAAAGAATCAAAACTGTAAGGTCTGATAGAGGTGGTAAGTTTGAGATTTTTTATGCCTTTCTCCAAGAGCATGGGATTATTCATCAAACTTCAATAGCTCGTACGCCTCAACAAAATGGCATTGCTAAAAGAAGAAATAGAACGTTAATGGATATGGTACGTAGTATGATGAGCAATACCATCCATCCTTCTAGGGAGAAGCTATTAAAATGGCAGTTTACATCTTGAATAGAGTGCCTTCTAAATCAGTGCCCAAAACACCATTTGAGATATGGACTGGAAAGAAGCTAAGTGTGAATCACCTACACGTATGGGGTTGTGTTGTTGAAATTAAGATTCTATCTCCAGGATTACCTAAAACTTCATCCAAATCCATTAGTTGCTACTTTGTGGGGTATTCAAAAAGATCAAAGGGATATAGGTATGATCCGTCAAACCCTAACTCTAACATCATCGCATCTAGGGATGTGAAGTTTTTTGAAACTAGTAATGATAGTTTTGAAAGGGGTAAAACTCAAATGGAAGACTTGATTGATTCCGTGCATTAATGGCATTGGTAGCTCACTATGACTATGATTTATTTCAAATGGATGTAAAAACTACTTTTCTCAATGGAGAATTGGAAAAAGTTATTTATATGCTTCAACTTGAAGGTTTTGTCATGGAAAAAAAAGAATAGAAAGTTTGTAGATTAAAAAATCCATTTGTGGACTTAAACAAGTTTCGAATAGTGGTACATCAAATTCCATACTATCATAACAACATTTGGATTCAAAGAGAACGTTTCAGACAATTGTATCTATGTGAAGGTCAGTGGAAGTAGAGTTGTTTTTTTTAATATTATATGTTGATGATATTCTCTTAGTAGGAAATGATTGGTCAATGTTGTTAGAAACTAAGCAATTCTTATTTACCTCATTTGACATGAAAGATCTTAGTGAAGCATCCTATGTTTTGGGAATTAAAATATGCCAAAATAGGAAGTTAAGACTTCTTGTTCTTTCATAAGAAACTTACATAAAGAGAATGCTGAAGAAATTTGGCATGGACTCTTGTTCTTTTGGAGAGTCTGCATTTGTTAAAGGGGACACTTTAAGTCTTGATCCAATGTCTTAAGAATGATTTGGAGCAGCAAAAAATAAAGAACATCCCTTATGCGTCTGTAGTTGGAAGCCTAATGTATGTCATGATTTGTACCAGACCTGACTTGAGTTTTGCGGTAGGAATGTTGGGGAGATATCAAAGCAATCCAGGATGGAAACATTGGCAAATAGCTAAAGTGGTAATGAGATACCTTCAACGAACTAAGCACTATATGCTCGTATATGGCCAAGTTGAAAATCTAGAGGTGACTGGATATGTTGACTCTGATTATAAGGGATGTCCAAATTTTAGAAAATCTACATTTGGGTATGTTTTTATGATGGTTGGAGGAGCCATTTCTTGGAGGAGCCCAAAACAATGCGTGGCTCTATCTACCATGGAGGTAGAATACATCTCTTATTGTGAGGCTACAAGGCATGTCATATGGTTAAGAAACTTTCTAAGAGGATTGCTTGTCGTTGACTCTGTATCCAGACCCTTACAATTTTATTTGTTAATTCCGTTGCAATTGCACTTTCGAAGGATGCACGACATCACTCAAGAGCTAAACATATCAGTGTCTAGTATCATTTTGTTCATGAAAAGATGCATGGGTGAATAAATATATCTTATGTTGCCTTAGAAAGCAATTTAGTAGATCCTATAACTAAAGGACTTCCAATTAACACATTCAAACAACATGTTAGTGATATGGGAGTCCATGATGTAAATGAATTTATTTAATTAGTGGGAGCTTGTTTTGTATTTCAGGTATTTGTTATTATGTGCACATTTGATTCAGGTAGTTGATCAATACCAGGTATATTTTGTCATCTTGATATCTAGGTGACATACACCATTATGGTTTGTTGATCATTACTAGGGTTGTGAGCTTATTCTATTATGCCCAGTTTGGTAACTTTCTAACTTGGGGGGTGGTGATTATGTAAGTACTTTGACATGAAAATGGGTTTTGCTTGCATTAAATTGACAAGGATCTCTTCATGCTCAAGTATTTGTTGAAATCATCAAAACCAAGGTTGTTAACATCCTTGCCTCGATTCTTTAAAAATTTCAATCTTAAATAAATAAATAAATTAATTAAAAACCAACAATAGACCAAGTGGGGGATTGTTGGAGTGGTCACGTTGATTGTTGGAGTGGTAACTTTAGACCACGTTGTAGGAGATCAATAGACTCCTATTAATTAATAAAGAACTGAAGCAGAATGTAATGTGTTCAGAGACTTCAAAGTCCTTGATGGGAGGACTTTCTGAATGCCTCAAGAACGCCTATAAATAGAGGCGGTCACCACTCGGCAAGGCATCCTCTTGGTCACTTCTATCCCATCGTTGGAAGCCTAGAGTCGAGTGGAGAGTGTCTCAGACCAGCAAACTGAGTTAAAGTTTTCTTCAAGTCTCGAGTAGACAAATGGAAGGTATGCGCCTATTTGATTCTCTCATTAATTTAAAAATGCTCAGAGGTGAATGCTATGCAGATTTCCAACATTTTTTCTTCAATAATGAGATTCTTCAAGGCTGCATTGGAAGAAATGGTTGTAGACCTGATACAGTAAGGAGGGAGTGAAGAAGATAGCCAGCAAATGGCTGCTCCAGGCTCCAGCCATAGAGGGTACAATAGTGACGACTCTACATTTGGTTATGTGCCGAGAGGTCTGGCCGTAAGTCTGATCAATTTTGCATGATGATAGGGGTGCTAAAATGTCCAATGATGTATAATAATCAACGACATAAACTTGGTAACCTGAAACTCCTAAGCAATTGATAAGGTACAACCCATCTCTTGATTTTGTTGCCGATGAGCAATTGAATAAGGAGTATACATTAAAACCTTGATATTGTTGAAAGGGAGAAGATGATAGATTGAGGTTTAGAAGTCGTCTAATTCTTCCACTTCCAGTTGCAGCAAAGAACTTTGCTCCTACTGAAAGGAAGAAGAGGGTGAAGAATACTAGAATAGGAATGGCAACGGGGAGGGCATGGGGCAGGGCACCCCCTCCCCATCCTCGCTTCATGGATAAAATCCCCTAACCAATCCCTGGTATCAGGGTATGGATTCAACTCCAATCCCTGGCCCTGTTGGGTATGGGGAATCCCCAACACATCCCTGCCCTACAACCAGCCAAGTTTTGTTAAAACTTGAAATCCCATGTTATATGGATATTGAAATAGTTGAAATGCCAGGTTATCATCTGTTCATTTATTCAGTGGCCTAAATGAGCTAATGCACAAAGTATTTTTAGAGTAACAAAATGGATACTCAAAAATAAAAAGTTTAGATGAAAGAAAAGAATCAGGCAATTAATTGCATTTTCAAATGAGCATGAAAGATCATGTCAACTGATTACAATCCATAAACATAATAAACACTTCCAAGCATAGCTAACTTTAGAAAACCTAGGAGGCAAAGGTGAACAACTACACACAAAAACATAGATGACTGATTGACTGCAATACACAATGCTGCTACTTGTAAAGGATTCATGAATGGAAGGGATTAAAGGGAAGAAGACCAAGCCACAAGTACATGCATTATAATAAATT